>NC_142405.1:5691728-6291728 GCF_059441095.1 Idiotropiscis lumnitzeri | reverse complement strand
AAAAGTGTAAACAAACAAATAAATAAATAAATAAATGCCACCACAGTTGTATTGATTGCATGTGTCCAGAAAAAGAAGAAACACTGCAAGCTGCCGACAGCCGAGTGAAGGCTGAAGACATTTCTGTCTACTTGTAGAGTATCCTCATGTTCAAGCTTATTATGGCGAGGGCATCAGTCAAAGTCACAAGAGGGTGACACCTTCATAAAGGCTGATAAGGGTTTTGTCATGTGGAGTAAAATAGCCAAAATACTGTCACAGTGCTTTTACAGGGAATACAGTGGGTATAGGAAAATCTATAGTGCTCTAATCAAATTGCAGGTGTTTGTGAAAAAAACAAAATAAATAAATAAATAAAGTAATTTCTGAAATTTTCCCACCAGTAATGCGACCTACAACTTGCACAACTTAATTGATTTTTTTTTTAGAGGGAAAGTAAATATGATAGCACAAGTGCAGTAGTGCAACCGATGATACTGCTGAGCTTCACCAAATATGCATTTTGAATTAAGGTCAAAAAGTCCAAAATCATTGTTTCAAAATTTTGAAAAAGGACATTTGAAATTAATCTCCCAAACGCATGTGTTATAGTCCCATGAAACCAAACTGTGTTTTGGGGGTGTTTGTTTGAAGGTGTGCAGACTTATGCAAATGCATTATCTCACTTGTTTTGTTTTTCTTTTGGTCTGGACTAATACAAGGTTATAGGTCACATTAATGATGTAAAGTGTTTTTTTTAATGAATTTGTAATTTTTTGTTTGGGACCAAACTCTTAATTTGAACAGGGGTGTGTAGACTTTTTATACAGCCGTTGAAGTAAAAGGGGGCTTTTATGTCATCTGAACTGGGATAGTGAAGTCTCATTTAGTATTTGAGAGACAGCTGAAGACTCAGATGGTCTGTTCAGTCCCTGCTGACTTGGCCTCCGGCCCTCCGCCCTGCTTTCATCTGCAGCAGCTCTATGAAAACGCACAAATAAAATGTTATACTCGTGTATAAGGTGCTGGCTGCCATCTGTGATTCTTCCCTTGACTGCTTCATTCTACTTGATATTTCGACAAACCGCATCTCAAAGCTAGTCCACATTTAATTGCGTTGCTCTATATGTATCGCTACAGCTGTCGCTAATTCATTCCATCGCTCATCACCTCTCATCTCACATGTTCTGGTTTCCGGATGCGTTCCAACAGCGACACATGTGTAATACATGAGTAATACATGTGTAATACATGAGTAATACACCTTGATTTTAACCCTGTCCCCTCTTCTGTCAACTCTTGCCTCCTTTTCTCATTTTCCAACAGCCAAAATGGCGATGAACACCATCCTCAACGCTGACAACATCAAAAAAGCACTAGATGCATTTGCAGGTAAGTTTGGAGGCCTTTGGAGGCGTAGAGTGGTTCTTCAAGTTAGTAATGACATGAACTGTCTGTGCATCAATTTGTTCGTGTGCGCAGTGGCCGACTCTTTTGACCATAAGAAGTTTTTTGACATGATCGGCCTGAAGAACAAGTCTTGTGACGATGTGAAGAAGGTCTTCACGGTGCTGGACGCCGACAACAGTGGCTATATTGAAGAGGAGGAGCTCAAGTAAGAGAAACATCAACAGTGACGCTGAACATGCCACAAATAAAGAAAAAAATAAATAAATAACGTTTTCAATCTGGACAGATTTGTCTTGAAGGGCTTTGCCAAAGATGGCAGGGACCTGACAGATAAGGAAACCAAAACATTTTTACAAGCAGCCGACAAGGATGGAGACGGCAAGATTGGAGTTGAAGGTAAACAACGTCGAATGCATTTTTAGATATTGGTGATGCGAAAGGACGTTATGAAAATGACACTGATTATTTCTCTTCTAGAGTTTACCACCCTTGTGAAAGAATAGGCACCTGTGAAGACTGACCCTAAAAAAAACTTCCAGATCATCACTGCGTCCGAACCCCGTGGCCGCCATCCTATTGACTGCACAATAAACGTTCAAAACCCAAACACACACACACACACACACACACACACGCGCACACGGACACACTTACATAATGCCCTGCAGCCACATGCATTCATCCCATCTCATCCTTTTTTTTTTTCTATCAACTATTCTTGTTTGCGCTTATGTATAGATAATAAAAACATGCCTGCAGGACTAGACCTTGCATTATAAAGCAAAGTAGATATGTGAAGAGATAATAAGCGAGACCTATTTTCCCTCGGTGCTTCACCCCCCTTTATTTATCTTTATCATTTTAATTTTCGCCTCCCCCTCCCCCAAAATCAACATTCTATTCATCTGTCCATCCATCCGTCCAGTAATGAGATGTATTATTGTCATGCCATAAGAAGAAAGCGGTTAAGCTGTGAATGAAAATAAATAAATAAAATGAACACAATGTGACTTTTTTTTATTGGCCTAATCAATGGATGTGATTTTTTTTTTTTTTGCATATTTTCCTCAAACAGCCCAACTAAAAAAAACAAGTTGACAAGCAACCTCATAAAGTATAAAGCGATCCACTTCAAAGAGCGTGAGAAGGGCGCCACATAAAAAAAAACAAACCCATAATATTTACCAATGTAGCAGAGGTGCTGGGCTAATTTAACACAACCATACTTTGAAGCCATTAACACAATTGGATTCACACTGAGGTTCAATTTGGGTTAAGTATCCCCAACGGAACAGCCAAATAGGCAATGTGGGATCTTCTTTTGTAGGCCAATTTACTGCCTGAGCAAATAAACGGAGAGTCCAGTCGTATCGAGACGACCGGTGCAGAAACGGTTTGATGTTGCATCACCGGAGGAAGACAAAATGATCCGGCACACAAACATACAAATGACCCTTAGATGAACACCATTTATTGGGAAATAGTAACATTTCATTTGGAGTCATGGCTAATTAATTAGCGTTAATATAGTCAGTTGTACAATGATGATGTAATTATTGGAGATATTTAAGATGGTAAATGATGTCTCAGAGGTGTCATTAGCGCTTAGCACAGTTCGGATTTTCCAATTACTGCTTGGTTGAGAACATTGCAATGGTGAAGAAACACAAAGCGGCGCCATAGTGCGATCGTAATGAAACACAATAAAAGAATACTGACAGCTACTTGGCATTAAGCATAGAGACTATTTGTAAGAACCGAAGGCTGGTTAATTTTAACAACGTAAAGATAACACCATTCAGAAAAATACTGTGATTTGTCATTTTAATAAAGATTTTGAAGTGTTGTGACAATACAAGACAACCCAAAGCGCCAAATTCGGCTTAACTAGTTGTTAGGACTGTGGTGTCGCCCCCTGCTGGCAAGCAGAGGTGGTGCAGTTTTGATGTACTGAATTGGTTCAAATTTGCATAATATTGCACGATAATTAAAATAAATGGCAGTACAATAGTGGAATAGTATTTAAGCATCATAGAAAATGAACTCCGAATATTGATTCATTCAACAAAATTAGAATGCAAAACCTGAATAGAATATAGTGAGAAGAAAGTGGCCGCCCAAAAAAGCATGAGCAAGTGTAAAATAAACAGGATCGAGAGTGGACTGTCAACCGTCGTTAATTATTCGATAAACGAAATGACATTAGCGATGAAGACGAGGCGCTGACCTGTCATTGGTGGATGTAGGCTTCAATTTAACTGTTGCAAACGGATTTGTGCCCCTTCAAGATAGACAGAAGAAAGGAGAAGTTAAAGCCGCAGAACTGGGGCAAGTATTTTTTTTTTTTTTTTCCTCTGAAGATCAAGCAATATAGTTATGATGCCTTCACAGTAAGATCGGGATGCAAAGCGCCAATGTGATCAGATTCAGAATTTATGCATGATTAATTTCTCCGGTGAAATAAACTTTGTAACATCAAATAACTAAATTTTCACTAACCTTGGGAAGAGTTCCGGTTTTGATTCGTGTGGCTGGAATCTCTGCAGAAAAATGAAAAAAGGGTTAAAATAAGTGAAGAAACATGTACTGCACACAAAAAATAAAAATGGAGAGTGAGCCAGCTTCAATCATTGACATCTTGACCGGTTCACTCCATCCTCTTGCACACTGTTTGTACAACGGTTGTGTGTCAGGCACATGAACGCACACACACACACACATGCACATTCACACACAACCGAAGGTGGCAAAGTAAAAAGACAAAAAAAAAAAAAGTCACGGATATTGCAAACCATGCATTGACATGGACTAAAATTACACCAATTTGGTGTTCTAAAACCGAGATAGCATCCACAATGTCATTTGAAGGTGATCTTTTAAAGATGAGAATTCAGTATTTGACTAAACTTGACATGTTTTAAATAGCCGAAGATACCTTCAAATTGATTTAGCGACACACACGCACGCACGCACGCACAAATTTCCTCACTCATACACGGTCAGCAGCTGGAGCTTCCACCCTGCATCCACCAGAAAGAGGGATGAGGTGACATGGAGAACAGCACCTTACCACAGTGCCCCTGCTGGACAGAGGAGTACATCGCAACAAAGCCCATATGAAGCTTCAAGTTACTTTATGAACCAGTTGTTGCGTTTTTTTGTTTTTTTTACTTTCGGCTCTATGTTGAGCAGAGAGTGCCATCTAGGGGGCTCAACAAACACAACAACTGGTTCAAGAAACCTAGTGAAGTTTTTTCTAATCATATCCCCCAAAAAAAACAAATTGGAAAAATACCGCATGTGTAGCCATCGAAGACGATTCACTCAGACTGTTCTATCATAACTGATAAATAGTGATACTGTACCTTTTTTTCTGGATTAGATTCCGTCGTCTTGTCAGATGTGCCCGTTTGATTCTGAGAGTATTTATTTGAAGATTGCAGAGGTGGAGGCGGCGGAGGTGGCGTGTTTCTTCCTGGCACGTCCATGCGGCTACTCACACTGCTGTTGCTTCTTCCCCGGAGAGCGGAACTACTGAAAAGGCACGCGTGTTAAATTAAAAACACCATGGTAAAATATGAACTATTATTCATTTAACACAAACTTTGTCTTTTGCCATAGTTCACAAGAAAGTATGAAAAGGATTTCACAATAACGTGTCTTGGGAACTCTTCACCGAACTTAAATGAGACCTAAATCTACAAAAGTAAAAGATGATGGCAACGTGGTAACGCAAAAGATCTAGTTTGGGTGAGCAGTGCCTCATTTGCAAGACAGAACTGAACCCTCAAAACTGCCCGATTTCAACAGCACTGGAAAAAAGAGGTTGGAAAGTGTGCAGGAAGTTCCCAAACACTTGCTATAGAAGAAAGTAAGAAATTCCAGAATGCAAACTGTCCAAAATTAATGAAGTGTTGCAGCAAAGTGCTCGTCATGGTGTTCCTCAAGGCGCTGGGTCACCCAAATATATTAAATGGCTCATGTTATTACTCCAGCCCTGATTATTGGTCCACAAAGAACCAATCGGGATGGCCTCGGGGAAAGCAGTAAAATTAGTCTGTGTGGAAGGAACTCTTAAGTAAGCAGAGGTGTGGCTGCAGATTTTCGTAATTCCTAACATAATTATCCATCAACTACTACATATATCAACTATGTAGTCAAAAAGAGTTCCGGGGGCTGTCGCTACGTCAGAACAATACTTTTAGCACTTCCTGATGCCCTTGATTATCCTCAAAGCATTATTATATCCAGTCACGTTTCGACTTCTAATGGATTGATATGGACAGATCAAAGTTGGTACATCTGACACTCTCCAAGTGATTAAAAAAAGATTCCCTTTTGACTGCGGCTAATGAGGCTGAAGTTCTCCTCAGATGAGGAGGATGGAACATGAATTCTAAATGGAAACCTTGCAATCATTGATTAAATCTGCTGTTGTTGTTTTTTTTTTTAAACTAAAGAATGACACATTCTGTTTGGATTTTATTTTTTGTTTACCCCAGGTCAGCTTGCATACGAAGGTCGTCCACTTCTTCCACATAGGAGGCCGGGAACCATCCCTGACTGAAAATATACAGACATTGAGAATTCTGGATCGCATTAGATTGCATAGTTGTACCTAACACAGCAGCTGGCGAGCGCATCCACACATTTTACACACAGAAAAAAAAAAAAGACACTCCGCTCACCGTGAATTGTTGCCAGCTGCGCGGCCGTACAACCAGCCGTTTTTCGGCTGGTGGACCAGCACAGTAATCATCTCTCCCCTGGCAAAGTGCAGTAAAGTTGGATTGGAGCCAATTGGCTGATGGGCCACCCGGGCCCTCATGGATCCTCCTGCACCCCCCACTGATTCAGCTGTAGAGCGATAGATGCTTCCCTGGGGGGACGGGGCTGCAATGATCAAGAATCAAGCACACTAGGGAGGATATTTGCTCAAGCACAATAGCAAAAATTGATGTCTATTCTGGCTCGGTTCCTGATGTCAGTGCAGTTATCATTCATTTCAAACAGATTGTGTAATTGTTTTTTTTCCTGATAGAATTGTATATTTCATCTGGATGGAATCCTTAATTTTACTTCACAAAATCAAAAGAAAGCATTGACAGGAATGAATTGTGGCATTAGTAAACTTATTATGAAAATAGAATCATGGAGAAACTTGAAGGGCCACAATGGGTTCTAAAATTTGACAGAGGGGCCGGACCAGGAGCTGATGGATGGAGTGTTTTGGTAACCTCACCTCATCGAAGAAAAAAAAATAATTTAATTTTAAATGAAAGTGAACAAAAGCATTACACCAATATATATATTTGAAAAACCACATTATTCAGAAAATAAAACATTAACAAGGTTTATTCATTTAATTTTTTATCAAGTTGGACGGGCCGGATTAAAACACCTAACGGGCCGCATGTGGCCCCCGGGCCGTAGTTTGCCTACACCTGTTTATATCAAAAGTACGCCTAAGAGTTACAAATTCCTGATCTCAAATTATTTTCTCACCTCTTGATGGTATGTTGCCTAGAGGCTGCTCATCTCTGTTCTTCCGGTCCTCTTGTCTTATCTGCGCCTGCATAACCAAGAACAGAAAAAAAAAAATTAAATCAAGACAAGACACTGCCCAGAAAATGCTCATTATCAGTCATCATTTAAATGTTTCAAGATAAGAGAAACATTATATTTATTTATCCCATGCAATCGGAGATTGTTGCAGTACCAGATTTATTCAGAGAGAGAAGTCATGCCACCAGAGGGCACCGCGGCAGCACAAATAAATCAATACCGCACTGGGGCTTCTCCCTGCTTCATCTTCGGAACAAAATGTCACACTTGCAATTCATCCCACGATCGTGCTTGATCAACTCCGTGAATGGGACTCGTATCAGCTCTTCCATGAACTCACAGTGCTATCCGGGCCAGGCGTCCGTACGGCATCCGATCCTCTGGTCGCGTTGACCTCTTCTCTCCACGAGTCGGCCTTCTGCTGGAGAGAACCTCCATTCTACCGCATAATATACATAAAACATTTGCATGAGGAACACGCATGTCTAAAAAGTATAATTGCACGTGAAATATGACCTCAGCAACCTCTGGATGGGGCTAATTAGGTCTCGCTTATTGCCTTTGCCCTTTGAAGCATGAGCGCTTTCCCCACGGATGATTTGACTTGGAGATACAATTATTTCCGATGGCTACAAAGGCACCGTGGCAAAGATGCATGTCCAACTTAAAACAGAGGACCAACTAAAATTGACAGGTAGCACACAGGTAGCTCTGCATGAGCTACACTGGACCGTCGAAGTTTCCAATTCGGGTTGTCAGCTTGACTGGCCGTGAAGAGATGAAAGAAAAAAGGAGGAAGTGGAAAACGGGCAACCTTTCCTCCATCCTTGCCAAAGATGCTGAATCTCGATCATCTTCTAATCTCCTGCTCCGTGGTTGACCCTCATTATAAAGAAGACAAATTTCCCCCGCAGAGACTAATAGCAGCTGAGACAATCATTAGCCATTATTGAGAATTCTCTTTTTGAGCATGTCCTTGTTATTGTCGTCCTGATCGTCACTCTAATGAAATACAAGACAATTCTGAAAAATTCTGCACCGCCTTGTCAATAACCCCAAAATACCAGCCATGAAATAGCGTATTCATTAAAACTATTCCGACGGAAGACGTGCACCTTATTCATGAGGCCGGAGATGGACTGGATAAGGCCACAGTGTTTCTCGGCCAGGAAGCGATATCTTCTCTCCTCCTCTTTTAGAGCCTCGCTATGACTTTCCCGAAGGAACTGCAAATGCTCAGCATGATCCTGATGACACACATGCTTCGCTGTAAATACGACACCTCCACCTAAAAACTGTAGTCTAGCTCATATTCGGTTTTTAAGGAGATGACAAACCTGGTTAGCGCCACGCCTGCCCTGTCGGTCCATAGCGGCTGCTTGACTGTAGACGCGCATCTCATATTGTTTTCTGCTGCCCTGTCAGACACAAAAATTCTTGTTCAGGCATTTCACTAGAATCATCATCATCAAAAATGGCGAGACATTTTCACTCCCAAGGATGCCTCCACGTGAGTCTCACTCACTGATATGTAATCTTTGTCCAGTCGAACATTATTGTCCATTTCTTGAAGAATGTCCAGAGTGAACCAGCGAAACTTGGATGACACACACGGTCAATGTTAATGAAATCCTCACAATAATTATCATTCCTAAATGGACTCAGAACGTTTGGAAAGGAGAGACGCGTAATCACGTCACTTACTACTCCCTCCAGCTCCAAGGTGAGTTTCTTTTGGCTCTCGGCGATCTGAATCAGAACATCTCCTGAAAGATAAGTAAAATACAGAACGTAAAAAGAGTGACGTTCACATTTTTCGCGTATCAGAATTTGGCAGGGGTCATCGACATAATGTTGGAACGCGACAGGCAGTCCACAAGGACCACACGAGTAGCCCGCGGGCGTGATTTGATCATTTAAACACTTATAGCATATTGATACACATATTGATCAATGTCTTCACAGCCCCAGCTTAAATGCGCTTTATAAAAAAAAGACAAAAGCCCTTTGAAATGGGCTCGTACAAGATTCCTCAAGGATAGGAACAATTGTAAACTGACTCGCAGATAATAGGCCCGCCATCTCAGCTACCGATGCTCATTTGAGACCTCAATAAAAAGATAGAAAGCGAAAGAAATTATCTCTTGGTTTTACGATTTAATACTAGCGGCATTAGAACTAAAGTCCCCTTGTTCATGCTTTCACTTACCTATCGAACGTGACGACATGGTGTGGAAGGCCTGCTCGCCCATCTGTGAAAGTGCAGTGAAGTAGGCTTCGCTTTTTACAGCCAGAGCTGGAAAACACATATCAGGGGAAATTACTCTTTTCCCAGCTGCGGCAAAAGTTGGAAAGTAGAGGAAACAATATTTGTTTAATTTGCAATTGTTTGCCTTTGGGTAAGGCCAAACTAAAATTCAGCTCAAGGCGTTTCCTGACATTTTTTTGTCGTCGCAGGTCAGTCACATGCACAGGTCCAAAATAATATACCATAAGACCAGATAAGATATCAGATAAGGCGGTCATTATCAATTGGAGAAAAAATATGGCACCACAGGAACATTAACAACAACTGGACGTCACTGCAAAATGAGATGAAAATTTAAGAGGAAAACTGGTCGGGTCAAGGAGCTGCAAAAATGTTTAGTTGATGTGACAACAATCTCTTGACTTTGTCACATGTCTGTGCTGTGTGGTAGGATGACAAGACGGCTCTTATTTACAAAGAAAAACGTCCCCGCCCAGCTACAATTTGCAAAAACACAATATACACAAAAACTTCAGGTTTCTGAGCATGAAAAAAGAAAATTGCCAGGAAAAGCCTTCTAGAACATCGGAACTTTATTTGAAGTTAATCAGAGGAACTTTGAACAGTGCCAGGTGTGTGCTGACTCCCAATTAACACGCGGTTGAATGTAATTGGTTAATGTAAACACAGCCGCATTTAGAAAAGGGTGTGTAGACTTTTGCAACATTATCAAAATTGTCCATTTTTTTTATGTCCAACTTGAATCAAGGTCACATTCATCTTCGTCTCATTTTCTTATAGAAAAACCGAACATTTGAAACTGGGAAAGTGGACTTTATATAAACTGTAAAACATCCAATAGACTGAAAATGTTGTTTTTTTTCCTTCTAAGGGGCACGAAACTGATTTTTCTCTTTTACTCCACACGCCTTGGATACCGGCTTGCAATCGCAAACACAAAAGCACGACAAAAGTCCCAACAAATATGGACTTTGGAATGAGGTTTCATACGACAGACGGTTGACGTTCGAGTTTGTTTAGTTTACAGCACTAATAAACCAAGGCGTGTGAACAGCACACACAAGAGGACTCAGGAAGCGAGCGAGAAATTCTAATTTGACACCCCAACCCCCTCTTTCACATTCGTTGTATTTTGGCTCGCTCTTACCTTGGAAAGCGCGGACATAGCTGTGTCCGAGTGACACAAGGTTTTGCAGGCCAGGGTTGAACTCTTCCGTCAAGCTCTGTTTTAAGGGGAAAAAAAACATGACAAACAAGAAACAAAGATCTTAATCAGATAGTACAAAGTTTTGTATTATCAATCACATCTACACTTTGATTGTTATAATTTTCAGTTGTGTACTAGAACTAATTTTCATTTCATTCAAATTGAGAGCTATCCAACAAAAATATTTGTGATTTACCAAGTAAATCCCCATAGTTGATCGATGCAGCTGCTCACTGTTCACCGCAGACATGTTAATATCCACTCTCGTGCAACCGTCAATAAAAATCCTACGAAAACATCCAATTCTTAACTCATCCGGGGGCCACGGAGTCGAATGTGTCGGACTGAACAAGCGCAGAAGGCTGCTCAGGTTGTTGTTAATAGACTCAGCTGCGACTTGAATAGCGTGCAGTAAATAATTAAACACGGCTCAGCCATAAAACACAACGGCATATCCTGTAAAGCGTGACTTAGCGTTTGCCGTAATGCCGGCTGAATTAAACACTGGGATAGATGTGTGTGTGTGAGTGTGTGTGTGTGTCCATGATTAATATACAAAACATGCTCTGTGTGGTGACATTTAAAAAAAAAAATAATGATTCTAAAATACTGTATGTAGCTTCCGTCTGAAAGACATCACAACCTCACCCATAAATAAACTGACGTTTGCAGTAAGCGCTGAATGAACTCTTTAACCCCAACTGCTAATATTGCTAAATCCAATTGGAAAACACCCTGTGAGGCAGACATGCTAACGACTTCCCCACTAAGCTAGTGACAATTTGATTTTATTAATCTGACTTAACTCATTCACCACCAGCCGAGTTAAAAAAAAAAAAAAAAATGGATCTTTGACGTATTTATCCGTCAATGGTCGTAAATTAAAGAGGAACCAATTTGTCACAGAAGCTAAAAGAAGTGCATTATTCGACCAGCTACAAAGGTTGGGGGGAAAAAAGAAAATATGGAGGTGGTCTTGTTGGTCTTTAAATAAACAACAAACAGAGAAGATTTTTGGATTAAAAAAAAAGAATTTTTATTTCATTTTTTTAATTAATTAAAAATTTAGTGGTTAAGGTTAAAGATTTAATTCTGATTGCTGCCTTTGCCCGAACCCGCATCGCTGATGGCTCATGATAATATATCTGCATGAGCGCAACACTGCGCTGATGAGTATTGATGTTTTCAACTCCAGAGAGGAAATGAGGAAGGAAAATGTGGAAGCCTTGATTAGTGAATTCATTATTTATCGCTTAATAAATTACAGGCCGCGGTTGTCAGACTCAGATGGCGCTGTTGGCTCGTACACTAGGTGGCATTAAAAACCAACAGGATCCACGAGAAGAATCTTAAGCAGCATCAGAAGAAAAAAGACTGCCGGAAATCCTTTCACTTGTCCGTATTTTTAACTGACATGCTCAGAAAGAATCATCGTGAACAATCTCATAGAGTTATGGCACATTGTTCAGCTGGTGAGTTTTAAATCAAAAATAGAGGAGCAAATTATGCATGAGATGTCGGCGCAAGAGACACATTATTATCCCTTCCACGTCGATAAACAAAAGAAATGGAAGACAAAATGTGATCATTCATGCCACAAATGTAAAGACTCACCTGGTTGAACAGTAAATTACCAACCAAAGAGTCTCCTCCTGGATTTTTATGTCAAATAGAGATGGATGCACAGTGTATTGTGATTATTAACGTTGTCTAAACCTCTAGAGGTTTGTCTTTATAATGCAAACCTTTGTGAAATGTAAAGGTTTTAAACAATAATTAAATTTGGACGCACGTTAAAAAGTAGTCATTGAAAGATATCGATGATAATTCTGTCGACATTAACACCAGAGGTGTTTAAATAATATCACTCGTCAAATATCACTCGGAGTTATTTTGATAGCCCACGGAAATATATACATGTAAAAAAAAAAAAGAGCAAGTGTAAATGTCAGGCCGTTCCATCTCTAATGGAGTACTTGGTCATCCCTGTTACTACGATCGTCTCATGGCAAGCTATTTTCTGCTGCAGACATCTCACCCCCATACTGCATCTTGTCGGACTCTGTGCACGCCACTTGAAGCTTGCATCCCCTCCCAAAATGAACATCACTGTCATTTACAAAAACAATTCTTTGGTTTATTCTTTAAAGCACGACAATGTATTTTGACTATGGTGGGCATGTGTGTGGGTGTACATGCAAACAAAGATTAACATGTATTAGTATACTTGGCTGTGTGTGTGTGAGAGAGAGAGATTTAATGACCTCACTAATAGCACCAGGTCTGAATGGTGCAACACGCACAAAGACATTCACCGTGCCCCACCGGGGTCATCATTCTATCAGGTCTATTGCTCTGGAGCTGCTCCACTGGGAACCTTGAGCCTGATTTATAGCCATGCACACTTGCCCACATCGTAATGTGAAGCTGAGCTACAAATGATTAGACATGGGGGATATTACGGATATAACTAAGAAGGCTGCATGCAGGAAAGCCATTCGCCGCTGTGAAGAAAAGGAAAAATCCCCTCGGTATGCAGCCTGCCCCCAGGTTCAATTCCTCCAACCAGCAAGAGGATATGCATCCCATAAAAATTCATGGCTGTTTTATCGATGGAGACTTTCAATTCAAGGGCTGGGGGTAGTGCCTCAACAGAGGGCACTGTGTTCTGAAAATGCATTTTATATTTGATACAGAGCAGCGTCAATGTTAAATCGTAATGGAGATAAGGTGTAAAAGAAATGTGTTACGTGAATTCTGCCTAGCAACAAGTGGCTGAGTCGAAGCAGTAGGACACACAGTCTCTGTTGATTTACATGCTAAGTCTAAATCACATTTTTTTAATCACATTTCATGATTAATGATGAGTTATGATGGACTAATTAAAAAAATGTACCAGACAATTTAAGAGCGTTCTATTTTTGTGCTTTAAAAAAAATAAAATAATAATAATTTGCGCAAGCACATTAAAGAGTGCTGTCGTTCCATTCGCAATGTCGCACACACGTGCATGAAAAATGTTGCCGAAATTGTTATCACGAGGCTGCATTTTGTCTCTACAGTGAGGACATGCGCGTTGTGCACATGCACGGAGGAGGTGGAACAGTAACACACTATGCTCAGATGCTTTCTGTCGACTCCATGATAACACCATCGAGGCGCTCTCATGTCCCCATTATCTGCGTTAGGACAGAAAAGTATCCAGGATTCTTTTTTGCTCGTTTGTTCTTGTAATCAAAACACATCAAGTGGGTGATTTTCGCAGCGCTGACGCACTTTTTCTTTTCTGGGGTGTTGTTATGATTAAATTTTTTTGATTGTCGATCGTCTCCGCCGCCACCCTGAAGTTCATTGTGATCATCTTGGCCGCCGGCATGGTGGCCTTCATCGGCGCCGTTATCTGCATCATCGCGGCGGTCCATACCGGAACCACCAAGGCGGCTCGGCAGCAGCCGGCGGCCGACAACCGCTCGCTGTACGCGACTGGCGTCACACAGCGCCCCGCCACCCGAGGCTCGGCGGCCAAGGCGGGAACCTTGGGTGCTCTCCACGGTTCTGAAGTGCCCGAATCCGAGGCACCGACCTTTCACATCGGGCTCGACGGTCTGGACGGGGTCACTGGACTGACGGGGCACGACCCAGCTGTCAGCCGACTCATATGCACCCCGATCCCCGCCGGAGAGTGCAACCCGAAAAACTTTCAGCAACAAGCGGACGACCCGTCGCTTTACGCGGGAGAAGACTGGGGCTACCTCCGCACCACCGCGGACGAGCTCCGGCAGACCGTCCTGCAGCAAAAGGAGCAAATACAATCGGACCAGCGGACCATCAGGGAGCTGACAGGCAAACTATCCGAATGCGAGAAGGGGCTGAGGGGTCGGGGTGGCGTTGCCGATCGACGCGGAGGTGCCGTGGGCATGTGGGGAGGCAAAAGCCCGGCTGAGGGGGCGCACTCGGAGCGGGTCATGGTGCGGGACAGCCCCGTGTCTGCACCTGCACCTGACCACGTGCTCACGATACGGGCAGTGGATGAGCTGGAGCAGGCCATCAGTCAGCTCAAAGACCGCATAGAGAGACTGGAGGTATGTGCAGGAACAAATCACCCCCTACACACAGCTACACTATACTGCAGAGGCGTAATGAATCCCACTTCTTATCCTGGAGTGCTTGCATGGCATCATTTTAAAGGCAGAGGAGGGATTTCTATCTCAAAACTGTTGAGAAAGACAATTGGCTGAGAATTTAGATGTGATCATGTCTAAAATGCTCATTAGGGATCAATCAAAAGCTTGGATTGGTCTCCCGGTGCAAGCACAGTGAAGTAAAGACGAGCGAGCCTTTGTGAAGATTGTCAGGCTTATATATATGTATATATATATATATATATATATATACAAATATATATTTGCAAAGCCCAAGAAGTAAAAAGTAAAAAACATAATCCTCCATCCCCCTTTCACGGGGATCATAATGGACAGAAAGGCTGATGGATATTTACTGATATGTGTAATCACACTGTAGTAATCCTCGCTAATGTTTTTGACATCATCGGGCTGTTTGGCAACAGTGTTCCTGTAATCTGCTATGCCAAGAAAGCAGATTGAAATTTAATTTTGAAAAAAAAAAAAGAAGGCCTTGGAGAGAAAAAAAAAGGGGGGGGGGGTGAAGCGGATGGAGAGGAGGGATGATGATAAAGTGGTAGAAGAGGAGAAAAGAGAACGACACCATCAGCCAGAGGAAAAGGAGGAGGGGGTCGAGTACAGGCAGCGTAACATGAAACGTACTCTCATCTAACCACATTCTAAAGATGTATAGCCCCCATTTTGGCGAAAGCAATATCATGCATAATGTATGAGTTGCCGAGTTGTAGGGTACAGACCTCTCATTCAATTGCATGCTTGCATTCTCGGTTTTATTTAGCAGATTTACAGCCATCTTTTCATTTTATTTTGAGTCAACCTAAAATGCTTTTTAAATTTTGGGGATTTTTTTTTTTTTTTTTTAATAATAGTGCTTTGGCGCATTATTTGAGAATGCTGCATTGTTTTTTGAGGACCCATCACCTGTGTTTCTCTCTCAACAGCCTCGTCACGTTTCCATCAGTAGGTGCTTGATCTAGCTGCACACTGGTGTTTACAACAGATTGTGTGTGTACAAAGGGGAATTTGTAAAACGGACAATCTGGGTGGACGATTTTGCGGATATGCAAACACATGCAATACGTGTATAAATATTTATGGCAGTCTGAGATTGCTTTTCACGACAATTGTTCCCGCTGAGTACAGCTTCACTGAGCACCTAAAAAAGACAAAGAACTGTTTCAAATATTTTGTTTTGTGCATGAAAGCTTGTCATTTATCAAACCACAGATCTTTAATGATGTGAGCTCCACACAAGCACCTTAAAGCATTTAATACTTACACATGCATTTATGTATCAGATGAGAAGATGCAACTATAATCATTTGTTTTTCCCTCTAGAAAACTCAGAGTCTCAAATGTGTAAACAAATACCTGCCTCAAGCTCAAACGATAGAAATGAAATATTTGAGAACAGATTGCCAAGCATCCAAAGATCCGTAGAATGGCGCGTGATGGAATATTCATGTTGCAGGCTTTGAGCGCAAGTCCGAGCTTCAAACAATGTCCATCCGCCCATTTATTATGCTGCTCATTAGGGTCACAGATGAGCTATAGCATATCCTGGCTTACTACAGGCGAGAAGCTGGCTACACCCTGGCCTGGTCACCGGAAAATCGCAGGGCTCGTATCCATCCACACAAGCAGAAATGCTGCACAGGGATGCCGCAGCCTGGACTCAAACCCTCAACCTCAGCACCGTAAGCAGGATGTACAAACTACACATTCACCCAACGTCAAATCAGTTTAATTTGGCTTGAATTTGATAATAAAAATAAAAATAAAAATAAAAATAAATAAAAATAAAAATAAAAATAAAAATAAAAATAAATAAAAATAAAAATAAAAATAAAAATAAAAATAAAATTAAAAGTAAAATAACAATAATAATAACACATTTTATTTAAAGGCACCTTTAATTATTCATTATTCATGGCCTCGAAGTTGCAGATTAGTATTTTGTACTGAATGCCGTACCAGACAGGGAGACTGGAGTGATGTGGTGGTCGAAAGGGGTCCTCGTGATAATGCGAGCAGCAGAGATCTGAAGTTGTGATTTTTATAGTGACTTGAGGGGGAGACCAGACCGAAGAGAGTTGCAGTAATCTCGGCAGGAAGAGATGCGGTTACGTGAACAAGGACGGCAGTAGTGTGGGGGGGTGAGGGATGGACAGTCGATTAATGTCACGTCAGTGAATGTATGCAAGTTCTGTGTGATTGAAAGGAGAGTGTGCTGTCAAGGATCACACCCAGACTCTTAACCCAAGGGGAGTGGGAAACAAAGGTATTGTCAAGTCGAATGGAAAAACTGTCAGTTTTGTAAAGGGTGAACTCACTGAGTGGCAGAAAATTGGATGTTTAAGTTCTACAAGCAGGCTGGCAGAAAGGGAAGGAGGAAGAAGAGTGGCAATGGGTTTGGAGGAGAGGTAGAGCTGTGTGTCATCCGCATAACAGTGAAAGCGTAGGTTGAATTTGTGAAAGATATGGGCAAGAGATAGGATATAGATAATAAAGAGGAGGGGGCAAAAGACAGACCCTTGTGGGACACCAGAACAAATGACGTACTGACGATTTGGGCGCACAAAACATCGCCAATAGATTCTCTGTTTAAAGTTCCTCCTGGCGTGAACTCCACCAGCCGTCACAGCTGGCTTGAGAGGCATTCAGCGGAGCAGACTGGTCATATAACGACTAAAAATGACACTGCGACTTATTACCACCGTTTATCTGCTTTTGCATAAGTCATATTTTCCTCAGACCAAATCACTCTGTGAATGGTGCATCCTCTTAAAGAAGAGCATGGTGTGTTCCATCACATCAATTCCAGAGGCGCTGCTTCTTACATAATGCTTGTCCTTATGGGGGAACTGATTCGATCCTTCTATAGCGCGACCTTTATTTGTAACATCTTACGCAACACATGTAAGCACATTGCACACTGGTTAGGATCACTCAAATCACAAATTGTTTTTACAGTACATTTTTTGGACTATATTTTTGTGATATACATCGCCCTTGCTGAATATTTTAAATGCACTGTGTGTTTAAAAACCTTTTTAAAAAAAAATGAAAGCATAATAAATGAGATAAAAAAATTTTTTAAAAAAAAACATGACAGTTGTGGATTTAAAAAGGCTATTTCCAAAGGGTGGATTTGACTTATCGCACAGGTGGTCTGGAATGTAACCTTCATGATGGATGGGGGAATTACTGCACGTCAAGATGAAAGGCCAGTTTGGGGAAATTGGGGCGTTTTCACATTCAAAAGTGTACCTTTGTCTTGCTCCTCTGCAGGCCGACATAAATCTGTTTCCTCACAACCAGACGGACATCAACACCTCAGCAGTTGTGCAGGACGGCAGAAAATCCTTTGGCCCAGAAAGTTTAGTTGGGCACAAAGCAGGTGCAGAAAGGCCCTGGAGGATGGAGGACTTGGAAGGCGAGCTTGAAAGGAAGGTGGAGCTGTTGGAGAAAGAGAGAAAAGCCTTGAGGCTGGAAACCGAAAGACACCGACAGGAAATGGACCAGGGAATCAACAAGCTACATCACCGACTCTCGGGACTGGAAGAAGGTGAATATTAATAGAGAGAGTAAATAGAAATCAGTCATTAGAGAATTGGATTTGGTTGTGTGCTTATGTCAGATAAACTTATAGTGTTGGTTTAAGCAAGCCATTTAGATTCTTTGCTGTAAATAAATTATGCTAAAAAGATCAGTCAGACTTTCAAATGCAAAATTAGAAAAACAGTACAGATGTTTGGTTGAAAAAGTAACATGAAAAAAAGCAAGAAATATTTTTGGGATTTTATGCTACTTTTTGCACATGCTTATTATCTATAATTGCTGTCTCTAACTTTCTTTTGCTTTTCTTGTCTGTTCTAGCTAATTACTTTCCCGAGGGCTACAGACTGTCTTTTCCATCCCGTACAAACTACATGTACGCCGTGGTGAAACACTCCATCCCGAAGTTATGGGCCTTCACCTTCTGCCTTTGGCTTCGGCCCACAGAAGGAGGCATCGGAACACCCGTGTCCTATGCTGTTTCTGAGCAACCCAATGAACTGGTCCTGCTCCAGGGCCTGCATACGCCCACTGAGCTGCTCATCAATGACAAGGTGCTGAAACAATCAAAAGGCATGACATTTACTGTTCTAGAACAACTAAAAGGCATTTGTGGTGAATCTGAGGCACCTCAAATGGTGGCAAATGTGTTCTGACTCCCATTTAATATGCATTTTAATGTGACTGGTTAATTCTGAACACAGCCACACCCGCTAATAAAAGAGGGTGTGCACACTTCTGCAACCACACTATCACAGTTGTTTGTTTTTAAATCTCCTCTCGAAAAGATTTTAAAAATGTACATTTATTGTACAGTTTATAGGCTTAGTTAATGGTGGAGGAGTTTTAAAATGATTGATTTTGCGCTTGTTTGTCATAGGGGAAAAAATGGCATTTGAACAGGGGTGTGTAGACTTTTTAAAGCCACTGTATATAGCAGGGGTGGGCAAACTTTTTGATTGGCGGGCCACAATGGGTTCTAAAATTTGACAGAGGGGCCGGACCAGGAGCAGATGGATGGAGTGTTTTGGTAACCTCACCTCAACGGAGAAAAAAAATACATTTAATTTTAACTGAAAGTGAACAAAAGCATTATAACAATATATATTTCTTTGAAAAACCACAGTATTTAGCATTAACAAGGTTTATTCATTTAATTTTTTTCAAGTTAGGCGGGCCGGATAAAAACGTTTAACGGGCCGCATGTGGCCCCCGGGCCGTAGTTTGCCCTCCCCTAGTATATAATATTTCGCTTCTCAAACAGTATCAAGTGAGAAAAGAAATCCACACAATGCCAATGCAACATCTTGACTTTGTTAAACAAACAAAACAAAACAAAAAAAAACAATGTAGAAGAAATTAGGCAGTAAAACAGTACAAACAAAGTACAAATTCCAAAATTCAAATGCGCTTCTGCTCTCTTACGGCTAGGTGGCACGGCTACCTCTGAACCTTTCTAGAGGCAGCTGGCAACACATTTGCGTGAGCTGGAATCAGAAAGGAGGAGACTGGCAAGCCTACCAAGGCGGGAAGCTAAGGGGAGAAGGCCACGGTTTGGCAACTGGTCATGAAATTCGACCTGGAGGAGTTTTAATCCTGGGTCAAGAGCAGGTAAATGCATCGAGACGCTGCGGCATCCTCACCACTGACACCATTATTTTAGGAGTACGGGAAAGGAAATGTGTTTTAGGGTCAGCCACTCTTCTGAAATGAATTTAAAAGCGTTCGTTTTCAATCCTAGGATTCCCTGGGCGGAGGCTTTGATTCAACTCAAGCTTTAGTTGGAGAGTTGTCCCAGATGGCTCTTTGGGACCGAGTCCTATCGGCCGACCAGGTGGCCAGCTTGGCTCGTTGTGGGACGGTGACCCAGGGCAGCGTGGCTCCTTGGACTGAGCGTGGTGTGGAGGTTTATGGTGGAGCCACCAAGTACCCGGGGGAGCCTTGTAGTAAACACAGCCGGAGCTCCAAGTGACAGATGGAGCTTTGGAGCAAAAAGAAGGGTAGCAGAGAGGCGGAAAGTTTCAGCCCTTAAAAATAAAAAAAAGTGAGTATTCCATCTGCGGTAGTTATTATTGGTCCGAGAAATGTTTTTGAACAACTATCTGCGGCAGTGACCTTATGAATGTTATGAAGAAAGCCTTTGCAGTTAAACGAGATGGACAACGGTTTAAAATGGAGCACGTTAAACAAAATAACCTGGGAAGAGTTTCGTCAACATTTTGGAATCATAATATCAAAATACAGTCAAGGGAAGCTAAGAGGGGGAATTTGGACTGAAAAAGTCTACACACCTCTGATCAAATGATTTTTTTTTTTACAATATAATAAAATTAGACCAAGATTAATCATTTCAAAAATTCTTCAAGCTAACCCTGTGCAACTCGACTTTTTTTTAATTCCAAGAGGGGTTAGTGCAATTAAACAACTGAGATCTTGTTTTTGTTAAGGTCTTTTTTAAAAAAAATTTAATATAAGAAAAAAAACATACATTTTAATAGAGGTGTGTAGCCTTTTTATCTCCACCGTAGCCTACCGTCCCGCTTTTAAAGCCCCAGCTTGGTTAGGCAACTGAAAAGGATATTTTTCTCCATGTATTGTATTTCACTAATAGCTGCGGAAATGGTGAAAAACTTTGCTGTAAAAGATGTGACATTTAAAAAAAACAAAAAAAAAAACATTTTTATTCCATGACGAATTTCCTCAAGCAAACCAGCAATCCAAAATGCAACAAATATTTTCAATGTTACCCAACAACTGAGCCGTTTAAAGCTAAAGCGATATTGTCAGTCAAGGTGAGATGATGCAAAATGTTACCAAGATGGGCAGGAATATCAAAAAGCAAGGTGATGAAAGACGATGAAAAGCAAAAAGAGAAGTATGAAATGACTTTTTTTTTTTTTTTCCGCTTTGAGTGTGTTTGGACCTGCATGTTATATTCATACTCGTAATGTCTTGCTGCAGGTGCAATGTGTTCATTTTAGCTTCACAAATAAGGACAGCGTAATCCAAGCTTGTGGGTGGATTTTGGTGCTTTAGATTGCTGAATGAGATGCTGAACATGATCAAATGATTTTTCAACTTTACTTTTATGGTTATGTCAGGCACACATTCGTCGTTTTTTTTTTGTTGTTGTTTTTTTTTAAATTTGCTAATTGCAGAACGTATTTTAATATTTCGCACACCCCAAAACACAGTCTACACAAATGGCTGATTTTTATTTAATAATATGTAATTTGTAGAAATCAATTCACCTCACGGACCATTGAGAGTTCCGTTCTAAATGCGACAACTGCTGCGGCAGGAAAAACTGACAAATTTCAGGTTCTTGTCATCTTCCTACATTCCATGCGTGCGCACCTGGCTAGGTCTATTTTCGTCCTGGTTGAATCCTCAATATTTCGAAAAAAAAAAAAAATCACAAAAAGCTCTAGCGTTGTGAAATGTGACAGAATAAAAACTCGGTGGTGACTGCGGATCAAAAATATTTTTGCCTATTTCCTACACCAGTGTTATAAATGTGTCATGTATCATTTGGATGCAAAGTCCAACCTGCAGCGAATTTTTGTTGGTGTGTTTGACCCCGGCAGAATGTTTATGTGAAAGCAACATTTGAGAAACGTACATGCCAAATCATGTTGTGCCTAATATTGTCTTGCTTTCCAGTGTGCAATGCTGATGAGATTTGTTACGTTAATGTACTGTAACTGTACGTCACAGCTTTTTGGCACTTTTGACAAGCTTTGTGGCATCATACTAAGAAAATTGGAACTGAAAAATAAGCCTGTTTTGTCTTTTTGGGATGTTTTTTTTTTTTTTTTTTTTTGTATTTGTACAATGGTATACGTCCAATCTGTTATGAACATAAATAATGAGTATCTGTCTTGTCGTACTCTGATGTTTATTGTCATTTATTACAATTACATTCTTGCTTTTCACATTTAGAATGTGAGTCTTCTAAATTTCTGATAGACCACGCTACAACTTTGATCCGTGACAAAGTGTCCTTGAGCAAGCCTGTAAAAAAAAAAAAAATAAATAAATAAATATATATATATATATATATATATATATTTTTTTTTTTTTTTTTTTTTTTAATTTTATTTTTTTTTTTTTTTTGGTCAAGGGAGTGGGTGTGAAATAAATCCCTAATTAGCACGAAACTTGACTTTACCCTGGAAGATCGTTTGCTCATGCAATCTTCTTTCATACTAATGGACTGAGAAGTTAAGTCCATCAGCGGGTCAGGGGCTCGTGCCAGACTTCGACTGTCAGCTGGCCAGAGTCACACAACTAATATTTAAACAGATTCAAAGCCTTATTAACCTCATGCGTAATCTGCTGTGTGTGAGAACTTCCTTACACACACACACACACACACACACACACACACAGATGAAGAGGAACTTTATGCAAGAGGAATTCTGCACATGCCATTAAAATTGTGTAGTTGGAGGAGGATGTGTCGGAATTTTTTTAGTATGGTGTAGTGGTGATATAATCGGTTCATTTTATCGACTTTGAAAAAACTCCAAGTGAGCTGGATTGCGCCTTTTTTTTTTTTTTTATTGAAGAATGACTTCTGAGTGGCTCTTCTACCATAGAAACCGACTTGGTGGTTTTTCTCCAGAGATGGCTGTCGTTCTAGAATGAAATTAATCTTTCCATAGAGGCATGGCGGCGCTGACAGAGCGGCGATCAGGATTTTGGTCAGATCCCAGACTAAGGAAGACCCTTTTCGCTCATATCAACCGCTCGTTTTAGACAAGTGGCTATCTCGAGGTAGAGTATTGAAAAAGATTTGGGGACTTTTTCCAAAATCTTGTCAATTCATTTGGATTATATTGTCAGACCTACAGATTTTACAAACATTATTTATTGGCTCAGGATGAGCAAAAGATTAACCGCTTCAAACTTGAAAACTCTGCAGTGCAAATACAGCACAAACGCAAAGGCAGGATCCACACATTTTGTCTTTAAATTACCTGTCTCTCAATTTACTAAGCATCACACTTTCAACGGCAAGGATAAGCAATTTTCGACCCGCTATGGAAATGTCTTCATCAGCACATTGTCTATTCCTCAGCGGTACCGAAGAGAACGAACGTTGGAAGAAACAAATTGAGCGTGTTGCGTTATTTCCCCAGTTTTCCCCAAAGCATTCTGAGTGAACTCTGAAAATCGGGAGACATCACAGCAGCGTGACTATGTGCATTGAAGAGTGGGATGGGACACTGCAGGGATTTAAAACTGTGACCTTTCCAACATAAAAAACTCAATGCTGACCATCTTGACCATCATTCAACCAAAAGATGATATTCCATGATGGATTACTAGTCCAGATCTAATCCATAATGTTCCATCTAGGAATGGACAGTATGTAATCCCATATAATCCACGCAACGGATGGCCCAACAGTTTGCAACATTATGATTGAACTGCTACAACCACACTGGTTCATCTCAGGTTGGGATAAAAAAAAAAAAAAAAAAAAAAAAAAAACTAGGACAAAAATAGTCACTTTACACAATTAATTCAGCATTTTTTAAATCAATTTTGTTAAGTGTTCTTTTGTTGCTTTGTATGTGGGGCAAATCTGATTTCCATATTTGCATGACAAGATTTCTTTTCCCCCTAAACAACTCATCTGGGCTTTAAATTCACAGGTACTAATTGAACCTTGAGGCAGTATTTTCTCTTCCTATCAGATGCTGCAGCGCCGGAGAGTGTCAGAATCTAAAGTAATGTTCAACTGGGATTTCCAGTTTTCAAGCCGTTGTAAATATTGACTGAACTCGTCCATTACAAGAAAATTCTCAGCAAACAGTCAACATTTGAAATAAGAAGGAGCTTTTGAATTTCTTTGTGATCAGAACAAATGATGACACCTCGGAAAAAAGGTTGTTTGATTTTTGTCTCCATTGGAAATAAGATTTAAAAATGTCGCAAAGATGCCAGTACAGATAATTGGCTTCTATTCCAAATCAAATATTTCTAAAACACTCACAATTATAGCAGCTTCAAAATCCCTAAATTTAACTACTCATCATTTTCTTTGTAAGTAATCCACCTACTCCGCCTCCACATGGCTGCCTACCAGAATTCAACACATTTTACACACACACACACACGCACGCATAAAAAAAAAAAAAATTCCCACAGAGACTCCATCTGGACAGGAACACTTGATCTTCCTCCATCTTTGTCACCCACGCTGCCTCTCATCCTCCTCCCACACACACTCACCCCGCTTTAACTCAACATTCATTCAAACATGGTGGACCATCATGGAACACCGGAGGCAGTGCACCATTATTACAGTCCCACACACGTCTGCCATTCGGGCTAAAAATATCCGTAGTCCGTGAAGTCAGTGGGGTGAGGTGCTGCGCATTTAACGACCCGCGCAAATCACATTAGGCAAAACATGCTCCATTTTATGAGGACAATTCAATATTATTCCTTTACAAATGAATGCCAATCATGCCACCGATGTAAACGAGAAAAATGAACGGAACTTATTCTAGCATTTTTATATCAATTTCTACAAGTAATTACATGTATAAAATGCAAAACTATGTTATAATTCCTCAAAATCTCTGGAGGCTTGAATTAACAGTATCCCACCGGGTTATTGCAGTTGTTGTGACAACGAGGCACTCTAAAGCAGCTTTTGCAAATAGTTTAGTGATCAGCTGGGCACACAGCCATTTTTCTTTTTGTACCGAAGGTGTGAAAACATCATATAGAAGAGTCCTATGTGTATTACAAGGTTATTACAATTTTTTTTAGACTGTTACTGGGTGATTGAACGGCTATTTGCCAACAATCACTCCTCATACTAAACCTTATTTTTTACACTCTTGTGATGCCAACTTTCATCTCTTTCTTTTGAAACTTCCGGTCCTTCCTTACCGGTATACGTTCTCATTTTTCAGTGTCAAACGGCCTTTTAGTGGGGCCTGTCAGCAATGACTCATTTTTGTTTTAATGCCTTCATTAAAAGGAGTCACATTTTAACAATGATGAATAATTCAGTCTGTGTGTCATATTTAGAAGCTCGACTTGAGCAGAGTAGCTTTGGCGCACAATTTAAGACTACAGGCATGAAGTAGTCGAGGGTTTGCTCTTCCGGTAATTTTTGGATTATTGATATTTTCATTTTATTCTTCTGGCATTTAAAACTAAAGGACCATTATATAATTAAAAAAATGGCGTGTTAAGACAAACGTGTGCAAATATTTGAAGAGGGTGGATGAGTGTGCTGGCTGCACGCAGCATCGTGAAGGAGGGTGACAAATCCCGAGGGACCACGTGACAAGAGAACGGACAAACTTTGGATTCACACTTCATGGCCAACACCGAATTGGCTATTTCACACTCAAATTTGTTTTGCATCATCAGGACTTCACGGTGACGGAAATCCCGATCAATAAAGCAATTACTCACAGATTTCAAACCTTTGTCCTGCATTTACTCAACTACTCAAAACAACCGTCAAACCTATTCGTCCTTGCGCGTTGAGAACGTTGTTCTTGAACGTTCTCTTTTGTCAACTACAAAATGACCTTGTAAACATCGATTTTTGTAAAACATTCAACATTTTCATTCTGTTGCATCCTTTGCCGAAGAGAATTTTGTATTGTCCATAAGCACCTTTTTTTTTTTTCCCACAATTCTTGGGATTTACTGGGCTAACCTGACGCCTTGAATATCGTATTTTGCGCCATATGTGGAAATGAGACCAGTAAAAAAAAAACACACAAAAAAAATTAGACCACTTTGTCGCTTTGTTAACCTTGTTCATTACAAAAAAACAACAAAAAAAACTGCATGTGGTCTCTGCCTTCTTAGCCCCCCTGCCTTTTCATTTTTGCTTCCTCCTAATGAGACGACATCTCCCTGCTACCAAAATCTACAATCCGCTTGAGCTGGCAACAGGGTTCTCATGCGGAGAGATGAGATTGTTTTGCAGGATGTCACCTTGTAAATAATGAGGTGTCGAATGATAAAGAGCAAAGAGGATGGGCGTAAGTCGTGTGAAAATGAACAACAACTCTCACGGGGGGGAAACAAGGAGTGCTGGATTCTAATTGGTTCAACGTGTTTACGGTTTACACCTAACTGACATGCCGAACACAATGGCCGCCGAACACTACTTAGTATTCCACGTCAGTTTCCTCGTACTCTCTGTCTTAACACCTCCTACACCTCACCCCTACCCCCCCCCCCTTTCCATTCCTTTTCTTCTCTATTAGCATTGGGCCTAGTTTACATCATTTGTTGCCGTCGCAGCGACCTGTTTTACGTTCCCACTTTACAGTTCACGCTGTCTTTTGTCTCTCAACCTCGCACCTCTCTCCATACTCTATCCAGATGAAATATTCATCAGCATCCATACTGCGAGTGGAGCACCCAGAGGAGTCGGTGCTTTCGCAAAGATCGGGCCGTTGAGCTTTGAGAGGAGCGAAAGGAAGAAGGTTGTGTGGCCCGAGTCTGGAAAGGAGAAGAGGCGACGAGAGAAAAGAGTGGTGGCAATCGCCCATTTCTGGCAGGCAGTATTTCATTTCAGTTTGATTAACAATTTGGGGTTGCAAATGCCAAAAGTTGTATTTTGGTGTCAAAAAAATAAGTGATATGTTGGCATACCAATTTGGTATCCTTCAGGCTGGGGCTGAACTAAAAATATTAGGGTGACGACTATGCTGTATAATTTCTCTGCGACAAAGAATGGAATATGCTATATGGTAATAGGTCATGTCATTATCCACACCGCTTATCCTGTACATTTTTATTTCTCCAATAAAATTGGAAAAAACTGAAAATAAAGGCTTGTATCATTTTCCTAAATATTATAAAGAAAATACATAAATTGAGCTTGTTAGTGAAAACTGTACCATTCCCGGCTTTTGAATGCAGCATTTCCGCAATTTAAAATCGACAAAAAAAAAAAATACAATAGAACGGCCCCAAATGCGCATGCGCGAAAAATGTTATATTTAGTTCAAATTCGATAACGACTCCTTATAAGAACTAGTCTCCTGGGCGAGAGCCTCTCCCAGCTGACTTCACGAGAGAGGCTGAGTGCACCCTAAACCAATCGCAGGGCACCTTCAAAATAAACAAATCCATTTTCAAAAACTGGCCGGTGCTCAGAATTCCCAATCGTGGGAAGTGTTCTGGTTCCCCTTGTAAGTGAGCCACGGAGATGATCTATTATGCGTGGTGCAGAACAGACAGGCAAAATTGTAGCCTTGGTGAGGCGTTCAAGCGCAAGTTCTGGGCTGACAAAAGGAAATATTCAAAGTCTGAACCCAATGCCTAAGCATTTATCAATCTAAAAATCTATACGTCGATTTTTTTTTTTTTTCACAAACCACATACTGTAACAGAAGGAAGAGTTGCTAATACAAAATTGTACATGGCAACATGCACACATGAGCCAAGTGACAGACAGCAATTAAAACACACATTAGGAGTTTAGTGAGTACTCGAGATGATTTACAAGGTCCTTTGCGGCGCATTTCCCTCCAATATGCCAGATGTGATTCTGGAATGAGCTCGTCTTATTATCCTTGGTTTGCATTTTGTTGTGGCTGTCTGCCCGTGCCGGTGGATAAAGCATGTGCACGCTCCAATTAGGTGCCAGATTCTGGGTCGTTTCCAAGCAACCTACATTCAATTGCAGCAGCTGTAGAAGGAGAAGGCCAACAGACCTTTGACTGTTTTCCGGATGTGGAACTACGACAAGTGTAAGGTTTTAGATGGCAGAATAGACGAAAATGAAATATCGGGAATTCCAAAATATGTTTGATTAATTAATTAATATAGCTCGGATGAAAACTACGGCACTGAATGAAATATAGTTTGTAAAAAAAAACGGCTCAGGTATCCGGCATTGATGGAAGGTAGATTCGAATTGACAAATGACAAATAAATTACAAATAAAATGACCCCCTTTTTTAATTGGTAGGAGCTGGAATTGACTAAATGGATCACAAGCCATTTTTTTTATACATTACAGTTGATCTTATATTATTTCTAGGTCTTGACATTCATAATATTTGCAATTTAAGATTTGGGTAGGAAATCATAGCAAATGTTAATCATTAGCGTCATCGCACAACATTCAGTGTCGTTTTTTTTATGAGATATGGAATGTCTTGCAAAAAAATGAATTTCAAACCGATATAATTTTGCGTTATTGAAATACTTGCTTATGATTAAGGTTTGTTTTTCCGGGGTAAAAAGGTAACAGGTCGGCGTGACGCGGCGGGTGTGCGACCACAAGCGCACGGCAAATGAGTGACGCCTTGTAAATTGCATCTTCTGTCTCTGATTGGTTGTTTTTCTTCGGGCGCGGTGGTTTCACGGCCCCCTTCACAGACAATGTCCTTATGCTTAGATTTGGCTTTTTTTTTTTTTCACAGATCATGTTCATTTTGTGCTGTCATAGTGACCGTTTTAACAAATCATTTGTGACTTTATTTATTGGCTTCCAGATTTCATGATTTTAGAACATAAGGATTAGCGAAAAATCATAGTCTTCATTTGGAAAATATAAAGTTAACCAGTGACTTGTAAGTCAAGGCAACTTGTTGCATATGAAACTCAAATTAGATCACTTTCTGATTTTTTTTTTTTATTCCGCTGTTGCCGTTTCCCACTCCACTCACTGGCGGACAGGCTTAAAGATCATTTGTGTTCAGGTCACAATGACACAGGTCACCGCAACATGCGTCTCGTCTGTTTGAATTGAAGTGTGCCGCCGCAAACAAACATATGACTGCACTCGGTGGTTGAATTTATCAGGGAAATTAGATATCTGTCTCATTAGCCGAGGGAGTGGGGGAACAGAGAGTGGGAGAAGAAATAAAGATCTTGAAGGGAACGAGATGTAAGTAATTCCGTCTGCTTTTTATACCCACGGGAATTTAGGAGCAGCAAGTTCAATAATTTATTGATTTTCCTCAGTGAGGTTTTCTGTATCTCATGTAAATGTTTATCTTTTTTTCTTTTTTTTTACTTAAACCGGAGTTGCTTATCATCTTTAATCCTGTCAGGCTAAATTAGAAGATTTCACATTAATATCTGGCTGCAGTGTAATTCATATTCTAAGGAATGTTGACTTATGTACTCTTAATGTATTGCCCGAAGTAAAAACCAAGGCATTTACATTATTATATTAAATTATAAACGTTATATTATATTGTCGATTTAAGTGGGGAAACTTTTTGCTCCAGGGCATTTACACACAAGATCTTTTCATACAAGTCTGAGCAACATTGTAGGTTTCTGGGTTGGTCCACTATTAGTCTCTAGACCAACCCCCCCAAAAAAATAGATGATCTGAGTTGCCATGGCAACAAGAGAGACACTATTCTCACAATCAGAAGCTGTTTAAGGTCAAACTATTTTCTCGTGTTTCTTTAAGTTCTCTGGGTGAAAATTGAAATCTGCTGTTCTGGAACAGAGCAAATTCCACGCAGAGCTTCCAATTTACAGAAGAAAAAAAGAACAAGAACATCTTTCATTTTGATTAGGTTTGAAGTGGGCAGCGCTCAACAGTCCGTTTGATTTTCAAACGTCTCTCCTTGTTCTTCCGTGTCTATTTTCCAGCATGGTGAGACGAAACCTTGGTCCATCCACTCGTTCCATCTATCTTTGCCTGGCCTGTCTGTCCGTTGCTCTGCACGTCATTCTGGCATTCTTTTGCCTCACTGTCCTCCAAACAGCCTGTGTCCTTCCCGACTCATATTCCTCCTCGTTAAATGCAAGAACAGATACCCAGAAGGATCACCCGGTCTCTTCCTCTTCACATAATCTATCAATAAATTCCCAGAATGACAAACCTTACAAATCAAAGTCGACCCGATTGCCTGATGCCATTGACGCAGAGAAGAAAATGATTGGTGCTGGAAAAGTAAATCGAGTCATCGAGGACGTCTCGAAGCTTGAGGCACTTTTCAAGCACCCGCTGTACAACCTGCCAGAAGTAGGTCTGCTGGAGGATGACTGGCTGCTGAGGGTGAAGAAAAATGAGGACACGGATGAGGAGAAAGGCATCAATGGTGACAGTCAGTGGTGAGGGCTATTGTGAAAATGTTCGATATAACTCTTTTATTGTTCGATTGTGAGAACGTAAAGTCTAATTTTGACACGGCACGGGGAAGAATGTTAAGAACCATGCCAAATTTTAATGACAAAATCAATTTTAAAAAATTCACTTAACTTTATAAAATAAGGCTTTAAAATCATAAAAAAAAAAAATAATAAAATCAAGCCTTTCTTCTTGCTCTCAAATGCCATAGCCAGGTCCACTAAATGTGCTTAAACCACATCCTGCTTTTTCTGCCAACACATCCCAACATAGTTGGGCTGCGAAAAATATCCGCTAAAAAGTCTTCAGTGTATGTCGAGTTTAGTAAATATGAGCTTCCCCGCCTCCTGACAGGAAGCGCTAGCCAGCACCTCGCTCGTAAGCTAACCGAGGCTGTTCTCAGCAAACGGGCGATCGGCAGGCTAATTCGCAGTTTCTCCTCCTTGCTCGGTTTTCTGTCCGAGTGTAGGTCCAACATAACAATGCTACTACTTTGCTATTCAAGAATGTGTGAACAGGAAAAATCTTTGTATGACCAACACACATTAAAATGCATTGCATGTAGGCTGAAAAATGAAAATAACACTATATACTAACTATATAATATAGTTATTACTATATAATAACACTACACTAACTAACTGCACACTACAGTGGTATAAATGGGCCACGAAATTATAACTAAGTGCTGTAACTCGTAATTCTGCGGCATAGCCGTGATTCGAACATGGCTCTCTCAAGTTCTTATATAGGGGAAGGCTGATTCATGCCACCCACTAGACACTGTTTTAGCCATGCATAAACAAATCTGTAAAATGGTGAAAAACGGTTGAACACTATATCGCCACAATTAAATAACACATAATTCGAAGTCTTGTCATTGTTCTAAGTTACATGTTTCAGCAATTATCTTCAAACAGTGTCTCCCTTAAAGGCAGAGTGCAAGTCAAGCAGAAGGCTATGACAAAGTCTCTTGGACCAGCGACACAGACTCGCACCCGCCCTGGTTGCGATTCCACTTGGGCATTTCTAGATGGGAACTGTACAACAGAAAGGATCTCACTGTGTCAACGCTGACTCATTACTTGGCAACGCAACGCATCCTTGGAGCAGGTGAGGAAAGAAAAGCGGCAGTGGTAATAAGTGATAGGAAAGATCAAAAAGAAGCGGTGTGGTGAAGAGTGCCGATGAGTGCTGGGTATTTTAGACTTGCAAGACAAGATCATGCGTGCTTTAACAGAACCAATGAAACTAAGTGCACAGATTCGTGCAGAGATTGCTTGTAAGTGCAGTGTTATATTTAAAACAACATTGCATCAGACTGGGTAAACGCTTGCAAAATTTTAGAGGCATGACAGTATCTTCAGTTAATATTAAACTTCAGCTGTCTTTTGGTTTTAAATGCAAAACGACATAATTCTGCACTTCATTTGAGAAATGTGCACTGCTCAACAAAGCAAGAATAAATTTAGAAGCTGACCTAGCTGTTAACCATGATGGTCCCAGTCGTGCTTGGTTCTCATCTAATTATGATAATTCAGTTTCTTCTTCGTTAAACAGAAAAACAAAGTCCTCACGATGCTTCTTGTTTCATTTTGACTCACTCATATGCCTTAATAGAAACGAGCCGAGTCTGTGACAGAGCTCCAGGCAAGACGGTGAACTCACACAGTCATTTTTTTTTAACTTATTGGAGACTGTAAACTGTGCCAAAGTTTACATTCAGAGCAGGGAACCCTTTGGAGATTTTTTTTTTTTAGAAAAGAGACACACGCGCATGCGCTCGGGCACCCACCCACACAGTTGCACAATCCTGGCTGACCCTCAGATGAAAATTAACTTAGTTCTAGGTCGCTAAACCCATATTAGACTTCGTTATACTATTTAATTATTGACATGAAGAAGGTGGAAGTAGTTGTCCATTATATAAAACCTATTTTCATTATTGCCATGGACAATTTGTCCACAGAGGGAAAGACTCAAGAATATCATGTCAGAAATGAGATGCATCTCCGGCACACATCCATGACTTGGTAAATTCTGGATGAACACATACATAACTAAGTTTGTTTTGAATTGATTTCAGACACCCTGCTCGCAATATCAGCACAGTGCTGAGAATGCTGCATTAAATTATACATTGAGAAGTGCATTATGCAGTGAAGATTGAGGATACAAGCTGATTGTTTTTGCAGGACCTTTTTTGTTTTACACCAAACACTCCCGAAGTCAGGGGTGGGCAAACTTTTTTTTTATTGGTGGGCCACAATGGGATCGAAAATTTGACAGCGGGGCCGGACCAGGAGCAGAGCATCAGAGGGTTTTTTTTCCAATTCAAATTTACAGACTATAGGTAATACTCCTGTTTTGTTTTTTTTTGCTCATGAATACAACCTTTATTTGACTTTCAGTTCAAAAGTCAGGAGGCACTCAGCTCAAATTGCTGATGTCTTTCCCAAACTACGGACAAGCTCTGCTCAAACCTATGAAGTAAGACGGTTCTGTCAAAATATGAATGCTATCCCACATTCAACTCAGCATGAGCGTTTTTCTCATCTAGACAATCCAGAGACGCAGAGACAGACGTGAACCTCTTTTACTTCTCGGACTTTGAAAGGCACAATGCAGAGATCTCAGCTTTTCACCTTGACAGGTATCAAGAAAGAATTTCTCTGTGAAAATTCGACTATATTGAAATTCTCGAGGGATGTGCAATTCTCCAATCTTTGATGCTTCCGTAGCTCTGTCGAGTGTGATACAATTCAAGGACGGGACATTTTAAAGTGGAAAGATGCAATTACTAAAGCAGCTTTAATTCGGTGGGATTTCAAATCGATTCGATAAAGTACGACTCAGTTCGAGACGGTATGATGCAATGAGTTTCTTGTTGAAAATAGACAATCGGTTTACAGCATGAATTAATTTGTCAGAACTGGATTTCCTTCAAAGTGATTTACTAAAGACAAAGAAGTGCATTTGTAGCTTTTGTCAAGTTTATGAATAGATCGCGATATGTGAAAGCTCGCCAATGCCCAAACTATTCAAGTTAACTAAATTCAAACAAACAACAAATCATCAGCAACAGCAAACTCATTTATAACACTGATTTTTTTTTTTTTTTGCGGTTTAACCTATATTGAGTCTGATTCATTAGTTTGCGTACTGATGGACTCCCCTTTTTTTTTTTTTTTTTTTTTTTTTAAATCAAAATTGTGTTCACCTCAGTGGTTCTGCTGCATTGACAATGCAATGACTGTAAACTTATTGATTAGTCTAACTGAAAAACAGCTAGACCATTTCTTGCGACGCCTTGTTAAGATCTGGAAGAATTTTTTGTGAAACAACTGACAGCAGACATAACTGCCACCTTCAGGACGGAATTGGAGGTGTAGTGCTTTTTCATTCTGATCTCTGCGCTACTCTGCATCTCAGACTGCTGGGCTTCAACAGAATCCCCCCAGTGGTCGGTCGTCTCATCAATGTCACCAGTGAGATCAGAGAGATTACCACTGACCGCAAACTGTCTCGCACCTTCTTCACTTCCCCTGGTATGCACCTGCGGTGGGATTTTGTAGCCCCTTTCACGTCCTATCACTAAAACGTGTCTCTCTGACTCCCCCTAGCGGGAAATGTGTGTTTCTACGGTCAGTGTGAGTACTACTGCTCAACAGAGCACCCACTGTGCGGGCAACCACACTCACTGGAAGTATCCTTGGCAGCCATGTTACCCGATCTCAGCCTCGCTCCTCGCAGGTCTTGGAGGTCACCATGGAGACGCTCCTACAGTCGCACCAAATTGGCGCAGTGAGTATACTCCGCCTGCGGCAGATGGGGAGAAATCTAAGTTACCGTGCTTGCTTTTCTTGTGAATTGAACCGGAACAGAAAATAATTTAAGGCAGTGTTTTAAAACATTTCAAGCAAAGAGCACACCACTGATCACAAATGCCACAAAAACTAACTATGTTTACTGAAATACTCTAATGATCTCAATTTGCTCACAGTTTTCCCTACTCAGAGTGAAATCTGGGCCTTTTTTCCCCTGTTTTTCTGATGTATGAATAGCAACAGGTGGAGGCACAGATTAAGTCTACCTTCTGCCATCTAGTGGAAGAGAGATTTATATTTCAAATACTTTTTGGACCCATCAATCCTTAAACGGCTTCAGGCTTTTTTTTTTTTTTTTTGATGAATTAAGTGAAATTGAATCATATGTCCCTCAAGGCACATAATGTGTCACAGAACAGTGGTGAGGAAATGTTACTATATGAAAAGAGAATTTTGTGCCAGGAGTTATTTACTGTAAGTGTATAATAATGAATTATCAACAGTATTCTCGTTTAATTTTTAGCTCTTTGACGACACCAACACATGCTTGTTGAATTGCCTCCACTTTGTTGAATCTGAAAAATGGATTATGGGTGTATTAAATTGATGTCAAAATATTATTATGCATATACTATATACAGAATTTGTGATATACTCAGTCACCGCCTCAAATTACGACTGTGATATAGTTCAAGCTGTTCCTAAAATATTGAGGACAAAACAGATACGCCAACCATAAGAAAATAAGTATTGATTAAAATACCAGTAACAATTTATCTTTATCTTATCTATCTGTTTTTTGCACTTGAGAATTCTCTGCAAAAACCTCCTTACCACCGCCAGTGTATGACATTATTTGAAGTCCTCGTTACGATTATATAAACTATTTGAATGTGCACAAAAGGTTTTCTTGGCTGAAATTCTCTTTTTAAAGATGTAATAATGACTGTTCTGTTGGGCCAGGTGGGAAAAAGAGCCAGCCTACTGCGACAGGGTCAAACTGACGCCTCCCTACAACCGCGGCACCAGACTGGTGGATGTCATCGACATGGCGATATTGGACTTCCTCATGAGTCAGTCTCGACATTACTAATTCAAATCCAGCAATGTTTTGTATTGTAAACATTGCAGTGCAAAGCCATTTGTTATTGTCTAACAAAAAAAATGCTCAGTGAAAATTGGAATTATTGATATAGCATGAATTACGTGTTTAATCTCAATTCAAAGTCTAAAGAAACTGTTATTTGTTTTTTTTTTTTCAAAGGCAACATGGACAGACATCACTATGAGACGTTTGAGAAATTTGGCAATGAAACATTCCTACTGCATCTGGATAATGGACGAGCGTGAGTAGAATACCATCATACATGTAAGGAGACAATGACGAACAAGCATGAACAAACCAACACCTTTAAAATCAAAGGCCAACATTGAGTTTATGAGTGGCAAAATCTTTCATTGTTCCAATTCTATTATTCTTTCAATCAATTATTGGTTGGTCGGTGAAAATTATGAACTTGTCCCTGTATTAAAAACAGTCCGGTCTAATAACTCCAACTGTCCTGCAGATGATGGAAACTTCCAGGGCACAAAGTTGTACAGAATGGTTACAACTAACTTTTATTTATTTTTTTATTTCTTTGGGCAGGTTTGGAAGACACTCTCAAGACGAGCTTTCAATTTTAGCTCCCTTACAGCAGTGCTGCAGGTAAAATTTAGCTTGCACACCTAAAAGTGCAAAAAGTATACAATTGATGTAACATATGGGGCCACTTGGTCCTTTACATTCGTCATGGAGGTAAAGAAGAAACATTAAGTTGTATTTACGACAGCTTCCTTTCAAAATGATTTCAAACGATGTCTGGGAGAATTGTTGGCCATTTCTCTTCAGTCAAACTGGCTTACATTCTCAAGTTTGCCATTAATCTCTCAGAAAATGCCATTTTCCTCACAAAGTTGGAAGTGTAAAGTTATTTGATTAATGAATTTTATCCATACTTTATTTCTCAACAGTGAGAAAACAGTGCGATTTAGTGTGAAGAAGATATGAGCTATCAAAATGCTGACCTTTGACCTTGTTTTCGACTTGCTTTCTCCCTAACTGTACAGGATCCGTCGCTCCACCCTCCTTCGCTTGCGTCTTTTGTCCGATCCTAACTTCCACCTGAGTGATGTCATGCGTCAGTCGTTGGCCCAGGATCCTCTTGCAGCTATCGCGCCGCTCTTGTCCGAGCCACACCTCGTTGCTTTGGACCGACGCCTAGCAACTGTCCTGCAGGTGGTGGAGACCTGTGAAGAGTATCGCGCTGACGTCATTTTTAATGACTTGGGGAAATACGAAGGATATGAGCAACAAATAAAATAAGTCAAAAACAATATTGGACTTGGGTCTAATTCAGTAAAATAAACATGAGTTGAGAAGGGGTGCTCTCCACAAGCCTGTGTGGTTTTTCTTCGGGTGCTGGATGATTTGAGAAGATCAAGGCATAATATTGTTTTGTTTTTTTGTACCATGAGAGGGGAAGTTAAAAATAAACCATTCGAATAATCTTGGAACTGGAATACACTGTGTTCAGAATTTAGCAGTCACTTTCCAAATGTAATGTTAGATAACGGACAAAAGATATGTGCCACAATTTTAAGCGGCTCTGTTGAACCCCAAATAATGTAGTTGTTCTAGTCAACCTTTCCAGAGTGCAACGCTGTCACCTACCGGTGATTAATTGACATCCAGTGTGACCTATGCAAAAGTTCGGAGTGGAGTCCTCGCAACAAAAACAGATCGATTTACCAAAAAACAGCGATTTAGTCTTTTGGCCCATTTTGTTTAGAGCACAAAATAAATTTTGTAGATTGTAACGAGTTACTAGCATTGTTTTAACAAGGAAAACTAAATCACTTTCACTTTCGAAACGTCACTGGATTAGTGGGCAGTGACTTCTTCTTCTGGACATGCCTTCGGGCGCCATTTTAAAAATTTTCAAAGTACCCGAGCGCGAAAATGGGACCTACTGTTTTACTCTACAAAAAGTGTGCGTGACCGCTGGGAATAATTAACTAGCTTGGGTAGAATCGGGTGGGTGGAAGCTGGCTGGCGTTTTGCAGCTTGATGGATTTCCCGGGAGACGAAGAACTGCTTCGACTCTTCCGCCGCTCTAAGACTGAAATGTCGTGCATGGGAAAACCGCACACTTTTATACGGCAGCTCAGAGACTACGACCTGATTCCGGAACATTTTTACAAGGTGAGGCGGAAAAAGACGGAACACACCAGCCCGGCACGCCCATTTATTTATTTATATATTTATTTATCTTTTTACCCCCTTTAATTTTTAAATCGCCCTCGAGGATCACGTGTGTCTGTTCTAAAAATAGCTCACCAATGATGAGACGTGATATTCTAGGAAAGTTGTATTGGAGATCATTTGGAATTACAGGGTGACCTGATTTTTTTTTATTATTCGTACAGGAGGACATGACGTAATGAAAAAAAGAAGAAAATTCCATCATTGTTTCTTAAATGGCATGTGTTAAAGTTTCAATTCCTATTAATAAAATCCATCATTCTTGGTTTAATTGAATTGTTATAAGGTTTCCTTTTTTGTGTCACCCTTTTTAATCACCGGTACAGATCTATAGAAAATGGAGTGTTACAAACATGCTTATCTGTTTGGTAATTATTGTAAGAAAATCATTAACATGAGTTTTCAACTAATAACATTTATTGAAGGTAATTTGAGCAAATTAATTTTATAAGTGTGTATAAAACTGGTGGCTCTTCGCATTTATAAGGATACAAAGAAGTAGCTATCTGCTTAAAAGAAATTGGTGACCACAGATCTCCATCCAAATCAACTATTTTAAATGGATGCAGTCGACTTTAGTCGCACTAAAAAAACAAGCGGGGGAATAATATATGCGCAACAAATAAAATTTTAAATCTTCAAATAATAAGCATACATATAAATATTAAATATAATTATATTTTAATTCAATAAAAATAAAAAATATACAGTACAGTATACCAGCACATATATATAGTGAACCCCCACAAATTTGCGGTACAACATTCCCAAATTCCAAATGTCTTGATTTTCGCAAGCTTAGAAGGGCTCAGTCGTTATCCCTGCCACGAGTTGGTGTTCATTGCTTATGAATTATTTGTATTTTACCACAGTGAATACATTCCATTTTAACTGCCTTGGCGGATGTTGCTGCAAATGTAAAACCTGCTGAAACTGTTTCACCTGTACCAAAAATAATAAAGTTGATTATTTAACTTCTGATGTTTTACTGTTTTATTTGATGAAATGCCTCATTCGATTTATAATTCACCAATGGAAAGCAGTGAGTTTTGGATATGTGTCTTCACTCGGTATTTAAGTGACCGAATCCGCATCTTAACACAATCATGTCGATGAGTAATGTCAACAAACGCTCTACCGTTTACTTATGTATTTGTGGTATTAATAGGCCAACAGAGGCATTTTGTGTATTTGAGCATGAAAACAGTCACATTTAATCCATGAGGCAGTGCTGAAAGATTTTTGTCAACGGGGTGTGGTGGGCAGACCGGCCTTGATGCGCAGCAATTTTGACCGGGAGTGGACCAGCTGTTCAAGAATCTCCCAAATTTCCCGATGACCACCATCCCTGTTACGAAATAAAGAGAATAGGCGATTGCTTCTGATGCTGTTTGGGCCAGCAGAGAAGGTCTTGAACTTGGCCCGAAAGCATTAACTGATAAATTCCTGTTCCCTGTACTAGTGAGAGTGGAGTGTTGGTGTGCCTTTTAGTGACGTCACAGTTCGCAGCGAGGCCGGGTTGACTGCGCAGCCGCTCTGCGCATACGTCAGGTTGTGGGCAGCCGCAGCGCAGCCATTTCTGTGCCCCTTTGAACGCACATTCTCCCTCCCTCTCTCTTGCTCTCACGCAGGTGGCGTGTCCATCACACACGCGTGCAACATGGAGGAATAATCGCTGCAAAAACCCTTCTAGATTCGGCCGAAATCCACCATCTCTAAACTTTCTGCGAATTGAACGCCTGCGCAGCCACCTCCCTTAGTGTGATTCTTGGCGCATGCACGTCTCGCGTGCACGCGTGTCCGCAATGGAAGCCACCGGTCTGCAACGAGGCAGCTGCGACGCAGCAACAGTGCACGTCAAAAAGGAGGATGGAGATGGAAAGCAATCTGCGCGGGTTTTGAGCAGCCAGGGCTCGCCTGCGCCTTGCAGCGATCCTGCATGCGGAGGTGGAAGAGGAGGGCTGGATCACGCCGCAGAGGAGCTGAGGGCACCGTCGGCGCTCCACGCAACGACAACGACTACTACTGATGTACAACTGTGTGAGTGCTCATTTCTTGTCATCGATTTTTTTGTGAAAATCACTTATTTCGCTGTATTTATTTGTAAAGCACGCATTCAAGTGAAAATTGCGGACAGGGGGGCCACCAGATGGCGCTGTTCTTTATAATGTCGTGGCTGTCCAATAAAAAGCATGTACTACTGCGCTTTTTTTTTTTTTGAAATTTGAGCGTTTCCCAATTTACCAGGAAACAATTATAATACATTTAAGTTATTAATTAAAAAAAAACATACATAATTTGAAGCAACATACTTGGACTGGCCAAATACTAAATGTGTTTGTTTTCGAGTTATTTCCATCTCCCCTAATTTGCATTTTGAATAGCCCCGTGGGCGTGCTTGGCACAAGTTGCAATGAAATGGGAGTCGAATTAATTTTCATCGCGGGTCATATTGTAGTTATGATTTCCCTCTCAGAAAGATGATGTCATGACTGAAAATAATATTACCTTATCAATAATCCTATTATTACAAACAAATATTTAGTCTTGCATTTCATTTTTTGCATTATTTGTTAACAACAAATTAAAACTGAAATAAGAAGTCATGAAACAACCGCTTGTAAATATCGCTGAACTTATATTGATAACACATCTGGTGGGAAAAAAATGAACCTGTGTGTTGAGCAGCTGTTAGAATAATCCAGGTTGCCATAATTCAAATCCTTAGCAGGTTTCCTTGCTGCCCCCCCCCCTCCTCCCTCCCATCTTCAGCGATGCCATCCGCTCCTCCCCCCAGTTCTGATTTCTCCTCCAAGGCTGTTTTGTGTCTGATTGACGCGGTCGGCCGCCGCTGGGGCCTGTATGAGACCCGGGAGCGCTCGCAGCTCTTCCAGAGCGTCCAAGAAGAGTTGGCCGCCAAGGGACACTTCCTTCCTGTTGAAAGGATCCGCCGCAAGTGGAACAACCTGATCGTCACGTACAAAAGGGTCAAAGATCGCAGCCGAGAGACAGGACATGCCAAGACATCCTGGGAGTTCTTTGATGTGAGTATGATGGTCCCAAAAAGAGCTTTTCTGGTTCGACCAATGTTGAGGACACAAAAGTTAACAACCATGATACATATAAATTGAAGTTATGTGCGATCTAATTCTCGTGTCTGTCGCAGCTGATGGATGCTACGCTCTGTGACACTGTGGGTTCTTACATCAGCAGCAACAAACGCAGCAAAGGAGGAGGCGCCATCAGCACACAAGCCTCAGCAAAGGTCGCACCAAGACTCCACGGCCCGCCGCCCACAACTATCGTTCGCCCCAATGGGAACTTCCCCACAACTGTTCAAGTGGAATCGGGGGTCAAGGGTCAGCCTGCTGTGTGCAGTAGTTGCCCAAGTCCTATTGCTTCCAAATCAGCAGTTCGCCAAACAGAAAGTCCGGACCTCAAACCGCTGATAGTCCTCAACAGTGATATCGTCACGGCCAACCTTCATCTGGCCTCAACCGATCCACCACAATCATTTATCTCCTCACCTTGTTTCACGCAAGCTGCCTCCCCTTCTCTTGCGTCCACGGTGAACACAGACCCGAACGCATCCCGCAAAGCGCCGTCCTTCCCGACAGATGTCATATGCTTCCGCCGTAGCAACAACCGCAACCATTCTTCCAATTTCCCCTCCGCTTGCTCCTCTCTTTCCAACTCGGCCATTGCAGGACCTGAAGGCCACAAGGGAAATGAAGCGCAAAGCGGCTCCTCCTTCTACCAGGAGATATTAAAGCGAAGGGAGGCGCCGACTGACCTGGATGGCGTGGCTCGCTTCCGGGTGGAAGCCCGAGAAAGGAGGCGTGAGAGGAGGGAGGTGCGCATGGGGAAGTCCCTATGCAGGATTGCGACGGCCTTGGAGCTGCTCTCCTCCAAACAGGACACTGTCATCGCCCTCTTGCAAAGGCTCGCTGATAGAAAGTGAAGAAGAGCTCACGATAAAGGATGTCACGGGAGGGTTAGCCACACATGAATATAATTTCATATACGTGTATTTAACACGTACTACACACACATTTTCTCTTTTTTTTGTGAGATTTATTTTTTTTTAGGTTGCTTTGGGTCTGTTGTTGACGGAACAGTTTGCACAAAAATGTTAGGCTTCTGTGAGAAGGCCCAAAAATTAGAGTGAGGAAGAAAAAGTTTTAGAACAGCTGAAATTGATTTAAATTTGACTACTTTAAATGTTGGTAAGTGTGTGCTGATCTCCATTTAACATGAGTTTGAATAATATGGTTTCATCGCAGTAATAAGAGGGGTCTTGATAATATTTTATTTGTACTTACCTTCTCCAAATCATTTTTATACCACAAAAACCTGGCATTTAAAAAGGGGCGTGTCGACTTTTGTCCACTTGATATATGCATACAAACACATCGTACTCTAAACGGTTTTTTGATATCATAACGGGCCTTTGAGAGAAACCAACATCACAATGCAGACTGACAAAAATGATTTTGACACCACGGACTAAAAATGAAACTTTGAAATCTAATGCAAGACTAATATAAAGTTGTTGTATTAAATTTCATTGGATTATACATGTGTAATTAATAAAGTGTCTTATAATTGTCAACAAAATATTATGGCCACTTACTAGCTTAGCCTTACCAAAAAGGGTTTTGCGTTTCTCACGAGAAAATATCTTCCAAAAACGGTATTTATTACAAATCACAAGTATAAGCGTTAACACATAACTTTTACATTTATTGTCCTTGTGGTCACTATTCTGTCATAAATTCTTCGTCGTCGTCTTCTTCCTCATCGTCTTCATCAAAGTACTTTTCCTCTGCATCTCTGCTGACGATGTCAAGGTTGTCGTAGTCAGGGTTCTCGTCCACTTCTCTATCATAGAGAGACGGAAGCGCACACATTTTAGATTTTTTTTAAAGGAAAGGGAGAATTTCCAATATTTTAAACGCATTCTTCGATTTTTTTTTTTTTTTTATCCAATTGAGCCCAAAAATTCTACAGGAAGAAAATGCTGTCAAAAAGAATCTTGAGTCTAATTTCTATAAAAATAAATTAATCAAAGGCACATTAGTGTTTGTAACGACTTTCTAATAAATGTTTAAAAAAAAAAAACAATTGGATGAAAACTGGAGTGTTTTGCATGTCCATGGACCTGTAGTTGAAGTCCGTGTCTTTGCCATCAAGGAAGCGTTGGTGCATCTGACTGATGAACTCCTCGCGAAGAAGCGCTTTCTCTTCGCAGGTCGGCTCCCAAGTGTTCTCCTGGACTCTGTCTTCTTCGGTGGGAATGTCCAAACACGCGGAGGAAGAGAAAAAAAAAAAATCAGTAAGAGCAAACTATAAAAGATTTCCCCACCATGCGTTTCTCATGATCTTTTCTATCTAAAGCTCAAGCATAGCTTGCCTTCATCCTCTTCATCTTCGTCCTCCTCCTCGCGTGCACCCTCCTCTCTATCCTGCTGTTCCTGCAGACGACTCTGGATGAGACGCTCCTGGTAGGAGCTGAGGAGGAGGTGCGACAGCCCTCCTGTGGCTCCCCCTAGTGCCGCCGGTCCTTGCTGTGCACTACACAACATGGCCTCTTGGGAGCGCTCTATCACCTAAATGGTCAAATACAATTTCATTAGTGATATCAGGGAAATATTGTCTATATTGTATTTTGGAGGGGCTAAGTCGCTTACACGAATAAAGTCATGATATGTTTTATGATAATAATTCTTGGAACTCAAAGTGAGAAAGTTAGAACACAAGCTATGGAAAAACTAAACAAAAATGACGATTAAATAAATTAAATGGTTACCTCGTCATCAGTTAGGTACTGTCCAATATATTGTTCATACAGCAGCGGCTCCCTTGCTCGCATTTGTTCTTCACTGAAGTAAAGACCCTCTACGAAAACACGGGAAAAGGAAATTAAGCATAATTTGTAAAAAAAAATCTAACAAAATCTTATTAGTTTACCAAAACGCTCTCTCTTAACTAGATCTTCAATTGCAGTACCGGTGCAGAAGCATATAGTTTTGGGCATAAAAAAAAAAGGAAAAGAAAAAACCTCAACCTTTCTGCAGGGCCCTGAGTGCAGCATAGCGCTGGTTTCGGACTCGCGTCTTGTGGGTATTTCCTGATGCTTGCTTCTGGATCACTTCACTGTAGTGCTGAGCCCGTGGGTCATCGCTGACGTGGGTAAAAGCTGGCAGATGCTCCGGATTCAAGCATCTCTGGAAATGTGGGAAATAAATGAGGTGAGTTTGAAACCAAGTGTTACCAAAAGTTATTTACTCTGAAAATTGCAGTTTAACCTATTGAGGGGAAGTTAAGTGCTGTCTTCCCTCTAAATATTTTCTCGCAGAATCGCCTCTGCTAATATGGATTGATTATGCAGACAGAACGGCGGACGCAGAGAGACGCACATACGTGGTAGCGCTCTAGGAAGACCAGTGGTTTGCTGCTGTACTGATGCAGTAGCTCCTTTCTACGCTCCTCTGTTGTCAGTTCAGCATCTCCTATCTGCTGACTTTTCACTTGGATTCCACTTGCAACTACTGCCTCCAACAAGGCGTGGACTTCAGCGGGGACATCTTGGGACACCTTGGGGGTCACATCAAAAGTCATTACAGTACAGAGTGTTTATTTTAAAAAGCCTGTCATGGGATGTAAAAGTACAATTATTTTGTAACTATACTTAAGCGGATTTTTCAGATATTTTACTCGGTCAAGTATTTAAATAATCGACTATTTGAATAAAAGGCATGTTATAATTACAATGTATTTATTCAAAAACATTGCATTATTTCACATTTACAGAAAATATGATGCATTTTCTGATTTGTAACATGTCAGAAGATTGGGGGAAAAAAATTAAAAATGTTTTATTCTGATTCAACACAAATGCTTTTATGGAGGACTACACAAATTGGACATTTAACGTAGACAATCTTAAAAAAATATCCTAACAATTAATAGATCATCAAAAATAACTGAATTAATTTGATAAACAATTATTTGTTGATACCTTCGAAAACAAATATACTTTTGACTTCTTTGAAGAAAAAACAGTCTTATTATATTTGTTTTGATCGTTCCAATTATTTTACGCAAATGCTTTATGCTCACCTGGGTATTTTGGAGTGATTTTGGTCGCTCAATGTAGGGAACAGGGGGTAGTATCACCAGGTCTTCGGGAACAGTGCGTTGGTCATCCTTAACACGTTTCTCGGATGGCGCGGGTTGTCTTCTAACAGGAGGTTCTGTAATTTCACCCCACATTGCTCAAGCGTCCGATGGCGCAGGCTGAAATAATGCAAGCGCGTTGCTTGTTGATGTATTAATGAATAATCACTGACGCAAATAACAATGATTAGGATCCACATTTAACATGATCGTACGCACGTCGTTTTATCGAATACTGTGCAGAAATGAGTGTTGTGATGCGCCGCCATATTGGTCCGTCACTATTTTTGTCCCCCGGAAGTCACCCACACTAAGACAAACGCCCTCTATCGGTCTTTTGTGTAAATGCACATTGCGGCGCACGTTTTCTGCGTGGCTTCAATGTACATTACAAACTTAATGAGACCTAATTTGGAACACAAACCCTTTCTAGATACCTTATTTTAAAACTCTACTTTGGAACTTAACCCTTGCTCTATTTTGCCCTATTTTGAACACCACCCCTGAAAGTATACTATTATTGAGCACTGATTAAACTGGGTTCAATAGATATAATTTGAATAAATAATAAAATGGGGGTAAAATGGGCGTGGGGGTGTAGGCAAATATTTTACAGACAATAGAATATAATACAAGACACAGTGAAGGGAGTCATTGCCAGGCAACGTGCAAAGTATTGGTACTCTTGCTAATTTCAACATGCAGAAATGATTTGGGTTTTTGCCAACAGTGGCTTCTTCCTTGGAGTACTCCAATAAACCCCATTCTTGGTTAACTGTAAGTTGATTAAATAAAACGACTTCATGACCACCAAAAAATGCAAGCCACTCATTTGCAAGTCCAATAGCAGGTGTGGACTAAGGGTCGGTTTCACAAAGCCGGTTTAGTGAAAACTCTGACTCTGTTCATTTACACTAAACCTGCTTTGTGAAATGGAACCCTGGTTTTCCAGTTTAAGAAGTACACACCAGAAAAGTGAGATAATCCATGCCAGCTCTGTGTTTGTGGCCAAAATATATGAAGAGTCCACATCATTTTATTATCTCCTTCCTCTCTCCACTTCTTACTCTCTTAACATCTTACTTGCCCCCTAAAATATCAAATATATCATTTTTTTCATGAATCATGCTTTTCACTCTGCTTAGAGTGTCGCCCTGCAGCCAGCTCGCTGTGAAGGATAGTTGTCTGCAGCGAGCAGAGACGGAATTTCCAATCACCCCTTCAGTATGCAAATGAGCCAGTGTCAGATTTGTAATAGCAGTTTGAGCAGTAAGCTGCAAATGTGAAGCAAATACGCTTGGCTAAACTACTTTTGAAATCACAAGCCAGTAAATTGTTTGTTCAACTATTTTTTAATTTATTCCAAAGGAAGGGGTTGGCAACAAATGCTGGTAACATATCATATGTAGTTAAAAAATGAAGACAATCTGAGAGAAACATGTCAAGTCAACACACGATTTGCCCGCGCAGGCCACATAAAATGATGTTGTGGGCCAGATCTGGCTCCCGGGCCTTGAGTTTGACACCAGTTCTATGTACTAAATCATTTAATACGTTTTGCATAGTGTGTGTTGTCTTTGAAAAAGTTAGGTTCTGGAAAGGCCCTATTTGAGGTTATTTGGTGTTAAGACGTTATTTGCTGTAATTAAGTTCATTTCATTAGTTGGTTGACTATGGTAACCAAACTGAATGTTAAGAAGTCCACTTGCACAAACAAACCATTTGATCTGATTAATGTACTTCATCTGCTCCTGGTCAATGTGCATATTTGAGGGGAGAGCGGGAAGCGGCGCCTTTGCCGCCTCTCAGTGCATCCACTGGCACGGCCGGATTCGTACTGCAAGTGACTCGCCACTCACGGCTTTAGCTTCCTGTGCAGGCCCATCAACTTGAAGGTGGCGGCGGTGATCTTCTCGTACACGACGAACATAAGTGCAGCCGTCAGCACCGTCTGAAGCAGCTTGGCTTCCAGGCCTTTATACAGCCCCAGGACACCGTGCTTCCTGTCACCAATAGAACACGTGTTTATTAATGAACCACCAGCCATCACACCCGGAATCTGGATCTGGACTTTAGACTGACACCAAAGCACTTTGCTTCTGTTGCACTCTGACACAAATTCCAGTTAAAGGATCAATATTGTGACATTTTCCACAAATCAAACAGTTCCCAAATGCCTTAAGATAATATCTGTGATAGACTTCTATCAAAATAATACACGGATCAAGAATTACAGAACATTTCTGACCTAGAGTGAGCACATGTGATATGGTTGTTTAATAATGAGCACACTGCATTCCCACATATACGAGTGTGTGCACACTTGTGCAAGCACAATATATCAGTCGTTTAAGAGTTATATAGTGGACACCCAGCTATTTAGCACACACTTTCCATAATAGTTCCCTTTGAACAAAACAGTGAGCAAACCGAATGAAGAGACAAATCAGCATGGTTGGTCGGTGTGTCTTGAGAGCAACACTTACTGAATTCGTTCCATCAGCAAGGAGAAAATGTTTGCCAGACTTCCCATCGGGCCACCCTTGCCATCACCTTTGTACTGGCCAAACTGATAAGACAACACAAACTAAATTAATCAGTAAAAACAGACACATTTGCATGTATCGTGCACAGATCCCGCTCAACCAAAGCAAACTCTACTGTGGCCCCAGAGGTACGAAAATGCACAAAATATTTGCAATACTAAATTACAAATGTGCAGACCTGTGCAATTTTACCAAATGTTTTCGCTCTCTGAATTTTCCAATACTGACTGCTTCAATATTCCACCCGTCAGTTAATTGATTCTCTTGGCTGAATCAATTGATGTCCATTCCTTAGTCATACAATCCAGCATTTACCCGCAGTATGGCTTGAACTGTCTGCAGTGGATATGTGGCGGTGGTTGCGATGGCTTTGGCAACAGCTCCGATGAGGAAGATCTCTGCAGATGATATCTGTGGAAAAGTGCCAGCTCAGTCGCCATAAATTAACAATCTTTTTCATAATGGGAACCACTGAAGAAAGTTGCCAGCCCATTTCTAGCATATACATTACGCAAATAGTTTCAAGACGCAAAAAGAACCCTTGAAATGCTAAGCGAAGGCTAAATTCGAGCTTATGTCGCATTTACAGTGATCCTTTCACCTTGTTTAGGTTTGAGGTTACAGAGCATTTTCCGAAAGCCGAAAAGTTTGTGCCGAGTTCCTGCTCACCTTCCTGCCTCCTTTCCCTGCCCTCCTCTTCATGGACTCGTAGAACATGAACTGCACAGCTGGGTTTAAGACGAGGATGAGCGAGGGCAGCGTGCCGTTCCACAGCGTCGCCACCCCCTCGCTCGCTATGATCTGGGAGAATGCATCTAACAACATGAAAAATAAATTAACTAATAAGTTAACGCTCGATCCCACAGAAAACGTCTGAGACAACGTTAAGAGCTACACACACACCAAAAATGCCCTTGTAGTGCGTCTGATGAAGGTCCTCGTTTCTGAATTTGGCACCCTGGAGCTTCAGACGAGTGTTGACCACCCACATGGGCGTTGTTAGTATGACATTGACCGCCCCTGTGTGAGCAATGCCAGAGACACAATTATGGTTTCAGTTTGGGACAAATTCACTTGACAATATTTCCAAGTGTCATGGCGCAGATTGCGTTAGACCTGATACAATGCCCATAAGCAGGTCTTTGGCTAGTCTTGACTGCTGTGGCTGTGTGGCCGTCAGCCTCTTCAGTGTGTTGAAGGTGTAGAAGTAGACAAAGTTGGAGCAGCAGAGGCTGGAGATGACCGGGAACCAGCCTCTGTACAAAGCCAGCCTGCAAGGACGTGTCATTTGCAGAAAGTGGTCAGTCATCTGCGCACATCACCCGCGTGGCTCCAAGTCATCTGCATACTTACACGCCCTCTTCCTGAGCTATCTCGGCCAGGATGACCGGGGTGGATTTAGACTTTCTGCTCTCGTCAACTAAAAAAAATAAATAAATAAAATAAATAAATGTATTATTTAGGAAGATTCACTTCATCATGAACAGAAAATGAAAAATGATATACTTAAGTTCCGCAAATAATGCCAGAGGGAAGTTTGCATTTATTGTTATTATTATTTGAATGAATTTGAGATGGGCGCGGGAATCTATAAGATGTCTCGTTGAACATTTTATTACTGAAAATAAACTAGACCAAAATTAAAAGGGACGACAGAAATGCATCAAAAAGTAAGGAACCAGGACGACTGGTAAGTTAGCAGGAGCGCCTGTTTTCAAGACGCCAACACCACATGACACAAGATACTTGGTAAGACTCCGTGCTTTTACTCAGTTAGGACAGTTTACGTGCCTCAGTAGGTGCTGCTGTTTTGGTTTGCAATCACGTTCAAATGATCAGAGCAGTTAATGTTTGAACATGAATGTGCGTTGTGTGTATTTTTCATCAAACTTCAAAAAGGCTTGTTTTTAGAATGAGCTCACCCTGTAGTCGACTTTTAGCTGTGTCCAAAGGGAAAAATGTGGTCATTGCTGTCACGCTGCCCTGTATTGACAAATAAAATGAACTGAACGTTACAAACCGTAGTAACACGCAGCAACACCACGCCGTCTCTGTTTATCGTAATTTTCTTTTTTTTCCCGCTCACCATTGCACCAGCCACTGCGTGAACCAGAGTCTCGTAAGACAGCAAACCGACCGGCGAGCTTCCATTAGCGGACATAGTGACAGCTTCTTCCCAGTCACGGCACACGGTTGGTCCTGCAAGAACGTCGTGTCTTAACTTTGCTGAGTAAATAGTTGTTAGTAGTCAAACATTCATGTGGACATGTCAAACTGTCACGTAAAAAGAACCAGGAAATAACACCGCTGTTAACTCCCCCATTCATTTGGCTTCCGCATTCCTTCTTCGTGTCGCGGGCAAAAATGGAATTACTCACGAGTGCCATCTAAGGAGATGACGAGGTAAGTACATCAAGTTGACATTTTGGAATGCCTTTTTCCTTTAGTCTTAGTTATAAATATCCAGAGACAGTTTTCCTGTTTTTTTTATGTTTACATTTATTGTCCTTTTTTTTAGCTGTTACTATTTTATTTAATAGTAATATCACAACATATCAACTAATCGGAATTCCTGATATCATGTAATTTTTTATTATTAATAATTGATGTTTTTACGGAATATGTGATATTGTTGTACTGTTTGTTAATTGACTCAATAAAGTTTATTTTAAAAAAGCTAGCTATCTATGTAGATAGATAGATAGATAGATAGATAGATAGATAGATAGATAGATAGATAGAGGGTTTGTATTAATCGCAGAAGAGTATTACACAATGGAATCAGTAAAGCAGACCATCAACAGGCTAATTGCCCCATAATGGGAGGTTTGTCCTGTGCGTGAGCAGACAGCACTGGACTGGACTTTGCCATTGTTTTATGGCCCTGAGCTGCTGACATGTCGACGCCCTGCGTGAGCTCACTTGGTCTGATCGGAGGCTTTGCTTTCCCGAAGAAGGCGAAGGATTTGTTTCTGCTTCTCTTTGTCATCCTGGGTGAGGACAGCCATGTCTCGGTACCACAAGGCAGCCATTGACGGTTACCTGGACCTTTTGAAGGAGGCCACCAGGAAGGACCTGAACACTCCGGACGAAGATGGCATGACGCCCACCCTGCTGGCTGCTTTCCATGGACATGTGGATGCGCTCCAGCTCATATGCAGCAGAGGGTGAGAATTGAACCGTATGTTCTTCATTTCCACTTGGGTTCAAATGTAGAATATCCCTCTGTGTGCTTTATCGGTATATTTAGATAAATGAAATATAAATCTGTAGATAATTTGAATCTAATTGGACTTCTAAGCTTTTCTCATTTCAGACGTTTCTACCATAAATACTGTGTCAAGGCTTGGTGAGATGGCTCTAAAGTATTATCTCAGGTTATTTTCCCCAAAATAAGACTTTAATACATTTTTCCTTTGCTTTATTGGAAAAAAATAAAAGATTTGAGTTGTTAGTCAAAAAAGTTGTGTTCTCTGTTTTTTTCCCCCTCTTTTGGAATTTGCTCTACTGGTAACTAACCCACGTTGTAATCAGTGAACAACAATGGGGCTGGGCCAAATATTTTAGCAAGGAAAAAAAATTACTGCATAAACAAAAGAACCCTTTATTGCTACCATAACCCCAACCCCTCATCTCCAGGCCTCATTAGATACCACAAAAGAGCCTGGTCACAAACTGGCACGTCATTCTCACTACTGACAATCATCCCAATGAAAGGCGAGGCTCATTTCAAGAAGGTGGTCATAAATAATCGACGCTTTGTTCATTGCACGCACGGCAATTGCTGCTGTAATGACTTTTATTGCTGGAACGCTGAGGCGCACCTGTAGAGGACTTTACATCTTAATGGTTTACCAATTACTCTTGTCTGTGGTTGATTTTCAAATGATTATTTTTGCCTTGTTACGCAATTACCACATTTACGAATATTTGCAGCTCGGATGTTGAATCGATCGAATGAAAGCAAATGGGACAATAATCAAGTCAACTTTGACTCATTGATGTTTTTACTGTTATTTTCAAAAAATAATTTTCTCACATTTAGACAATTCAAGGGCTCGCAACTGCCGAGTTTTAACTCATTTCTACTGGTCGTGTCAATGAAGACTGCAAATTGTTCTTAGGTGTCAATGTGACATTTGACGGTAGTTTGTGTTTATGCTCTTTGATTGACTGCCAATCAGTCTAAGGCAGGGGTGGGCAAAGTTTTTGATTGGCGGGCCACAATGGGTTCTAAAATTTGACAGAGGCGCGGGACCAGGAGCAGATGGATGGAGTGTTTTGGTAACCTCACCTGGAAAAAAAAAAACATTTAATTTTAAATGAAAGAGAACAAAAGGATTACAACAAAATATGTCTTTGACACACCGCAGTATTTAGAAAAAAAAACATGAACAAGGTTTATTTATTTCATTTTTTTCCAGTTCGCCGGGCCGGATAAAAACGTTTAACGGGGCCGCATGTGGCCCCCGGGCCGTAGTTTGCCCACGCCTGGTCTAAGGTGTACCCGTCCCCGCCCCTCAATTAAACACAGCTAGGAGAGGCTCTGGGTATCGAACATGCATATTTCAGACTAATGACATAATAATTGGTCTCACCAAAGGTATTTGTTTGTGACAGGGGAGACCCCAACAGAAGTGACATCTGGGGAAACACGCCGCTGCACCACGCCGCCGCCAACGGCCACATGCACATCCTCAGCTTCCTCGTCAGTTTCGATGCCAATCTGTTTGCTCTGGACAACGAGCTGCACACGGCCATGGACGTCGCCGCTTCGCGGGATCGCATGGAATGTGTGCGCTTCCTGGACGCCGCCGCCTCCCAGCACGCCAACCAAAATGCAAAGAGGGTCGCCAGGTTAAAGAAAGAGGCCAGCAAGGAAGCGGAGAAACGGGTGAAACTTTGTGAGAAGGTCAAGCGGAGACACCAAAGCAAGATGGATAAGATGTATCGCGGGGCGGACAGCGCTGGGTCATCTTCGGAGATGAGCGACGTGTCTACCTTGTCGAGCGTCGGCACCGTGACTGGCGTCAATGAGCAGTTCTCCAAGCTCATCGCCTCGGACAAATCCGGCTCCCTGACAGCCAGGCTGAAAGGCACGTTGCAAAAGAAGCTTGGGAAGAAAGAAAAGGGCACTCTGCAGAGATCTGCAGCAGATGGCAACGTCATTTTCCTCAAGCAGGAGGACGCGGCGTCGGAGAATCTGGAATTTTTGGATGTTTTCAACGAGCAGGACGAAAGGATGCTCGAAGATGAAGGAGAGCCTGACGATGATGAATCAGGCCAAGTCAAACAGTCCATCTTCAACAGGCCCGGCCTGGGCGGTCTTATTTTCATGAAGAGGATGAGCATGGACACAGATGATGTCGTGGGAGGCAACAACGAAAACCTCGGCTACCTCGTGCAGAACAAAACCATCGAGGGAGACGAAGACTTCTCCGGCAACGCCGAGGCTGAGGTCCCGTGGGAGCAGGACGATCTGGGCCTGGATGACGATGAGGAGGAATCATCTCCACTTGATGCATTCTTGTCATCAGTCTCCTTGCCAGAGTTTGCGCTGGCGTTCACCAGAGAGCACCTGGACCTGGAGGCGCTCATGCTCTGCTCTGACGAAGACCTGAAAAGCATTCGCATCCAGTTGGGGCCCAGAAAGAAGATCCTGGAAGCTGTTGCGCGTCGCAAGAATGCTTTGGAGAGACCGGGCGCTATGGGAGACAGCTGCCTGTGATAACCTCAACAAAAAAAAATGGTGCAATCTGTTGTTTGATGTACTGTACAAAAGGTGATTTAGTGATCATACAAGATTATATGTTGTGCCAGAAAGGCCTGCTATGCACTTGGCGTTCAATCATTGCCTGCAGCCTCTCAAACTATCCACACTCTCTCCTTATTCTCACCTTTTTGGTCTTTATTGTTGATAATTATGCCATGTTATTGTGGTTCAATAAAATAAATAAATAAATAATGTCGTGTAGTATATTTTCACGTAGACTAATATACACATTGTAGTCCTCTTCATCCGACTATGAAGGGTCTGTGTCTCTTTGAATTGCTACATTCTAGCACTTTTTAAGAAAGCCTCAGTGTTGTGTCTTTTTTTTTAAACAGGTCAAATAGTCTAACATACCAATAAAACTTAAAAACACAGGATCAGGGCCATCTCTCTCTCTCTCTCTCTCTCTCTCTCTCTCTGCAAAATGTACAATAAAACTGTTTCAACTTGTTACCATTCATAAAACAGAACAAGACATCGTGTGAGCTTTGCGTTCAATTAAAAAGGCCCTGATTTCACACTAAGTAAATGAACGAGGAAACTTTTTTTTTTTATGAACAAGAAAACTGAGGACATGATCATCCATTCTGTAACGTTCCTGTTTGGCTGTTGCACTGCACCTCTTTGCCGGTAAGTGGCAGTAATGAGTCCAAAAGGCGTTTTGTCAACAGCCTTTAAAAAGAGGAAGAGTCAGCGCTTAGTTTTGCTTTTTACCTGCCCATATCGCGAGTGTTTGAATACCGTTGCTTCGTGATTATGTCTACAGGTAATTGCACTCTCTTATTTTTGCGTTTGCATTGTCACCGCCATTAAAACGGCGCGGGAAAGACAGCGAATCCGATAAAGCGGCAGCTAAACCTGTTGCCGTTACACTGCTAACTTAAGCCTCATTAGTGAGCGAGCTACCCAATTTCTGGTCCTCAGCTTCAGAGATGTTAAAATGAACTGTTTTATTGAATGCATCGCGTTGACACGACTTTGGCGCACGTCATTTTGAGCGCAGTGGGGAACGACATTTAAGTGTCGGATCCCCCCCTTTCTTGATCTCTGTCGCAGGTTTCCTCGCCAACGTTGGAAATGTCTGAGATTGTGGCAGCCAACTGTCCAATTGGCAACATCCAGGAGGAGGCTCCCACCCCTGCTGTTTCGGCATCCCCGGGCGGCGGTGACGACTACCTGCTTGTGGAAGCTCGGCACCCCAACACGGTCCTGCAGGGCCTCAACACCTTGCGGCTCAAAAACTCCTTCTGCGATGTCACACTGTGCTGCGGAGGACAAGAGTTCCCCTGTCACCGCCTCGTGCTGGCCTCCTTCAGCTCTTACTTCCAGGTACACCTGGTTTAATATCACCATGAACTGCCTTTTGAGGCTTCCCGGGTTCACCTGGTTCAGATGGGCTAACTGTGGGTCGTGTGCTTGACTTCCCCCCACCAGGCAATGTTTACCACTGACCTGAAGGAGTCCAAACAGGAGCGGGTGGCCATAAATGGAGTAGAGCCGCAGATGGTTGGCATGCTGGTGAGCTATGCCTACACGTCAGAGGTCTACATTTCCAAAGCAAATGTCCAGGTAGGTTTTGCAAACTTGTCTTGTCGCATGAAGTAAATATTGCAAGTTTCATTCTAATATTTCCAGATTATGACTATCATTTTTTGATACTTGTCCATGTAAATTTTGGTGACAATTGGTTAAGTGGAGTTATGATAGAAGTTGCATTGGAGGCTGTCAGGCTGACTAAAGTGTCAGCCATTGGTAACTTGGCAAACAAGTGTGAAATGAACAATCTAGCATACAAGCACGTGTGACATGACAAGGAACATGTGAAGCGTTCCTAAATTTCAAATATGGCCGCACGTTTTGATTAAAAAAATGTTTAAAATGTATTCATTTTTTCCCCAGGTAATCAGATGCCATTGATGTTTTGCCATTTTATTCTTTCTACACACTGACTAATCGAATGCTGGAAAAATTAATTTGAACCTCTCTGTTCCTTGGACAAACTGTCCTGTGTGCAGGCTCTGCTGGCCGCAGCCAATCTGCTGGATGTGATGGCCGTGCGAGAGGCCTGCTGCCGCTTCATGGAGCATCAGATGGATGAGATCAACTGCGTGGGGATCCACTGCTTTGCTGAGGCTCACTCCTGTAAGATGCTGGAGAAACGAAGCATGGACTACATTCTCAAGCACTTTAGCAGTGTTTGCCAGCAGGTGAGAGGCTTGCTCAACATGTACCATGTAACCTAAAGTCAAATGCCCCAATCTGGATACATTCTTTAGAACCAGTTTCATAGATGTTTGAATTATTTACTGCAGGAGGAGTTCTTGACCTTGTGTGTGGACAAACTCATTGAAATCCTCGCCAGTGACCATCTCGACGTATCCAGAGAGGAGCTGGTGTTCGAGGCCGCCGTGCTGTGGTTAAATAAATGCCCGACTCGCAAGCAAAGCTTTGACAAGGTCAGATTTTAAATGGCGTGTGTGTTGGACTGATTGGTCAGCGATGTAATCTTCCCTCTTTTCCTGAAGGTTTTGGAGCATGTCCGCTTGCCCCTCATCAGCCCCTACTACCTCCATGACATGAGCGAGTCTCTTGATGTTGTGAAGGAGAACCAGGGCTGCCAGAGGCTCATCTCCGAGGCCAAAGACTACTTGCTGCTGAAGGACCGCCAAAGGGAGCTCTTCTGCTCCCGGGTACGGCCGCGCCGATCTGCAGGTCAACATTTTACCTTTAAAGATATTCTATGGCATACGGGAGTCATTTATATATTTTTATTGTAATTTAATTTGACTCCCACACATCGCATCATGTCACAATATCCCAGGCGGCGGAACGAGATTTCGCCTCTGTTACATTCTCACTGTTTCCATGGCAACAGGGATGTCGGAAGTCATCATAACTGTTGGCGGAGAGGACGACAAAGTGGTGCTGCGCAGCGTCGAGAGCTTCGATCCCCTGACTAATAAATGGAGGGACCATGCCTGCCTGCCGTTCGCTGTGAGCAAGCACGGGTTGGTGGTGTCAGGTGCGGCAACGCAAATTGGCAAGAGTGTCAATAGGGCAACTAAGATGTTGGGATGGCTGATGCAAAATAAATCTTTTTTTTTTTATTTATTTTTTTTAATTTTGCCTTCTTAAAACTCGTCACTCTTTGAAAAATAGTTGCTAGACTTGCTAAAAACCGTCACAAAATTTAACACTAAGAGAGCTAACACAGGATTTTTGGGGGGGACTAACACTTATCTGTTCATAGGCATGTATTTTCTGTAAGCAGTACTCTTTTGGCTGCGATGCATTTTGAATTGTGGAATCTGCTAAAAATAAAAAAAGTTTATTTTTATTCATCATCCTGATCAACTCAAAATGTATGCAAGCTCACAAGCCCCACTCAAAGGTCTTCTTGTCTCCCTTGTAGACTCCACTCTCTATTTAGCCGGAGGGGAGTTTCCTGACGGCTCGGCCAGCAGGGAAATGTGGCGCTACGACCCATGCTTCGACACTTGGATGGAAATGGCTCCCATGAACTCGGCTCGCTCCGAACTCGGTGCGTCTGCCTCAGCGGGTGCCGTCATTAAACATCGCAGCAGTCAGACTCGTCTTAAAAAAAATCTGCATTCGCTCACTGTTTTGTGATTAGCAGAAAACATGATCCATTTGACTCTCTGTCCTTGCTGGTAGGCCTGGTGATGCTGGATGGTTTTGTGTATGCCGTGGGTGGCTGGCAAGGTCACTTTCGTCTTTCCTCGGTGGAGTGCTACAACCCTCACACCAACTCCTGGCAGTTTGTGGGCTGCGTCAAGCTGGCCGTCACAAGTCCTGCTGTTGTGGCGCTCGACGGGCTTCTCTACGTTACTGGTAGGACACGCTGCTTACATGCCGTCAGATTTGAATGACATGCCGACTTCAAATGTGCCGCCGCTCAGTTGAGCCATCGAGTCACTCTTCAGTTTGCATTGACAATGTGCATTTTTTTTTTCTGTTTTCTAGGTGGAGCAATTTTGGAGGATGGCGACGGCTCGGATATCACACAAGTGTACAACCCTAAAACTGCTACGTGGACGGAAGTATCCCCGATGCAGATTCCTCGTTCGGGTTCAGCAGCTTGTACGCTGAAAGGAAAGATTTATGTCATAGGTGCAGTATTTCACTTGAGTATCATGTTCAAGAGCTTGACAATTTCTTTATTCTTATACCTCTAGGTGGTTTATGAAAGAATCACAAATTTAGATGTTCAAACAGTGCAAATATTTAGTTTGTGGTGGTACTTGGTGTAAAATACAATGGAACTTTATTTAAAATGTGTCAAAACCACTTTGCGTAAGTAAATCAGATGGCAATCCTACAAGTTTTTGTTTTTAAATTTAGGTGGGTGGCATGCCTCGAAGGAAAACACAGACAAGGTGGAGTGTTACAACCCCAAGACCAACCAGTGGACCATGTGCGCCCCCATGAAAGAACGACGCTATCGACCCGGCGTCGCCGTAGTGGATGGAAAGATCTACGTCCTGGGAGGAGAAGAAGGATGGGACAGGTGAGGTGAAAGCAAAACTTTCGACACCTTTTGCGTTCTGTCACGTAAACCTGATGCCTGATCGCACCCTGTTAGATATCACGACACAATCGAGAGGTTCTGTGACGAGACCGACACATGGGAGATCATCGGGGAGATGCTCACCAGCCGAAGCTGGCTCAGCTGTGTGTCGCTCTTGTTGAGGAAGGACGATTTGGCGCACCCATAGCCGATTTTGCCAAACGACTAAGCGATGACGTCCGGGAGCGATGCCTTTCGCGCCAACACGCACCCTCAATCAGAACACCGCGCTACCATGCTGATAGCTGTATTTTTTTCTGTTATTGTTTGTTAAAATATTTATTTGAACTCTAACTGTGAGAATGACATGCTGAAATTATTTGCTATCAACTAGATGCTGTATGGGCCAAGAAATCCAACTGTGAACATTTTTGGTAAGATACCCATGCAAAGGACAAATGCGAGCTGTGCTTTGTATTACAAATATTTAAGAATGGTATTCACTTCATGTTGACTATTTTTTTAATTGGTGTCAGTAAACGTAATTAGAAGTGAGTGTAATAAAAATATTCTATTCTCTTTGAAACGTCTTCTTGCATCATGTTTTTTTATCAATCTATCTAGTCTGCGACATGCTCATCATTGCAAGTAAAAAAACAAAACAAATGTTAGCACTGTGCGATCTGAAATTCTCCTTGTGGGATGATCATGATTAAGAATTGATCAGTTTTAAAATAGTTGACTTAGAGCGCTTGTCACATTTATGAAATGCTCAGGTTTGATTGACACTAATTGAGATCTTTGTATCAAATCATTTTTTTACAGCACTTTACATACAATTTATGTACAATATATAATAAATTGTGGTTGTGCTTTGCAATGGGCAGCAATTTAAGGTCGATTATTTTTATCAATTAATTTGAGTAGATTTGGGGTTTTTTTGGGGCGTGGGGGTTAAATGAACATTTTTCCAAGATTAAATAAAAGCAAATATGAGAATTTACATTTTATGGTAAGGAAATACGGGCCATCTTGGGTAAGGAAAATGAAACATTATTACATTACTGTTTCTCGTCCATAGTCCATTAAAAAAATCTTGCTTTGCGAAGACGGAATTTGTGAAATAATACTTTTTTTGCATCTCGTACCATATCCAAAGTGTACCTAATGCTGTGTCCAGTGAGTAGATGCCGCCGTGGATTGTGGGCATGACGTCACCTGTCCGCCATATTTGTCCTACTGCGGTCGGAGGAGTTTTGGAGTCATGAGGGGAATTCGCTCCATAAATAATCTCTCTGTGAGTTCTTGGCCTTTCCTCTTGCGTCACCGCCTTTCATTTCATTTTGGGCATCGCGTCGTGAAATGAAAAATGTCAACGTGGATTTGCATTTACTTTGTAGCTAGCCAGCCGGCGAGTTAGCTTTCGAGGGCTGGCTAATGCGGCGTTTTTTTTCCTGCGAAAAATAAAATAAAATTTGAGTTTCCTGCAGTTTATATGCGTTTGTCAGTTGAGTGGGCAGAACGTCTAATGTGCGACTGTCAATGTGCGTATTATTGTGCGTTTCTTTTCTCTCTACTACATGGCTCAGTTCAACATGACCTGAAGGTCATATTTGGACTGGCTTGTTTTTTTTCTGTATTTTTACCTCCAGGCTGTATTCAGCCTAAAATCATATTTTACACCAGAATAATCTCACAGTAACCCACCAATTAAAAATATTATATGTAGTGAACTAATGGATACTCCATATAATTCAACAATCTGTCATCATGTGGAAGAGCATTTGATGGTCCTGCCTGTCACTATACGTTGCTGGGATAGATAGCATCAATATTTGTTCATATAAGATGTTTTGTTTTAGTAGTCTGGTTTAGAATCAACTTCCTCTTAATGCAATGGAAACACTTTTGAAAGCCATATCCCCTGCTTTAATCTGTTACCTTTTTCTTTGTCACTCATGCAGAAACGGTGCTATTCCGTCGCCAGGCCAAGTGAAGCCCTGACTGAGGCCTACGCAGGACACAAGTCGTCTGCAGTCGCACTGCCCGCTCCTCAAAATGTCCAGGTAGTAGGCGCTGCTTTAATTCACGGCTTATTTTCTTTTTCCGCCCTTAGTCAAACTGTACCATTTTCTTTGCATCAGGTGTCCAAGCTCCCAAACGGTTTGGTGATAGCATCCTTGGAGAACTACTCCCCATTGTCCAGCGTGGGTGTGTTTGTGAAAGCGGGGAGTCGCTATGAGACTATGGAGAATCAGGGTGTTGCTCATGTGCTACGGCTGGCTGCCAACTTGGTAAATTGTCATGTGTAAAACCGCTTTGTATCAATTGTGTATCATAGCCCAATCACTTCACCATCATCATTGAAATGAATGGAAATGTCATGAATCCGTTCCAGTGCCCCAAAAAACCCTTTTTGACTATTTTCTTTAATATAAACTCTACAGTGTTGGACTTTTCCTTTTATTTTGCAGACTACTAAAGGTGTTTCTGCGTTCAAGCTCTGCCGTGGTGTAGAAGCACTGGGAGCCAATCTGAGGTCAGTGCCTCTCATGCTCAGCAAGTGTTTATCTAACAAGCTTGCATTTAATTCCCATTGTGCTCTCGTGTGTTTGCCTGCAGTGCTACATTATCCCGAGAAACCATGTTCTACTCCGCAGAGTGCTTCAGAGATGACTTGTAAGTGTGGATGCTGTGATGCTGTTTTCTGTTGAGTTGACACTCCAGATGGATGTGCCACATGCTGGCTCTAATATATTTGTGTGTGATCAGAGATAATATATTGGAATATCTGGTCAATGTGACCACGGCGCAGGAGTTCAGGCCCTGGGAAGTGAGTGACCTGACACCCAGGGTGAATGTGGACAAGACTCGGGCAAAGCAGTCTCCTCGGATAGGTTTGTACCAAGCCCGTTACATCAGCTTTCATCACGCCTTGCGCTTTGGCTAAATTTTGAGGCTGATTTAAAAAAAATGTCTTTTCTTCAGGTTTTTGATATTATTTTCACTTTTTTTTCACCTTCACAAATGTTACAAAACAGATTCAAAATTCATCTAGAAAGATTACTCACATCTCTGATTAAAAAAATGATAAAAACTTTCAACAAGTGTTATTTAAACAACTGAAAATGTTGTTCCTATTTTGCTTCGTAAAAAAATATTCACAGTAAGAAATTAAATCAATAGTTTAAAGAGAGAATATTATAAAATACAACGAAACCCTTGAAGTAGATTATACTCTGCAAAATGAATTATGCCTAAAAGTTAATCAGACGGCACTTGGAGCAGGAATTCAACATGATGTTTGAAACTGATAAATTTTCATCCAAACATTGGCACCCAATGCCAATTCTGAAATGTGTTTTTCTCCATTCAGGTGTACTTGAGAAGTTGCATGAAGCGGCTTACAAAAATGCCCTGTCCAACTCATTGTACTGCCCAGACTACATGGTCGGCAAAGTCTCGCCTCAGCAAGTATGGATTTGTACTTTTTGTGGCTTTACTTTAGAACTGGCTTTTTGAAACTTCAAATCTTTTTGTACTGGATTACCATCTGTTTCATTGATCAATCAACCACACAATTGTCGCAAAAATTAAACTCTTGTATGTTTTTAAATGATATATTTACTTAAATTATACATTAGTGGTGCAGCAGATCACATAAATTGCGGTTGGGATCAGATTGTGGATTTTGAGTCCCTGATCAAAAAATACTAATTATTATTATTTTATTTTTTTTTTTACAATTTTGGGATTCTAGTGTGAAAAGTTTGTGAAATACGGCTTTTAAAGATGAAAACCGACTCCCTCTGATGATCTGAGGGGAGACAATTCTAAGTGCCTCTGTGTTGTCTTCCACATGTAGCTGCACTCATTTGTCGAGGACCATTTCACAACTGGCCGGATGGTCGTTGTAGGGCTGGGTGAGTGTCTTCTTATCATGGCGTTGCATTTGACCTAATTTAAAAAAAAAAAAAGAAAAGAAAACATTGCTCATCCTTCTTCTGATCTTTTTGAATTTAGGAGTAAAGCACTCTGACCTGAAAGAGCTGGGCGAGAGGTTTCTTAGTGTCCGCAGTGGGGCTGGCGCTCCCGTCGTTAAAGCGTCTTACCGTGGAGGTAAAGACCGTGCGTTTATGAAAGCGCTGTCACCGCTGTCTATCACAACGATGTTCTGTTCCTTACAGGCGAGCTCCGTGTTCAAAACAAGGACAACCTGGTTCACGCAGTGGTCGTCTGCGAAGGGGGTGTGGCAGGCAGCGCCGAGGCGACCGCCTTTGGCGTGCTGCAAAGGATCCTGGGAGCTGGACAGCATGTAAAGCGGGGTGCCAGCGTCACCAGTAAACTGAGCCAGGGCATCGCCAAGGCAACCACGCAGCTCTTTGATGTAAGAAAAATCTTGGCGTTTGGGATGAATCAGTTTTATTCAGGCCGTGACAAGTTAGGAAATAATTGATGGGGCTAAGGGATGATTTATTCTACTGTCAGGTCATATAGAGTTACAGACAATTTTAACATCTATGACAAGAACTTTTTTTTTTTTTTTAATCACTGCAAACATCGGACTCAAATAGTCTGCTTTTCTTTCAGGCCTCAGCCTTCAATGCTTCATACTCCGACTCGGGTCTCTTCGGCGTCTACACCATCTCTCAAGCGAACGCCGCCGGTGATGTGAGTGCTCGCGTAGACAAAAAGAAGAAAAAATATTGAGCGTAGCTTGTAAATTAGCAAACACTCCTTGTTTTCGCCACCTTGTACAGGTGATCAGAGCGGCCCTCGCTCAAGTGAGCGGCGTGGCTGTGGGAACTGTGACGGCGGATGACATCGCCAGAGCGAAGTGAGTTTGGTGCACAATTTCACAATCGCTAGTTTGGTCTAACATGTTTAAAAAAAAAAAAAAAAAGGCCAAAAATGTTGATAATTGTTTTCCAAATTAAAAGCATACTTTGCTTACAGGACTCAGGCCAAAGTGGATTATGTGTTGTCAACGGAGAGCTCAGACGGCCTGATGGCAGAAATGGGCGCTCAGGCCTTGGCGACCGGAGCCTACCAGCCGCCCGAGACGGTTCTCAAGGCCATCGATGCCATCACCCGGGACGATGTGGTCAAGGTAACATACTTTCAATTTACAACATTAATTGTAAAAAGTGTCAAAGAAATAAATTGTTTTTTTTTTGTTTTTTTTTTTACATTCCTACTTTCGGCCCTCATTGTGTATTTATTGAATTTCATCTAATCAAATGTCCTTTCCTTTCAAGGCTGCAAGAAAATTTCTGGATGGCAAGAAGACGATGGCAGCTAGTGGACATCTTATCAATACACCTTTTGTGGACGAGTTATGAAAAGCATTCATCTTTTAAAAGATGGCTATACAGCGCCTTTCTGCTCTATTCAAGACTTAAAGGCCACAGCTTCCTGACGATCATTTACAATCTGTCCAACCGCAGTGAGTGTCGTCACCCAAAAAAAAAAGGGGGGCGGGGTTGGGGGAGCTGCCCAGTCGAGCTCTGTTTTGCTGTTTTCCGTTTCTGTGAATAGCTTTATAAATTAAACATGATGACAGTAAAACCAAATATTGTGTTATTATTTCAATGTGTTTTGTCTTGAGTCATGTTAACTCGCTCATCAGCCACTGTGGGGAGCCAAACGCCTTGAACTTTCCGTCGACAGTTGGAACGAAAAACAGGACCTCAAAATTCTAATTACTGGAGAAATTATTAGCCACACTGACACAATCTAATTTATATTGAAATATCTACCATTTGAAGCTACATGTTTTTTTTTTCCTTTCTCACTGATGTAACTGAAACATACTCCCTACTACATTCCCTAAACCACAAAATAAAGATAAATATATAAATATGCCTAAAATGATACTACTCAGTTCATCACAATATCCTTATCAAGGTCACTTTTTTTATGATAAAGTTCAGTTCTAATAAAAAAAAGGACCAATACTTTGCTGGGATAAATATAAATGAAAAAAAAATGAATAGATCCGTTTTAAGTGCGTAATGTGAGATTTGTAAATTGTTTCCGAAAACAAATATTTGTTTATTGTGCTATTCCTAATTCGATATTTTTTGTTTGCTGTATTTGTAAAACGGTTTATTTGAACAACATTGTTTTATCACAGATCCTTTCATGTTTCAGTGGTGGACTGGTCGTCTCCCAACTCTGAGGTTGGGGTTCGATACCCCACCCCTGCCAGAATGACCATGTCGAAGTGTCCTTGAGCAAGATGCTGATCCCCCCCACTCCACACACACACACACACGCACGCACACACACACGCGCACGCACACACCTAGACGGTTGCTTATGCTGTTGCGTCATCAGTTGTTAGATGAGAATAGTGTGAAGCGCGAAGAATACCCAACGTAGAAAAGCGCTTTACAGTCACAGTACATTTACAATAAAATTAAATAAAAACAAACAAACCAATTAAAAAAGAAACAGCTAAATTAATACACCCAAATATTTCAAGACTCTAATGTAAATGTCCGATACACTGTCCAACCTCGGTTTAAATCGATGTCCTTGAAAATCGCACGTGTTCTTACGAGTATTTACTTTCCAACGCTTTGGTATTGAAAATAATAAATTACTACAACCCAAGACAAGACCCCTCATGTTTTTCCCTCCAAATAATATCGCGAGAGTGTTGAACGAAGCCCCCCTGTACGAGAACACCGCGAGGCAGTGAGTGTGAGGACCAAGTGGGTGTTCATGTTCGGCCTGATGTCATGAGGCGGAACGGGAGGCTCGGCTCGGCTGCTAGCGGCGGATACGCGGGTGGGACGCCGAACAACAACCACGGGGCCATTTTGCCGCGCGCTCACTTTTTGGACCTTTAACTGCGCGTCGTGTGGGCTTGACTCCGCTTGTGTCGCCGCCACTCTCCTCCCTCCGCCACCACCAGCGGCGGTCTATGGAAGAAGAACAAGGAGCGGGGAGGAGTGAGAATGCTCGGCTAATAAACTGAGGGACAACCAGGGGGAGCCGCGACGGTGATGGGCTCTCGTTTTCCTTGGTGACTTGGCCGAAAAAAAAAAAAACACCAACTACGAATATCGCTGCTTGGCTTGTTACGCGTCTCGGTTTCTGCGTGAAATGCTCGCCCAGTCGTGGTCTCGGTCGTCGAGCAGCCTGCGGGCCGCAGCTCGGCTCACCGAGCCCGAATGTGGGAAGTAGCTAGCCGCCTGCTAGCCACATCTTTGCCCGATGCATCCGAGGGGGACGACGCAAGCGCTCTAGCCGCGAGCTATTGTTTTGAGATGTGATGCTTCGGCGTGGACGAGAAGGGAGCTAAAAACATCGCTGCACTGTGGAAGCACAACCGTGCGGATCCCGCTGAGCTGGTAGAGGGGGGGGGGCGAGGTTAGACTGACAACAGCCGCCCCACTGTCTCCCTCTTCCCGGGGTCAGATTTGGACAAGGACCGCTACATTTCGGCCCCACTAGACGCTTGCTTCCTCGCCGCCCTCGTCATCGACAGGCTCGTTGGATGAAGGAGAAAATATGGATAAGCTGACCATCATTTCAGGGTGCCTGTTTCTGGCGGCGGATATCTTTGCAATAGCCAGCATTGCCAACCCAGACTGGATCAACACTGGCGAGTCAGCAGGTAAATGGAAGTCCTGCTTGCCTTTTATTTGGATATCAAGCCACTGCAGCTGTATTAATCACCGGATAATGTACCCCCCCCCCCCCCCAAAAAAAACCCACACACTTAACTCCCCTCGTGCCACCATCATTCGTTTAACTAAATTGCACAAAAGTCAATAAAAATGTACTTCATTAAATGTTTAAAAACAACCAGTTCTTAAATGCAACTTAAATAAAGTTAAATACAACCAAACTGCACTTAGGGAGCAATTCCATGTCACTGTCCTAAATCTACTCAACAATTTTGCAAACATGAACATCTGTTGTTGGGCCCTCAACAACTATTTAAAATCAAAGTAGCAATGTGACATTTCCCCAAAAATACTAAGTCTGGTTGGAATGGTCATTTCAGCCTGAATACACTAAGAATTTTGGATGTCGCCATAGGCAATCTTGTCAAAAACACCTTCAATTTTAAGTCGGTTTACATTTCAAATCAAGTTAGACTTTCTAACTTGAATTTGACAGTGTTATTTTTCAATTATTTTTTTCTTAACATATCCTTGATGCTTTGGCCATGTCTGTTATTTGGGCAACCCCTTTTTTGCTGACATGTTTCAATTAAAAATCTGTTTCTGTTCTCCAAGTCAAGAACACAGAATCACTGAAACATTTCTTGCCCTCAAAACTCATCCTGACTAGCATAAACTAAACATTATCCAGTAGAAAAGCAATGTGGGCGGGAGAATAGGTCATGGACTTTAGTAATATTTTTTTCATGAATTTATTTGTTACCCATTTTTATTTAGATGCGTTTGAACTCTCTTCTAAAGTTGTGATCAGCTCCAGTCCATCCACGAGGCCACGACCTTCATCAGAATGTGTTGGACTTCAATATTATATTGACTTCTTCAGACAGCAAACTGCTTGAAGTCAAATCGACAGCCAAGTCCCCTTTGCCTCAGTTGCATCAAAATCTGATTAATCAACTCCATTTCACTCACATCGACCAAACTCTTTCTGCTCGATTAATTGATGATGATCATGTGCATCCCTGAGACTACAAAGTTCATTGTTTTAATTTTGTTTTGTGGGGAGCAACTTATGTTTGACTAACATTGAAGCGCCTGACCTGGAAACACGTTGGTTCTCTTTGATAGACAGCTGCGTCTCTTTGTTTCCGCTGCAGGATGACAGCTTAGTAACTAGGTCAGCGAGGGTTCATCGTCAACAAACGCACATTCCGCAACACAACAAGGCCATGCAATTAGCATCTTTGCACTGAATGAATTACGGGATGCAAGTTCATAAAAACTTTTACTCTCGCTTTCTTGTCCCGCAGCCCAAATCAACTCCAAGAGAGTTTTGTAACGTGTGTGTTGTTCACGAGTGTTGACGGGTAGTTACCAACTTCTTCTGTCTGACTGACTGTAACAGATGTCATTTCCCTGTCTCGGTGTCCATCGTGTTGGACTGATTTGGATGTGCTGCTTTGTTGCGCAATGCCAAATGCAGACAAAGAAACAAGTGTCCAAATGACTGTTTTCACTCGTTCTGTGTTCCAGACAAAGTTTTGCTGGCATGAACAGCGAGCGTGCTTTGTCCAAGGTTTAAGAAACTTAATTAGTCCGTTTTAATAATACAAGCAGTAAAAGCTAACATGTTCAGAGCATTGAAGTAATTAATTCGTTTTTTTTTTAACTTTTTAAAAACAAAATACATGTGAGAGGGCTTTTTATTTGGTTGATGTAGTGATGAACATGTTGTACAGTGCAAACGTTGGTAGGTAAATATCTTCAAATCCTTAGCCTAATCGCTTAAAAGTCATTTTTAACTTCCTATCAATTGAAGAAGAAAAAAAATCAGGAAAACGAAGAAAAGAAAACGACAAGCCAGTCGAGTCAATTTGCCTCAAATCAAATATATCTTAAGCATATTGTGTTATTTTTGTTTTTTTTAATTCTATGACCGTTATATTAAAAATGACTTAGTCGGCGAACAATCTTGTGCGCAGCAGCCTGGACCGAGTTTTATGAACCCCAATCTTAAGTGTCAAAAAAGAGCGATTTGGGGTTCTTTGCGCTGCCCGTCATCACATTTCATTTTGCCTTGAAGAGCCACTGAAAAAAGTAAAACGTCCTTGTCGAGCGAATCTTTTCGAGGATCACTGAACTGAACGGAAGCGAAGATGTGCAACGTAGCGATGCATGCAACCTGTTCTCCACTCATTTGCATAAAGAAACACATTTTGAGGATCGCAAGCCTGTCACGTTTTGTCATTTGGCTTTTGGTTAGCAGTCATTTCGAGTATATGACATCAACCGTTACGTAGGTAGACTGGAATGTTACGTGAAAGGAGAAGATAAAAAAAAATACATTTTGTCCTTTTTAATGTCGGGAAAGGAACGTGATCCAAGCCAGATGTGTTATCGGCGGCACGCTCGATAGTTGGATCCAAATCATTCCATCATTTATTGTAAGCATGGCCTTTAATATGAGCCAAAACTCGGAGTTGGGAAAATACAGTGAAGCTCAACATCAGCTTTTGGACAAACGACAGGACTGTACAGTCTTGCAAAAAGTCGTTCGATGCGATCAAGTGACCACCGAGATGTTTTCCCCGTCTTGACTTTGTCCTCACATCGACGTGATGGCGAACCTCGGGCAAGAACACTTGATGCTGATTTCCTGTGCTGAGCCGTCGTTGCTGCAGACACAAAGTGAGCCGCTTAACGGCTGCCCTCCGTTCTCGTCACTTAAAGTGGATGTCACTCTCCAAAGCTTTAAGAACAACTGATTCTCTCTGTACGCTCGTCTGAAAAGTGCAAAATCAAACCCGAGAACAGACTGCCGCCTTGTTTTAACGTCACAGTGGCGCAATATTACACGAAGCTTGTAGTGTTCTACCCGCGCGGTCGTTTCATTGCGGCTATCTCCACGAGCTGGTTTTCTGTTGCTTTTGGAAGTTGCGTGACTCTTGTTGGCTGAATGTTAACACAAGGTGAGCGTGATAAATGGATTTGTTACAAACAACGCCGTGGATCAATTTAATGCTCCTATCAACAAGGTGATTGTGTGTGCTTGAAGCACTTGAGCGAAAATGCGATACCGCTTCCTTGCAGCAATTAACGATGGGTAGGGTACAATTAATTCAGGACCGTCTCGTTTGCTGCATAATTAGGCAGACGTTGATATCGAACACAATGTGGAAAAAAATGGAGTGAGCAATGTTTGCTGCAAGACACTTTGGAGAGAAACCAATATTGCGATGTAAACACAAATCAAAACGTAAAACAAAAGGAGCGGATGCCTGCACATTCTTCTGGCCTCACTTCTAAAGTGTTTGGACGGTCGCAACTGCTCAGTAAGCTGCAGTAATATTTGTCGTTTTGAAGGCTACGCATTGCTGCAGCCTTTTGCTTTGTAAATATTAGCGATAAACCGATATGCTTTTTTTTTGGGCTGATACTTTAGGAACCAATCAGATGGTGCTGTGGGCGGGCCAATCTGTTTCTGCAGGCAGGGCCACAAGCACAGGAGAGAAAGAGAGAAGTGTGCAACAACGAGCCAAACTAAACGAGCTTTTAACTTATCGGCTTTGAAAGTTAACAAAAGACCGATGCCGAAAATCGGCAAAATGCCAATAATCGGCCCGGTCGATAATCGTTCTATCACTAGTAATCATCTGTTTTTGGTTTCATATTACAATAAACTTCAAGATTATTTTTACTTGCCTCTGGTAAAATATTATCACAAAATCTAATCTTTATGGACTCCATAATGAAGCCCATCCTGTGCTTTGTTTGTCTTTGCTTGACGTGAACGATGTTTTTCCAGATGCCACTGACTTGAGAGAATGAGGGGAAGAGTTCATTTGCAGTACATCAGATTATTTTAAAGCTGACTCATTTTCAATTAAAACTTGGATAGTTGTTTTTTTATTTTTATTTTTCTCGTCCAGTAATGGTTGCACTTGGGTGCTGCGTTGAATGGAGTGACACACTTAATATGTCGACAAAAAGTTATTTCATGGCCTTTATTGCGTTACCAGACCCATTTCCTCAAATAGAGATTTGTAATGCTGCTTTGCAAAGACCGTGAAACATAACAAACACCTTCTAGGGCCAGGAATTCCAATTTGCTGGGCACCAGAGGGAAAAAAAAAGAGATCTTCTTCATGATCCTTGTTTTTCTTTTTCTGAGAAATCAGGAGCAAAAATGTGCTTCATCTGTGCTCTGTTGTTGGAGGGCGGCAACATCACTCGCAAGAAAACAGCTGCTGGCTGCTGATGTTTTTGCCCAGCACGCATTTCAGGAGCCCGTTTGACTCATCCCGTTAGAGTTTAACAAACAGCGGTGCCCTTGCTGCCCCGCTAATGATAGCATCCGTTAATGATAGCATCGCCATGTTGAGGATGAGGAGTCACTGCAGTCATTTCCTCTCACTTGGACCGACGCATGGCGCGAGGCTCGTCTTTATCCGAGTGAGTTAATTGCAGAGTCGGCAGGGCACAATGGAGGCGCAAAAAGTTAGCAGCCCTTATCAGTGAAAATTGTCTGGAAACGAGCGACTGGGTAGTAACGCAGGTCATTGGTGAGCTTCCCCTCGTTGATGCAATTATAAATCATAAAAATGAAATAATAAGTGGGGTGACTGGAAATAAGAGGAGGAGCGTGCAGGCGTGTTTCTCTGGGATGGGGCCTGGATTTAAAAAAAAAAAAAAAATGGTCATAATGGAAGACCATCACCGATTAGTTTCACAATCAAGCGTCCACTCGCCCTGGCGTCGTCTGTCGAATATTGTGCATCCTCCCTCCAGTTGATTTGCAGACGGCTGAAACTGCCGTGGATTCTACCCAAGTGCTTGTAAGTCCGATCTTGTCCAGTCCTCGGCACGAGTTGCCCTCTGACCCCTCCCGTTCTTCAACATGGCGAATGTTTCTCCGTAATAGGAGGTCGACTTTCGAAATAGCCTGCGAGTCTTTTAGATGTCGCGTTTGTCTTCAGTCGCGACCTCTATTTTCTTCCTCCATGGAGTAATTCCATAAGTGCTCTGTCGAGTGACAAGGGAATTACCATGGCGATAAGACAAGCTCTGAGGCAAAAATACTATTACGGGTTGTATTGGCTGCATCGAAGTTGTGTTTAGTCGTTGCAGTAAAAGCCAGGCTACGGCTGGCTTTTATACATCGGCAGGATTTCCTCTCGACTGCTAAAAGCCACCACACCCCTGAGGCTACAATGGCTCTTCCCAAAACGGGCGTCAAATACAAATACATATTGTCCTTCCGTATGTGCATGAAGTTTTCAAGTGACCTGGCTGTCCGGAACCGTTTTCTTGAAGCATTTTTAACCGTTTAATTTTTGCCTGATTAACTGTATTTCCGCTTGCTATGCAATGGCAGACGTTTGCATCTCTGGCCACAGCGCGGTGGCGGCACCCCCGCTATTTGTCTGCATTTGCTAATTACGTGTGACAGCTAACCCACTGATTGAAAGCGCTAGCAGGCCTCAAGTGTGCGCTGCACTGATCTGCTTTTGCTTAGTCAGGTAGAAATTCCCCTTGAGGCGCAGCCTAATTGAATTCCGCCATCGAGAGTGGCTGCACCATTGCCTGTGAAGCAGGTTTCTGCTCTGACTGCTGACACTTTCCTGCGACGCCACTCATCCTCATTTGGATCCCCGGGGCTATGCATTTGTCCCTCGGGCCGGTCTGATATGGTCACATCCAGCACACCTGCGTCAAGTCGAGTGCGCTTTATGATGCAGGAAGATGACAATGATTACAATTTTAAAAGGTTGTTAGTCAGAGTACATTTGGCGGAAAATTCACAAGTCATTATTTAATTGGCAACGTTGGCACGTCAGAGGTCGAGCCGGCCGGCGTTTGTGGCTATCCGACAGAACTCGACATCACGTGACTTTGCTGTCACTGTAGTTCTGAAACTTCAGCTTTAAATTGGATCTACAAATCAGAACTGGGCTTTTTTTTCACCTCAGGCAGCTGTAAAAGGCAAAGCCTTTTCTTCCAGTAGCGCTTTGAAACTGTAATGCGTGCCTTCGTCAAATCTGAGCAGGATTTCTGTGTTTCTCAACAGTAGACTGGACTTGATTTTGATAAACTTGGCTGAAGTGTTTCAACATCAATTTCCAGTGCTTATCTCTGTGCAGTCTTTTGTTTGTTTAAATAAGTCATTTAATGTAAATTGATAAGAATATTGTTGCAGTATAACAAATGTCTTCTTGAAACGACACTGTGCTCTGTCACAGTAATATTAACACAAACCGGCGTTTTACAACCTTTCCAGTTCCTGAAGCTAATTAGAAATGTGACTCCCCTGGCATCCGCATATATAAAAATATATGAGTTGTTGCCTTTGTATCAAAAACACGAGGTACCTATCAATTAATGATAATGAAAGACTGATATGAACAATAAACAAGTCGTCAATAATTGATGGTTTCCCGAGTCTTACAATTCAGAATGTATGAGCAAGTCGCTCTGTGTGGCGTTGCTATAAATAATTCGAGCCACCGTCGTTGAGAAGAACATCACGTTCGCAGTCGCGCAATCTGCGGCAAATTGAAAGAAGTCTTCCCATCGCTGCCTGGCCTGGTCTGAGCTTTGTCTCGTTGTCACACTTTGCTCTTCTCTCAAAGGTTCGTGTCATTATTTCGGACACAAATTCCCTGAAATTGTCGCTGGGCGCGCTGCCTACTGCGTGACGCCGTTCAATTTGACCTTTCCTTTGCTTATTTTCCCCTCGGCTCGTCTCAACTCGGCGCAGAGGTTCGTTACGCAAGATGAGTTTGGAGGGTGATATAATGTTCGGGGATAGTTTGTTAAATACCGTCGCTGGTTGTAAATGATGTCACTTGTGTTGGCTGCAAATTCAAGTTGGAATGTAAACAAACAACTGCGGTTTTCTCACAGTCGATCGTTTGTCAGTTGCTGGGCAACGCACACCGAAGGAATACATCCCTGTCCCTTATTAGTCGTTTGTCTTGCTTCTGCCATTCATTTTAAGCGTAATGATGTATGATAAGTTTGAAATTGTTGGTGGTTTATTTGTGGCGTAAACAATTATTTAAAAATTTACGGTGAGCATCAATTATTCTTATATATATATATATATATGTTTTTGCTTTCTTCACTCACTACCATTGACTGGATTCCACAATTGGCACCCCCGAAATTGACCCCGTGGCTTGCCCATCTGCTGTTGCAATCAAAATGTCATTTCTCCTCTCCAGGTGCCCTCACAGTTGGTCTAGTGCGACAATGTCAGACCATCCACGGACGGGACCGGACTTGCATCCCTCCACGGTTGCCCCCTGAGTGGGTGACCACGCTGTTCTTCATCATCATGGGTATCATCTCCCTCACTGTCACCTGCGGACTCCTCGTGGCATCACACTGGCGCCGAGAGGCCACCAAGTACGCCCGCTGGATCGCCTTCACAGGCAGTAAGTGAGCTGCGCTACCAGAGTTCATTTTGCTTCGCTAGACTCGCTGTCAAGCATATTCACCCCGGAGCTTTCCCCACTTTGCTGCGTCTCGCTGAATCCGCCATGACACATCCTTTACCAAACTGTCTGTGCTACTTTAGAATGTTCCCACCACGGTATTTTTAGGCTTCTTCGAATTGATTGCGCGCTGCTTTTCCGCGTCTCCCTTGTAGGAAAGAGCTGTGTTACGTCCATCCCGTGTGCTCCCTGCATCGTCTTAATAATCCAAAAGGCAGCCTTTATTTTGTTGCCTTGTAAGCTGCTGTATTGTTCTGCGCTTGCTTTGTTTGAATATCCCCACTCTCTGTTGTTTTCTCAGCAGAACTGGTGAACTTCTCCGTCTCATTGTTCGACAGGGCCGCATTCACAAGGCCGTGTGGGTGTTGAACGCTCGCTCAGCTGAGAGAATAGACCGCCGCGAGCACGCTGGTGCGGATGACGCCACCGCATAGCCTTGAATGCAAGCATTACATTGTCAGACAGCCGGATGCATTTTATAATGCTGACGTCTTTGTTTGGCGCTTTTGACGGGCTCTGACTCCCTCCCTTGTGATTTGCATGTCAGATCTTTCTAAAATTCCACCAAAAACAACTTAAAACGATGTTCAGCGACCCTGCTTAAGTGTTGGAAAGTTGACTAGCGCTTACCTTAAAAGCGCTCCTCATGGCTACCACGCACGCGTATTTAGCCGCGTCAGGCTGGTCTTAAAGTGTCAGAGCTTTTCGATCCGTAGAAGTACAGGCGTACAGTATTGGCCGTTGTTTTGATCCGCCGTCAAACAAATACACCGCCAGAGGAAAAAGCAAGCTGCTGTTGCCATGGCAATCGTGAGCAATTGCCTCCCTGCCGTTCTGCTAGTGGTCAAACAAGACACGAGGTGTATTAATAGAGTACTACAGTTGTTTCCTCGCAGCGGTAAAGCGTGAAACTCACCAGCGCTTTAAATGAGGACACCAGAATTAGTGCAATATCTTTTCGTGAGGGGGTGGGGGGACAAAAAGTACAAAGTCAGTGTTGGTCAGTCAACATTCTATTTTCGGCTTCAGAGGGACGAGGATGCCGATAGGTTTTGTTCGTCCTTTCAAGGTTGCCGTGCTCGAGCGGCGATGATGAACGAGCGCACCTTTTGGCCACCGCATATGAGAAGGAGAACGAGAGATTTCAGAGGACTGATGAGAAGATTAAATTGACAGTCCTCGTCACCCTGAGCGCCCGCTTTGTTACTTGGCGCGTAAGCAGACAAAGCAATCACTGCGAATGAGGCGACGGTATATGCAGGAAGGTAACAGGACACTTACTAATTACTGCGATTTGAGAGCTGCGGCGAGAAAACCACAAGAGACTCCTTAACCTCTGCACCGCCACTGCTGCGGATACGGAGGGCGACGGCGTTGTCCAGTCGAACTCCGGGACACTCGTGTTGAATGGAAATCTTTGTGCCGACTATTTCAGTGCATACATTGAAGTTTTTCTTGGGTGCTACCGGTGGGAGAGGAGGGACACGAATACTTGCAAGCTATCAACAGTAAATGCTTGCCTTGCATTGACAACTGTACAATACGTGTCAAGGTTCGATTAAATTATTTCGCGAATTATGATCCAGACGAGACATTTTACAATTAGTTCAGTCGATCGGACTTTGACACGACGATTTATGCCTTCCCAAAATAATCTGTGCGGCTTGAAAGTGGAAGCAGGGCTCGCTTGGTGAGTGACATGGGTGCCAGCGAGGGCGTAGTTGTATGTGCTAAAATCATCGTAGCAACTGACTTTTAACTCGCCAGTCTGCATTTTGTGAGCCGAAGCAGAGATTCTTATCATCCATATGACAGCGACGCATCTCCGCTTGTTCTCCCGCTTCCTTCTCGCTCCAAAAGTGTGGTGTCGTACTCACCCAGGCATGATATTTAGAATTTTTAAAACCCGAATAAGTTATTGGGCGTTTACATGCCATTTTAAAAATCCGAATATTGCCAATATTCAGGTTTTTAAAGGTTGAGTGACTGCATGTAAACGGAGTCAGTGTTAGTGGTAACAGAGAGTGGAACAATCACATCATATGGCCATGAAATTATCTATAATATCCACTTGTGAAGTATCCCGCTGAGGACGCCGACATGTTTTTTTTTTTTTTTTTTTTTGCCGATGTTGCTCTTGCTCTTCGGCTTTACCTGCTGTAAATAAACACGGCTAAATTGGAAGTTAGAAATATGATTACTCGTTTTCATCTTTAAAGCTTGCCGAGGAATGTGAAACTGTGTTATTCAGCTAGGAAGTGCTTTAAAGAGCTTACTTAGCATCTGCAGAGCAACATTTAATATGAGAATTGAGCTGGAGGATCTAAAGGAGGATTTGGGCATGAGCCAAAACCTAAAAATGTAATAGTGGAGGGAGATGCTACATTCAATTACTTTGATTATATTTTGGAAACCAGCAGAAAATGTAAACTTCTTACTTTTGACAGTGATTCATGATTGCATCCTATCATCTAATGAAGACAAATGAGCATATTTTTTTTTTTGGAAGTGTAAACATCAACTCATCTCAGTGTTCACTTTGAGAATGAATCGCATTTAAGGCTGCAGCAGTTTAAATGGTTGTTTATGCGAATAGCTAATTGGCCGATCGCATGACAGGAGTGCAAAGGACACAGGGGACTCATATCGTAAGTTACAACTAAGATTGGAGCAAATTGCCGCTTTACGAATGATGTGTGGTGACGTAAATCCGAGGCAGTGAGGAAATTGAACGACGAATGAGCCCTTTTGAAGTTTAAAATATTCAGACTGCAAAATGGCGTCCTATCTAGCTGTTCCTAATAACGTGTATTGATCTTTTTTCTCTCTCCCGGTCCTCCAGTGATCCTGTTCTGCATGGCGGCGCTCATCTTCCCCATTGGCTTCTACATCAACGAGGTGGGAGGCCAACCCTACAAGCTGCCCAACAACACGGTGGTGGGCTCCTCCTACGTGCTCTTCGTCCTCTCCATCTTCTTCACCATAGTCGGACTGCTGTTCGCCGGAAAGGTTTGCCTCCCGGGCTGAAGTCTGGACCCGAGCCTGCCTCTGGACAAACAAAAATCTTTTGTCGGGATTTACAGGACACGCAGCGACAGAAAATCTTAGGAGCACAAACTCTGGCCAAGATTTTTGAAGTATTGAACTACTAAAAGATAACCATACGTCAAGATGGCGAGGAAGAGTGCGGGGGAGACGGGCACCCTGCCACTGTTCGTTTCATGCAGGGCGTCTGTGTGGTTCTCCTGGGAAAGGTGCCGTTGTCATGGCAACTGCAGGGAGAACGCCTGCTCACAGTTCTTGAGGACCACTTGAGCCCTTGACTTCCCCCCCGCTCCAGCCCGCCAGGGCCGCACCGCCCTCGGCGCACATCCGCACCGGGTTTTTTTTTTCTCCCCGTTTCTGTTGTTGTACATTTTTGATTGTGTTGGCCTTTCCACAGAAGTATTTTGAGTGTGAATGTGGACTTGTTGGCTGTCGACCCGCGTTGCCGCTCGCCTGTCACATCTTATGACCCCAAGAGGAAGGTGCGTGGGTGGTGGAGGTGAGCGCACATTCCTTGCTCTCTTATGCCACACACACACACACGCACACGCACACACCACCGAATGCAACGCTGCTTATGCTGAACAGCCCATTGATTCTCAAACTTTAATCAATTGAACTCACATTGTCTCTAAAGTGAAAGTAAACACAGTGGTGCCTTCAGATACGAGTGACGTAAGTTTGACATACACGCCGTCGTCAATATTTTATTTATTTATTTATTTGCTTTGATTTGCGAGCAGACTTGCGATATGTAGACTGCCTGGTGGCAGTGACTCAACTCGCTTCACAACAATCAGCAGTTTGGTCGATTCAATTAGTGAACAATTCAAAAAAGAAACATAGAAAATTGTACATTGTTTTTTTTTTGTTATTTTTTTAAACGACCGAACGGCACCCTAAAGAAAGTCCCTGCTAAGCAATGGAAAATGACATTGACATGCTCAAGCTTAAAACAATGGCTTCTGAACACAAAGGTTGGAGCAGCACATATAGACAGACAATATCAGAATACTATATTCTTTAGTCCCGATGAACAAAGACTAACATTGAAGTATAAAGCTAGTCTTCATTTTTATGGGCAGCACAATCAATTGAATTGCAGCAGTCAATCATAATACTACTGTTTCATATTATTACTCAATGTTTTTATAAGGTGCAGTATTACACATTACTATTTGCTTTATTAAAAGCACATCACAAAAAAATCTTTTGTTGTGTATTTTAGGAAGGCTGTAACGGATTAACGGCATTTGCCTTCATTTCAACGGAGAAACATGATTTCATATGTGTCTTAAATCACAAGCAAGATCACAGACTAAATTAAACTCATATCTCAAGGCACCACTGTAGTTCTCAGTCTACACGTTTGAAGCGATTATTGTGTCATGTATTTAGACACAAATCTCACTTCGGAGAGTCTTTCAGCGCCGCTGCAATGAATTGAAAAGTTAAACACAACTGAACTGTCCGGATGAGTTTTGGAATATCGACTGTGAATTGACACCATCCTCCTCTTGTATTTGTTAGCATTCATGTTTGGGCTAAGTGCAGCCACAACGACGTGCGGATAAGTGTGCTGCTTCAGAGCTGTTGGAAGGGACTTGCGCTGCTAAATATAGCGCCCAGTATTGACTCCTTTGGACAAAAAAGCTGCGGTTGCATAAGGTGAGAAATTGGCTGATGTGGATGTTGACAATCGGCGGTATTCTCTATTGAGGTCGGCACAGGAAGCCAGCGAGCGGGGAGCATCCTTTTGTCCTCTTTTGATGTGACGGCCAAGGCACGGGGACTGCAGGTCAGGTCCGTTCATGGGGCTGCGCCTCAGTGTGCTGCTCTTGAGCTTTGTGAATGGAAAACACACACACACACTTCCATGAACCACAAAGATGTTTTTTTTAGTGGAAGAACATCCATTGCAAAGCCCCTGAGCCAAAAGCTGAGGTTATCAATAGAGACAGCATAGAAAATATGAATACAATTTATTTTGGGCTTAAATTCAATTCAAGTCCATCAGAAAAAGATCCCTCCCCCTCAATAAATAAAAATACAGCAAAGAATGTCCCTGGAGTGAACAAGATTGTGTTTGCTTTTAATGTCTTATTCTGCGGAACTGATCAATGATTTCATTGATCGATCGGCAAATTGTGACATTACACCCGATCACCCGTTTTGCATCAAATGCTAAATATCTGCTAATCCCTTCCAGCCGATCAGATCGGAGTCAAGTCTACTTTGCAGACTCTTACACACCTGTTGATGAATTGCAACTCTTAGTGGGCGGGTGACTATTTCCGGGAGTGCGGTCAACTTTGGCAAGTTTCAGCCACATCCAGCATTGAGTTTATTGTACACAATTACATCTAAAGTGGAAGCCGCCACCACCTGTGTGTGTGTGGGGGTGCGCGTGTGTGTGTGTGTGACTACAATCACAAAGCTCAATCACCAAGTCTTAAGAGTTTTGTATCGGTTCCCTTCATCTCTTTATCTGTTGGTTCAGTATTGTGCCATGCCCTGTTTTCGTTTGCTCATGATGTACAGACACAAAGGCAGGATTTTCTGTATTAGGAAGAACTGTGCATTCAACAGTATAGCTAACAGGAATCGTTGCACCGTAAATGTGTACAAAAAAAAAAACAAGAAAAGAACTTCTTACCTCATAGTTTGTATTATTTTCAAATGGTGGCAAAGCGTGCCCTCTGAATTTGTCTCTTGCCTTGATCGGATGTCGACACATAAAGCCTATGGTCATAGGAAATTATTTATCACTGAATAAAAAGAGGAAACTAGCAGGGTGTGACTGTCAAACTCTGAGAGTCATTGTTCTTGCTGAGAGAGAGTTCAACATGTGATTGAAGTGATTTCATGTCACTTTTTTCTTGATTGTCTCAAACTTGAAAGCCTGGTACACACATTTACTGTAATATGTATATATTTTTTTACTGCTACTTGGAATAAGTGGTGTTTGACAATCTCCAGTCTCCTCCCCAAACCAGATGGCTGGTGTAGTACTCGGACTGACCTGTGAGAGGCAGCGTAGAGCCATAGGGCGTCCACATTGCTTTCAAAGAATTAGAAGAAGCTAAAGGACAATATTTCATTTTTATTTCTTTCAGGAATTAGAAATCACTCCACACCACAGCATATTTGGTCACAATAATGTCAAGAAATCAAACATTACCAACTCCTAAAATTGTTCAAATTCTGCCCGATAGTTCATATGTGTGTGTACCTCGCTTAAAGTTAGACCTCCCTGAGAAATTCAAAGTGTCGGTGAAAGACGGCAATTCAGTCGCACAAAAGCGTCCTTAACTTATTTTTACACTTGTACGACAGTTCGAAATCTTCACTTGTCACTTAACGCATTGCCTGTGCAGTTAATAAAGGTTTCATGATGGTGACATTTTGACCCTGGACCACTTCTTTTTTTTATTTCCAATATATATTGCTCGGATCTTCTGGGTTTGAAACTTTTTGAATAAAACATATTTTCGGACAAAAGAAATTATATGTATATCACATTACAACATTCCTCTCCCTTCCAAAAATTGACTGATTTTAGCAAATCTTTCTCTTTGTTTTAAGGTTATATAAACCCTAAAGTACAAAGTAATGCAAAACGTTCAAATGTTCTGCCTGTAATTCATTTGTTTATTGTTTGGTATTAAGGCACAAAAAAAGTTATCTAATTCACTATCCAATCCGCATATCCATTATATATATATTTTATAATGACTCACCTCATTAATCGGTTATTGCAATTTTATTCTGCCAAATATCGCAATATTTACATTTAGAAGCTCATCAAAAATCTTGTCTCACTTTTTTGTGACTCAAGCTTAATATTTGAAAGACTAAGTTAATATTTCAACCGTCCTTCAAATTTTTATATTTTTTTTCCATGAGGGGAAAAAACTGAATAAAATAATGATTTATACTCCACAGTACATGCACTTCTGGGACTATGTGGAATAAATGAACTTTTTTCCTGCTTTTCAACGTCACTTTTCCCCCCAGCTGGTATGTGACCACAATGATGATGATGGCATTTGCCAGGAAGACTCGGAGAACGCTTGACTAGTTGGGCTTGACAGGCTTTGCTGATATTCTGCCTAATGCGACATATCAGCACTGACAGATCCCAAAACAGTTCTCGGCATCCAGATGGAGGCGAAAAGCGCTTCTGGCCTAAAATACACCCAGTCGCGCCACTAAAAACCTCATGTACGAATGTTCTTGGTTTAAATTAATATATTATTATTATTTTAACAGAGGCTTCATATTATGATGTACTCGTTAATAGAGGCAATATTACTTGTAGTAGTTGTGTGCGGTATGCACATTTTCTATCCAGATACTATATTAATTCTCTGAGATCGCCTCATTGTGTGTGTTTTGACCACCAGGGGGCAGTATACTACAATTACGCAAACGAAGAAGACTAACTCGAGGCACAGTTTAATATGCCTATGAAGAAAATATATAAAAAATTTCTTTTGGTGAAAACAAAAAGCCATAATCTCTTATGTGTGCGTTTTTTCTGTATTCTCCATCCCACCATGGCTGATGAGGGTATCCGTCAGCATGAATCCAAAGTGACGGGCAGTGTTTTTTTCTTTCTTTCTCGAAGTGCGCCTCCATCATCCACAGACCAGGAAGTGAGAGGCCCAGTAGAGGATGCGATGCCGTCACGTCTCCTCCACGCACTGAACTGGGAGTATATAAAGATAAAGATGGCATGTATTAGTCCCACAATGGGGAAATTGTCTCTGACTGTCTGTGTGTTTGCCTCAGTGTATGTTATTGTGCACGTTACTGTGTGTGTGTGTGTCCGTGTGCGTGAGGAGGTAGAAGGACTAAGTTTCCAAATAGCCCCATCTCTACTAGTGGCTCCATTTTACCTTTGGACCACCTTCAGTGTGTGTGCGTGTTGTTATTGTAGCACCAGGAGCTGGAGGAGACGTGGGCAGTCTCACGGCCCCACAGACGATCCCGCCTGCCCGGACGGTGTTTATTTCTGCTCAGGCCTCCAGTGTTTATTTCCACCAGGGTATGAATGTCTTTTCTGATCGGCCTCCCGTGTTATTTTAGATCAGCCGCCCGGGAAGGGATACATGAGAGAACAGTCTATGCTGCTGCCAGTACATCTACACACACACACATGCACACACACGCATGAAAAAAGAGGGGCTTGTTTTTTTTTTTTTTTTTTCATTTTGATTTGACAGGTTGTTGAAAAGTAATTTATCCTTTGCTTTATTATTTAATGGCTCAGTTAGAACATTAATCTTAATTCTTAATCTTCCTGTCATGTTTTAAATATTGCAGTCAATGAAGAATGTGATGGGAAAAAATTTGGTGGGGGGGGAAGGCCTCGAAGTTTTTTTTTCATGTTTTCTGCCAACCAAGACATTATTTACAATTCTACCATGTGATGCAAAAGTGATTTACGGCGCAGGTATAATGGATTTTTTAATAGCATTCATGTGGTTACATTTTTAAATGGTAGGACTCGAAATAATCCATCTTGCGGAACCAAATGTTGATATTGTGCCTTCGTGGCAATAAATATTCTCGTTTATGTAAAACTATATGAGCGCTCAATAGCTACTAATTGCGCAGTGATCCAGCAGATAGTGCTGTGTTGAAAAACGACTGAATCTTTTCATCCCCCTCCCCTATCCATCATCATCAATTTTCAATATTACTCACAATTGAAGAGATATTATCACAATAAAAATATTACATTTCTAGCATGTATTGTCATTAGGGTTGCACGTTCAATCATTTACATTCTCACCTACAAACAATTTAGAGGCTTCGATGAACCTAATATGCATGTTTTTGGATTTGGAAATTTCCCACAGCTTCCCTGAGCCGAGATTTGAACCCAGAACTTGCTGACTGTGAACATATAGTCACCACTTCACGGCCTGTACGTATAACAACTCATTGTTTCCTTCCATATGTTGTGTTTGCTTCCATTTTTTTCATGCTGTAATCCTGGCCAGCTGCCACTCAGTCATCTGCGGCCGCGATGATGCCGTGACATCCTTCATCCGTTCCTGTTTTAAAGGTGAACTGAAGATCATTTCTCCGACATCAATGCCCGACACCCACAAGACTGCTGACAGTTTGATTGCCTGCATGTCTGAGTACTTCTTGACTGCTTCCCACATGACACATCTGTCATTTACAAAGGGGAGGGGGGTAAGTGAATGACACCCCGAGTTTGCATCACTTTCTGACTCATCGCCGTCATCAACAATTTGTCGCTTGTTTTCCATCGTTGTTACTTTTACATAACTACACTGAGCTTCTTTTTTTTGTCTTTGCTGAACACAAAAAGGGGCTAAGACATTAGGTACACCTGCAACATTTAATAATTTCATGCATTTTTGAAATTGATAAATGTGATTGTAAATGTGTTGAAAAAAAAATTATGCAAATATGCAAAAGGTGATAAAAATCCACACCAGTTTTTTTTAAACATTGTTTGAAGTGGAATTTCACCAAATATTGCTCTTATTCTTAACGTAAACAAACCGCTTTATAAACACCATGCCATAGTTCCTTTGATATGCAACAATAAGTTGCATTTTTCATTTTACAAGCTCCGACCCACCAGAGTGGTTGTAATGCATGTCGGAGCTTCCCCTTGTGAAACTCCAACGTCCTCATTTTATTACGAAGCTGATTTTGCAGGCGATGAATATTGAAGGTGTGCGCTCCAGTTCCCGACGTTTTGCTTGCATTATTTAGCCACACACTAGGGCCAATCAATCATAAACCTCTGTCACTATGACACAATCTACAACGCCAAAAGTGGGTTTTACCTTTGTTAAGGCGCATTTTTAATTTACAGGTGGTGTACTGCCCCCCCACCCCCCACCATCCTCCTTCACAGTGTCCTACTTTATTACGGAGGCGGCGACACATACATTTCAGCTAATTGATTTAGCTGGAAATCCACTTCAGAGTGCACGAGCGCGTGCCCTCTTGTCTCCCATCCCGCCTGAAATGTGCATGGAATGAAATGACTAATCCACTTCAATTAGTCATTGGAACCCAAAATACTCCAGCCAGCACACTCGTTCTGCCATTTTTTTGTTCAATTGAAAGTGGCTCATGAGCAGAGGCATACTTACGTTGTAAAGCTCTTGAGTAATTGCTCTACTTTTTATGAGCTTTAAAAATGCACTTACAAGGGACTTATTATGCTTTATTAGTTGATTGTATACAAACTGGGAAGCACTGTACACGCCCACCCATCAAGTGAGAATTTAAACAAGTAAATATTTGGTGTGCTCCCTATTTCTAAAATTGTTTCAGTGGGCGAGCCTTTTGCACTCTCACCACGCTGTCATGTAACAGTGGGGCTAGTTTAAATAATACCCACCTCGTGACAATTTTCTCTGCCACAACATGACTAGCATGACAAATAAACCGACGTCAGCAAAAAAATAACAGCATTTGATAAAAAGAGTATCATGCCAACAGTGAGACTTGGTTGTGGCATTGAACTGCCTGTGGCTGCTTTGCTACTCCAGGACCTGGAAAACTGGCTGTGATTAATGCAACAATTAGCTGAAATGTAAACTTAAGCAAGCCCTGCAATATGATTGAATAAAACAATTCTGCATCTACTAAGATTGCTTTGATGATCTGAAATCTTTCAACACATATTGAATCACCTTTAATTGTGTTCACTAATAAAAGGCTTATTTTTATTCTGCCCATTTTCTGACAGTTTTGAGGAAAAAGTGAAATGATGTCAGTGCATTTCCAGGAACTTTCTTTCCGCCCATCTGGAGCTGAGACCTTGTCATTCACGACGTGGGCAGGTGGGCTGCGTGCAGAGCGACTTTTTTTTGACAGCTTTTTTTTGGCAATTTATCCATCACTGTTTCTCCTTCAGCTGTCCTCGCCGACGCTATCGGTCCTTCCTGACATCATCGCCGCTGTAACTTTCCACGAATCCGCACTGAATGCTGATTTTGTGAGTTGAAATCTATTTCCACAAGTGAAGGGAAAACTCCCGATTTATTATTGCTGTCAGTTTTTTACGAAACGTCTCGCATCGGAAATTATGTCAAGTGAATTGATTTTTTCCCCCTGGGTGGCCGTTACAAAACTTGTCTTGAAGGCTTGAGGCATTGTAACCACCTTTGTAATAGAACTTCAAATCTGCCGCTGGAGTTGATTGGAATGCACGATTTGATTGCTCAGGCGTGCCTAGTCGTCATTGTTGTTATCTGGCGCCCCCTGCCGTTAGAAAGCGGACATTTCGAGTGCAATTATAGGAACCGCTTTTTTTCCCCAAAATAATACGTTTTTGATCCAAGTTATCTTTTCTTCTGGGTGATCTGTTGGCAATGGTGGTCTAACGGCAGCATGTCCTCGACCACTTTCCTCCCATCTTTGCTTGCATGGCGGGTCAGACAAGGTTATACATCCCCTAGCCACTGATTGACTGATGAGTGTGCAAGGCATCATTTATTGAATGTCTCTCTCTCTCTTTCTCTCACATAGACACACACACACACACCGCTTTCCATCCATCACCAAGAACTGAGAGGTACTGGACAGCGATGGAGAAAGAAGAACTGCTAGTATGTGATTTGCCCGGACAGACAGAATTCTAGACATGATTGTCGGGCCACCTGAAATTCATTGACTCACACCCGATTGATTACATATTTCTTACATAAATAGAATTAAATTAACTCATTCTTTTTTTATAATAATTGTTAGTTAGTCTTTTATCCACTTAAAATGACCAATCATCAATGATCATTATTAATAATAATATTAAGTTAGAGTTTCTCGAGATGGATGGATGTCGAGATCCTCACTTGAGTGATTTCCCCTGCTTCCAGAGTCAAGCAAGGTTATTGGGTTTACTGTCTCCTAAATGAAACATGACGGCTCCGGTTACATCCTCTCGGACAACAAAGCGCACGGGAAGCCGGTCTTGCTGCTGCCACGTCACTTTTACATCATTTAACAGTTTGACCTTTTCAGGTCCCTCAAAAGTCATCGCTTTGTTAGCCTGGGAGAACACCTTCTATGTACAATTGCGCCGGGATTTTGAAATCGATTTCCTGAAATCAAAGCACAATCAATGGAACTAATGATTTGGACAAATTTTAATTAGTTTGGCAGCCATTAAAACAACTTGCTAATGATTCACATTCTGGAACCAATTTGCTGTTTGCGATTTAATTAAAAATGTTAGGAAAGATGCATTTTTATTGGAATATTACAGTTTGCCAAGTGTGATGAATTTCAAGGTGCTCCGAAAGTTGGCGAGGAAATTGGAGCCCCAAACAGCGTACAGATCATTTTCCTCACGACATCATGTGCATGACACCCGGAAAGAGGCTGCACACTGCTGCCTGGTATTACGGTAGCAGAGTGCAGGTGGAGGTGCGTGCCTGACAGGTGACGGCACAAAACTATGTGCTTGGTTTTCGGGCCACCTGCATCTACTCAAGTATGGAGGCGGCTGCACCACTGCAATAGCAAACAGGTAAGTTCAGTCATTTATTAAATTAAAAAAATATATATACGTTTTTTGAGCATGTTTTTTGTTAATTTATAGGATTTTAAGAAAAGATAATTACTTGGCAACATCAAAGTGATAAATTCTCTTTTCATTTCTGTACATTTTTAGTACGTTTGAAGTATGGTTGTACATTGGAAAAAACAATATTGCTTCTACATTAATGTATATACACTAACGATATTTAGCTGTACCTAAAAAAATAAATATATTAATAATAAATATTGTAATAGTCTTAAGCCACAGAGGAAGCTCCGCTGGTGTCTTTATCTTTTCACCTGACCTGCTTGATTTTTTTATTTATTTTTATTTTTTTAAAGAAAAAACATTTTATTTAAAAATATAAAATTGACTTTTGTATTTAGTATTTTTTTATTTATTGAACTGCTTTAACGACTGTATTTTTCCCGCTGGGAATTGTTTTCCTACTGTTTGGCAAAAGTGAATTTCAACCATGATGAATGAATCCCCGCAGGACCCAGTGCGTCAATGGAGCTGTGCGCTCCCAACATGAGCGAGAGTGGCGGCTCCCTCTGCCAGGTGAAGCAGCTTCCCTGCCGCGGCGTCTCCCTTTGCCGCCTCCAGGCCAGTGGACCTCACAGCCACCCGTGCCGGCCCAACCAAGCGCACCCGGCCCTCCGGCAACAACCCAACGCAGCCACGGCGGGCGGGGCCTCGCAAGTGGGCAAGTGGGGCTCGTCTGGTCCGACGGCGCTGGTGACCGGAGGTGGGGGATACTTTGGCTTCAGGCTGGGGAGGGCGCTGGCGGCCCAGGGGATGTCTGTGATCCTCCTGGACATAAACAAACCTTCATGGGACATCCCAGATGGAGCACTCTTCTATCAGGTACAATATTTACCTTGCTGTGCCATTTTAAATGTCAAAATGTCTTTCTGAATCTATTGTGACATTGTTGCTGCTTTCCCAGGTTTTTTTCCACCTTCAAAGATCTCAATTAATCAAGATCTCATTCATGGTTGACTTTACCTCTCTGTGTGTTTTTTTTTTTTAAATAATATATTTCATAATCTTCAGAGGTTAAGAAACTATGCAGTGATACGGAGTAGAAACTACAGATATCTGTTTTCAAATGGAGGGCGAAAAAAAAAAGCAAAACATTTACACGCATAGCTCCCTCCCCGCACATGAGCAACTCAAGCCTCTGACGTGGTCTCTTGCGTCACGATGCCATCAGCGGGCCTTTGCACCATGCGGTCGGTCCGCTGCAACGAGACTCTGAGACGAGTGATCCGCGGGGCCGAAAGAGCCGACCGGCTGCTTAGTGGGCCACGGAGGTCAGACGACATGATTCGGGTTTCACCTGCTCGCCTCATGGCGCTCTTAACCTAATGATAGTCATTTCTTTTTCCACAGGGCAGTCCTTGTGACACTTCACTTACGCTCCTTTTCTCTTCGCCGTCCAGTGCAACCGCCAAATTTGAACACACGTTGTTCCCCAAGCAAATCATGTCAAGTGAATTAACTCATCATCATGAAACCTTGATTAACTCGGCAATGTTGTGAGTGCAACAAGAACATAAGACAGCAACCAAAAAGCAAAACACCCTTTTGGAATTCATCTTCCATGTTGAACAGTCACATTTGGAGTTGGCCTAGATTTCCTCGATGGTGGCAGTAGCTGAAGACGAATCATGAATCGCCCTGAATGTAACTGTCCCTCTCTTGTTGTGGCAGAGCGACATCCGAGATTATTCGTCCCTATTCGACGTTTGCGAAGGGGTCGACTGCGTGTTCCACTCGGCATCCTATGGCATGTCTGGCCCTGAACAGGTGAATGCATCATGGTCATTAGCAGCCTTCACATTTTTTGCATATATTTACATGTGTATTATACTGCCCCCCCGGTGGCCAAATCACACGCGAGAAGGAGCAGCACAATGTCTTGAATTGAAGCAAAAAAACAAATTGGGAAAAAAATTGCGTAGTTCTTTAGATTCTTTTAAATGATATAAATACTGTTTGTTTCTCTAAAGTTAAAATCTGTTTTCATATTTGTTCCCAGCTGAGAAAAGAGCAGGTGGAGTCCGTCAACGTGGGCGGGACCAATAACGTCATAAATGGTGAGAATGTAATATGGCGATGATGCCTTACAGCTTAATGCCCTTTTTTTTTTTTTGGCAAGTGTGCAAAGAAAGGAGCATCCCCCGGCTGGTGTACACGAGCACCACCAATGCAGTATTTGCAGGGGAGCCCATCGAGGATGGCGACGAGGCCTCCGTCCCCTGCGTGCCCCCCGCCATGGTCAGTCAAACCTCAGTGTGGCTCAAGTCAAACTCGGTGTTTTGTTTTGAAGGCCGTTCTTGTGTGCTTCATTCAGCACATTGATCACTACTCGAGGACGAAAGCTATAGCAGAGCAGATGGTCCTCTCCGCCAACGGGCGCTCCATTAAAGGTATGCAATGCCACGGTTGCCATGGAAACATTGCAATATTGAAACATAATGTACCCTGCGTCTATTTTCTGTAGCGATTGCTTTCATTAGGATTGCGGGTAAAAAGAAAAATGTGTATTATGTGAAATGTTGTGAATCTGTAACACAAAGCCTCACGTCCGGCTTTTTATTTTGTGTTGTGTAGGTGGTGGTGTGCTGAGAACTTGTGTCCTGCGGCCTTGCGGCATCTACGGCCCCAAAGAACGCCGACACCTACACAGAGTGATGGCGAGGAACTCATACACACATACGCACGCACGCATATTTAACCCACTAAAATACACAACATGTGCTGTGAACGTCTCCTGGCGGAATGTGTCACCGCCAGCAGAGTTTGCATTATTAATGGCGCTCTCCGGTTCCACTCCACCTTTCTTGCTGTCGTTTCTCTGCGGGGCGGTCGGAAAGCATTCAGCATTTATTGTTAGTCAAGACGCGAAGAAATTTGAGTTTTTGAATACAGCCAACAGTCGAGTAGATTTGACTTGACGTGAATTGTGTACGTGCTGGCCTTTAGTAGTGCACATGCATACATTTGTGATGAATGGTGTTGTCATTTTCCACCGCAAGATCACCATAAGGTAGTAATTTTATTTATTATTTATTTTTTTGCAGTTTGTCTGTGTGGCTGCTCCGCAGGTTAAATTATCTGTTGTTTGAAGGTTTATGATCACTCAAAATTAAGTATCACAAAATGCACTAAAACTGTTTGCATGTGGGAATGTTTGTGGACTAACATAGCCGTCAATCTTTGTTGGTCGCCAGGTGAACGTGGAGCGTCGCTTGTTCAGTTTCCGTTTCGGCGATGGGCGGGCCAGGATGAACTGGGTGCACGTGGACAACCTGGTGCAGGCCCACACGCTGGCCGCCGAGGCTCTCACCATGAAGAAGAGCTGCGTCGCTGTGAGTGTGGACACGTCACAATGCACAGAACTAGATCATGGTTATGGAATAATATATTAACGTGTCATTCCGCATTACATCGTCCGGCACTGTTAATGTACCTCGTATCATATGCATGAAATGCTGCTCAAATCCTTTCCTTGTTGTTCTTTTTCTTTTTTCTTTTTCTAGAGTGGACAGGCCTATTTCATCAACGACGGACTTTCAGTTAACCTCTTTGTGTGGTTAACACCTCTTGTGAGTTCAAAAATGTTTTCCAATGTTTCATATCGTTAGCCACATCGTGTAATTAAGTTATTTTCCAGTATTTGTGGAAAACATTTTGGAAACAAATCTGTATTTTTTTTATGCCTTTTTCCTTTTGCTTACTTGTTTACCCGTTTGGTTGAAGTTTTGGTCACGATACTAATAAAAAAATACTTGCATGTGTTCTAAAAATTGCGTTTATTATTGTCTTCCAAAAATATTGAAAAATGACTCAGGCAATTATGCTGTGTGGCCGACAAATGGACTTGATTTATTTTAGAAATGTCTGACAATGGTTAACTATGTCATTATATTTTTTGTTATTATTTGAGTATGGCCAATGCAGCCTGTTCTGAGCCCTGCTGCGATTTTAAAACCGCACGTGGAAACTCATCACCAGCAGAGTCGCAATGTTCTTCTCTTTATGTAAATTTGCTAAAAATAACCTGTTGTTGAAAATCCATTTCCCCACAAGCACAGCTGGAGGACGCACTAGTGGCGATAACAGAAATAGAAAAACACAGAGTCTTGTCTAAAATTGTGCACTTGATGTTTTTTTTTTTTTTTTATTGAATTTCATGATGATTTATGTTTTTTGTTTTTGTCGCAGTTTGAGCGCTTGGGCTACCGCCGGCCGTTGATAAACTTGCCAGTTTCTCTCGTCTATTCAGCAGGTAGCACATTGCTTAAGTTGAATAAACACGTAAAGAATGCTTATCAAGTGCACGGATTCAGAGGACTTCCGTTCTTTTTGCAGCCATCCTGGTGGAATATTTGCACATATTGCTGCGACCAATCATTGAGGTGCCTCTCCTGTTCACCAGAAGTGAAGTAATGTTGTCTTATTTTCCTTTGCTTTTTCCACTCATCAAATTCAATTGAACACAGATAGTAGTTGTGCAAATACACTCACGGGCCAGTTCATTAGGTACACTTGCCCAATCTCATCACATTCAGTCCACAAAAACAAATGTACCCACTTGTTCCTGTCACTGTTTTTCTTAACGCTTTAAAACATGAACTTGCATGAAAACTTATAACAAGCTTTGCGGTAAAGCCACCGAAGGGTCAATATGGAGGGGAGAAAACCCGGCCGGTCTCCATCTTAAAGAGGTTCAGTCACGGCCCGAAAGGTCCTCCTCATGAATGTGTCATGAGGCCGAAACCAAAGCTGAGCTGGCGCCGCCGCACCTGCAGCTCATTCTGTCAGACAGCTGCCGGCGGCCGCGCGACCGATGATGGTCCCCGTGAATAAAACATCAGCTGCTACGGGGCCACAGTAGCAAAATGAAGACTAACATGACTTATGTGTGTGTTTATCGCGCACAGGTGAGGAACATCGCAGTAAGCCACACCTTCAAGATAGACAAGGCCCGCAGAGAGCTCGGGTACCGCCCCAAATTGTACAGCCTGGCCGATTCTGTGGAGCAGTACCTGAAATGCCGGCAGGCCGGCTCCGGTTCGCCCGGCGTCCACTGGACCCCCCGGCTGCACCGAGCCCATGTGGTGCTGCTGTTGCTGATGATGGCTTTGGGCACGTTGCTCGTCTTGTTGAGTTGTGTAAGAAGCACTCTGGCTGACGAGTAACTTTGTACAATATATAAGACGCCCGTTGCTTGTAAGGTCAGTGTTTGACGCGCATGTTTGTTAAGTCCAAGTACTGTATGCTCACATCATGTACACAGAATAAAAATTGTCTCATGTGATAAAGTGCTTCACTTTTGCATCCTTAACATAGTGAAGTTACTTATAGATTATGAAGTGAATTTTTTTTCCAAATCTTTTTTTTTTAATTTATTTTAAAATTCTTAGATTTTTATTTTAATATGAGTTCTTGTTTAATTAGATTTTATTTGTATTACATTTGATTCACATTTTCATTTATTTTTTTTATTTATTTGGAATTTTCTTCACTGCGTGACAATGTTTGAATCAATTGTAAAAAAAAAAATAGGTGAATACGTTAAATAAAATAATTCATCCTGACTAATTAGCTCTTTTCAATCTAATTGTGTCAAATTTGTAGACGTTTAGAATAAAACACTCCATTTTGCTCATAAAAACAGCTGGGTTTTTTACTTACGCTTTTTTAGAAGCTGTTTGTGTTTTTCTCCTTTCTGTCAAAAGGGGGCGCCATTGTACTGCATACAAATCAATTTATCATCAGGAGGACTTAAGAAGCTTGTCTGGTTTTGTCTACTTTTCACCATAAAGGAAGCATTGGGTTACAAAATTAGTTACTTTAAACTGGATGGGGGATGTTTTTTTATGTTTTCCGATATTTCCTCGAGTGGTTGTTCAATTTAATCTGAATACAGGATGTAGTCTTGAAAATAAGATGTTGGTAATTATTGATGAGCGTTGTTTGACTTTTCAAGCATTTCCTCACATTTTTTCATTTGACTGGTGGTTCCACTTACTGTATATTCATTTTATCTAATAAACATACTGTGAACACATTATATTCCGACGCATAATTGCTACCATGCAAAGTATTATTAAAATATTTGAAAAAATATAGACAAAAGGGAGTAATCAACTTTTTTTTATTATTTACATCTGGTATGTTTTTAATCAGAAGTGTCAGCATTTCAACTAGCAACCAAAATATAAATAAACTCAACCAGTCCAAAATAAATAACATAAAAGTGCAAAGCGCTATGTCCTTGTTCCAAAGTATTTCGGTGTACAAAAAAAAACAAAAAAACAATAAGCTAATTATCTCAATCAGCCCAAACAGTTTTTGATCCTATTATCACATTCCAACATTTCTTTGCACATAATTCACACACATGACAGCTTTAAACTGTTCTGCGTGAGCGTAGATTAGGAGCTGCACATACAAATACTCTAAATTAGATGTGGAGACATAACAAATAAAAGCACAGTGGTGCTGCTATTAAAAAATAAAACTACAAAATAATCCCAGAAAATTATAGTATGGCCTTTGGAGGACTTGACAGGGGAAAACCTGTGGTTGAAACAAACTTTTTTTATACCGTCCATATTTCAAGTAATGGAAAAAAAAAAGACTTAACAAACGGATCAGTGCTGACTTACTAAAGCATATTAGCATTTGAGTAGAAACTTGGCGCTATTTTCAATAAGCACAAAGCACACGACCTTCCCGGACGAGGACTGATACAATCACATGACGGTGGCGGACGTGCTGCTGACAAGTTTGTTCTCGTGCAGGTCGTGTTTGGTCTTCTGGATACGGGTGAAGATCTCCTTGAAGAGGACTTTGTACTCGGGCTCCTCCGACATCACCGACGGTCGTCTGGCCAAGCCGGAGAGGCGGCGGTGGGGGCCAACGCTCGCGGACGGACTGCAGGACGTCTGGACGGACTTGTGGGTGAGCGCCCCGGTCGTCTGTTGACACCTTTGGAGCAACTCGTCATATTTCACCTAAAAAAAAAAAAACAAACAAACTGTGATCTTTGCCATGTACGACTGTGGAGGCCCCCAAATGAGCAAAAAGGCGGCTGTTCCGAACCTGCAGCGCATTGTACTGCGCATCCACCTCGTTGAGCAGCAAGATGCCCCTCCTCTTCACCACCTCGGCTCGCCTCACGCACATCTTGTCGTGATCGTCCGAGGCGGTCACGGCGCTGTGGCTTCTCAGCCGCTGCCGGTCGTTCTTGTTCTCCTCGGCCGCTTCGTCTGACTCGCCTTGACCCGCTTCGGGTTTGTCGTCTGAGGTGTAGAACACCGCGTCAGCGTCAGCGAGAATTAGCTGCTCCGGCTTCCTGCTTCGGGAAGGAACACAAAATCAGAATCCAATATGGTCTGCGGATCCTGACTTGATTGATGTTCTAACTTGGGTTTGACAGATGCGGATTTTTGCTGATTCCAACATTTGGCAGGAAAAAATTTAGATAACCAATTTAAAAAAAAAACATAATGAATGAAATATGTGAAATATACACCCCCCGCCCCCTCAAAAAAAAAAATGGAATGCTGGCATGAAATGGGAATGATGAACCTGGACATGTAATCGGCGCGCCACATGAGCCGGAGTTGCTCCACTTGCGCCTCCAACTCCATCTGCCTGGCCCGGCAACCCGCCAGCAGTTGCAGCCGCCGCTCCAGGCCTCGCTTGTCGTCGGCCGTGAGCTGGCTCTCGCGCTCCGCCGCTTCCCGACGACTTTTCTCCGCCGCCAACTGACCCTGCAGAGTGTGGACGGACCCAAGAAGGATCTCGTGTTCCTCTTCCGGGTCTCGGCGCTGGTCGCGGTCGTACGCGGATCCCTGCGGCGAGCGCATCCCCTCCGTTTGTCGCCTCTTGTCGGGTTCACACCTGAGCCGTCGCAAAGTAGAATCGGGATGGAAGGCATCGAAGCGTGATCAACTGGGCTGGACTGTACCTGTCCTGGTGCAAGTCATAGAGCTCCTTAAGACAGGAAACGCTCTGTGCGCTGCGGTTGCGTCGCTGCTCTTGTTTGCGCCGCTCTGACTGGGCCGACATGAGCGCCTCCAGCTGCTTCTGCAGACGCTCCACATGCGTCTGAAGCCCATCGATGGACTCGGTCAGACTGGAAAGAGAAGGGCGGCGAGAGTCGTGTCACAAAACTCGTTTTTCATTTGGCTGATGAATGAACTCTATCGTTCGGATTTTTAAATATTGAGCGGTCTTTTTTTTTTTTTTTTTTTACATCTTCAATATACGTGCCACTAAATAACGTCTTAACACGGCGCCAGCCTGACCTGTTGATCTTGTTCTGGGCGAGGCGGTCGTCCTGCACGAGCCTCTTGTTGCCCCGCTCCAGCTCCCTGGTGGACAGGTCGAGCTGCTCATGAACTTTGGCGTGCTGCTCATTCATGTGGCGCAGCAGCTCCACCTGCTTGGCCAGATGCTGGCGAACAACACAGGGAAGACGTTTATTGTCAAGTTGGGACCACAAGATCGGAAACGGTACGCGAAGCAACTTGTTTCTTGTTCTGGCTCCGCCTCTAATGTAGCAGTCGGCTTCTCACACCAATGTGCTCAAGTGCACAAAAAGCTTTCCGAAGGTCATGAGTGAAATGGGAGTGTTTGAGAGGCACAACGGGGTTGCTATAGTAACCAAGACAAATCTTCACAGCCATAAACAAATTGGGGCTCTTTTTTCACACCGCTTGGAGTCATGTCAATTTCTTTCGACTTTCCGTCCAGGCGAGACTAAACCATGATGTCAGCAACCCAGTAGTGGCCAGTCAATAGAGGGCAGCGCCCCACCACTGATGCCGTCATCAAATTGCTTTCCTTTCATGACAAAAAAAAACATAATTTGGAAAAATATTGAGAACATGGGTCAACAGTATTTTTTTTAAATTAGGAACATTTTTTGTTAGGTTCATCAACAGGTGGATTTTTTTTTTTTGAAACGTCAGCGCTATAAATGGCGACACATGGTAAAATTCGTATATAACTTAAAAGCAAAAAAAAAATATTTTTTCTCATAAACTGACGTGCAAGAAAAGAAGCAGACATTTTTTTTTAAATCTTTCAAACATATGTTGCGGGACACATTTGAGATTATAAATGTGCTGTTGACCAGTGTAATTAGTTTGCCGAACGTATAAGTCAGGAATGTGCAAAATAAGCTGGTGAGCATGTTCCCGTGCGTAATTAACTAAATGGACGTCCTGCAGTGCGCCCACAGCTCACCGACTCTCACTACCCGATTATCTTTTACTCCACTCTGTTACATAAACAAATAAACCTCGCTTACAAAGAAAAAAAAAATCCATCCCATTCCTTGTCTGCGGCCTCGTTCAGAAAATCACATGCTGCTAAACGCAGCAGTCAATGAACAAGACACGACAACACCACAGCTGACTTCCTCGCCCACTGTGTGTGCGTGTGTGTGCGTGTGCGTGTGCGTGTGTGTGTGTGTCACCTCTATTTCCAGCAGCTGCTCTTGGTTGGCGGAGTACATCTGCTGCAGCGCCTGTTCCAGCTCGCGGTTGCGGTCCAAGAGGGTTTTGCCGAGCTTGGCGGCCAAGTGGAGATCTGTCCCAAACACGGGGAAACATACGTCAAAATGCAGGACAGCAACAACAACTACACACAGAAAACGTCTCCATGCATCCTGTCGCTGCACTCGGATGAATCAGAGGAATGTAAGGCATGCAACGCCATTTCCTTTGCCACAGGAGATGCTTTTCCATGTCGTTATCTAGTTTGGGAAATTTCTTTAGTGGTGTATATCTTCTGTCTTACCCTCGAACTCAATGGTGGTGAAATTATGTGTTTTGATTTTTCTTTTTTAATTAAAATAAATTATCCAAGTAAAATAAGTAAAAACACACTCTCGCATGAAGAAATAGCACACAATAGCATGTGAAAAAAATCGAGCACATCTAAAAAAAATATACATATTCACATGACACCAAATAATGTAAACGCTCAGTGGGCCAGATTAAAGAACTGGTTAGGCCGTTAGACACCATACTTGCCCTGACCCCTGCTCCAGATACAAATGCGCCTGCCCAGTCCCTTCAATCTGTACACTGGTCAGGTCACCTAGATACAACTAATGCAACATAATAAATCCTTCATGAGGATTAGAATGTTCAAAATATACTATGTGATGTAATCATAAAAATAAGAGCATCTAAAAAGTAAGCGCAACATCATTTCACTACAGGGTTTTCTACACACCACTTACTACATCCACAAGAAAAACATTTAATATTAAATATAATCAAATAAACCCTTGATTTGTGTGACATATCCCACATAAAACAATCCAGAACACATTCAAAAAAAAATTTCAGATCTCGCAGGTCAACCGAGTAAAGATTCTCTCCAACTCTGCAAATGCACTTCATCTACAGAATCAACAATTTTTAACTCTCTAAAGCGTCTAAATGCTCAAAATATTACTGTATAATGTTAAGCCTCATGGAATCTTGTAGTTTGTTAGGACCACAACTGTTATTGTCAAGGCTTCAATCCGACAGTGGGGCTCTCTTAGCTCAGATTTGAGTTATTTACTGAAACTATTTATGCCAGCGACGTATAGTGACAAGATGAACAATTCGATGCGCTTCCACTAGATGGCAGACGTTACACAATTGCGTTACAACATTTGTAATGTATGCACCCACTTCTTGTGACATTTTTGTTGAGTGGCGTGCGTGATTAATGATTATTAAAAAACGTGTGCCTTAGCTCAATTAAGTTAGTCAAACAGTGAGTTGTGGGGTGAAACATCACTTACCGTGCTCGAGGCCCCGTTGAGCGCACCACGCATCTCCATTTTTATCAAAATCGTCCTCCAGAATCCCTTCAGTTAGCATTATTACGAGCGGCCGCCGGAGCACCCGACAACATCGAAAAAAAACCCTCAAGTGTAGTTCGACTCTAAGTTGCCAGTTGCTCTGTCGCTCCCCGCCCTGCCGCCAAACTACACTGCAGCCACATCCGCCCTTGTGTTGACTGCAGCCACGTGGCATGTCGTGTATACACAACAACAGCCGCCAGGTGGCACCCGAAAATAGTCAAACGAGATATTAAATGAACCTTTTATCCTTAACTACGCTCTGAGCACATTATTTTTATTTTTATTTTTATTTTTATTTTTATTTTTATTTTTATTTTTATTTTTATTTTTATTTTTATTTTTATTTTTATTTTTATTTTTATTTTTATTTTTATTTTTGTTGTTGTTGTGGTTGTAAAGTTAGTTTAGTGTTTCCGTCCCCATAACTCATACGGCTAAATCAAACGTAAACCTTAAAAAACAAACAAAAATATTCGAATGAAAACCACATTCTGGAACGTTTGTTTTGACAGAATGCTTTGAAGGATCCATAGGTTTATAACTTCCGTGTTTTCGATATTCCTACAGACCAATCAGGATGCAGCATACTCGAAGCGTTTTGTCCAATCAACATGTTGTTCGTCTTTCAGCACGTCCCCATTATGCATAGTTCGCCAGTCTCCAAGTGGTGTCCAGTATCGACTAATTAAAAATAAATAAATAAAATGTCAATATTATAAGTATGTTAGTGAGTTCTAGAAGTTGTGCATGTTTAACTTTTAATATAAAAGGTCGTTTGTTACTTTCTGTTTCCGGTATTCGTGAGGACCATTCAGGAAGTAAAATACGCGAGGAGTTCTGGCCAATCGTCATGCTGTCCAAGTTTAAGAACCGCCTTCTTGACAAAAAAAAAGTGTTGTCCGGAAGTCAATGTTGTCGTTTCTTCATTCATTTCACGAGAACGGTCGCACCACCTGACACAACAATCCACGAACGCACAACACCGTTTCCGTTACCATTCACTGCTTTGCATGGCTGGGAACTGAGAAATGCTGACTCGACGGTGAGGTTGACCGATATTGGCTGTCGTGGCCGCGGAGGCGGAAGGTGTTCGAGGCATTATGAAGCTGCCGCGACATTCGGGCAACTTGGGAGTCAACCCGGCGGCTCTGGCTTATGCCATGACTACTTTGGGATCCGCCATGATCAACAACATCTTCAGCTTCTACTACGTGAAGCTCTTCGTCAACAAGTACCAGATAGCAGAGAGCGCTTTCCACCAATCACAAGTGAGTGTCATAATTATGCCAATAGTCGCACACTCCTTGTGTCAATGTTTATCGTGTTATATTTGTCATTGTAGAATGTTTGTGGAGTTAGTCTTTAACAAAGATGCAAAGTCACTGAGGTTTCTGGTGAATTCCAAATTGTTGAAAACAACTTTTAGGTGGACTATAGTTGACATTTTTTTTTATTTAAAATATATTGCGCCTTTCCATAGGTGGTTTACATGCTGTGGAACGCCATCAATGATCCCCTCTTCGGATACTTGCAAGACAACTCCAAAGTGGCGTGCTGCTCTCAGCGGCGTCTCTCCATCCTGTACGGCGCCCCGCTCTACTCGTTGGCATTCCTCATCGCCTGGTTCCCGTGGAGGTCCTACGCCCCCGGGGACTGGTTATGCGGCGTCCACCTGATGGTGGCATTGTGCGCCTTTGACGGCCTGCTCACGTTTGTGCTGTTGGCTCAGTGCGCCCTGTTCGCCGAGATTTCCAGCCATCATCAGAACCGATTGAGACTCATCAAGTACAGCCAGGTACAGGGGAGGGAGGAGAAACTTGGAATATGATATTTTCTCAAAGTTTCTTTGTAACAGCGTCATGATGTAGTGATTTTGAGACAATCGATGATTTGGAAGATGGAAAAATGACACTGTTCACCGGATGGCTTATTTGTGATTTTCCAGGTGGCGTCGCTGCTGGGCTCGTCAAGCGTGCTCTTCTGCGGCATGCTGTCCAAAAACATGGAGGACTTCACGGCCTTCCAGGCCTTTGCCATCCTCATCGCCATCCTCAGCTGCGGCTGCATGCTCTACACGGGCTTCCGCAGCGAAAGCCAGTTTGACGACAAAGCGTCCGACGATTTGAATGATCCCGCGTCCCACGGCTCCAAGTGTTCAACCCCCTCTGTGAAAACGCTGACCTGGCAAATTTTCATCAACCGGGACTTCCGACTCTTTGTGCTCATGAACTTTTTCCAGGTCTTCCTGTTGGCTTTCTTCAGTAATTTTACTCTGATATTTGCCGAGCACCTGATTCCTCCTGATGTGCTTTCACCACTTGCCAGGAGCATCATGTATGGCGCTGGATTCATTTGTCCTCAGGTTGTGGCTTGAATTTAAGCGCATAGCAAGCATGACTTAAATAATAATTAATTTTTCAAACTGGGAATTCTTTTAATTTTTACGTTTTATGTCCACCTCAGCTGCTGGTGTTGAGCTGTGACAAACTACTTCATCGCCTTGGCTACTACAGAATAATCCTGTACACCTTCCACTTGGAGGTCTTAATGGGGGTTTTAATGCTCTCGCTTGGTCCTCAAAATTATCGTATTCTGGCGTTATTCCTCACGCTTAGCATGTAAGTGATTCATCCAATATTCTAACTTTTTTTTTCTACTATTTCTTTTAATCCATGAAAATATTTGTCATCCTCTGCAGGATCTTGGTGCAAGCGACCTTCAGTCTGTTCAGCTTGCCTCTCGCAGATATCATTGACAGCGACATGCTGAAGTACAAACGCAGGTGAGCAAGCGGCTGCTAAACGCACAGTCGTGTGTGTCACACCGCCTCGCAATTGTCGCTACATTGCCGTCACAGTTGATTTTTTAAATGATTGGAGTTATTTTTTTAAAATGCTTTCAGGCAGTGTTTTCCCTACCTCGATTGAGCCTAGGCAAACAATGTCCCAAAAAGTGTAGCTATCGTGGAAGAGCCTTTTATCACTTTTCATCACTGGCATCAAAGTCCAAAGAAACTAAATCTGAGAAGACCTGAATCCAATTTTTTTCTGTTGGCCGGAGTGTTGCCAATAACTGCTTGAGAGGCTTCGGGTCCATCTCCATTGGACTTCTTCTCTGTCATTGTTTATCTTCGACGATCCTCACGTTGATGATTCGCAAAGTTAAAAGAAAAACTGAATATGTTGCCTTTGTTGGATCTTTAACCAACGCCAATGAACATGCTTGTGTTCGCAGCTCCCCTTTATCGTCCATGGTGTTTGGGACCAACGCCTTGTTCACCAAGCCTGCTCAGTCTCTGGCGCCAATGTTAGTGATTAACATTCTCAACCAGTTTGGCTATGAGCAACTCAAGGATGCGGGAAGGGACGTAAACCCAAGGTAAATACAGCGTCTTGCCCCGAAGGTTTAAAACAAACACTTGAAGCAAATAAGTGCGTTTGTGTTCATTCTGGGTCTCACTCGATTTTTGCTTTTTGGTTAATTAATGATGAACGTGCAAGTGTTGGCTTTCTGGCTGCTGCAAAAAGTTTCACTTGCAAAGCTCAACACTCCTACCGCCTTGAAGTTTCTCATGAAAGTTGAGGTCAATGTCCTTTAAGATTGAACTTCACTGGATGAACTGTTGATATTTAGCTGACATTAGAGATGGACATTGCATCCCAAGGACGGGACAGTCCGCCAATCTGTCCCGAACAGGTCTCCATTTTGGCGACAGAGGATAAGTATTTTTTTTTTTTTAAAGGGCTAAGCAAGGATGGTGGTGGGTTTTTGTCCGTCACTTTAATTATCCCTAAACGGGTCAAGTGCCGTCTGTATGGAATTAAAATATTTGCACTCGGACCAAAACATTGTAATATTGTTGTGTGTACTCGTCCTTTAACTGAGAGTGAGAGAGAGAGAGAGAAAGGATCAAAGTGGTCAAATACACAGAAACGATACGTGCAACTGTGAAGAAGCAATTGAGAGTCAAAATAAAACTTTTGAATCCCAGGCCATCATATGAGAGGCTGAAATTAGGATTTGGAGAATAAAAATGTGCTCTTGAATTAAAAAATAATTATGCAGACATTTAATAATGGCTGAGTGTTTGAAAGTACAAATGTCCCATTGTTTTGTACCCCTTTGAATGCGCATCAATTAAAGGTTGTCGTCTCCTTTGCAGAGCCTTGGAGAGCCTCCACAGCGTCATGTTCTACATGGTGTGTGTGGTGCCCATGTGTGTGGCTGCCGTTCAAGTCGTGGCTTGGAGGCCCTTTTCCATACGCAACAGTCACACCATTGACAGCAAGTACATTGACAGCTAGAAACAATGCAGACGGCTGCTGGCTCATTTGGGCAAATAACTGCAGAGAAATGACGGCCACAAGCTCATCCAGAGTTGGAATGTTGTGTCATTTATCTTCTTGCAAAGATGATGCTTATGCAATTATTTGAGTAAGTTCAAATGTTTGAGATGAAAACATTCTAAAAGGGAAGAAGAAAGTCTGCTGACCTTTGTCGCAGTTGAACCGTGACAACGAGCCTTGCGAGTTCGTGGCTAAACGCTCGTGCATTATGCGTTTGAAAGCCGAGTACGATCCATTCGGCGATGCTGTTTGACTTCCAAGTCGCTCTCCGTTTCAAATGGGAACTAATGGCAAGGCATTGGATGGGGATGCTAATTTCCTGTGTGTGCGACTTCATCTCAATCGCCTACATTTAATGTCTTCTTCCTTGACCTCCTGGCGGGTGATTTTTTTTTTTTTCCCATTCACAAGCTGATTAATTATTAATATTAATTAATTACATCCATTTACTTTTATAAGTCATAATTATGCAACAAAACGTGACTGTATTTGGGAGAATGAAATGATTTCATTTTTATACGGAATGTAAGCAAACGCTTGTTTTTTTTGGTGTTTTTTTTTTTCCATGTTGTGGTTGTGGGTAATCCGGTTTTCCAAGTGTACCTTGTACATTTGTCCGTTGCTGTTGTCTAGTTCCGTACTGGATAACGTAATCTAATGTGCCTTGTTTCACATGTCTAATGATCAACTGTCTGACCAAATGACAAGCACAAGTTGGGTTTAGTCTTTTATTAAAAAATAGGTTACTCTTTACATCTTTGCTGACATTTTTTCCCGACAGTGGAATTCTAGTCATGCTGACATATGTACATTGCATTCCAAAAGTATGAGGCTGTTTTTTTTCCATCATTAAAATGAACAAAATGAGTGATCGAAGCAAAATCTTCAAGCTTTAGCTTCAAATGTATCACATCCATTTACAGCAAAATATCCGGGAAACTTTTTTTTTTTCCTCAGTAATGATTGTCTTCAAGAAACGTGACACTTCCGCTGGCAGACTGGCTCAAATGCTCCCATGTTTTGCTCCGTCATTGAAACGTCACTGAAGTGCAATTGTACGAAGGTCAAATCATAAAACGTGTGTCATAGCACATTCAATAATTATCATGACGTCCCACAAATAAATTGTTCAATGTTATTTTTGCTTCCAGTTCAATTCAGATCAATAGCAGTGAAATAAAATAAAACAAAAAAAATGCTGTCCAGCACCTGGCGCCTTCTTACACGTTTTGATAGATGTCATCAGGTGTGTTATTTAACTCGGCAGCTGTCACCTGCGAAACAGATTGAAATAAAAAAAATAAAAAAGTTTTACAAGCGCAATGTGCATAACTCGCATGCTTGCCTCAACAACGTGTACCTGAACCGGCGCAGGCGTTGTTTTGGCCGACCGTTTGCTTCTCCTCGCGTCTCGTCTGTGGTGCATCTCTTGCAGCACATCGCGGAATATTCTCGTTTTGTTTGTGTTTTTCTGCGAACAACCAAAATAAATCCGTAAATGCACGATGACGTGCAAACGGGCCTGCAAGGTTCGTCGCTACGGGACTTTGGACGTTCTTTTCTATTTTCTACCGTAGCCAATTTGATTGCGTTTTTCCCATGACGGGCCGTGGCCGCGGACACCCGCTGGCTCAAAGGCACACAGCGGTAAGCAGGAATGTCAGCACGTTCCCTCCCGTTCTGTCACATTCTGATGAGGCTCCGCATGTTTCTCAAGTTCTGTCAACGAGGCTGATCCAAAGTGGAGGCCGGGCGGCTTTGTGGCACCGGCTGAGTTGAGTGAAACTCCCCGCTCGCAAATTTGGTCTTCGAAATAAACTATAAATTATTCATAACATTTTCAACAAATTCACTAATCCAGATTGCAACAATAAAATAAATTCATAGTACGTTCATCGAATAATCTTTCAGGGAAAATAAGTTCTCTAGTCCCATCTGGTGTCTCTAATTTCATATCTAAGAAACCGACAAGACACGAGGAAGAAAAACCAGTCCGAGGCAGAAGGCGTGACCGACTTGTGTCAATCATTTGCTTTGCGCTCTAATAATAAGTCTGTCGCCATCCGGTGCATCCCCGCAGCCTCTCGTTGACGTGTTAGCTTGAATTTCAGGAGCTTTGCTGAAACTCTTGGAATGTCCACCATCGAGAGAGAAAAAAATGCCATGTCCTCGTTTTCTAACAAATTGGGTAGAAGACTAGCAAGGGAACTCGGGATTGGGATGCTTAAACACGTTGCTGGTGGTGTGGGTGGTGTGTCTGAGATCCTGCAAAATAAATTTGCTCTCCATCTCACTACAGACCGCCCCCAGGTTGTGTTACGTCCTATCACGGAATGTCAACTTTACGCTGACTGACTTATCCGGTCCGTGACCGCCGTGGCAAAGGAGACTTTAAAATCTCTCGGGCATCCACGGCAATCACGGCCTGTCATGTTTGCTCACGTTTTCCCCGGCACATTTTTCTCGCGACCTTTCTGTTTTGTCCACTGGGCCGCCGTGAACAAAGTGCAAGAAGGAAGCGAGTAACTGGTGGTGGCGTAACGCAAACCTTGCTTCCGGTTGTGTTTTTTTGCAGACCTTGACTCTAAATTGCACACACATGACGCTCCGAAATGACAAATGCATCAATACAAAAAGAACTGACCTTGTCGCTTTTGTGTATTTGTGTACAGTTGCATATATTGCGTCCACACTGAAATACAAACGGAAACAAGCTCAGGTTACAAAGTGCATTTTTGTTCTATCACAAAGCTACTTGGCATAAGTTACCTTCTTTTGAATGATAAGCGTCACCGTTGCCGAGCTGTAGAGGGCCAAGACGACGAACGTTAACCACAACAGAACGTGACCCACCATGAGTTTTGCCTTTTCTGCAAGCGCAAGGAAACTTATTTGATCACTTCTGCATAAAAGGGGAAACCCAAGCTCGGGGAAGATGGTGTATGATGATCCTCGATGGATCGGATGAGCCACAATGTCCAAATCGTTGGAGTGTATCGAAAACTGATGTCAACTGGAACTGGTTTTGATTTAAAAGAAGTATCAAATTGAATCAATCCACTTAAAACGCAAAGTAAAGTTCATTTAACGAAATATGAATCAAATCATATTTTATTCTTTCATCGATTAATCTGTCGATTAATCGGTTCTGAAAATAGCGCTTCGTTGCCAGCCTACTTGCTTACCTTTTACAACAAGAGTCGTTCCCAGTCCCACATGCTGAGCGCCGGGCGTCGGTTCTCCCCTGGCAGTGGCGGCACAGTAGTAAATGCCGCTGTCGTTGGCGTTTAGGGACGTAATTTGCAAAGTGGCCCCTTGTAGGCTGTACTTGTGATGGTTGTGGGCCAGGTTAAGAATGCCGTGTGATCTGCGCTCGAAAGCGAACCACTTGTAGTGGAGCCTTTGGGCCGAGCAGTCGGGATGGACGCTGCACTGGATCACGGCATCTTGTCCTGGTTCGCGCCAAATGAGCCGACTTGGTTGTGACAAGCATCTGTGACCTTGTGCCGTTCCTGATGCAATACATTGACACGTTGAAATTTGCTGGCTTCTTCAGTCCAACATCTGTTCGAAGGTCAAGCACGCACGTACCTCTTAGTGGCAGCCAGGTGAGAGAAATGAGAAAAAGCCAAAACAATGGCACCATGTCTGCGGACTAACGGCGAATGATCTCATGATAGAGTGCACGAGGCGATGGAAATGGGTAAATTCCACTTACTCAACACCATTGGGTTCCTTCCTCTTTCTTTCGTTCCAGCCTGCAAGTTTTGCAATTAAATGTTGTTGCAATTAAAATAGTCAAACATATTTTTATTTCCTAATATGCGTTGTGACAAAAAATGTAACAGACAATTGCATCTCAAATCAACTTTCCCCATTGAAATCTGTTCCAGCCTCCACTAAAAAAAAGACTTTGTAATGTATTGTACTTTATGAACTTTTGTAGATTTTTCCCGTGTTTTTCGGGATTTTTTTCTGTTCTTTAGAATTTTAGCGAGAGAAACAAAAATGATGAAAAAATTATTTCGTCCGTGACCCTGGTGAGGATCGGCGGCTGATGATGGATGGATGGATTAAAAAGAAAACAAAGCCCCCCCCCCAAAAAAAGATTAAAATATCCCGAAAAACAAGAGTTTTTTTCATCCAAGTGAATGCAATACGCTCCCGTACTATTTATGTCTAAAACGTGTATATTTTATTTTCATTTCCGTTTGAGTGGTCCCTGGTCCCACCCTGGGAATATGTCACTCAGGAAGTCTATGGGCGTGTTCTGTTGCGTTGTCAATCAACCGTCATGTCCAATCCCTATCCGTTCATGTGTTGTGGTCACGCCCCCTTCCACGTCGACCTGCACACTCGCCATATTTTCAAGCCGGAGAGCACCGCGCCGTTCGGTTTGCTTGCGAAGTGAAACCGAACAATTAGATCTCACCACAGGTCGTAAAAGGAGAACATCGACTTTTTCGAGGAGCAAATCAATCCAATTTGGCGTTTCGGTCGTGAACTTTGCCACCATGAACGTGTTTCGCCTGACAGGAGACCTTTCCCATTTGGCTGCCATAATCATCCTGCTGCTGAAGATATGGAAAAGCAGGTCGTGTGCAGGTGAGCTCGGCCCACATTATCGCCGTCGATCTCGCTATCATTAAAAGTAGCATGTTGGTCAGGTCGAGTTGAACACGATCGTCTACTTGATTCATTAGCTGAGCTAGCTGCTAACTAAGCTAGCGACACCCATTCATTCATGTAAGGAAATGACTAGCATGCACGACGTGCCGAATTGGATAATAACATCATCACGAAGAGTCGAAAATAGCTCGAATCGACATTTTACGCATGTGTATTGAGTAACAAACGTTAAAAATAATCGCAGTTGTCTAACTTGCTAACCGCGTGGATATAATTTGCATATTTTATTAAGTCAAATGTATTTCTTACTGCATAAGTTTCAGATGCACATTTGCGAATATTACTTGTGGTGCAGCTGCTTTCCCCCTCTTTCAATCACATTCCTTCTCCACGCACGCATGCACTCTTGTCATTTGACGTTCGATGTTCGATTTTTTCTGTCTGGCGTCTGACGTGGCGTTCTCCGAGGCGCTACGGAAGTAGCTAACATGCTAACACACCACCTCGTTTTTTTTCTGTTGTTGTCGTCAATAAACGAACGATGTTCGTTAAACCGTCCAAATAAGTCACAGCAAACTGCGCTGTTTGATCGCAACTTTATACATAAATGTTGTTCACAATAAGCTTCTGATTTCTGAGCCGAGAAGTGAGGCGGTTGTGTCAGGCTACAGCCACTAAAAGCTAATTGTCTCTTTCCCCCCTTTTCAATTCACCATTTAGGTGCACATGTTAAGAAGAAAAACCACTTAGAGTGATTCGTTTTGAAGAAGCACAATATTTATATATATATATAATACCCAATTTATTTATTCGTTGTTGTATTGCGTTCACGTTTTTAGAAGTTAGGCGTTTTATCAGGTCACTCTGAAAAATGAGTTGACTTTAGGCCTGGGTTCTGGCGGCTCCTTTTAACATGAATGACACCAAGATAAAACAGACACATGTCAGTACCACAGACATGTTCAGGCATGAAATCTCATCTTTGCACGAGGCGCTTTTTTTTTTCAAATCTGACGAGCCACGTTCGAGATCAAAGGAAGGATGCACTGCGCTTTCTGAACTATGGTCATCATTACGTCATAAGTCCATGAGGTGGCGCTGTTCACTAAGTGTTGTTTGACGTTTCCAATAGCTGCAATGAACTCTCATGCTCACCTGTACATGACATTATGGTGCTTGTTTTCAAAGGTATCTCTGGAAAGAGTCAAATCCTCTTTGCGATTGTGTTCACCACACGCTACTTGGACCTGCTTACGTCTTTCATCTCGCTCTACAACACGTGCATGAAGGTAAGGCGCACCGAGCGTCCTTTTCATATTGTTTGTAAACAATAGGAGGCAGGTAGACTAACTTGTTGTGTTTTGCCTCCCGGAAGTGCGCATGACATCACGGTGAACCGGTTTCCAGTGAATCATGTGCCGACATGTGCTAGCGCTAATGCTAGGCTTGTGCCTCTCTAGGTCATCTACATCGGCTGCGCGTACGCCACCGTCTATCTGATCTATGTCAAGTTCCGGGCCACCTATGATGGCAATCATGACAGCTTCAGGGTGGAGTTCCTGGTGGTTCCTGTTGGGGGTTTGTCTGTGCTCATCAACCATGACTTCTCCCCCCTTGAGGTGCGTTTTGATGAGTTTTTTTTTTTCTTTTTCATATACAAATATAACAAGCAAGCTGCAGAAAAGTGTATTTTTGGGCATTAATAAAGCACTGCTTTTATATTAGACGGTACTTTTGTTTGGCCTGAGCACCAAACTAGGAAAATCAGACAATAGGTTCCCCCAAAAAATAAAAATATGCGGCTGGAGAGTCACAAATGTGCTGGTATAAATTTTTAGATCCTGTGGACGTTCTCCATCTACCTGGAGTCGGTGGCCATCCTGCCCCAGCTCTTCATGATCAGCAAGACGGGCGAGGCGGAGACCATCACCACGCACTACCTGTTCTGCTTGGGCCTGTACCGAGCCCTCTACCTCTTCAACTGGATCTGGCGCTTCTACTTCGAGGGCTTCTTCGACATGATCGCCATCGTCGCCGGGGTAGTCCAGACGGTCCTCTACTGCGACTTCTTCTACCTTTACGTCACCAAAGGTTGGTTCGCCCATTTTGAAATATGGATGTGTTGTAAAAATGTCTTTTGAATCATTTCGGTTCAACCATTTTAAAATCCGGGTTACTGATGGTGCAGTGGTTCACTCGCCCAACTTCACTGTCCGTGTGTGCCCTCTGACGGGCTGGTGACCAGTTTGGAGTTTCGTCCGTCATTTTATGTCAGGGCTGAGGATCATCCGATGCCATTGCACATAAAACCTCAGAAAAAATGTTCTAAGAATTCCTAAAAGATTGAATCCACCAATGCTTTGAATAATTAATAGTGAAGAAAAAAAAAGTTGATCTGGGCCGTCAGCGGGTCGACTTTCTTGCTCGGTCGTGATGTTGGCACACATGGACCTCGGCTCGGTTGCACGAAACGCGGCGAGCGCACAAAGCAGACGTTGTTATTGCAAAGAGGCGTCATTGACAAAAATGTATCCGGCGTGTCCGAATCCAATCGCTCCCAACATAGACGCTCATGTTTCTTTCGGCTCGTTGACGTCAAGGAGGAATTTGCCGTGTCATTGCGTACAAATCGGACATTTCACAGACAAATTTCGTCGCATTTACAACGCAAAGTCTTGAAAATTTACGGGCACCCCAAAAAGTCACATGCAATAGAAAAATAGTGAAGTAATATAGTCACATTCATCCATTATCTGATGCGCTACTCCCAAGAATCTTAGCCAAAAAAGCTGTTTTATTTCTAAATATATTTTTTTATATTGATAAAATAAAATCATATTACAAGGAAAAAAATGAGTTGTGTTGCAATATTTGGTTGCATTGCTTTTTTTCAAGCCACTTTATGCTTCACGTTATTACTATTAAAAATCTGGATTTTTTTTTTTTCTTCCTAAGTCAGTCATTTTTTTTGTCTTAATACATTTAAAACTTTTTGTTTTTAATATATATATATATATTTATTTTATATATAATTGTTTGCACTGGGAGAATAACGTAATAAATTGTGATGTTACCAGTTTGATGTTAAGTTCCAATTTTCAAACCATTTCGCGAAAAATGTTTATTTACATTGCAGAGTGCAAAAGTCGCAGTTTTGTGAAATTTTTCCACAACATTACAAGTTTATTTGAAAAATGTTCTAACATTATGAGGGGCGATACACCGATACGAGTATTGTTAGAACAAGTATTAAAAAAAAAAAAGGGAATTGTCATTTGAGTTGCTCTTAAGTGCTGCTAAATATTTCCATCAGAAAATGCTGGCAACGTTTTTCAAATGCTTCTTTGAATGATTGGCATGCCGCTTTACTGCTTTCAGTGTTGAAAGGCAAGAAGCTGAGCCTGCCGGCGTAAGGCCGCCGCCGAGTCCCGGGCAGCGGACTCGGCCCGTCGGCGTCGACGCAACATCACGGAACATCGAGCTCACCGCCACCAACAGGGGAGAAAAAAAAAAACAAACAAACACTTGAGTCTTCTTGATGGCTTCGGCGGCGCACGTCAACCAACGCCGCAGCTGAACAAACGTCGTTGCAACAACTCCACCGTCACATTTGCGTGTTCAGCGTTCTTGCCTTAAACTTGCTTTTCATTGCTGGCCCAGTAAGGGAAAAGGCTTTTTTTTTCTTTTTCTTTCTTTTCCGCAACACTTTTTATTATTTTGCCATTTTCTTTTTCCTTTTTTACAAAGTGACAAATGGGCGACTCTTGGTAAGTTAATGCACAATGTACAGTCTTAGGGGGAAAAAAATGTATGAGTGCCTCATGACAGCCATGTCGTACTTCTCACAGTATTTTTTTTTTGTTTTTATTTCTTTTTGTATGCATATTCTTTCATGTCTCTCCTCTCTGAGAACTATTTTAAGACCGACAGATACATTTCCAATTGAAAGAAAAGTGAAAATCTTTTTATGATGACGTTGACATCATATTTTTCTTTTTGTTATGATTTTCTTGTCTGATTTGCGATCCCGCTGGATAAAAGTCTCCAATTTGTTTCATCGCTTTGATGAGCAGCTGAAGAGAAATGACGTCAAAATCGCACCCGAGTTTGCTCCTCAAGGATTGGGGCGGTTTTCATTTGTCCCCCCCCCCACCCCTTTTTTTTTTTTTTTTTTTTTTTTGCTGCATGATATCATCTCCATTAAAGATTTTATGAGAATCGCCACTAATTGTTTTCAATGTTTATTGATGTCAAAGAAAAGAAAACTTGAATTAAGCACTTGCAAATTGGGGGGAGAAAAGGTCTGGAATAAAATGTAAATTATTTTTGTTAAAATTAAATGTAAAATTGCCCAAAAAAAGTACGAGTTGTCTCGCAACATTTTATGACTTTGTTGTAATAGTTGCAAATATGAAGTTAAAGTGGTTAACTTTTGATCATCCTCATTAACAAGACAGGACAACTTTATTCACGTGCCCTCGCGAGGTTTCTTTCAAAACCGGTCTTCTTTCCCCGCTTATTGAGCTTCGCATCAAAAAGGGATCAACAACCACTTTTTGCTTTCATCTCAAAGGAACTTTTTTTAAACACTTCTCGATCCACTCGAGAGCTGAAAATAGAGGAAAAATAATGCATTCAAGGTTTTCATTAAAATTTTTATTAAAAACTTTAACCACAGACATTAGAAATTTGTAAATGTAAAAAATCTATTGTGTCGTGTTGTGCAGCATTTCGTCCCCGTTGTACTTGCTGTGCTCTTTCTCCATCTGCAGACACAAAAATGAAACGCATTTTTATGAGAGCCAGTGTGAGAACTCATTTGAGTATTCGCCGATTTCGAGTACCGATGCTCGCTAATGATGACATCACATCATGAGACAGTGATGGAAATGTGTTTCATTTCAACCAAATGAGCAAAATGTTTTTTTTTCCTCCTCACTTTGCACTTGCTCTCCTAATTTGATTTGATTTGAAATTTGGTGCGGTTTACCTTTGCCAGGTGCGGGTAATAGTACTGGAGGATGCTGGAGATGGCTATGTAAAAAGCGGCCACTACGGACGACGCCACCACCGACATGAAGGCCAAGCCCGTCAGCACGCACAGCAGACTCAACGCGCCCACAAACAGCAGGAAGCCTCAAGGCAAAAAAAAAAAAAAAAAAAAAATTAAAGATACATTCCCAAATACAAAACAAAACAGTAAATGAGTGAAGTGATGGTATTTGAAATCAAACAAATAATTTCTCAAATTCAATAAAAAGGCCAACAAAAATTAAAACAATATTAACAACATGAAAAAATACATTTAAAAATGTATGTAAAAAAAAAAAGAAAATAAATAAACTAAATTTTCTCCAGCCATTGGCCACTTTAGTTACCTTCAAAGAAAAGAAAGCTAACTGCTGTCATGACCACGGTGACCACAGCAAAAAGGACGAAGAGTCCAACAGGCACGGCGGCCGCGGCGCAGAAGAACAGGACGGCCAGCGCCACCAACGGGCGGCCGCTCAGGAACTGCGCCGCTCTCGACCTCATCAGCACGTTCACCTGGTGGTTGGGTTCAAATTCCAACGGCCGTCAAGTCTCGCTTGTCATGATGTCGCTTTGAAATAACACACAAAGTCAAAGCGCTCCAGCATAACCGCCAGACACGGTTCACAGAGTCCCTTTGGCCAATCAAACGGAGCCTGGCCGTCACATGACTGCATCTAAAGTCTTTCAAGTTTTCACCCATTCACGAGAAACAACGGCAGAATGCCACATTCCATCTCTGCATTCACATTTAGGATGCAAGTTGGAAACCATGTCCACATTTCAGCCTGGAAGGAGTCCAATTGGAACTTGAGAAATGTTGTTTTCAGACTGATGAGTCGATAATAAAGCGGAAACAAAAAAAAACAATTTCGGACTATTTGGTGTTGCTCAATTTGTTATTTTTTTTTAACTATTATCCATCCATCCATGATGTGAGCTGTTTTACCTCACGAGGGTCACGGGCGTGAGAGTGCTCATCCCAGCTGAGTGTGTGAGTGTGTGTGCGTGTGTTGTGCCTACCTTGGGGTTGTTGTAGACTTGGCTGGTCATGGTGCTCCAACCTTCCCACATCTCACGGCTGCTGCTGGGCTGCATCGTCACGCACGCACGCGACGTGCGAAAACTGGCAAATGCTGCCTGGTAAAAAAAGAAAAAGTCAGCGTAAAGTTACAAGCGGCTTGTAACGACCAACTTGGAGGAAGATTTCATATACACACCTAAATGAGAAACTTTTGCTTGAGCACAACAAGTTGCGCCCAAAGAATGTTGAGCAGTCAAGACATAGCTCACCCACCTCTGCTCCTTTCTCCTCCGCCTTCTTCCTTTTCTCCTCCTCTCCCTCTTTTGCAGTCAAACAGGCCAGTTGGGAACTTTGCTGCCATCTGGTGTTTGCTTGCTGCACAAAGACAGACGACTTGACTGAAGCAAAAGTTTGAAATGTTTTGCAGGGATATTGTGATTTCCTTGGAATGTTGCAAAAGTGATCGTTTGAAATTGTAAAATGATACACTTATAGACAGTTACGTTTGTTGCTGTTTGATGTGTTGGCATAATTTGATTTTTGGTGTGTTTAGGTTTTTATTTTTGAATTTGGGGCAGGATCAGGGTTGGGGCTCAACAATTTTTCTGAATAAGATTGTAGGGTCAAGGCTGGAAGAGTACAGAGATTGCGGTCGGAGGTCGGGCGGACTGACCGGCAAAAAAGGGTCAAGTGCCCAGCTCTGATTTGTACTTTTTGATTTTTTTGTATGTGTGCTTAGTTATTTATTATTGTATTTTGTACATTTAGTGAAGTGTTTGCGTAATTTTTTTAGTGTCCATAAAATATTTACTGGGCTAAATGTTGGTAAATTCTGCCATCGTTTTTCCTGTGACAATCCAGCAGAGGGCGCTGCAGGCCATTTTTATCTTCCACAAGTTCCTGAAGAGATTTCCTGAGGATCCCCACTGACTGACTGACTGACACGTTTCCAAATGACCGGACTCCATCAGTGGCACCAATCCTTGCAGCCGCGTTTTCTTGCTCCAGCTGCTGACAACACTTGCTAATCACACTCTGTTGAATTGAACAGAGCGCGGGGAATCGAGTCGCTGACATTTTGCATTCAGCTTTCAACGCGGCCCCATACAAAGAAGTCTGTGAACTCAGCCAACAATCACGCCTTAAGGAATTATGAAGAAATAAAAATCCAGCTGGAGAGGAAGCGCTCATGATCCAAAACATACCACAATCGGCTTGCAACATCATGTTTAGTTTTTATTTATTTTTTGCTTATGGCGCCCTCTGCTTATGTTTTTTTCAGACTAAGTCACTGACGAATTGCACCCTTGGAATTCTGCCTACAAGCAAGCATGACTTTTTTTTTTTTAAGAGTCGTGATTGAATTGCACAATTTAAGTGATAGTTACATTTGCACACTCGAAACATATTTTTTTGCCAAGTATTTCATTTTGTATGCTTCATTTTTCTGAAGGTGTCATTAAAATTGTGCTCTTTGACTTCCGACTAGAAGCAAGACAATATGTAAAATTTCCGATTTCACATTCAATACAGCATAATTAATTATTCTTGCGTGGTGTTTTATTTACGTATGTCTTCACTTCTTGTTCATGCTACATCTCCCTGTCCTTTGTCCGCTTAATGCATCATGTCGAGAAAACAGCACTGCGGCTGGAATGTTTTAACTAAAAAAAAAAAAAAGCCTTTTTTTTTTAAGTAAAATTAATGACTATGTTAGAATTATTCAAAATAAATTCCATTACACTAATGTAAAAAATTAAATACATTTTACAACCAAATGGTGATAATCATATATTATTATTGTTCTTGAATCCACAAGTCAGCCTCCATGAAAGTAACAGACTTGTAATGTGGCACAACAATCCATCACTTCCCTTATACAAGGGCACTATTTGATGAAAATGACATGTTCCTAATGTGTGTCACGCACACACACACACACACACACACACGCACACACACCTGCATGGGCAAGACGTATGAGATGGTCTGCGAGAGTATTGACAGAACAATGTGTCAAGCGGCATGTGCGAAGCCGCTCAACAGATTGCGCCCCCTACACGTGATTGATGGCTTGTCAGCCACTTCCAATTTGCATGGGCTGATTGCAAGAATCCAATCAGCGTGACAGGAAGTGGGGGGTGGGGGCCCATCAAACAGCCCGCGCTTGCGTGTCCACCCACGCGTGGCTTCGAAGATCCTATCAGGTGTTGCATTATTGACCACGACGTCCACTCTCAATTCACGAGAAAATAAAAAGGCAGATGCTTTGTTTTCGACCTTTTATTTGAACTGTTTTAGAGTCCGGTGCTGCAGGCACCAAGAGCGCTCCCGGAGTGCCGTAAAGGCCATTGGGTCGTAAATAACCCAACTTTAGTCCAAAATGCACCACGACGACTTATTTTTTTGACCCAACTCTTTTTAGGGTTCTACAAATTGCTGGGTTAGAAAAGAAATGGGTCAAAAAAGGAACCGACTCACTACGTGGGTAGTCGATCCAACTTTGGGTTGTTTTGTACTTGAACCAGAAAGTTGCGTCAAATTGACCGCAAGTCGTAAATTAGTCAATTTTTTAACGCCAAAACTGCAATTTGGGTCAAAAAAAAAATTGGACTCACCTGCTACTTGGGTCAGTTTGACAAAAAAAAAAATTGTACAAACCAACCCAGACAATGGGCCATTCAGACGTGGTAAATTTACTTATCAAGCTGAAAAATCGCAAACCTCTTCAACTCTGGTCTGCCATAACGAGCGAGAGTCGCCACGTTGTCAAGCGGAGTGCTCGATTGAACGTGTCTAAGTGTTCACTTATTATGTTTCAACAGCCGGCAGCAAAAATGTTTTTCACTCTCGATGTAAAATCTATGAGACGTTCTTGAATAATGAAGCAGAATGGAATTTGTGCAGGTCACTGAGTTTGTAGGTGGAAAAGGGGGGGGGGTTGAAGGGGGGGGGGGGTTGGAGCTAAGCCCCAAACTAGTGTTGTAGAATATTATTCTTATTCTTATTTTTTAAGGCCGATTTACATGCTAAGTACTCTCGAGCGGGAAGGAGAAGAGGCTGCAAAGGTCGCGATAGTAATCACTTCCTCATCAAGGACTGGAGCCAATCAGAAGTTTTGGGCTGCGGGATGAGCTACGACGAGTTCAAGTGGTGGTCTTCATCTTGCGTTTGCCCCCTCATGTCCTCAAAAATTCACTTTTCAGGCCACTCTCCATGTTGTCTTTTGCTTTTAACGAGTCAATTTAACGTCAGGTGGCATTACCACCGGGCCAATGGCGAGTAGAGATTAGGTTACCATGACGACGAGGGGCGGGGCTAGTTGTGTGGCGGCACTTTGAGCACTACCTGGACTGCATTTTCCCTCGTAGAGGAAGCACTTTATCGCCAAGTAACGAATTATGAGAGATTTATTTGATTATTTAATTAATTTTCAGGACATCTGACAGTTTCTGTACAAGCGACTTTTAAAAACCTCCATAAAATATCCCCCCGAAAAGTCCTGCATTGGATCAAACCGCAGCGAGGAACTGAAACTACGGTATCGATCTCAGCGCACTACAATCGATCAATATCAGCAGCAACATCTGGATCCATATTATTGAAATTTAGCCGCCAGCCACTCGCTACGAGGTTACTAACGACTTTTGTTTTGATACGCAAACTGAAGCTCAAACTGTCTCTGCGCATTCTTCCGATGCCAACAATGTATTTCAGTCAAAGTGAGTTTACTTGCAGCAAACATTTGCAAGATTTACAGCCTGCTTTTTTTTTTTTATTACCAAAGAGGCGGAGCTTCTACTGCAGTACCGCTTGTGAAATACTCGACAGCCGCGTAAAGTGCACGAGTGGATCAAAGGGACGACGAGCTGCAGTCCAGTCTTGTCGCAAGTCGGCTGACCAGTGCTGGGCCGACCGGACCGGACCCCCTTTCGGGGACGAAGCGCTCGCGTTCGGATCGTATGTAGCATATTCTAAACGTGCGCTGTCCCTAATGCAAGCTTCACAGTTGACCTTTACGTACGTGTGCGCGTTTGCAGCCGAGGGCCGTTTGAAGCAGTCCCTCTGACATTAAGGCGGCGTGGTTAGCCGCATGAAAGCGGCGGCTAATAGATTAGACGGGCAGCTGTGGAAAGACGAGCACGGCGGGGATTAGCGTGGCTTCGTCATCTCTTTTTCCATCAGGCTTTGTTTACTTCAAAATGGCAACTGATCACGAATGGCTTTTTTTTTTTTTTTTTAACCTTCACAAGACAAGAATTCATGAGCATTTTTGGGAAATGATTCGTTAATGTTGTATAAAGCGCTCATATTTAAAGGAAATTTTGGTTAAAAAAAAAAAAAAATGACGAGTGCCAATCAAAATGAAACGGATGCGTGTCACGATGCGAGCCAATTAAATGGTCGGGCAAGTGAAAATGAAGTTTGTTGCCGCAACGGTCCAATTTCATAAGAGACACGCATGAGAGGAGCATGAAATGTGCATTTGCGTCGCCCGTCACCGCTCGAGGACCAAACAGAGCAGCTCTTCCGTCTGCGGCTTGATCAAAGTCCCATTGGGTCTATTCAGGTGCTTTGGATGCATTCTGTTGCAGCTTTGAATGGAGACTGGCGCTGAAAGTTAACCTTCACGGGTGTTTGGCAACTTTAGAAGACACACAACAGAACGCTTACGTGAGCAGCAAGCACGACGGCAACGGTCGCTACGCAAAACGTCTCCTCCGACAAGCAGAAACCTTGAAGTGACTACGTGACGAATCGCTTGAGCTGTTGTTGAGCATATATGCCATCCGTTTGCTCGAGCGCAGGTCCTCATTTCGGTTGACGGGTGCGCCGGCTGACTTTGGGGCGAGAGGCGAGAGAGATACCCAGGACTGGTCGCAGCGTACATATAAACAAACAATCATTCACATATTGGCACCTTCATCTTCGATGAAGCTAACATAAATGTGCGGTTGGAGTCTCAAATCGTCTTATGTCATTGAAATGAATGGAAATGGCATTAATCCGTTCCAGCTCCCAAAACAAAAACAACAAAAATATGTTATTAAAAAAAAGAAAAACAATACTCTTTAGAATATACAATACAGGATTGAAAGAATTAAACAGGATGTGCAAAATCACAAGTTAATGGGCATTGGGTTGCTTGTTACTGTCACATATAAGTCCTGAAATTCTTACGTTGAGTAAATTCGTTATGCAAATATACACCAAAAAAAAATGTCTGAGCAAGTGGGGGAAAAATAAATACCACCATCGCCTCAGTTTGAGCCAGGAAAATCCTTGAATACATTTGACAAACGGGTGAGCTGGAGAATGATATTTTTGGGCGATTTTGGATAGCTGACATTAGAAGTCCATACAGACCAAAAGTCCAAAGATATTCCACTCTGCACACACAGACACACCCCCACACACACACCACTTTCAGCCCTAATCATGGCTGCAGCACACCAGCTCATCCATCTTTATTACTGCAGCTGCACCACTCCACTGGCCGACAAAAAACACACTCATGTGCACGCACACACTTGCACCTCTCCATCCTCCGATGTGTGAAAATCCCTTTGCCCACCTTATCAGCTCACGGCATCATAACATCTCGCGCACGTGACAGATCTCCGTGAACATTTATCACTTACTTAATCGTACAAGAGGAGATGAAAATCCGAGTGGACTGACAGAACTAGGCCAACCGTCGTCGGGGCGCTGAGGCGCGTGCACGTACGCGCGCACTGATTCAACAGCTGGTGACCTTCTCACTCCTACGGGGAGACGATATCTTTGGTTTGAGGGGTGTTAATGAGCTCGTTGTCAGCTGTGTGCATTGATAATTGGCAGAGCGTGAATATTAGCGAGGCGAGCAACCGGCCTGATCGGTGCGAAGGGGGTCGAAGAAACAGTTTTGGAACTTTATTTTGGCAAGTAAATGAAGCAGAATGATCTGAAAAGTCAAACTAAACTGGTATATTTTTGTAGAACTTGACGTTGGAGTTGTTTTATTCGATGTAATAAAATTTCTCAATTAGAGAAACCGATGTGGGAGCTTTGGATATGTGGAACTGTGGTGCTCGTGTTGTGCATCGGAATGTTGATGTTCTTGTGGACCTAATTAGCATAACAGTGGACAATAATATCTAACTGGGCGTGGCTAAAGTACCTGATTGGTGATTGGATTGATTTGGATCCGATTTGGAAGGCAGAACTACATGCATTCAGTCATGCGCTACTCTGCTGTCGTTTGGCGTGCCACAGGGATCAATTTCAGAGCCCTTGCTTTTCTCATATTTGTCTGCGAAAGGAGGAGTTTTCCTTTCATTTCTATGCTGTTGGCAGGCAGAATTATGTCCCATGAAGATATTGAAGCTTGGATAACTTTTTTACATGTTTATTTTTTTTAGAGTTAATGGTATTTTGTTCCAGTGGCTATTGTTGACTTGGACCCCTTGACACAAAATGTGAAGCCAACAGGAACAAAATTTGTGTTCCTGCATGTTGTGTTATGTGCTTAACTATTAAGAGGCTTTCATATGATGACTCAACATCCAATTTCCTTCCAATTATTTTTTTTAGCTCATTCAAAATTGTCAAATGTTCGTAATGCTAGCTTTTATTCGCGTAAAATTAAACTCTAAACTGTCCTCAGACAATGTTCCAAAATACCCTGAATGCTTGCCTTAAATTGCATTGGTACATTTAATAAACTGTTCAATAAGAACCATATTTTCTAAAGGTTAGTTTGCTTTGAGCGTAGGAGTCAATATTAGACGCAGTAAAGCACACCATTCGTCACAGTCCTCCGAGACAATGCTCTTTATTTCTTCAATAAAAATATTGGCTCTTCTGCAAACTTTCCCACGCCACAAGAATACATAACCTTGAAGTCGATAATACATTCATTAGCAAGAAACAGTTGATTATGCAAGCCTATAGTCACTCCTGTACAATCTAAAAACAATTTGTTTCTTTTTAACTCAACACAGCCATGGAAGGAGGTAAAAGACTTCTCAAAAAGGTCAGAGTAGAAAATCACAAGTTGGAAAAAAAGCATCAGTTGTACGTTCACCAACACATGGTTTTACAATACTGTGCTGTACGTCATTCTAGCTGTCATATAAGTCGTTTGATAGAAATACACGTTTGATTGGATACATTCCTATGGCACTTGTTAAAGCTTCTTTCGGACTCACGGCCCCGCACACAACAAACGGTGTCACAGGAGGAGACAGCAGGAGAAATGATTGCGTCGCGATGTGAAGAGTTCAAGCGCAAAAGCTGACATGGGACACGCCCACTTTCGCAAATGTAAAATTTGTCCCATAAAAATAAAAAATCATAAAATCACAAACATGTCTGAACATTTGTGTTTGAGCAAAAAAAAAACTTGCAAAAAAAAAAAAGTGTTGTGAACTTCTGAAAAGATGACGCATGTAAAAAAAAAATAAATAAATAAAAAAAATAAAAACATCAGTCTCTCGAGTAGAAAACCTGAGACCATAAATAAATAAACTCCCTCATCTTACTCAATTCGCAAGCAGTGGAGATGTCTGCGTTTGTGTTTGAACTCTTCTGTGTGTTTTTCGGATCTGGTTGAAGGGTTCAGTTTATAATAATACAATAGGTCGTTCCACCCTTGGGATTTTTTGGCATGGCCTCCTCCTTGCACACACCCTCCCACCTGCTTTTGGATTCAGACACACCCGCAGGTGACACCCCCGCCATTATTCACCCGCCTCGTCGTTTGCTTTTTTTTTTTGTTGTGGTTTCCCAGCACGCCCGCTTCGTTCCCCGTTGGCCGAGAGAAGCGGGAGACAAATGTCACATTAACATGGCCCCCAAACAGCACAAATGACGGCAAGTGTTGTTACAAATTTTTTTTTTTTTGTATGTGAGGATGTTGATTTTTAATGATCAACCTCCGAATCGTGAGGCAACACTGAAGCGCAAATACTCTTTGGCGCCAAACGAAATGTGCTAATTTGCACGACTTAGACCGAGCGGCGCCCGCTGAATGACATTTATTTCGGACTCGGAATCCACCGGCACGAGCCTCAAGTCAACTTTTCCAATGTGAAAGACTATCAGCTGGGTCGGGGGGGGGGGGATAATTTTTATGAATTAGGCTGGAGGGTCCAGGCCGGAACGATACAGAGATCGCAGCCGCAGGGCAGGGGACTGACTGTCAAAAAAGGGTCAAGTGCCCAGCTGTGGCGACATTGCACGGGACCAATAATGCATGCGTCACGTGCAGGAATTAAAACGTTTGCTTGCGTTCTGAGCAGAAACTGCACATGCTGAGCTGAAAATGCTACATTTCGTCACACTAAATAATAGAAAACTTCCAATCGATCAGAAAACGAAACAACACTGTACAAAAATATGTCTGCTTTCTATTTTGTCGCGTGCAGGCCGTCAATCAGCAGCGAAAGAGGCCAGTTGAAACTGAAGTCTGCGCAGGTGGGTCGGACATGAAGTGGAAGCAAAGAGCGCGTGTGGAACAACAGGAGGAAGCAGAGGAGCAGGTGGCAAGCCAAAGTCCCTCATTTCGCTTCGTAATTTGGAGGAAAAAAATCAATTTGAGTGGAACAAAAACACGGCGATTGGACCGGCCGAGCTCCTCATCTATCCCGACGCGCAGTTGAGGAGAAACAGGGGAGCGGTTATCTTTGATGGAAAGAGACGGCGGAACCACATGAGCCCAACTGTTGCTCTTTAGCCAGAACTGGAAAAACATTGTTCCGCAGACATTTTGTTATTAGTGACTCAAAGAGTCTTTGACAGACTAAGTACATTCCATTCTTCAGATTGGACGCCGCAGCCAGGACGGAGACGTGCGCACCTTCCCTAGATCAAAATAACCTCCATGACCATTTTGAAAGCCGTCAGCCTATTTTTCATATCCCATTTTTATCATATCTATAAAACACACGCCATGATGCTGACTAATAAGTGGTGTCACACACCATAATATAAACGGCATCATCACCATGGTAACATGCAATCACGAATATAAGTTAAAAAAATACTTTTCAGTTGCAGAAATTTTTTAATTAATTTATTGATTTATTTATTTTGCGTAACGAATTGCCAAAGCTGGAATAAACGTGAAAGTATGTCGGACGTTTGAAAGTGAAGGCCGCAACTCAACCGGCCCGCATCGAGCAATCGTCGGCATCGGCGCTCTTTGTCCGTCGGACGGTTGTGTCTAATCCCTCCCGACGGGTATTCACAAATTTGCCGACTGATGGATGGATGAACACAAGGCTTGAAGGTGTCTGCGGGAGCCATTTGCAATCTCAACACGCTCACTTTTATGACGCTTGAGACGGATGTGCCGCGATAGGTCGGAACTTCTATCGGTCGGTGGGACGACCGAGCAGAGACCAAAGTCACCGCTTGATCGTGGCTGGAGGAAAGGGAACGGAAGGATGGGAGGAAACACGTTTGACGGATGGGGGGACGTGTTTTTGTGAGATCAATTCAGTCTTTTGTGTCCAGTCGCTCCTCGGTTTGCGACGTGACCAAAATGTTTACGTTGGAATGTGCTGGAGTCGGCCGCCAACTTACGTTCACACAAGTCAGAATTACAGGAAACAGACTTGATGTCAAGTCAAATTATGATGACGAGTGAGCATGCCTCCTTCTGCTGTGTAATAACACATTCGTAAGCCACACGGCAAATGAGTTCACTGAAAACACCAAAAACCTTCAACCAAGGACATCCTGTTCTCTGCTGTTCTGTATCGCGTGTTGTGCTGAGCGCTAGCCGAAATTGTTACTACACCACCACTCAGTGCCATCCATCCATCCATCCATCCTTCGATCGCGCTCGTCCTCGTTAGGTTGACGAGTGAGTTGGAGCCTATCCCAGCTGACTTCGGGTGAGAGGTCGCAGATTGCTTCTCTATTAACAATTTAGAGTCATCAAAAAAGCTAACATGCATATCGTTGGAATGCGTGAAGGAGCCAGAGTGCCCTCAAGGAAACTTAACGCTAACTCGGGGAGAAAATGCAAACCTCACACAGGCCGGAGTTGAGATTTGAAGCCCAAAACGCAGATCGGTGCCGCATATTTTCTCGCCACTGGTTGCCTCCTCACAGTACAGGATGACGATATTTGTTCAAAATGCGTAAAAAAACGGTTTGATTTGGTGGAAACAAGACCTTTTGTCTTGTCCCAATAAAGGGTTAAGGAGACTTTCTTTTACATTCATTAAATTCCCCCCGGTAATGGCTGACGGTAAATCATCCAGGGCCATTATTAGGCGACAGAGGACTATCCACTAATGGCAGAAATTTCCTCTTTCTAATACTGGAAACGACGATAACTAGCTCATAGCCATACCGTTGAACATCATTTTGAAGCTACAGTAACAGTCTAGCGGGAATACATATTGGACCGACGATATACAGAGTTGTCACAACGAGCTTGGAACTGGCAGAGCGAGCACCAGACAAAAGGGAAAAAAATGGTTCTAAGAGACTCTTCTGCATATTAAAACGAGTTGTTGTAGGATGAACTCGCCATCCGGGGGGGGGGCTGTGCGGAGGGCAGTGCCTGAGTAGCCCCTGATCGGACTTACTGGAACATTCTGGCACACAAAGTAGCAGATGTTCAGCACCGACTGGTGAACTTGTGACATCAAAGCCTCTGATGCCTCCCATCGGTCTGAGAACCCGCTGGTACAGATGGCAACCCATAAACCGTATATAAGGGGGCCATCGGTCCGGGGTTCGGGTCAAAGACGAGCTCAAGAGTCTGACGATTGTATTTTTTGCTGGTCCCCTTATCGTTATTCAAAACATTTTGCCACCGTATCATGCTTTTCTGTTGTAACGCTTTGTCTGGGCTCAAAGCGAGCTTACGTGCCACCGTCGTTCCTGCCGTGCAGGCTGACCTTTTCCCCAAAGAGTGCCGCGCAGGCAAGGATGATCGCCGAGGAGACAAACGGGCCCGATGTTCCCCCTCCCTTCCACCCCCCGCGGACGACGGAGCCTTCACCCTCAAGAGGAAATACAAATCGGCTTCCCGTTTTTGTCGTATTGGTACACCAACATCTTGATGCAGTGGGAGTTGGCCGGCGAGATCCAAGGACTGCTCGTGATGGAGAAATTGTGGCTGGCGTAAAACGGCTGCGCCTGCTTCCGGCAGTGGACCAGCGCGTGCAGCACGTTGGCAGCCATGGCCCGGAAACGCTTGCTGATGAAGCAGTAGAGGAAGAAGTTGACGCCGGTGTTGAGCAACGCCAGCATGTTGGCCAGGTCCGTCAGCATGTGCAGCAGGCGTCCGGCGCCCGGCGAGGACGGCGGCGACGAGTAGAAGTGGTAGAGGATCATGAGGGTGCGAGGCGCCCACAGCACGGCGAAAATGGAGGTGATGGCCAGGAGGATGGCGGTGGTCTTGCCGGTGGAGTAGCCGCGCATGCGGAAGCAGCTGCGGCGGCGGCGCAGCTTGCGCACGATCACGGCGTTGAGGGTGAAGAAGACGGCGCAGGGGAGGAGGTAGATGGTGGCGCAGTGAGCCCACACCAGGACGTGTTGGGCCGCGGTTCGACTGCTACTCTCGCCGCCGCCCCCGTTCGCCGTAGCGGGCAAGCTGTGCCACAGCTCCGGCCACCAGTAGTATGGCGCCGCCGAGAGCAGACACCCAACGTAGACGGCGAATATCACCCTCCGCGTGCGCGCCGGGTAGGAGACGGTGTGGTAGCGCAGCGGGTGGCAAACGGCGATGTAGCGGTCGACGGTGAGCGGCACGGTGATCCAGATGGACGTGTGGATGGAACAGAACTCCATCACCTGCACGCCGCTGTTGATGGACGGCGGCAGCGGCGCGGCCAGGATGAAGTCCTCCAAGATGAAGTCAACAAAAACAATGAGCAGCAGGACCATGATGTCGGCGGCGGCCAGCGCCAAGAGATAATTGTAGGACGACTTCTGACGACGCAGCACCAGCTGGGACAGGATGACCACCGTCAGAATGTTGGCTGGAGTCGGGGGAAGGCGAGGGTGGGTTGTCATGAGGATGAGGACAGGTTAGTCAATGAAAAAGGGAATGAGGATGAAGTGGTGTTTGGAAAACGCAAGTGAGGGGAAGGAAGGAAAGAGAGAATTTAGAATTTAGTCGGCAGCTCCGTTTAAAGAGATAACATGCTACGCTAGCAAGTAGACATAAGCAAGACGAAGAAAGTCAAGACAAAATGCCGCACACGTACTTTACACCAGTGCTTCTCAATTATTTCATGTTACACCCCCTCAGCAAGAAGAAAGCAACTCACGTCGATAAATAATATCCGTAGAGTTAATATTCGATGCGCGCAATTGGCAGCGAAAGCGCCACTGCCATCTACTGGAGTGGATGTGCAATTACACTTTATTGTAGTACAGCGGGAAAAAAAACGCATTTTCCCCAGGGTCACACACGCCCCCCTCAGCATCGCACCGCCAGGTTGAGGAAATGCAACGTCGCACCATCCCGTGATAGGCAGCCTGCAAGTAGGCGTGGCTTTACATTTGTCTTAATATTTTCATTATTGTTATGCTTTATGTTAACTCATTCACTACCAACTGAGTAAAAAAAAAAAAGACGTATTTAGCCGTCAATGGTATTGAATGAGTTAAAAAGCACACCTCATTCAGAAACTAATTTGGAACTGCAGGTACAAAAATGCCCACTTATCGCAGAAGAAACATTTAAGACCCACAGACGAAAAAAAATCGCCGACATCTGGAGACGATATTAAAGCCAACGAGTGCGAGACGACACCTGCAAAGTCTTGGCAGGAGCACCTGTCCGTCCGTGCCTTTGGCAAAATGCCTCAACAAAGACAAAAAAGCAGAGAAAGAAAAAAAAAAACAGAAAGAGGACGTGAAGGTGCAGCATGACATCTTCCCCGAGGCAACCGAGTTCATTCGGCGCTGGCAAACACGCGGCCTCCGGCAAACGGAGCCGTGACATCAAAGCGCAAGGACGACTAGGCGCTCTTTGCAGTCTTCCCTCCGCCTTTATTTATTTATTTATTTTTTTTTTTGGGGGGGGGGCGAGAAATCCCTTGGAAGATTTATCACCGCAATAACTTTATGTGCAGCAGACAGGAGGAGCAGCAGCATTCGCCTGCGCAACAAATAATTACCTTGTTTGTTTTGGAAGGCCTGACATGTGGCCTGGCCTCTCCCTCTTTTTTTTTTTTTTGTGCTCACATCATCTTGACAATGTCAAATTGCCCAAAGTCAGAGTTTGCCGGAGCAGCCAGTCTGGATTCCTTCACAGGCTGCGGCAAACGAGGATACCGCCTTCCCCGAAGGATGCGAATATTTATGGGGAATCTCGTAAAAGCGCGCTGCGCGGCGTTACGACAACATTAGGCTCGGTGGCATTCTGCCCGGGCTCAATGAATTTTCTTTACAACCGTGGATGATGGAAAGGAAGCGCCTCGCTAATATCCAGGAAGGTTTCATCTCGAGACACCATATGAATTTTGAGCTGCATGACGGAATATAGCATGTGATTTTTTTTTTTTTTTTTTGGGGGATTGCACTAATAATCAGGACGCGTAATTGAAGATCTTGCATGAATTCATATGTTTTGGACCAACTGTTTTACATTATTCAAAATTTCCAGATTTCTTTTGGGGGGGCGTGGCTAAAACAAGGCCCCAAATTTTGCACTTTTGGCCCCTCCCTCACAATTTAATACAACAACTTGAGTGCCTTTCGCAGGCTTGAGCGCAATGGCGACACGCAGTCAGCACTTCAAACATGCGTCTTCGGTTTAATCACTCCGATTTGGCAGGGTGTCAAATATCGAAGACATATTTTAGAGACTTTAAAAAACGCATCCAAAATGTCAACCATCTGTTTTCTTCTAATTGCAGTGCCGATGAAATGCTACTAAATTCTCATGAGAGCAGGCTCATCTTGCTAAATCGACTCGCACGATAAATGCTGAGGTTAATAAAACAAGGCGCGTGCGTGTCTCATTTCAAAGGCATCGTATATAAAAAAAAAAAAATACATAATTCATATTCACAATTGACAAAAACTTGACTCATCAAAGAGCTGATGCAGCATGACGCCAATCTTTTTTTTTTTTTTTTTTGCAGATGAAGATGCATTTTGACATTGATTTGCATACCGGCATCAAATGCACTTAGCTGAAAATGTGTGGCGTGCGCGCGTATGTGTGTGTGTGTGTGTGTGTGTCCCGGCGCTCCCGCCCACTGTTTGGTAATAGAACCCAGATGGGATTAAAAGCGGCCATCTTCAAGTCTACGACATCGCACTTCACAGCCGCTATCAGCTAATTACAAATTACCAATGCAGCTCCAGTTACAATGTCCTTGCCAGACTGGAGGATATGCTGCAAAGGACACACGTGCACACACGTGCGCACACGTGCACACACACACACACACACACACACAGAACAAGAATGCCGATCACGAGCCAGGCGCCAATTCATTAACAAACCAGCAGCAACCATGAAGTCAAAAGAATGTGACCATAGGTAACCCCCCTGCACACGCACACACACGCACCATGATGACGCAGCGCACTTGTTAAATGGCTCTCAGTTGCAACGGTCATTGAATTTGTGCTATCGTCTATGTCTTCATCAATAAGTCATTTGTTTTTTTTGTTTTTTCGTGTGGTTCACTGAAATTCCCTTTCAACTCAAATCGTTTGGCTTTGTGCATGAACGATAAGCCTTCAAACCGGACGAGACAGAGGCCCAAATGTCATCTTGATTTGATTTGTACGGAAGCAGGAAGCTGTCAATATGGAGTTAAGTATTTTCACGGGCAAATACGCTCGAATTGGCAAATACTTTTTTTTTTTTTTTTTTAACTCGCCAATGCGCCCGTTCCAAAGTGGCATTATGAGAAAAATGCTACCTTTGTCGCATTTAGCCAATAAAAATTGTTGAAAATTTTTACTCGCCATTGCTAGTTCCACGCGTGCGTGATTTTGACAATCGACAAAAGTTTGAAAAGACGCCTACAGGACATAAGTGGAGCAGCAGCAACCAAAGATAATGCTAGCATTGTTTCCAGAATTAGCTTCAACAGTCGACAACTTCGACATTTCATGTCTTCATGCGTGCTTAGTTTTCTCCAAAATGAAGGATCCTAATCGGATACGTCCCATTTATTTAATTTTTTTTGCTCAACCCACGCGACCATTTTCAGATGAGCTCCATTAAAAATCCTGCACAATAGCGCTGACCTTTCATCTAAGTGCTTGCTTTCTCAAATCGGCCTGCCAATTATTTCACTATGGCCGCCAAACTGCGGCACCGAGACGGAGCGGCGCGGAATTGTTGACCGTCTCCGGGCGTTATTCTGCTCGGGCTCCCCTGCGACAGACAAAAGGGAATCACGGCGAGTTTGACATTTCCATTTAGCCGAGGCCAGCTTTCCGATTCATTTCGATGGACGATGTCCCCTGTGTGGTCACGGGGGAGGCGGCCCCGGCGCAGATGAAAGCGCTTGCCATTTTACTGCTATGAGGTGTCAAATAACGGGCTGCTCTCTCTATTGGCATTCAATCATGCATAGAAGTCGGAGAATGTGGAAAAGAAAACGGTTTACAACCAAAAACGGACTCATTTTTATCCGACGTAAGAAGAGGTTACAGGATTAATAAATATTAGAATTGAGACTGACAAACTATACACCTTGAGGGAGACTTATGCCTGGATTTTACAATTACTATTAAAAAAAAAAAAAAAAAGAGAGCAGCTGCTCTTTTAAACTGGGGCCACAAACTTTACAGTTCACTTGTTATTTTTTTTATAGCTCATTTATCATAATACTATTGATATTGCTCAGGCAGTTGCGAGACGAGGAGAACTACGTTCCGCGGTGTGGAAATATACAATGGCAATTAGGAAACGAGAATTATGGATTTTACGCATGAGTGACTGAGTTTTTTCTTTCGCGAGTGAGTGAGCTAGTTTTTGGAAGAAAGTGCGTGCGTGCGTGGGAGCGTGATTTCATGTAAATCAAGAGTTTTTATCAGCGTGTTTTTGCTCCATGAATGAACGAGTAAGTCGTTTGAAAGGATTTTTGTGAATAATAAATATTCAGATATTAACTTGAAAACAGGACGAAGGCAACCGTGGACCTCATTAATTCGATTTTCATGGGAATTAATTCGAAATTCAAAAAAATCACAAGTACAAAGACAAGAGTTGTTTTCGACTCGGGGGGAGATGAGGCTGCTCGAACCTTTTTCTTTGTGTGTGCGTGTGCGAGCACTTTTGACACATCCACACACACACACACACACCTCCACAATGTCCCCGTCTGTACCTGCAGGTAATAAGAGGAGTTGCCTCCAGCTGAGAGGCCATTAGAATGACCTGTGGGACAGATAATGGGATGCGGTGTGTGTGTTTATTTGTGTGCTTTGTGCCCGCGTGTGTATTTGTTTGGTAGCACAGGTCACCCCTTTCTGTCTATTTATGTACGAGTGCTTTTTATGCCCCCATGCCGCTCCCGCTGCTCTCCTGAAATGACGAGGCGAGGCGCTGTTGACGTTGTTTAGCAAAGGAAAGGAGAAGGCACAGCATGAGTCCCCGCCGGGCCGCGTAACCCGGCTGACTCATCCTCAGCAGTAAATCGACGAGGATGCGCCGCCGGTGTCGAAACAAAACGCAGGGAGTGTAAACCCTGAGATACCTGTCGGCTAAACAAACCGTTTTATTTGGTCTGATAAAGAGCAGTTAGCTTTGTGCTAACATATAATGTGAAACGCCATAGAGCGGCTAACGGAATTAGCACAGATGTTACGGAAATGATAAACGTTTAAATTACGGTGGAATATGTACTTGAGCCACCGGCATTAGATGAAACTCAGCAACATAGAGATATTACAGTAAAAAAATGGCGGTTAAAAATCGGGGATGTACTGTAGCAGGAGCGCTAACGACGAGCAGCGGCGGAGCGAGGGGGTCACTGCCGTCATTAATAGTTCCCGAGGGCCTCACAAAACAAAGAGTGAACAGCCGTGATGCCACCCAGGAGGTAGACACCCCCAACGCTTTAAAGAATTTCCAATTAAGGATTTTTTTAAATTTTTTTTTTTTTTTATGTCATTTGGAAGAAATTGAAAATGAGCTCTGATGAGTTACCCAGAGGCTAATAAGAGTGCAAAGAGGAAATCAACATGAGAGAAAGTGTGATGAAAGCAAGCGGGTGTTAAAATGAGGGGGAGGGAAGAGAGGATGAGACGGAAAGATGCAAAGCCATATGGATGACAGTGACAATGCGGCAACACACACACACACACGCGCACACGCACACGCACAAGGAGGGAATATCAAAGCTGGCTTTAAAGGTCGCATGCACTTTGTAATGATGACAAGGTCTTTTTTCCTCGCCGCCTTTAAGTGTCAACGCGGACAGGAAACAGGGCCACACTCTTTCCAGATTGGCCCCAAAACACAAAGCAGGTGCACATCACAGCTGCAAAAAAAATAAAATAATAACAAAAAAAAAAAAGAAAACACAAGCTTCCCCGGTGAGTTTAAGTGTGTTGTGAGGTTACTAATGAACAAGAAAGACAAGACAAATCTCCTGACGGGCATTCAACCCGACACGCTCATTATTTCGGCACATTTGAGTACAGAAGGTCTCCCGGACGAAAGACAAAAGGCTGCGCATCATTAAGCGGGCGGACTGGCGAAAGGGGAATGCTCCATTTATTTGATCCTCATCAGGAAAGATCATTTGTAATACAAAGCAAATATGCATGACATGAAATTAACAGCGTCTCATTAATTAAGGTGACCACGGCAAAATTGGGCGGCCCATTGCGTCCGTGCGAGCAAAACAGCCCGCAGAAGACGGGAAGCCATCGAAGTCGGTCAGCGAGCGAGTGCGATGACATCAATGAGTGAGTGAGTATATTCAAATTCATGTATGAGCTTGTGTCAGTGAACGAGTGAGCCATTGAACATGAATGGGTATGTTATGTGAGAGTAACTGTATTTAAATTCATGTATGAGCGAGTAAGCGAATATATTTAGATGAATGTATGAGCTACAGTGAGTGAGTGAGTTGGTATATTTAAATGAGTGAAAATGATTTGGCATAGATGAGTGTGTGAATGAGTGCACCAGAGAGAGAGAGAGCGAGAGAGAGAGAGAGAGAGAAAGCGAGAGAGAGAGAGAGACAGAGAGAGAGAGAAAGAGACAGAGAGAGAAAGAGAGAGAGATAGACAGACAGAGAGAGAGAGAGTGACAAAGAGAGAGAGAAAGAGACAGAGAGAGAGATAGACAGACAGAGAGAGAGAGAGAGAGAGACAGAGAGAGAGACAGAGAGAGAGAGAGAGAAAGAGACAGAGAGAGAGAGATAGACAGACAGAGAGAGAGAGAGAGACAAAGAGAAAGAGACAGAGACAGAGAGAGAGACAGAGAGAGATAGACAGACAGAGAGAGAGAGAGAGAGTGACAAAGAGAGAGAGAGAGAGAGAGATAGACAGAGACGGAGAGAAAGAGAGAGCGAGCGAGAAAGAAGGCGAGAAAGAGAGCGAGACAGTGCGAGAGAGAGATAGACACACAGAGAGAGAGAGAGAGAGAGAAAACACAACAATTATGTACGTAGCTATAAATGATGGCGCGTGATTGAGTGAGCAAGTTCTGTAAAAATGAGCGAGTGGGCGAGTGTGAAACAATGAGTATATTCCCGTAAGTGAATGAGGCGTGTTAAAAAAACAAAAACAAATAAAAAATACAAAAGCGAAGCACAAACAGAAAATGAAAATGTAACAAGCACACAAAAACAAGGACGACGCTTGGTTAGAGCAGGTAAAATATTGATGCGACTGTAGTGAGCTTCCGGGGCCTGAAACTCTTTGTTTCAACCATCTTTACGACTCATGCATTGAAAACAACGTCGGGCTGTGCCTTTCACTGAGTCAATTTCGTTTTCTGTTGCTGCTGCCGTTTGTTGTCAGCTGTTCAAACAAAGTGAGCATCAACAGCACGGCACATTTCCGGCTCCAAACGCACCGCGCGGCTTATCTACCTCACGTTTCCTGACTGCGCGCTGGACGCGACTCACGCTCGCACTCATCGAGTCCGCTGAATATTCATTTTGTCACTCGAGCATCAGTTTCGACATCCCGCTCTGATTTTCATTTCCAGCCGCTCCTTCATCCCTCCACAAACAGAGACGTGGCCCAAGATTGGCAGATCAATGGCCGAAAGTGAAAATCGATGAGGGTGACGTCTTGATTAAGTGGCCTGATGCCTGACACCTGGCCTTGCGAGTGAGAGTGTTAAACGCACTTCAGCCGTCGCTTTTTCCCCACCGGATGTTGGCGGACGATGTGGAAGCGGTAGTTTTGTCATGTGCGCAACACACATGAAAACAAAATTTTCCTGACTTAGGAAAATGAAAGAATCACTGCAAATTACGATTCAATTGTATTTAACTTTAAGTTCAATACAGTTAATGGTTCATCTTCAAGAAAAAAAAAAAATCATTTATTTAGTCAAATTCCAGTTGATGACGATCAAAAACGTCCGAGCGGAGTCTACTTTTTAGGAATGAAGCCTTCGTCCGACTTTTGACGACCACTTGGGCCTTCTGCGCTTCTGCATTTTAATGTCGGTGCTACTTGGAGAGCTCATTATTTCTCGAGACGCTCCTCGGTTGTAAAAAGGAATTCTCCGAAAATGCCGGTTGTAATTTCAAAGCTGCACTAAGCTTCTGTGAAATTGGTGCAAAATGAAACATTTGACTGTGGCCGTCATTGTGCGTGACTTCCGAACGGTGTTACGAAGCGTAAAATATAGCCGTGTTCAATCATTTTTTTTTTTTAAAAAGTAGGCTGACAAGGCGATGATGATGAACACATTGAATTGCGCTCGTTTCATTAGGTCCACCCACACCCCTCCAGACGACACACTCGAATGCAAATGCACGAGGGGAAAAAAAATTGCGATGCCTTTGAGATTCAATACGATCCAAACTGATAAAAGGGAGTTATTATTATATTATTATAACCCTCAAAAGGTGATAATTGTGTTGCTGGCAAGCGCTCGTGTTACATTTGGTGCGAACACGTCAGGTGATTTTCAAGTATCACTTTGAATATGATGAGCGAGTGTTCACACGATGTTGTTGTACATCACTTAAAAAAAAAATTCACCATTCTAATCTCATCTGAATGACGCTTCGTAAAAGCACAAAATGAATGCGCAAAGTTTTATCACAAACGCAGCCTGGTGGTGGCGCTGTTTGCGCTGATGCCACGCGCTGTGGCAAGCAAGCTTAAGCAAGAAGAAGAAGAAGAAGAAGAAGAAGAAGCGAGGTAGCGCCATTAATTAAAGGTGACAATTTGTCTGAGCTCAGCTGTCGTCTGCCGCCTCCTCCTCTCCCCTTACGGCGTCGAGGTGCAACTTGACTGTTTCGTCTCTTATTAATCTCGCTGCTCTGCTCTGATGGCAAAACTCCAGTCTGGCTGTCCTTGATCCGCTTTTGTGTGCGTGCGTTAGTGAGTGTGGGTTTTGTCGCACCGTAATCATTTGCCGCTACTTGATGCCACGTAATCTCATTTCCCATCACCCTCAGCCGCCCTTACATCGGCGCGATCGACGTGACCTCTCTACAAAGGTCAGGTGTGAAATGCAGATGTGACAAATGCAAACTTTGACGTAACTGTCATGATGCGCAAACGCCAGTTGGTGGCAGTATTGCGTCCCTCGGCAATCAGTTTATTTTCTAACATTGCGTAAAATCACATTTGGTGGGTTTTTAAAAAAAATTAAAAGCTCTAAAAAATGAAACATCTTTGAAAATTAGGATTTTTGGGGGATAACCCTGAAGCAATAAACACAATAAAGATGTGACAATATAACGAGGGAATTAGATGTAGGGTTGCAGCTGAGAAATTTTTGAATATTGGAGTACCCAACCGAAGGCTCGGCCGCCATTACAGCGGCGCGATCAACGTGCGCGGTAGCAACTGCAGACGTGACAATGTCGTAATTAATCGAGCAGCCGCAATCGATCGTCAGCGTGAAATCCACGTGGGTTGGCGGGTCGCGGCGCGTTGCCACTCGCGCCCGCCGTCGCTCATGAAACATTCATGGGCCCGGCGCTCGAGAGCGACGAGCGGTGTCATAATGATTGAATAAGTTGCGCTGGCTGCTGCAAAGTATCAGCCCGCCACACTCAAGTCGGCCATTAATTCAGACAACTGTTACGGGATTCCATTACTCTCCCGGGTTACGCTGATTAAACAAACAGCCGTCCGCCGTCGCGTTTAGGCGAGGACGTCGCAGCGGCAGGATGGAATAAAACGGCGGCGACAGAGCCGATTGTTCCTGCGGCATCTTGAGGGGGATGATTCGGGAAGATGTGAGAGGAGGGATTTGACTCTTGTACAAAAGAAAATCCTGCTCGGCTTTGGCGGACATTGTGATTTACAGGGAGGACGTACATACAGTGATACTTTGATTTAGGAATTTAATTTGTTCCATTACCAAGCTTGTGATTTAGTTCTTGCATAAGTAATAAATTGAAACCAACTGAAATGCCGCTAATCCCTTCCAGCGATATTTTGGATTTTTTTGTTAATTTTGTGATTGACCCCAAAAATCTTGATTGTGTAAAGTCTACTAAAATCATCATATTTTTTTATTTATTTATTTAACTGGTTTTAGAAAGTGTAACGCAAAGTGCTCTAGTCGAGGTGTGTTGGATGTGTGCCTTTGAGGGGCGTGGCTACAATCAGCGCAGATATAGTTCAACGTGACAGCTTCTTTGGTGTTTGACGGTCAAAGTGTTTCAGTGACTCTGGCTCGCCTTGCGCACGTGCAAGGACCGGACATTGGTACTTCCTTTTTTTTCTGTCTCATACGAGTAGCGCCATCCTCACAAGTCAAAACGAAAAAAAAAAAAAAATGACCATGCAGAAATTCAATTGCAAAATTTGGATATCCGAGCACTCTTCAATCAACGTACCGCTGTAGCGGCCATTTTTTGAACCATTTTTCTGGTTTCGAGTCAACCGAGAGCCGAAGCCTAACGCAGATGACGTTCGGTGAGAGGCGAGATACGCCCTGGACTGGTCGCCAGTCAATCACCGACAACCGTCACATTTTCATTTCTCGCCTCCCGATAGTGTGGATTTAAAAAATAATAATAATTCCCACAGGAAATGATGGAAATGGGGCAGCACGAAAGCCACATTGAAGCCACCAACCTCAAAACGGAGCGGCGGATGCGTTAACGCAGCTCTTACATAACGCCAACCGTGCAATAAACGTAATCTCGTCCGACGAGCTGGTAACAATTAAATGCTTTGTGGTTTTTATGACGATGCGACTGCACCGGCGTCCTCTTTCGTCTGACCTCCACGCTTGTGTGTGTGTGTGTGTGTGTCACTCGGGTGAACGCGCAGCAACGCAACACTTTGCTACGCGTTTGCACATGACAGAGCGGCACGAAATCAATCTGATAACGGACACATCCAGCCGCTGTCATTAATTAATCAGGTGCGAACGCTCACTTGTCGCAGAGGTCAAAGCGGAGCTATGACACACATTGTGAAACATTTTCTGCTGTTCGAGATGTCGGAGGGCGGTATTTCTTCATTTCATGGTCGCATTTATTGAAATCTATCTTTTATGCAAATGTTTGCAATCAAAGCGGCCAGCGACAAAGTATACAGACGTATGCGCATGTGATCGCCACAAGGTCAGTCTGACAAACACACACACACACACACTCATGCGCGCGCACACACAAGCACACAACAAATCAACTTTGGGAAGCCACGTGAAAGGTGCACACAAGACAAGTGCGCACGTTTCTCACCCGGCAGGCCGAGACACAGCAAGACGCTGTAGTAGATGACAGGCAGCGGTCCAAGGGGACACCCCGGGGCCCCCTCCGACGGATGCTGCCCCAAGCTCCGGCTGCTGTCGTTGCCGCTGGAAACGGGGAAGATGTGGCTGTGCTCCATGGCCGCGTCCTCTTCCTCAGCTGCGCTCGGTGTCAAGAAGCCGGACGGCGCCAGCAAACTGTTAGGTGACTGTCGCTCCGCTCTCAGTCTCAAAATGTGTGTGTGTGTGTGTGTGTGTGAGAGAGTGTCGGAAGGTGAGGGGGGGGAAGGAGACGGGGTGAAGCAAGACGGTGGCGGGAGGGGACGTGGAGGGATGCGAAAGGTGAGATGTGCCGGCGGATGAGGGAAGAGGAAGGAGGAGAGACGAGTGAGAGGGGAGGATGCTGCGTGAGTGTGTGAGGGAGAAGGTGCGAGAGAGGAGAGTATCGATGGGAGAGCGAGGGGGAGAGAGAGAGAGAGAGAGAGAGAGGGAGGCGTGAGGGAGAGGGGCAAGGAGGGAATGGGGTGGCAGACGAGTGAGCGTCCAGGTGGCGAGCGGGAGAATTTGCATCCACTGGAAGTGAAGTCGGCGATGAGATGCAAAACTCGAAATGAAGAAATTGCGAGTCCAGTCGTTAGCGAGTCAACTTAGGCGCGCTTGACTTGACCCGAGCATGATCGCCGGAATGTGTTGCGTTGAAAAGGAGCCACGGCAGAACTGTACAATTGTTTGCCAGGAAGGGAAGATCATGGGCAAAATGGAAGAGGAAGTCGGCCATTTTGATTGGCGCCACTATTTGGCAATGTTGTATTTGGGCTTTGGGTGGGTGGGGGGGGGCTTACGTGACTCTGTCCAACATTTCGAACCACCAATGCCAAGTTGCAAATCAATATCAAAAACAAAAAGAAAATAAATAAAAGAAAAAAAACCTCAACGAATTTAAATAAAAATGCATATTCACCAACAAATAAGAGCATTATTAAATGTGTGCTAATTGCGACAAATGTTTTTTGTCATCAAATTTGGTTCGCTTCAACCAACCAATCAGAGGATGAAAAAATGCTGATGTCATCGAGGGCCAATTTTCGATCGGATTGGTTAAGGAAGGAACTGCCACTGACTGATTGTGAAGCGAGGGCAGATTAGATTGACATGGCAACAGTGTCTGAAATCTGATTGGACCAAAAAATGAATAAAAATTAAAACATACATCACGCGCGTACACGATGCTGGAAGCGGTGTGCCAAAGAAAAATGTTATGAAAAGTATAGACCGTTTGAAAAAAAGGAATATGATTTGGGGACATTTAGATTGTAGCAGAAAAGGTCTTGCGTGAATTTGAAATCAAGCGTCTCCGTTTAAGGCACTGCAAAAAAGTTCAGAGAAATAGTCGCACTATCTTTACTGCGGCGGGATAAAACGATTCTAAAGAAAATGTCAGAAGGAAAAAACGCTTTGCTTGCTACTAAAGTGTACGCTCCTGACCTTGCTTGAGGTTTTCATCCGTGATTTGGAGAAGCCTCTCAGCCCTCGGAGTGCTTTCGGCCCGGGCGCAGTCCATCTCCAGAGCTTGCAGAACGCGTGCCTCTTCAGCACAATGAGTGCCCATGCAGTCTCGCTGCGGGTCAGAGCAGAAAGATACTGAGGCTGGGGATGATGTCAAAATTGGTCGTAAGAAAAAAAAATGCCTTTGCAGAAAAGGGAACAAATACACAGTGAGGGAGAATGTAAAGTTGTACCGTGAGGAGAGCTTACTTTGCCATCAAAATCATTTTATCCGGCTTGCTTTTGATTAAAAATATATTCAAGTTAAAGTCGCTGTTCAGCTTAAAGTTTATTTCGCAAAAATCTTGCTTCCTCCATCTTTGAGGTCAGAATTTGATGTTTTGTGAGAAACCAACCCATGTTCTATACCAGGGGTGGGCAAACTTTTTAATTGGCGGGCCACAATGGGTTCTAAAATTTGACACAGCAGATGGATGGAGTGTTTTGGTAACCTCACCTCATCGGAGAAAAAAAATACATTTAATTTTAAATGGAAAATTAACAAAAGCATTACAACAAAATATATGTCTTTGACACACCACAGTATTTAGAAAATAAAACATTAACAAGGTTTATTCAATTCATTTTTTTCAAGTTTGGCGGGCCGGATTAAAACGTCTAATGGGCCGCAATGTGGCCCTTGGGCCGTAGTTTGCCCACACCTGTTCTTATACTATTGATTATTGAATAATTGATTTCTGGTGGAAGATGAGAGTCTTTTTGTTTTGATAGGTTTGGTCCCTATATTGTCAACCAACACAATATAATAAAAAAAAAAAAAAAAAAAAAAAGACAGCACTACTACACTCCTGACTACATTTCCTAACAGGTAATTGTATCGGAATATTTTCTTGAAACAAACCCTTTCAAGACCTTTTAAAGCCTCTCTGTCATGCAGAGAGGCGCTATGAAATAAATGAATAAATAAATAGCATCTTATCTCAGACGATTTCTGAGAACCAGTGGCAGTCTATGAAAAAGGTGAGAGGGTGCAAGTGTGTCAAGGAAGGAGCGTGCATCACGTGCGCTCGCACACGTGAGCACATTAATTAGCTTCAGGGACTGGGCCACCGCAATTACGCCTTCAATAAAATATGTCCACCTGACGTTAACTGATATGGATTTTTAAAAAAAAAAGGAGGGGGGGGTGTACAAAAGTGGGACAGAGCAGGAGAGCGGTGAAAGACCCCCCACAGCGCCGCCCTCGCCTGCACTCCACTCACTACTTGATGCAACATTCTGGCAGCTCCTTGTCACAAAACAACTCAATTACACACAATTTTGCGGCACTTGGGTGGAGGCGTGATTGCATTGCGTGTGCTCGTGCGCCGACGCGGCCGCGTTCTTGCTCACTGCGCATGCGAGCGCTGTTTGCAAACCACAGTGCAGCATGTGGAGCAGAGCGGGCCAGCTGGTGCATTGATTGCTCAACGGCTATACGGCAGGCCGCTCAGTCATTTGCGAAAGAAATTGACGGCCATTGTAAATGCAAACAATGTGTGTGAGTTTAGCACATTTTAATTATGCGCAAGTGATGAACGTGTTCAGATTAATTTTAAAGAATTATTTTTCTGTCACGTGGTTGGTTGGATCTACCTGTAGAACGTAAAGCTAATCGTAAGCTAGGTAGCTAGCTAGCTAGTAGCGGCTAACGTTTGCAGGCGAATGCAAGTCATTACACAACGCTCACTCCTTAAATCAAGAGGTGTGTTGACTTCTTATCAGTGGACATGTGAAGAAATTCAAGCGAAGAAAATAATGATTAAGTGACGAAAAACAGATAGAGAAGTGATGGGAGCATAATTCAAAACATGTCCGTGCATGCGCATATTGCAATGTTCATCAAGGTTGTCAAACATTCATTAAATATTGACGCACCGCACTAGTGGGTTGAGGTCACGTGACCCGAAAAAAAAGCGAATGAAAGAGGAATTTTCACCACAATATAAAACTAATTAAAGACGAGTCGGAAGGACAGACAGGATAAGATGTCGACAACAGAACTGGGACATAAGGACAGATGAGAAGGAAGAAAACCGTAAATGCTGCTTACTGCTTCTATTTTCGCAGTCATTGCAAACTCACCAGCGTATCTCAACACTCTTCGCTCGCTCGGGGGAAATCAGGAGAGTCGCGTTCATTTGCACCTCCGGCGAGAAACAACATGCTTTCCCTGAGTCCTCCTGAGTAATTCTGGGCCGCCGAGTTCGGCCCCATGCCCAGTATTGGGAGCTGCCCAAAGCGTGCCGTTATTAGACCGCAATGATTGGACTCCCATCTGAGGCCGAAAACACCGATGCCGTTGCAACACAAATGTTCTGTTCAGTCGCCATTCGCCACAACACACTTTGTCAAGTGGTCGTAATTTTTTGATGGCAAATTGCCATACATCATGATCATGATATTAATTAATTGTTTTATCCATTCGTTAAACAAGGAGTTTAATAAATCAGATAAATAAATAAATGCACCGTTAAATATTTAAAAGTGGCATTAATAAAATGTTGCATTTATTGAATATCTGTGCCATTAAAAAAATTACCAATGATTATATGTAAAAAAAAACATCTATTTATTTCTGTATTTCATTTTTTATTCATCGTCCTGCGTTGCAGTGTTTCATGAATTTATTGTATCTGTCAAATGACATAACAGTTGGTAAGGGATCAGGTAACGACCAATCATTGGTCAGTTTGTAAACATCACATGACCAAACTTAGAATACAAGTGAGCTGTGATTGGTCGTTACCTGAGCCCTTGAGCAATTGTGATGTCATTTGCATTCAACAGCAAGTGGCAACCATCCCTGAGATGGACTAAAACGGGTGGATTTTGCATCTTAAATCAATTTGCCACAAATGCAATATGAATCAGGATGCCTCGTTGAGGGCCCATAGAGCATATTGTTTCCCTTTTTTAAGATAATGTCGGGAAAGATTTGACAAAAACCGAAAGGGTCGTGTTCATAAAATATTTTTAAACATTTAAAGTACTGTAGTATAGTAGAAGAGTCGTCGGGGCTTGACTTCCCGATTTGGTTATTGTCCTGCAGTGCCCTCTTGTGGTCAACAATTAACATTACAGCCCTCAAAATAAAGCGGCTGACCAGGCGGTGGCCGCATCACATCACTCGTGTTGTTGTGGTTGTTGTTTTCTGACGTTATTGGACGCAAGCCGCCAATCTACCACCCGGTGTTGTGTTTAGGAACCGACAGCTTCCAAAACTCGACCCAGTTGTCTTTGGGTTGGGCGAGGTGAGTCGAGACCAGTCGAATGTGACGAACGAATCACTGGCCAGATTTGTTTTTGCGACATTTCATGTGCAATCTTTGTTCGCATGGCGCCATGCAAAAGGCTGAGCAGCAATGTGAAGAGACATTATTGGGTTGTGACGCCTCATTTTGTTCTTTCGGCCTTCTGCGAATGCGCGTGTTGCTCGAGGACGTCGTGTGCAGAAAGTCAACAAAACGGGCCTGCTGCTTGCAACATGGCAGCTGTCAGAAAATCGCACCGTCACACCGAATGGACCAGAATTAATTAAGACTATTGTTTTATTTGCACGTGTGCACTTAATTTCTCTCTCACTGCGTAACAAAATAACGTTTTTATATAACGCTTATGTAACGGTCTTGAAGATGATGGTGAACATACACTGTGTACAAAAACAAGTTTCGCCCCCAAAATTGAGTGAATTCTTGCGTTGGTTCTATAATAACAATGTAATAACAATGCACATAAGAAAATGTTCATAAATGAAAAAGAGAATCTATTTTTAAAAACATCCATAAAAGCATTATTTGAGTTGAATGTCATTTCCAAATAAAACAAGATGAGTGCGTTTTGGACACTTCGTCTTAAAATCAAAGTGGAATAAATTGAATATTTTGTGATGATGACTTTACTTTTTTTTTTTTTTTTTTTTAAATCAGAGATGCAAGTAAACTCTTCCAGATTACCTTTTCGGCACAGATTCCGAAAAGGCCCCCGTTTCTTTGTAGGACATCAGGTTTTAATATTATTATTATTAATATTATTATTAAATATTTATTAATATTTATGAATTAATGGTTAGGTTCAGAAACAGGTGGAATGTTTTTCTGAAACGTCATAGCGATAAATTAATAACTATGGTAAAATTAGTTTTGTGCAAGCTTTTAATGGTTAGACTTAAAAACAAGCATCTCAAAAACCTGAAGCGCGAGAAAAGTAAAATCACTTTTATAAATCTGTGTCAAAAATACATGAAGGCAATTTGCGGCGCAGTGAAATTGACAAAAATGACCTCAAATAAGAGAAAGACTGGAAGAGTCACAGAAAGGCATTTGTGTTGGTGTGTGACACTCTTTTTGGTTTTTTGCCACGCGTTCATGCGTTTAGGAACACACATCCATACCTGATCACCGCAGTGCTGCAAGTGGACTCGGATTTTCAACGTCAGCATGCGCTTGTTGACCTCGATGGGCGCCCTGGCGTGGCTGCTGGTGGTGGGTGTGGTCGTGGGTGCCTTCCAGAGCCCCCCGCAAACAGGTGAGGAGAGGAGAGAGGCCGCTTTCTCGTCTTCACACAGATACGCTGCAGACAAGTATAAGGATCATTCCATCCATCAATTGAATAATTGTCGAAAATTGGATTTATTACACTTTTTTTTTTAACATTTACAGTTGGAAGGCTCAGGATTAAGTTGAACAAACGATGACGCCATCATTAAAACAATTATTAGTTAATCAGTAATCAGGAGGAAAACACATGACTAATACTTTCATGCAAAAATAATGATATTTAATTATTTAATGGAATAATCCTAAAAATATTTGATAGTGATCAATTTAAAAAAATATCCTGTTTTAGAATAAAAGAAATTCAAACTTTTTTTCACGATTGATTAAAAGTGCAGCAGCTAACAGATGATATGCCAACAGCTTAAGTGTTTTTCTCTACTAAAAACTTAATTTTTTTTTTTTTTTAATGTCAAAGGATAAATCAATCAATCAAATCTATCAAATCAAAGCCAAACCCCAGCAGCAGGAAACAGGAAGTGAGCCCCGAAGTGTGGTCTGCATGCAGTAGGAAGCCCGGTTTTGATGTGTCCCGCCTCCTCCTTGTGGTGCTCCAGTGTTCTTGGACAAGCATCAGGCCAGCTCGCTGATCTCCCGTCAGAAGCGAAGCGCCGACCAGCAGCCGTCCACGCTGGAGCAGGCCTGCATGGAGAGGGTGTGCACCTACGAGGAGGCCCGCAAGCACTTCCAGGACTCGTACCGCACGGTGAGTTTGGAGCGCTTCCCGCCGTCGCGTTCCGTCGTGTCTTCGCTCATCACCTTCATCTTCTCTTGCAGGACATCTTCTGGTCCGTCTACATCGGTAAGTGGCGCACTTGATTCGGGCTTCAGCTCCTGTTGCCTCGACGTGATCTTTATCTTTTCTTTTTTTTTTTTTTGACGCTGGACCTTTTCGCACGCCTTCAGATGGAGACCAGTGCGCGGAGAAACCCTGCAAGAACGGCGCCCTGTGCTCCGACAGTGTGGGAGGCTACGACTGCGTCTGCAAGGCGGGCTTCTCGGGGGTCCACTGCGAGACCGGTGAGCCCTGCACCACATTTCCACTTCACTTCATTCGAGGGCTGGGCATTTTGGCCTAAAAAAAAAAAAAAGAAAAATGTTTCTCACTTTTTTTTCCCAGATCATCTACTTCTAAAAATGAATTAATCGATTAATTGGAAAAGTCGCTCGATAAAGGGACCAAACGGCCATGTTAGTCAATGCAGAATCAGATTTTGTAAATTGGCAATTTGTGACAAATTGTTTAAGAAAATAAATGTTTGACGCAAATTCAATTAGTGCGTGTGTGTGTGTGTGTGTGTGTGTGTGTGTCCTCACATCAGATCAAACGGTGTGCACCCTGGAAAAGGACAAGGGCTGCTCCCAGTTCTGTAAACCGGGCTACACCTCCTACGAATGCTCCTGCGCCAGAAGCTGGAAGCTCCACCGAACGGACAAGAACAAATGCGAGCCCGCAGGTACACGTCACGTGTCCACATGACCTCACTCGTGACGACGGCGGACATGCACGCCAACGTGCTTTTTTCTCCTCCCCAGTGCGCTATCCGTGTGGAAAGGTGAACAGTCTGAGCCAGTGGGAGGCCAGACAGTCCACCATCGTCCGTAGCGACTTTCAGGGACTTGCCTGCGCCACTGGGGAGTGTCCTTGGCAGGTAGCAACACACACACACACGAAACAACGTTGGTGACTTTCCTAACCCAGTCGCTCGGTAGTGACGTTTAAATGTACTGAAAGCTTACCGTGGCTCGCGTTTGTGTTGCTGCAACTCGCAGGCCCTTCTCAAGAGTTCCGAGTCAGAAGGTTTCTGTAGCGGCGTCATTCTCAAAGAGAACCTGGTGCTGACCTCAGCGCAGTGTGCCAGCAAGTACAGTTCTTTCCAAGTGGCTGTGGGTCAGTACACACGCTCACGAAGCAAAGCAGCTCCGTACACGACACAGATTGGGTTGAGCGTGTCGAGTATCTGTCCCTCCAGGGAAGCGTAAGATCACCAATGAGGACGGCGAGCAGACGCTTTCCGTGAAGCGAACACACATGCATCCCCGCTACTCGGCGGGCCGCGCCGATAACGACCTGGCGCTGGTGGAGTTGCGCGACCGCATCGTTTTCCGGCGGGAAGTGACGGCCGCCTGCCTCCCCGAGAAAGATTTCGCCGATGAGATCCTCACGTCCGGCGAGCTCCCCGCCACCGTCACGGGCTGGAAAGACCCCGAGGCCGGGGTGGCGTCCTTCCAGGGCCAGCTGAGCCTCAACCAGCTGGCGTACAAAAGCTTGCCGCAGTGCCTGGAGACGCATCCCGATGTGATGAGCAACAAGGTGGGCTGCACGGCCGCCCGGGCCAACGCCGACTGTAGCGTGAGCTCCGGAAGCCCCTTGCTCACCTTGTACAGGGAGGTGTTCTTCCTCACCGGCGTGGTCAGCCGGCCGCCGGGGGCCGAGTGCAGCAAAGGCTTCGTCTTTCAGAAAGTCTCGCGCCATCTGGGCTGGCTTCAGCCGCTCATCAACTCGCTGTAGTGGGAACATAAGCAAACGGCGTTCGTGTTTACTTGTCTGACTGTGTTCAACTTTTGGCACAATATCCTCAAGCCAACTGTATTATCGCAACGCAAACTTCCTCGTTTATCCACAAGATGGCGCTCCGGTAATATAAAACTCCACGTGATGCACTGACTGATTTTATTTGTCTCGTTTGATTGACCACAATTTTTTCAAGTGTGTGCATGTCATCACCACAACTCAAATAAACCAAATGTGATTATCCAGTCTCCTTTTTTAAATTTTTTTTTTTACTTGTGGAAGTATTTTAAATTGCTTTCAGCATGCAAATCTTTAGAAATTATTACCAAAAAAAATCGAAGTAACGAATGAGTTTGTTTTATTTTTTATTTCAGAAATGAACTGAAAATAATTATCTTTATTCCTTCACATGTAGAAATAATACTCAAATCCTCATATTGTTGTAAAGATATTTTTATTTCCATCAAAGGGGATTAATTTTTTTAAAGCCTTTTCGTTTGCTCATCTGCCTGTTAACAGGATTTGATAAAAAAAAAATATTTTGGTAGATGATAAAATGTGGAAGAAAATGGCAACACAATTTTAAACAATCAATAACACACAAAAACATCCACCCAAGCAGATGGGATGCACGATTATGTCGTATTCTTACACAACATAATTCTTAATTTCCCAAAGAGTTTCTCGTCTTTTCTGGGATGCATTTGAATGAACTGCCCTCGGTGCCACACACCCCTTGTGTCCTTTGGCAACATTTTCCCACAGACTCTCCCACTCTGCAGTCTACTCACAGCCTCCCTCCCTTTGGTGATCATGTCACGTGCATGGGGGAAGGGACGGGAAGAATGGGAGCGACAAGGAACGCAAGACACCGCTCAACTACAAAAAAAAAAAAAAACAACAACAACAACTCTGGTCTGCTTGCCACATCTGAAAAGGCCAGCCTTGAATGCTGGGGGCCCACGTTGGCTGTTGCCATGGCTCTCGCCTAGGAGATGGCTCCTTAAGCCCAAAAATGGTCCTGCTCCTTCACGCTCTCGTTTCACTGCAGATTTATTAGAGAAGCACCTTCCTTTCCTGCGTCCGCACCGAAACCTTCCGCTTACTGGCTTCATTCATGTCAGCATGAAACATAAACTGGACGGCGTCACATTCAGGCGGCCATACAATGTGGACTGCACTGTGCAGTACTCGTCACCTTTAAAGTCTTACACCCACATTAGATTTGTCATTTTCTTGATTCCGTAAATGGCAAAAGCCAACTAGAGTATCTCAACTCAATGTTATTTATAGAGCACTATAAAAACACTCATGGCTGCATGCTAAGTGCTGTACATAAAGTAAAAAAGGGACATAAAAACTAAGACAGTTAAAAAAAAAATAAAGAGTCTACTTGGCATAGCAGGACATCCTATAGATCTAAAAGTAATCCACATAGCAGTGAAACTAAATACAGCGTTATTTTAAGATCCAACAGCAAATACAATGAAAACAACCGGGGCCCCAAAATTGAACCCTGTGGAACACCATACGACAGTGGGGCATCAATCTTATTGTGGTGGCAGTAATACTTGACTTGCTCTTGCTGCTGTCAACACGTTTTGTAGCATTCGCATACGCCTCCTTATATTTACTCCTTTCAAAATGACTTGTTGCAATTGGGGGGGAGGAACACACATGATTCCACTTACACACCCTGGCCTTTACCGTTGCAGCTCTCCGAAAGGTACAAGGTGTTACCATGGAGGCAACGAACGGGTATAGAAATGAGAGGCCTCAGTGAAAGATGTTGATATGGAAAGAATTGCATCATTGCGTATGGATTAATGGAACTGCATCCTATTAGTCGGGAATGAAAAGCGCTCGCATGGAGACATTAGCGGGAGGGTCATTACCGACATCCCAGGAAGGAGAAAAGCACTTCATGTCACTCTGCAGCACACCAATTTCAACTACAAAGTTTTGTGTCGTCATTTATGGATCATTTCTTGGTAGTTGGTCTTGATAGTTGATTTTTTTGAATCATTCAATATTTTTCACATTACGCAAACATTTTTTTTAATTTAGATTTTGGTTTAGAAACTGTTGTAGGCCACAACTCACACTGATGCTCACATGCAAAATAACTGATAGCTCCAGATCTTGACGTCACTCATTACTATAGTTTATGCAATCAGTTTCTTTATATTTTCTTTTGATTCCCCTAAAAAAAAAAAAGCTGTAGCTCATGACGGACTATGATTCTCACACGCAGACAAAATGATACACTCTACTCTTAAAAAAAAGTTTTGGTTTTTTTTGGTACATTCTCCATGATTATGTTTTTTATATCGTAATTTATGCAACATTTGTACTTTTTCCAAATTGAAAATCATTTTTTAATTAGCTGTAGTGGACCACAGCTCACACTCACGCACAGACAAACAATCTCCAGCTCCTGACCTCGTCAATTAAAATTATTATTTTTTTTTTTTCTCCATGGGGAAATTGCATTTATTACGCAAGTAAATCGAGATCCAATCATGGTCAAGGCGCCACATATTGCACTGTATTGGAACTGATGACGACGTCATCTATGGAGGTGAAAGTGTGCCACTTGTGGGGGGGGGGACAATCTGGCTCCTGTCCTACTAAATCAGTAATCCATCGCCATGCTGTGACCCCAAATCCCCACATGTGCTAAATATATTCATAACACGTACACACACAGCCTCAAAACAGACTATTTGTGGGGGATTATGTGTCTGTGTGGTGTCTGATTCCACAGCGAGATGGGGGGGGCACAGTGTGATTGCCCCCCCCCCCAGTCAATCTGTACCCCATGCCAGCTTCCACTTGATTGGGTAATTGTGCAACGCTTGAGAGCTGGAGGTCAAGGCCCGGAGAGCAGGATGCAAAAAGAGAGAAGCAGGCTACAGACTTTTACGTAACCCCGCTGCTGTAATTCCAACACACGCTCACTGAAAGCAGGCGAGGGGGGATTGAAGTAAATGCTTCAAGTCAGCATTCTCGCGGGTTTTGGGCGAACACAATGGAGGGCAACCAGATTTGAGGCTTAGCATGCTAACACTGGCTAATTAGCATACACGGGGTGAACGAGGCTACGGGCAATGACAGAGATGTCATTTTTCTTTGAAGGATATGGTGAATGTTTGTGTTTGCATTCGTATGTGGAAAACATACGTTTTCATTCACACAAAAATTGACATACACTAATTCTTCTCAACTTGGGGCAGTTGGCTCTGCTGCCCAACTAAACAGAAAATGAACACCGAGACAGAAATCAAACTACAGACATTGCACTGTAAGGAAATATTTGAGATGCGAGAAGTGTCTGGCAACAAAGTGTGTGTGTGTGTGCGTGAGTATGAGTGTGTATGTGTTTAAAATTAGACTCTCTTCTCTTCCTGCTAATTTTGGACACCTGCGTCCTGTCATAGTTAAAACATCCTGGCTTTCATCCCGCTGTCTGTCTCTGGCAACCAACGCAGTAGTGCTGTTGCAAACACAACAAACTATTGTTCCCCATCGACTCATAATCCTAAATCGGCTTCAAAGTTTGCAAGTCAACGTCTGAGTCCGTCACATGACCGCTCTGTGATTCTAGCACGGATAGTGAATGAAGCACAAGTCCCTCATTGGAGTGGTCAAATGTGACTTCCAAGGTAAAGATTGGAAGTGCCGGTGTCAATGCATGACTTTATTATCTGCGTGCCAGAGTTTGAGAGTGAAAAACGGAGAAAAAAATAGTGAGATTATATTTATTTTTTTATGGCCTTGGTAATACACACAAGGGTTTTTGAACTCAAGTTTGATTGGAATTTCATTTAGCTATTGAAAACTTTGGACAACCAATCATGTGATCAATCGATATATCATGTTGAGGAGACATCATAATGTCACATGACCTACTGTATACCATGCAACATGAAAAACGTTTTTGACAACTTGCAGCATGAGCAGACCAAATGACAGGTGTCCGAGAATAGAACCTTGCGGTACTCCATATGTCTCCGGGAGTGGCTTGGATGCACAGTGACCCGTTATCATCTACAAACGGAGATCTTCCAAACAATTTAAGACTAACAACTGAGCTAATGATTCAAGACCCCCCCCCCAAGAAAAAAAAATGACCTTTGTCATAATGCATGTATGCTAAATGCTAGCATACTAGCACAATTTATAAATCAGTCAAGCCTAACATTGAGTCGCTCTTTTGGTGACTGATGCTGTTTGACATAGAAGTGGTCGACTCATTTTCTAGTCCCCCATTATATAACTCAGTCCTCCACGAAACGCAGCCGAACGCGACTGAAGCGAACCATTTGAAAAAAAAACAAACAAAAAACGAACAGTTGGCAGTTGATTTTTAAGAACTTAATGTCCCTTAAAGCGGCGGGAGTCATGTCAGCGTACAACAGCCGCGTAATGAAACGTAACCATAACCAGTCATGAAGCGTTCCCATTTTACAGCCAATTTATGATGATGGCTGCTGTAATGAGCCCCCTTGTTGCGTCCAAGCGTCCCCCCCGGTGATGATATATTTATTGAGCAAGCTAACCAATCGAGACGGCCGTTAATCTCGGCGGTGGACTTCCACCTCATCTACCCGTGTTGTTGCTCTCCGGGCTGCACCGGTCACATCAGCCTCAAGTTGTCAGCTGCCACTCCACATGAGACCACGCCCACCTCGATGGTTGTCGGCCTGCCTGTCACATCAATAAACGGCGATAAAAGAGGGAACAGCCTCAAGCAATGTAGGTAGTAAGAAAAGGAGGGTGGGACTGGCTCGTCCCCAAAAGAGCATTTTAAGCATTAATGCACACAAGCTTGGCACGACATTAACTCGGGCAGCCATTTTTATGGATTCCCATAAAATGAAGTGGATGGAGAGATGCGGTTATAATTAGTCACTTAATTTAACACGAGCACACCGGAACATTTTTTTTGCAGTTTCTTTTCACAACATGGCCACAAATGAGGCGACAGGGAAAGATGGTTGTCCTGGTGGGGGGTGGGTGTGTCAGCTCCTTAACACCCACCTCCACATTTAGATGGACTGAAGCAGCTGAAGCGACCGCACAATTGATAAACGACACAGCAGCTTGAACCTTGTCAAGTACCTTAGCGAGAGCAAGACAAAAACAAGGATACAGATAATGAAAAAAAAACTAGAAAATGAAAAAGCTAACATAAAAATGGAAATGCTTTCAATAAATGAAAACGACGATTGCATTTATAAAACTAACTACGACTAATGATAATCATAGCGAAAAAATCTCTTACAGTTGTCTTTGTTATTTAATTTCATACGTGAGCTTTCAGTTAATTTTAGTTTGAAAATGTATATGCATCACACTTGCGGACGTATGGGGTCAAAAGAATAATCTAAAAATAAACTATTGTACACAGCAAGGGTGAGCTCGAGCCTATCTCAGCTGACTTTGAGTGAGGCGGGGGACAACCTGGACTGGTCGCCAGTCAATCACAGGGCACAAAAAAGCATTCACATTCACGTCAAAAATCATTGTCTTGAATGAACGTAAACAGAATTTTTTGGGGGTATCTGGGGAAGAAGCCCAAAAACCTCAGGTGTGAGCGAGCCAAATAAATCAAATATAAACATTTTCAATATTGTTTTTGAAAGCAGTCGCAATTCTTTTCTAAAGCGTGGAGTGAATTTGCGCGTGGACGTGCATGTGTGAACATGCGCAGAGGCGGAGGGGATGAAAGGGGGCGGAAATGGGCAAAGGGGAGGGGAGGGGGGTAATCTTCACGCGCGTTCTGCGGAGCGCAGTTTTTGCGTGCCGCTCATTCAGTGAGCAGCAGCGAGCATCAAAACTGGACCTGAGCGGATCCGAACCGCGCCGTAGCCTCCGTGGTGGGCTTTTTATTTGGAAAGATGCTTGAACAAAGCATTTGAGTGGTGGGGAGGAGTTGGGAGGAAGAGAAAGAACCACGCTCGTCACTGCCGGACCTGCCGGGTGGAGGGCTCAGCTGATCGGATCTTTATATGCCATTCGGGCCGCTGCCACCACCGCCGCTTCCGAAAGCAAATCAGTCGGAAGCATCTGGGCCGGCGGCGCGCGCGTGGATGTGGACGGTCGAGGCGGACGACGCGGCTCTTTCCGAAATGTGACATTTTCAGCACCGAGTCTGGTCGACGCTGCGCAACGCACAACCTCCTTCACGCGCCCACCCAGCAGCGGATCTATTTGCATCGATTAAAAAAAAAAAAAAGGTCGGTCGTGTTCATATGTCACCTTAAATAGCTAATTTCCAATGTATTATGGTAGAGGGGGTGGGGGCTGTTTTTTATTTGGAGAGGGGGGGCGCGATCGGTAATGAATGCACGATTGCACAAAGCCCAAATGGTTTTTGTTTTGTTTTGTATTTATGCACTCACCATCATTTGATCCCCCAGTAAGCATGTTGGTGTAACTGGTTGGCTCTGGCGTCCTCCATTTTCATCCCCCAAAATACACACGAGTGCGCACACACGCACACACACACACGCGGGGATATTTCGGGGAGTGCCAAGCAGTCCATCATTGTTAAGAGGTGAGGTGTCATTCTTTATTCCAGGCACACACATACACACATTTGTAACAATGCCACCTGAAACAAAAACTCTTCTGGAATGCCCTGGGGAGCTTGCATGTGGCCAACATTGTCAAGAGGAGAGGAACTGGTGGGGGGTGCTGGAAAAAGAGCATTCTCTAACGTGTGTGTGTGTGTGCGTGCGTGTGTGTGTGTGCGTGTGTTTGCATTCAGCTGCTCCTTAGGTCAGCTAAAAGCAAGAGTGCACCCCCCTTTTTTATGTTAGTGGGAACCCCAGCAGGCAGCATTGTGGTGCTGCCTGTAACTCAGCTGGAAATGAAGCTCAAATAGCCACTTGGGTGCCATTACAGGGAGGACGTTTGAGTGGAAATGAGTATCTGTGGATGCAAAGGCGTTGGTGTTGCGCAATCGATTTTTGTTGATTTAATTTAATGTCATTTGAAATGTTACATGCCACGTGTGCATTGTTTGGATTACAATGGTGCCTTGAGATGCGAGATGTCCTTTTTTTTGCTTTGACTTGCAAGGGAAAATCTGAGATGCAAGCTCTATGTCGTGGCAGAGAACTCGACTCACTTCACAACAAGTAGCGGTTTGGCGTTCCCAGCTGACGTTAACGGTCAAACTAAACATATTGCCAGTTTGGAATCGCCGCTAGCTTGCTAAGACACAATGCAAAAGGCCATAGATGGCTAATGAATAGCAGCTGGATCGCAACGTTCTAACTGTCAAAGCAAGAGCTATTTGGATGCAAACAGTGGAGCAACACATGTAGACAGACAATATATAAATAACACTCACGGGCATTTATTCTTATCCTCTGTGAAAAATGACTAATATTACTGCAGCTGTGAAGCGCTTCTTCATGTGTGTATGACTATTATTCTGCCATGTCGGCCCACATCCTGTTTTCTGGATTTAGAAGATAAATTTTGCCCATTTGAAATGATGCAAAGTGGATTCATCTGTTTGCAGCACGGCTGGAAAGTGGTTGGCAGATCTGCCTCGCAGTTCTCAAGTTCTGGTTTTGAAACTTTGGCTTATTCACACACTAAAAATCTGCACGTTGGGTTTATTGTGTGATGGGGTGTGTGCGTGTGTGTGTGTGTGTGTGTGTACGCATGCAAGGCCTTTATGCGCAGCACAGCTTTCTTATTCATAGGAATGTACCTGATTCCCCTTTTCATTTGTGTCCATGCATAAACCCTTCCTCCACACACACATAAGCACCCCCCCCCCACACACACACACACACGCACACACACCCCGTCACGCACACGCACACGCACATTAATCGACCACACGGATACACACATTCGTGCGCACACCCCTTAGGTCTTCCTTGCCAGCGCCGCTCATTTATGATCTTAACAATCTTCTGCAAATCAATTGCCCCCACTAGCGTGTGTGACTTGTGTATTTATATCTCGAGAAAACGAAAGACGACCACATGACATCTCGGCTGTAATTATGACACAGTCTATTTTGGATAGTTTGAGATGGCCGCTCCAACACCCCCCCCAACCACACACACACACACACATCATGAAAACCCCATCTGACAAGCCACATTATGTGTTAACGTGAGCTTTGGTGCAAGATTAATCACTGGCACTGTTAATTGCCAAGTCAATTAGCATATGGTCCTGCTGTGAGCCCGTCCCATGCTAATGAGCCCTAATTAGGGCGATTGGGGACGCCCCGAAGACGCTGGCAAACCTACTTTCATTTTTCCGCATGTTGACTCTCAGCAGTCACTCAGCCTCCAGTCGATTCCCCAAACCCCCGAGCTCTAAAATTTCATCACCGACTTTGACTATTTTATTGCAACGTACGTCACTCGAGTGGATGAAAAGGAATGTTGAGCGCACAGACAAGGCGGATGCACGACGTCGTTGAACTAAGAAGTGGATTCTTGCATTTTGTTGCCTGCGAGCTGCCCAAAAGGGCACGAATGACAGCAAAATAATAGCGGCACAACTGCGCCAACAACGGCGCTGTTGTGTGGAAAAATCTCTTAAGAAGCATGTGTCCTGTCAGCAGGCCCGTTACAACATGTAAAAAAAAATACAAAAAAACCTTTGGGAACTGGACAGTATGGCCAAAAACAAGAAGTTAACCAGATGAAATGAAGTAAAACTACATCAGGTTTTGAACTGTCTGGCAAGTATAAAACATGTTAACGTGATAAACACAAAAAAATCAAATAAGTAACTCACTTTTGATGACACAGGTGAACGGTCCAGGAAATGAGTTTTGGGAAGAATGCAGAATTGTTTTTCTGTAAACTGTCACACGAGTGTGAAATGAAAAATCAACATCAGGATAATCCGATTAAAATAAAGTAAAACTACTCACCGTTTGATGACAGGAGACGGATGTGACTTTTTTCAAGGAAGTTGGTTGCACAGGGGAGCCTCTGTAATATGAGAAATATGTTTTAATAATTACCGAGGATACTAAAATCACCCATTTTTTAACTATCAAATGTAAGAATATAACAACTACTACTATAAAAATATTTAAAAGCAGCACTGCATTCGAAAAAAAAATCCCCCAAAGAAAATGTAAAGAATAAGAGAAAATCTTTGCAAATGTTCTTGGTGTCCACGGGCGCCATTCCTCTGCAAAATGAACCGCTCACCTCACCAACGGGATCAATAAGTCGCCACACGCGCGCCGCACACACATCTGGTGACAAAACGAGACAGGTGGCAAGTCATAAAATGGCGGTAATGATCCCAATTATTCCCGGTGTGCTTTGACGGTTGTCTGTTTTATTCTTTGTGCTCCTGTCATTTAGAGCACTTGTATCGCAAATCATCTTTCCCCATTGTGATGAATGGAAATGTCATTAATCCGTTCCAGCCTCTGGCAAAAATGTTCCGATGTGTTTTTAAATCACTCAGCCGTCAATGGCAGCAAATGATTTTTAATAAGAAAAAATGCATTTTATAATTGAATTTTTTTTTAATGTATTTGATCTACTTTTGATTCAGTGAACGTTGTGCTAATCCTCCTGGTGGTCACACCTTGGCCCAAACAGCTCAACAAAATGTCAAAGTCACCATAAAGGCCACCACAAACGAGCATAGGGAATGATTCCCAACGCAGCATCCATGCAGCAGTCGCACAACTGGCAGGAGCTGGATACCCCCCCCCCCCTTGTTACATAAGACGCACAGAATGGAGGCAAGGAAGAGCGGAGGGTGGGTAGAGGGGGGGTAGCCAAAATGGAAGGGAGGAGAGGACAGAGAGGAGAGGGATGTAATTGGTACGGAGATGCAGAGGAGACGTGATGTTGAGAGGCGAAATCTCAGGCATTAAAATGGGGGAGGGAAGGATAACAGGATCTTTTTCTTTTCGCTCGATAACAATTGAACACAATTTCTCATGTGACTATGGAAGACGTTTTGCCTTAGAAATCATCCATCCACCCATCTTCTGTAGTGCTTGTCCAACCTCGCAACTTGGAGGCAGAAGAGTCAAAATGTAGAAACAAACCATATAATTACATCGACTGAAAAGGCATTTAGCTGAATGCTAACATATAATGTAAAACGCCATTGACAGGCTAAAGGAAATTAGCATCAAAGTTATGGTAATTCTTGAAAGAACTGCTACTTTAACACACGCAGATCAGCAAAGCGTAGAACAATAACAAGCGAATAAGTCTCGTTTTCTTGCTTTTGTTTTCACTGCATCGCTTCCAGTAGTTTTCAGTGCTGCCTTGGCATGTTGTGGCATAATGCGGTACTACACCGAAGGTGCAAAACAAAGTTTGAACTTTCCTCCATCTTGTAAAAATAAATACATAAATAAAAACAAACTAAACACAATATTGTGTTAATTGTACAGTCGGACTTGTATTTTGTGACTAACATTGGACAAAAATAGGATCCGTGTGATGTGGGCGCGCTTGTGCTTGCGTGTAAAAAGTCGACTTTGTGATTTTTGCATGTGATTGCATGCATGCGATTGTGTGTGTTGCCACTGGCTCTTCGGTGTGTTTGTGTGTGCGTGTCCTGCAGCCAGAGCAACCATCTGTACGAGGAGTGACAGGGTGGGTGGGGAAAGAGGGGAGGGGGGGGGGTTGTCTTCCTGCCTCATGTTGCGAGGGTCTCCACTGTGTTCTTCTTCATGCTCGCTCATTAAGAGCTGACAAAGACAAATTCAAAAGGAAAACCTGAGACAGAGGAGGAGCTGTCCACTCGGCTTAACACGGACGAGCGAGCGCTCTCTGTCTCAGTCAAGATGGGGGGGTAACCATGGTTACCGGCGGGGCTTGCCGGGATAACAACGCTTTTTGGAGGAGCTCAAGTGCGTCTTGAATGTGAAGGTGACGTGCTCATCACAAACCAACCTCTCGGTCTCCGTGTGTGTTCTTTGGTGACTCATCCCTGGGGATGCAAAAAAAAAAAAAAAAAAAGGAGGAGGCAGGGGCACAGCAGGGGTAGAACGGGCGCTAAGGTGAAACGAGGAGGGCTAAGAATTTCGGTGCGTGTCGATCCCAGCGGGGTACATGAAAGAGAAGTAAACACATCATGAATATGTACAACGCATGCTTATTGGAACACTCCGGAAGGTGGCAAAGACATGAATAATGATCATTTACTTGAGGTGGTAAACAAGTGCAGCTTTAACGTGACTATAATTAGGATTTATCAGAGGAACAGCGTACTGCTTTGCATGTGTCGAGTCACCGGTCACATCATTAGGTACACCTGCACAATCCGAAGAAAGAGTTCCATTTGGGCAAAGATGACAATGCCAAGATTGATAATCATTTCACACTATTGGGCTGGTAGGGGAGAAATGCACAGTATGGTTTCATCATTTACTGCCAATGACTTTTTTTTTTTTTACTTGTCTGGTAGTGAATGAGTTAAAATAATAAAAAAAAAATAGAATCTCAAATAGTACAAATTGATTTCTCTCTGTTAATGCTGACACATTTCCACCTCCATTTATTTCGTTTTCACCTCGCTAGAGCGTCCGATGATGGCAATCTGCAAGTAAAGGCTGGAAATATCTCGCCTGTTTATTGAGCTCCACCCATATTCGAGACTTGAGCTTTTTGTTTCCAAATTTAAGGCATCCGGAATCGCTTCTTTCCAAAGTCTCAAGCGTGAATGAGTTTTTCTTCCGGGAACAACGGCGCCCAATTCTGTGACATCACCTTCAAAGAGTCTTATGTCATTTAAAAGCTGTGTAAGATGGCGTACGTGTCATTGACAAGTGTCATGCTATTTCATAAATGGCTGATTAAAAGGTAGCATTTCCAATCCAAATGTTTTTTTTGTTGTTGTTGTTTCTCATGAAAAATACAACAACAAAATCACAATTTGGGTGATGTCCAGCACTGTCACGGCAAAAGTAACTTGTTGTTTTTCGCCGCTGACAGCATGCCAGCATGGCTACAACCGAGTTCAACTTTTCTGAGTTTGCTTTCTGCATTTTCTTGGTTGTGAATGTGGTGTATTGGCCTTTTAAAGGTTCATAAAAGTTCTGAGGTCATTCAGGTCCAAAAACCGGCTGCGGTCATTCATGAGTCGCTACCGTGCTTTGTTTCCCATGGTGGCCGCTGCTCCACCTCAGCTTTTATTGCCTCGTTCATGAGCAGAGCCGCTTGTTCCCCCTCCCTCACATACCTTTCTGGTCTTGACTTCTTTTCTTTAAGAGATGGCGTCCCCCCTAGTCCTGGTCCTGGTCCTGCTGCTGCTGCTCCCCGCCGGGGCGAAGGGCCAAGACCCCGAGGAGTCGGAGGCGCTCCCCACAGGCTGCGGTTGGGGCCTGGGGCGACCCTACACCCTCCTGTGCGACCTGGACGCCGTGTGGGGCGTGGCGGTGGAGAGCGTGGCGGCGGGCGGCACGCTGGTGGCCATCCTGCTGGCCTTGGTGCTGCTGTGTCGCCTGCGCCACATCGGCGAGGCGGAGAAGCGCAGCGGCGTGGGGCCCATCCTGCTGCTGCTGCTGGGCGTGGTGGGCTTGTTCGGCCTGAGCTTCGCCTACCTGATCGAGCGGGACGAGTCGCTGTGCGTGCTGCGGCGGGCCCTGTGGGGCCTCCTGTTCGCCCTTTGCTTCTCCTGCTTGCTGGTGCAGGGGGTGCGCCTGCGCCGCGTGGGGCGTGAACACCGCAGCCCGAGCGGCTGCGCCCTGACGGGTCTGGCGTTGGGTCTGAGCGCCGTGCAGGGCATCATCGCCGCCGAGTGGCTCCTCCTGACCGTGCTGAGGGAGGGCCGGGCCGCCTGTCAGTACCTCCCTATGGACTTCTCGCTCGCCTGCAGCTACGTGCTGGCGCTACTGCTCGCCGCCTTGACTGCCGCCGCGCTGGCCCTGTGTGGCAAGACGCGGCAGTGGCGCTGCAACGCCGTCTGGCTGCTGGTTACCTGCCTCCTCTCGCTGCTGCTGTGGGTGGCCTGGGTGGGCTTCTATCTGTACGGCAACGCCTGGCTGGGAAAGTCGCCGCAATGGAACGAGCCGGCGCTGGCCATGGCTCTGGTGGCCCAGGGTTGGCTGCTGCTCCTCTTCCACGCCATTCCCGAGGCGCACCTGTGCATGAAGCCGCCGCCGCAGCCCACCGCGCCGGACTACTTTGACACGTCGCAGAACTCCACGCGGATGAGGGAGACCAGCTTTGACGAAGACATCCCGCTTTCTCACAGGCAGTTTGTGGAGAACCAAGGCTACGGATACAACGACGAGAACACCGCAGGTACGCTACAGTCAGTTTTAAGACGGTCATAGCTTGGTGATTTCAGTGGCAAGGGTTACTTGGTTAAATTAATTTTGCCAAATCTAATCATTTTGGACTTGGCTCACTCTGCATTGCCTGTTTTCCTTTCATTGTGATCCACATATTGTCATCTTCCATTTCATAGGTTGCTTCTGGATGATTGGCCTCTAGGGTTGCCTGAAAGCAAAGAAACAGATTAAGAAAAAGGTTCAGTGCAATAGTTATAGCAAATCGATCAATATTCCAATTAATGAGGAGAAATAACGTTGACTTCCATCAATATTAGACTCTCCCTTTCGTGGAAGTTTTTGAGGGAGGTGAAGCCTGGTTTGGTGGCTGCGGCCATCTTGGAAATTGGAGCTGGCCCAGTGTTGCACTGAAGGATCAAGAAAAGCACTGAGGACAATAAAAGGACCGCCACCTCCCCCTCAGTGTCAACATTGGAAACAAACCTTTTACATTATTAGTCGTCTGAGAGATATGTATTTTCAATCTTCATTTCTGCAAATTGAACTCACAAGTGAAACCAAAGTAAAAGATATTGTAAAATAAGGTATTTGTTGGTTTCTTAAAGCTTACAACAACCAAGACACGAATTACAAGCAGAACATTTGAATGTTTTACAAGTTTAAAAAAAAAAAGGGGGGGGGGATAACGTCTGATAAAATAATTAAATTAATGAAAATCAATAGTAATTACATTTTATTAAACTAGTTTATTTCCTTACTTCGTTTTTATACAATATAGTGATTTCTTTTATGTAAAAACATTAAAATTGCTTTTTTTTTCGGGGGGGGGGGAGGTGTAATGGATTAACCGTATCTCAATAGATATCATACTCCTTTATCAAGTTCCATACTTGGCCCCAGAATTAATTACATGTGATATGTGGGGGAGGGGGCTGCACTGTATAAGAAGAGGGGGGCAATTTCTGCACGCTCAGCTCAACATGCGTGATGACTGAGCGACAGTCAGCGAGTGACGAATGTTTCCGTCTAGGCCTGAGAAGCGGCGCTGCCGCCGCCGGCCAACACAACAGCAGCACGGGCGCCAGGCCCAGCGCCCCCTTCCGGAGCAACGTCTACCAGCCCACCGAGATGACCATGATCCTCAACGGGGGAGCGGTGAGTACATCCTCTCAGTCGCAGGTGCACACGCACACCGCCCGCCAACCGGACTGCATGCACGATCATGTGTGCGTCTCCGAATCGTTGCGGCAAAGCGACGGTTTCAGTCGTGAGTGTCTGCATATTCCAGTGAAAAGCATTTTTCCAGCGTCCTTGCTACTGGAGGCGTTTCAGTATCATTTGTGATTCAGCTTATACATTGCGGTGAATATCCACTCTTTGTCATCTTGTGCATAGCGACAATAAGCAAGTCATTGGCATCCTGACCTGAAAATATTAAAGGGGAAGTCAAGTCTCGCATTTTCTCTACAATAGTACGGAATATTGCATGTTCTACTGTTTACTCGTCTGAAGATGATATTCAAATTTATTAATGATGAGGCAAGGAGCAAATTCCAGGCGTTTTTATCCATCTCAGAAGGCACGAGGCGTGACATTTTTTTTTTTATGTCGTTTTCAGTCGACAGTAAGTGGCAGGACGAGGCAAAATGGCTGTTTGCTGCTTAATTCATATTCCGCACACGCAAGAAAACATGCGTCAAGAAAACATTTGACTTGACTTCCACTTTTTGAGTTGGTGGCAAAGCACGACACAAGGCGCCTCAGTTGACCTCAACATAGTTCCTTGGCACCAAGATGCCAAAGGATGATGATAACGCAACACTTTTTATTTTTTTATTTCTATTAGCAAGTACATTTTCCAAACGGGCACATTTGTGAATGCCAAACCTAGTCGCAGTTCACTGTACTACAAAAAAAAAAAAGATTGGACTCTTTTGCCGCTGAATTGTCTCATCGATCTGAAGCTGCATCCCAAGGATATGGAATCAATGCTGCATTTTGGATGCACATGCATGAACGGGCTTTGACACAAATAGTCATTCGGTTGACGTTGATTTGTGTTTCGGCGGGTGGGGAGGAGTGCGTGAATAAGCCGCCGTTCATGAAACACGATGAATGGCCGCTCTGGCTTTCCATTTAGCTGCTTCGCAACCACACAAGCACGCGGCAGATAGCGCAGGCAACACCGGCTAAAATGGCGCTCCTGCCTGGGCACTATTTTTATTGAACTGAACTGTCGTTTGTCTTTTATTGCTGAAAAGCGGCAAACAAATCCACCTCGCACATTCACATATTAAAGAAACAACAAGCACTTGTTCAGTTTTTTTTAACTACATACAGTAAATATAAACACAACACCTACAATAAAGTACCATTTCTTCAAATGGAACTGAGGCCTTAGTCAAGGAGCGGGCAATAAAAAGCTCCAAAAAAACTAAGTAAGTGTTATGACAAAATCTTTTGCGCAAAAGAAAAAAAAAAATTGAACAGCTAAACTTTATTTGGGTGCCAAACGAGGGCGTGTCAATAAACTGTATAACAATCAATAGTAATGGTAAGTGGTTGCATTTTTTTTAGAGGAAAATACACTTTAATTTTTGCAAATTATCATTAAATGTGATCAATTATAGTAGAATTTAAATTTTAATATTTATTATGAGGGGGCTGGGAGAAATCAAGAATTGCATAAGAGGCTACATGAATCAAAATATTCATTAATTTATAGTGGAAAATTATTTTAATGATATTTACTTAGAATAATTGACTTATCTATATGTTTTGTTATTTCTTTTCCATATACATTTTAAAATTTTTCTACAGATTATTGTGCACGTGTGATTAGGTATGTGTAACACAATAAGCACACAACCGCACTTGCTGTGTGTATGAGTGTGAAGACGCATGTGTGACCAACAAAACAGCTTAAGATGATTAACCAAAATGAAATTCATACTCTAATTGTGGTAAAAGATCAATTTGCTTAAACACAAATTGAATGTTTTCGTCACATTTTTTGGTGCTCTTTCCCACAGGTGCCGTCGGCCCCTCCCACCTACACGGGGAGGCAGCTCTGGTGAGCAGAGGGAGATCGTACAGACGACGAGGGGGCGGCGGAGAGTTTCGAAGGGGAGGCAAGCGTGCGAAAAAAAAAAAAATAAATAAAAATACACAGATGCCACTTTCACTTTGTACAGACTGTGTGCCAATCAGATCCGGTGTGTAAAGAGGAGGCCATGGAGGACAGAGCTAAATATCTTCAAGCACACAATTCTCAAAAGAAGGCCTTAATGACCAGTGGACACTGAAAGAAAGCGCAAAAAAAATATCAAAATCCACACGGCTTTTTTTTTGGCTTGACTGCAGCACTGTAAGCATCGTTAAAACTGTGAATATCCTTCGTTTGGCTCTGTCCTCCATTAGGCCTCACAACGTCAACGACAATAATCCCACCCCTCCACCAATCAAGACTGTGCATATGATGACACACAACAGCCACCCCGTCCGTTTTTTTTTTTTTTTTGCATGGACACAAAAAGTGACTGACAAAAAAAAAATCACCTGCACAGAAGCACTGCAAGCGACCATCCAACGGCGACTTGGAGAATCTCAGCCAAACGCCGGGGAACTCTATCACACGGGAGGAAATGGAGCGAGCAAATTTCTGCAAGACAACACTATATTTAGAACCATGTGTGTGGAGACAAGCGAGATCAGATTTGGAGGGCGAGGTTGCAAAATGAGGGGGAGGGAAGAGCGCAACTGTGGAATCGGCAGAGAAAATGAGTGGGAGCGGCCCTCTTCCTCTTCCTCCTCCAGGACGACTCGTTTCACCAGAGTCTCATTTCAACGCTACGTCTTCTTCATCCTGTCACCGGCTTGCACTGGAGAAGCTGTGTACATACTGTAGTTGTGATGTGTATATACAGTGCATATACATACACACAAACAAACAAACAAAAAAAAAAGCCAGATTGCTTGTTTACTTTTTTTCTATTCTGAATTAACCGTGATTTTTAAAAAAATCTTTTTAGACCAGTGTTTCCCAACCTTTAGTGAGCCGAGACTAGTCAACTCAATTCAACGTTTTTCATTTGCTGACTTGCTCGTCACTCAATAGGCCAGGCTCGTCTTTTCAGGGAACACGCATTCAAAGTCACAAACGCTACAGTGTAGAAGGGAAAAGACCGACATCTCAAATGCATATATTTTGGTATCATATGCATAAGTTTTAAAATATATACAAGTAAAGCATTTGGTCCCTACTTTGTCGACTGCGTGGTTGGTCTGGAACCAAAGCCCCGCGATAAATGAGGAATTGCTGTATTTCGGTTGTATGAATGGCAACAGGCGAACGTGCACGTTAATTGTCCTGCCTGTCACTATACATCGCTGGCATAGACAGATGAACAAAGAAGCATTATTTGTCAGAAATCAATCATTTTCATACTAATGTGCAAAGTAGTTGGGATTCACTGGTTTAAACGCATAATTTAACATCAACTGCTCATTTGATTTGAATTTTTTTTTAATGGTTGCTTTGCATTCATATATTTGCGTGCTCTTACATTTTTTTATTACATTTTTTTACAGGCAAAATAATTTGAAGTCCATGCAGTGTTCTTTTTCTTGTGTTTTTGCGCATCAGAGGTTAAAAAACAAACAAAAAAGAATAACAAAACAGATGTGAATAATAATTAGCGGCACTTTGTGCAGTAAGAGAGACGAGACTTAAAGACTGTTCACGGCTGATACAAAAAGCAGAGCAGCGGAATAGGCGCAGTGGAGCCCGCACAGCCACACATGACAAGGAAAAGGCTGCCGCAGTGTGTGTATGTCTGTTTCTAAAACAGGAACAACAACACGACAGGCCTAAACACAGTCACCAGAGTTACAGACACAGGCGCTAATCTGCGGAACAGGGGTTAAGATGAGCAAGAGGGGTAAGGGGGAAGCATTAGTTTGGAGGGCAGGAACAACGATCAACAAGAGGTATAGGAACCGAGGTTAATAGGCTCTGCAGGAACAGGGTTTATCACAGGCTTCAGGAACAAAGGTTAAAACAAGCAACAGCAACATGGTTTAACATTTGCAACAGGAACAAGGGTGAAAAACATGGGCAATGAGAACATACATATACAGGAACAGGGTTGAACATGGCTATAGGAGCAAGGGTAACGTCACAGGCTGTAGAAACGAGATTCATCTCAATAACGAGGAACAAGGATAAAGTACACAAGGTGAGGAACCGTGATAAACGGGACCATGGCAACAGGAACAAATAGTGACAAGATGGAATACAGGATCCAGGATCAACATGAGCGACAGGCACAAGGGTCAAGAACATGGGCAACAGGAGCATGGTTTAAGACCACAGGGTTTAACGAGGTCACGAACCATGGTTGACTCATTCACTGCCGACCAATTTGCAGCCATTTTAGAGCATTTTGATTATCTTTTCAAGTTGTTTTCCCCAAAACACTGACTTCTGATCAAAAGCAGAACAGTGACTTTGATGCCAATATTTTTTTAGGCTGCTGTGACGCTTCAAACAATGAAATAAAAAGCGCCATTCGAAGTCTGTTGCTTACCAAAACAGCAGCACACTGGCTCGAGTTGAATGGCAGATTTTTTTTTTTTTTTTTTTACATAGCATTCATCATTTGTTCCATGAACAGCGCCATCTTTTCTCACACTCTGGACACACACCTGCGACTAATTTCCACGCATTTCCATACTCTCTGTAACATAAGGTGCCTCAACTTGTCTGACTTCCGTATTGGCATTTCTCCGCCTTGCAATCGGTATGACAAGCCAGGATTCATCCCCTAATCTTTATCTTCTACTCAAAAGTTGTGCTGATCCAGAATCCAGTGCAATGCAACGCTGCCATCTACAGGCATCTTTACAGTGGTTTAAAAATTGGAATTTCACAAACACCGTGGCAAGATGCTCTTCCGCGGCGACCCGTTGAAAAATATTCTTAACGAATATACACGTCGGTGTCAGTAAATAAGGCGCTTAGATTCAAGTCGACAAACGTCCAGAGCAGTGAATGAGTTAACAGCAGCAACGAGAACAATTTTGAACGACGACGGGCTACGGGAACAGGGTTCTGCATGGCATACAGGAACAAGGCTTAACAGCAGAGGCAATACATGAGCATGCGCTCAGGTCAACAGTGACAACGTGAACAGGGCATGACTTGAAGTGTCAAAGCGTTACCGGGGAACATTTTCAACACTTGTGATGTTTTCACTGAGTGTGGAGAATTGAAAAAAAAAAAAAAAAAAAAAAAAAAAAAAAAAAAAGGACTAAATAAGTTGTGACTTTGTAGATTTTGCACTGTCGACTACCTACAGTATGTGTGCATGCGCGGCACCATTTCAACATGTCCCACACCTTTCTCTCAGACGTGCTTTTGAATATTTATGTGAAGGTCATGTGACAACATTTCAGTGTACATCGGAAGACGCCTTCAGTGTCTGTCAAAGGAAGCGGATTCTTTAGCTTCACATCAGAAGGGGGGGGGGGATATCATCACTTGACCCAATAAAGACTTTGAAACGGGGTCTGAACTCTTCCACCTGCTATTTCATCTCTGTGTTCTAAATGTGGTGAATTTGCACATTTCTCTGTTCAGTGGAGATGGGTGGTCGGGCGTTTTGGGGCGAGGGGAGGCTCAATGTCACGTATGCTCCCCCCAGGTTTCGACACATCCTTGCCTGTCCTGTTCTGTCCTGTCCTGATGTGTGTCGCCTTCAGACTGCTCCGTCGGGACAGCTGACGGGCGGGGGAGATATTCGGTTTTCACAGCTGTGACTGTGCAGTGACGCAGCATGCCTACGTAGAGCTTCACTCGTCCTAACACCTCCCAGCCACTACTAGCAAATTATGATGATGAAAAAAAAAATGAATAAAAAAAAAAAGAAACACTTAACTCTTTCTGTAACTAATTCAGGAAAAATGTTCAATAAAGTGTCATGTTTAGGTACAATTGACTGGATGCGACTTTTCTTTTTTTTTTTTTTACGTGATACTCTATTTACATGTGATAATTGCCTTTCATTTGAAATCATGAAGAATCTATACCACCATATTTGGATTATTATTTGATATATATATTAATTCAATATTGCAGTGTCTTTTGGATGAATCAAAGTGTGGCGACTTGGCGCTTGTTGTAGTGCTACATTACGTGCCGATTGCATTACAAAACAAACCTAATGAAGCCCAAGACTCCGACTGGTGCAGATTGCCAAGCAAATGCTGCGATCCAGTTTCTGTCAGGCCGGGCCGGCCGCTGCTGGGCCGCGCACTATCAGATGTCATCCCAATGAAATGGATCATTTCATCTCGCGGCCCAACAAGTGCAGCAGCTGTCTCGCGGGCTCCCGAGCGGCCGCAAAGGGAGATCCATGACCCCTCTTGGTCCCGCTCGGCCAGGCGAGCGCATCAGACGTTTATCGCCACGAGGCCACGCTACGTTGAATTGCTAGTTTGGTGATTTTAAGAGGGAGCTTGGAGGTCATGTGGCGAGAAAAAAAATGGAAGAAATGCTTATATTTTGTGTGATTAAGAGTCGCCACATTAGCTACACGTCCCAATAAAAGTTTTTTTATTAGCTATTAATTTAAAAAAAAAAAAGACAAATATGTAACAAATAACAAATGCAAAAAAACAAGATCGTATGGGTGGACATATAAATACATTTATTATCATTTATTAATAATTGTTTTATTATAATATATTATTATAATTATAATTAAAATAATAATAATAATAATAATTATTATTATTATTATTATTATTACCTCATCTGTTATTGGACTATATTGTAAAGCAAAATCTGAATACTGCACAAGAAAAAAAATAAAAAAAATCAAGTTTCAGACGTAGTGGTCAATGAGCCATTAGTGACATTTGGAAGGGGGAGAAAAAAAAAAGGGTTGTCTTTATCATCTGCTTCCCCACGTCCTGCTAAACAGGACAGAAGGTGGAGCATACAACGGAGTCTTCCTTTTCCTCTGGCCTCAGCGGAACACTTGGGACTTTTTTTGCTTTTGTTGACACAACGGCAGACTGATGACAAATGAAGCCCCAGTCGTGCGATTTGACAGCATGGACGAAGGCAAAGAAGGCAATCACCCGATTGGACGCGCATGTCACAGCAGAAATGTGCTGCATTTGATTGCGTCCAAGCTTTTGAAATGGCCCGTGCGGCGGGACGGATGTTTTCCGTCAGCGTGACAGCCGACTAATCGTCTTCTGAACGCTGAAAGAATGTGGTTGTTAGCGCGAACTTTTAAAGCTACGTACCACCAATCATCATCCAACAAATACGGCACACCACGTTTTGATGAAGATGCTGTGGTCGGGCAAGTTTGGATTTGAAAATACGCAGCACTCACAAAAATGCCAACATATTGGGTTTTCTTTCGGGTGGAAATTCAAAATAAATCAAATCTGAGACACTAAACTATTTTCAGTACTTTTTGGCACAACTTCCATATCAAATGTTGTGATTTTATACTTTACGAACTATTTTAATTTTACTTTTTTTTTTTTTTTAAATGTGGAAAAGTGAGGCATGTCAGAAAAGTTCCAGGACCGGCATTCCAAAAGACATTTCAGTCAATCCAAACTAGTTTTGTTCTAAGCTTCTTGAGTACACTTTGACAGTCTGCGACGTCAAGCACTCCTTGAAGCAGTCTTTGTCATCATTTCTATCTTGAGGACATCCACAACTTCCAAACGGGTCCTCTTCAACTCTTCTGAGCAAGGAACCATCAGGTTCTCAGGGCATTGCCAACAGATTTGTTTTCATCGAGCAGCAGCGTTGAGTTCTTCGGCCGCATCTCGTAGGTAAAATATAAAACGCCAACTTTGTGCTTTGAATTTGGACGTCAGTCCTGGAACTTTACTGACACGCCTCGTACGCATCCATTAAGTTGGTGACAGTGTTTCTGAGCACCTGGACACAGATTCAGATTTGGACGCAGTGCAGTCCAGCTCGTCCACGCTGGGCATCAGTCGCTCGCCGCCATCCGGGGTGATCCGAGGAGTGGGGAAAGACATGCTCAGTGGGGTGGGAGACAGCACGTTGACGCACGAGTCGGAATTCTCAGACTCTATGCTTTCAGTGGTCTCGCTCATGGTTGTGCCCACTGTGGATGAACAAAAGGTATATCTGTGAACAAAAACTTTTCGAAAACCGTACATCGAGGACTTGATTTTTTTTTTTTATTGTATTTATATACGTATTATAGCGACTGAATCCGTACATCGAGGACTTGATTTTTTTTTTTATTGTATTTATATACGTATTATAGCGACTGAATCCAGTTTTGAAACATGAATTTGCATGACACCGATACTCCATTTTCCAAGATCAAAGTGTTTTCTCTGAAAACGATTTCCAGACCGGCACCATGCGTCCATCATGTCGCAGCAAAGAGTCACATGATGTGATTGATGAGGTGCCGAGAGCCGCACCTGTCCTCGGTTCCTTCACCTCGTGCCCTCAAAAGTATCAGTGTGTGTCCCTCTGCGGGTCACTCACGGAGCTTATTGTTTTTCCGCCTGACTGATGCGGACATCGTGCTGCGAAATGTGCAATGGCAGCTGTTGCCGGATCGGCTTGGAGGGCGAGCGTGCGGTCAGGGAAGGGAGGGGGAGGAAAGCTATGGGGGGAGGGGTGGCTTCTACTTTCCTGTGCTCTTTTTTTGTGTGTGTTTGTCATCATCACATCTTAAACAACAGTGCAATCAAACTGATTGGACTCGCATGCTGATCCAATGGTGCTTTGGAAACGGGAGAGTGGGATTGTGGGGAGAAGCGCCCCCCCCCCCGCCCCCCACGCCCTGTCGTTAGATAGAATGACTGGTCAGCAACCGTGTTGCAGTGAGGAATGTGCATGAGCTGAAACTGGCAGCGTTTACAGCCAGGCGGGGGACGAGGTGTGCCCAGTTGGAAAACTTCATCAGCATCTCAACGGGTCACTACACAAGGCTCATTTGCTTTTTCTTTGGCTTGCTTTGGTGACACCCAACAGAAGGGTACCAGTCAAGGCCTAGAAGCAATGTGTGGGCTGAGTGGAGTTTAGGTAGATGGTAATGATGTGGTATGCTTTGGATCAAGAGATACGTGTGCACAACAGATGAGAGAAATTAGCTCATTCAGCCCCCCACAAAATGGCCACAGCAAAAGATGTGCTGTCGAAACAGTTAAAAATAACCCAAATTGGGTAAAAAAAAAAATAAATTAAGTAAATTTTTTTTTGTTGTTGTTGAGTGTTATTTGACACAAATAATCAAATTGCGCCACTCTGACACAATTTGGGTTAGTTTTAGCCCAACTCTTTTCAGAGTGAGGAATGTCCATCTCTTTCTTTCTCACTCACACCTTACTTCCTCTCTATCTCCTCCTCTTTCCTTTTTCCTTGTTCTCACGCAAACACCCAGCCCCCATCCTCGTTCTATCTCACACACAAAAACAGGCCGAGCCCTGCAGACATTTCCTCTATTGTTGGCTTGTCGTCTTTTTCTGCCTTTCCTTTCCTTCCCTCCCTCCATCTCTGCCCTCATTGGCAACGTGCGCCTCCGCCACGCATTCCGAGCCACATTCATTTGACTGTTACGCGTTTCGTTTCCACGCCGCTTGTCGTCATCGGCCAACATTGAACGTGAGCGAGCGTGCTACGGCGCGTCGCCAAGTCAATACTTTTCCTCTCACCTCGCTTCTCCACCCGAGCCCAGAATTCCATGACGGCCTTGGGAACGTCGCGGGTGACCCTCAGGTTCTTTTGCCACTGACGCAGCTCCTGCACATGAGGCTGCGCTCTGACCTACATAAAACACAAACGCCTCCCATCATCATCATCCTCATCATCATCAAAACATACTTTTAGTCTGACTGTTAATGCAGTGAGGAATGGCGACTTTTATTTAAAAAATGGCTTGTATGGTTAATTAATTTTAATGGGTGACAGTTTGAATCTGGAACAAATTAATTAACATGAACCCAATGGGAGGACTGTCCCAGAATGAATTGGGTACAACTTTGGAGGTACTACCGCTTGAGTTATCCTTCTCAGGCTGCGTCTGCATGACGATGGGGGGGGGACCCAAAAAAAAAAACAACCAGAGAGGCAGCGAGAGAAAATGATCTGTTGTTCCGAGTCCGACGCGTGGAGCACATTCCGACTTGAAAAGCCACAAAGTGACACTGTCGCCGCCTTTTGTTTGCCGCAAAGCTGCCTGGACTCGTTTCAACTGTCGGCTGGCCGGCCCGCGTCTCGGCCGTCGCTCAACACATTCGGCCGCACAGCAGTGAACTTTTCGCTGACTCACGCTGTCGTCAGCCACGCGCGCGACTTTTGCCACACAAAGAGAAGCCCAGGCACTGAAAAATGTTTCACTTTTATCAGCCCGGAGGGAAGAGGGCTGAACGATTTTGAAAAATGATATAATTGCTCTTTATTTATGCTATTTCAATTTATTAGGGCATTTTTTTTCAAGGTCGTCGTCCAGTGTATTTTTTTTTTTTTTTTTTTACAATTTTTATTTATTTCAATTTATTTATTTTCTATTTATGTATTTATTTAAACAAACAAACAATAAGTTCATCAGTACTATAATGAAAAATTATAAGAATTTATTTTACCTCATTGTTTTGGTCTTAATATGAAAGAATTTGACTTGCAGTTCACCGAGACTTGACAAAATTTTGGGTATTGCCGAGTTGACAGGGGATGCGTGCGTGCGTTTGTGCACATTTGTCACATGAACGTGTCCACGCGTGGGGCTTCTATTCAAACGATTCACGTACGAGGGCAAGTGGCTCATTCAGTCGGAAACGCAGACCTACTTTTACTGTTGACTCCATAGCAAACTGGGTGACTGCCAGTGTCTGTGTGTGTGTGTGTGTGTGTGTGTGTGAGACGCTCAGCTCTTTTTGCCCTTATGTCAAGTGGAATCACCACTCACACTGGCCCACTTCTTGACAATAAATGCTGCACGATGAGCGCACTCGGACGACTCGGCTCACTCAGTGAATGGAGGTGATCTGAAGTGAAATTTAAAATGCCTTTGGAATTTGACACACCAGCGAGGGTGTTGTTTACAAGCATGGCAAATTTGAATACATACATATACACGCACGCACACACATGAATACATATACTGTGGGCGTACACTGAATGTGTGGAAACCACACCCCATTTAACTATCAATCAAAGCACATTTTGGAGACACTAAAGCATCCCGGAATATAGCACACTGGCTCGTTGCGGGGCTTTCACAACGGGCAACAACGAGGCGCTCTAAAAGCAGGCCTGCCGGCGTGAAGCTGGATGTCAAGTCATTTTTTTATTTTATTTTTTTCATTAAAATGTACTTACTTCAGAAACAAATTTATTTTAGCTCGGGATAAATGGATGATGCTTAAAATTCGAATGATACTTCCAGCAACTGTTTGCTCAGTACGGCAACTCATTTATTAGTTCCTAACCATTTTCACACACAAACAGACGCAACATTCTTGAAGGTTTAGGCGGTCCACCGACAGAATAACAACCAGCCATGCTTTTCGATGCGTCTGCAATTATGTTTCTCGGCGAGTGCAAACGGCAACGGCAGCCATGTGACTCGGTGACCCACATGAAACGCTTCAGGAAGCCGAGAGCTAAAGCCCTACTGCTTTCTCCCACATCCTTTGCATTATTAACGGCTTTACATAATTTCTTTGCTGACAACTTCTTTTGCTATTTTTTTTCTTCTTCCTCCTCACCCTGCCTGCATGTTTTGGGTTTGCGGCCATTGCAATTGTTCAGGGGGGGAAAAAAATGCCATCATAATACGAGCGTAATTGAACGTCATAGACACAATGGCGGCCAAAGTATTTCCAGCGGCTGTCAATCACACTGAATGTGAAGTCTGTTTATTGCACACTGACCACTCAGGCTCAGCTGACCATCCCTCACACAACTTGAGAAGTTGTAGCTATCAGCTGAGTGTGTGTGGGTGTGTGTGTATACATATGTGTGTGCATTAGAGTCGCAGGCATGCATGGATGAATGGATTAGCGAGCGGTGCTAAGGCACACAGTGTAAAGACGATTGCGTAATACGTTCAGACCCCCCCCCCAACCTCACCCCCCCCTTTCAGCCCTTGGTAGAGTTTGACAAGAGAGGAGACAGACAATCGCATTAAGCGTGAGCTTGTTTTCCACTCGTGTACACTGTGCGCAATGTTTTGATTCAGATGCATAATAGCAAGTGCACACACAAACACACACGCAGAGAAATGTTTTTTCCCCTTGATTTCTCTGTTACACTGCAGTCAAAGCTGCGTCACACAGGTTATATAAGAGACAAGAGAGAGGAAGAGAAATGTGTGCATGCGTGTGTGCGCGAGCGCAAGTGGGGGGGCGCTTCGGGGGGTTGAACGGCTGATAAGAGCAGAAAATTTGGACGACTAGAAACACTAATCCTACATTTCGTGATATTTGCTGTTAAAAATGGAGGGTTGACTCAAACAGGAATTTGTGCGCATATTTGCATATTTTAGGCACTTTTACAGCTGGGACATAACATTAGGTACACTTGCACAATGGGAAGGCATCCCAAAACAAGATGACATCTGTACCAAAGATATCTAAGACAAAAGAATTTATGTTTAAAATGGATTTGGTTTGGTTTCAATTCATTGCAACAGCAGTAAGGCAGGTCGTGAAGATGTTTTCAAAAAAAAAAAGAGATGCTTCCAGATGCTTATTACCACTCCCAGCTGAATTATGAATCCTTAATGTCAGCACACAATGCAAAGCGCCATAGACGGGCTAACAAATATCGATAGTCACAGTGTTTCACCATTTGAACACAAATGGTACGTTGGACAGCAGATATTTTTGTATTATTTAGTAACTTACTTTTGTCAGGGTAGTTTAGGTCTGCGTGACTGCATCATACTGCCCCCAGTGGACAAGTCGCACACACCAGAATGAGCTGCAACGACTTGATTATAAATTGTTTAATTATTTATTTATTTCTTTGTCTTTTAAATTGTTTAATTATTTCTATTCATGATGGCATTACTGTTTGTTTTCGCAGTACAGAATTAGACCGTGCTCTTTTCTTTAATAAAAGACAAAGAGCAAATTTTGTGAGCTTGAGTTTTTGGGAGAGGCCAGAATCGATTAACGGCACGTCGTCCATATATTCCAATGGAGAGAGATGCTTTGAGATACGAGCCTGGTCAGAGAATAGATTGAACTTGTATCTCAGGGCACAACAACATGTTTATTGCTGGCGTTGTCCTGCAACTAATCTAATCCTTTGCCTCCCTTTGGGAAGCAAAGTTGTAGAAATAGCTCTGAGCTCTCAATAATTAATATCTCCCTACCGGTGTCAATCAAAACGAAGCGTTAATAGCGTCGGAGGAACCCCCGTTTGTTTACGCAGTTGGACCTCATTTTGAGGCCGTAAGACAGACTTAGTTACCGTAGATGGTTAATAATTGGTTGCATTCAGAAATGATCACATGCTTGTTGCAAAGGCACAATGTGACAGACGCGCATGATCTCACACACGCACGCGCACACACACACGCACTGAGTCACTGCATGCCCAAAATATCTTGTGTAGCCTAAATAAGTTATGATCCTCTTGTGTCCTCAAAGACGCCAAAACCCTCAGCCAACTTTGCAGTCTGTCAGTCTGCGTTCAAGGCGAGGAATGACTGTGTCGTAGTAGTACCGTTTGCTACTAGTATCGCAAGTAGGCAATTCTATATAGTAGTTCTACTGTATGCGGAAATGTTATTAAGAAGAGGACGGCATCCGTTTTAACAACAAATGTTAATAGGAAGACAGTTTCAGCATTTCTTCGATATCGTGACATGTACCTTTAAGTCATTGCACTAGTATGCGGTTTTTCCTCACTAGTAGGATGACGACATGTTGTGAACTAATTGACCATTAGTGACATAATAAAATGTGAATAGTTACGCATCACAAGTAGTGCTCCTTCCATGCATTTGTCAACAAGTACACATTTTTGCCTCACGAGCAACATGAACTGTAATATGCCAACGTTGCCCCACATGTGTGCAGACATGTCACTAGTCATTGTACGAATGTGTTGAGGGGACTTACTGGTGAGGGCAGGGAGTGCACCAGTACTTGGACCATGAATATCAAATAATAGCTGAAATAGCGGTTGAAAGAAAAATGGTACAGTAGGTGTCTGTTCACCTATTGCCAGTAGAGCTCAATTGAGTTTAGTCTGCTTTATAGCAGTTTAGTTAGACCTTTTCCCTCACAGCAGCCTTGCAGGAGGCAATAAAACCCGCCGACAACTCATGACACAAGCCAGGAGATGTTCAATTTCATTTGGACTCCCTGCAGGCCAAGTGCGCAAATTAAACCACAAAGCCAGCACGCCCTCTACTGGTCATGAACCGGCAGTGCACAAGTGGCGCGCTTGTTCTACATTTTGAATGTATGCATTTGATGCGTCTTGCGTACCTTGTAGCCCCTCCAGAAGGACTGGATGATCAACGCAGCCTGATCGTCACTCAACTGCAGGAAGAGCGGGATGGGAGGCCTCGGACTGACAACGTGGCGATATATAATTTGTATTGAAAAAAAAAAAAAAGGCACACGATGTGAGAGTAATTATTCAGGAAGGAGAATATTCCCGGCTGGTGATGTTAAATAATTTTGGAAAAGAGAACTCACTGCATGCTGAGCCAGGCTCTGACAAATGGGATGTTGTTGAATTGTCGGGGGGGTTGTCCTTGTCTGCGGGGGTTGTGACTGGCAAAGAGCGAGAGAACCAGTGAGAGAGAATAGGAAAGGTTGGAAACAAACGCACCACCTGGGACCTCTTTAAAAATGAGATGGCTGCTTAGTATTCAAGGACACAATTGAAATCAGTTCCCAAGAAGCAAAATGACAGGACGCGTGCGACTTACTTGTAGAGCCACTCCACCAGGAAGTCGATGGGGTTAAACGTTATCACTTTCCTCTGAAACACAATGTAAAGACAAGCATAACAACAATTTGTGGCAAAAAGTATTTTTACCAGAATGCTAACAAGCGGAAAAGTTAGGTGGATTAGGCCATGACAGATTGCAAAAGATAAAATACAATAAATGGATAAAAGGACAGAAATAAATGAAAAATGTCACTATTGTGAATCGCTTAATTCAACAATTGTCAATTCTGATTTGACCTTTTGATGCCCACCGGCAAATCATTTCACCCAATTGAGACGAGTCAGATGGAAAACGCAAACGGCGTACCTGCAGACAGCCTTGCTTCTCGGCTTCTTTGAGGACAGCCTCAAGTGCAGGCACCAGCACGGGGAACACCTTCTCCTCCATGTACTGCGTGACAGGATCTGACACACGCAATCGCGATGAGGACGCCGATCGGTTTCAAACCAACAACGGACAACGTTGCCTCACGTTGAAACGGCTGCGGACAGAAAGGAGGGGGCACTCCTTTCTTGTGGCTCAGAGGCGGATCCACCCCAAAGACGGAAAAACCGGCGTGGGCAGGGTGGTGCAGAAGCGGGTCCAGGTCCAGCAGTAGCGCATTCTCCTCCTCCTCATCATCCTCCATTGACGTCTAGTTAGTTCAGAAAGTTCAAGGTCAGGGAAGCAAGGCCTAAGCTACAAAATAAAAATGCTTTGGCCAGGCTTACCTTGGCAGAGGTGTGTGAGGTGCTGCTGCCTTTAGAGGGTTCCGAACAGGATCCATCAGGACAGGGAGGACACGGCAGCCCTGCTTCAAAGTCTCCGGAGAGACGCATGAGGACAAACTCAGGTTTTAAAATCATTTTTATCCGGTCCTAATTAGCATAGTCTTCGCTTACATTTTGTCACGTCTCATACACAACCTCATCAGAAAAAAAAGAAAAGTAAATTCTGACTCTTACTGGTTCTGGTTTTCAGCCTACTTCACATAAAACAACTCCACGAACATAATTCCAGGATAAGAAAATTATGAGGTGAATATAGAGAGCTAAAAAAGTAATAATAATCTTTGCGCAATAAAGAATAAAATTAAAATAAAAAAAATATTTTTTATTAAAAAAAATGAAAATAAAAATTTCATATGCAAATATCATTATGCAACAAACATTATGAAAGCCATATGAAAATGTTTGATGAACATTTGAATGTGTACGCAATGACTGAATTTGCATCGAAACGAGTTAGCAGAAAGCGTTGTGATCTTACCGGCACAAACTTCCTCCCAAAGGGACCTTTTGCCACAAACCGGGTTTGGAATTCGTGACGAGTCCTCGCTTTGGTAGCTAAACATGTTTTCGTTTGGCTTTTTAAGTCGCTACTCAAGGAAAACACGAAAGTTTTAAAGAACCAAAATGGACTAAAAATGGGTGCCTATTGCCTGGCGTCGCTTGCATGTTGGACTGTTGTTGCCACGCGGTTGCTGAGCATTCGTTCGTTGCTAAGGAAGTGCAAACCAATCACATCCGGTGGGTCAATGGCATAGGTCACGTCTTATGTGTTTTACATAAAATCTTCTCGTTCGTCTGTGGGTACATCTCATGTCTTCGTTTCACAGATTTGAACAAGGCCACGAGCCAACGAAGCACCTTGCTTAAGTGACCACTAGGGGGACCCCAAGGACAGTTAACTGAAAACAGGAGTATTGTGGAAGGACAGCGTGTCAGCGAAAAAAAATATTGAAAAAAATCAATTATTCTACTTGATTTTTTAAAACTATATACTAACAAACTTGTTGCATCTACAAATAAAAGCTCAAAGATGAAGTTGCTTTTAAATATAAATCTATTGCTCTCACATTTCAAAGGCATCCATGATAGGTTGATGGAACACAAAATCGGCCCTCGGTGTGATTTTAAGTGTGAATGTTTGTCTTTGTGTGCTCTGTGTGCCAGCGACCATCATGCGGACCAGCGGATCTGATAATGAATCGATGGATGTATTAAACTTAAAATTTAAATACACCTGAACTGTACGCAGGGAGTGGTTCTTTTATAGAGAGAGGGAGGGAACCATCCAAAATTGTTGAGGTTGCAGTAATTTTCCCAAAGCTCCTGGGCCTGAAAGCGTTTTTATTTTTTTAACAACTTGACAATTTCAGATTGGACCACAAACCAGTCAAAATTGCCTTGAAAAGTGCATTGCTTGCGTGCCATTTCGGGTTCTATCCAGGGTCGTCATTTGTTCACGGAAACGGCGCTCTCGCACAGCCCTTTTCTGAACACCTCGCGACTATTTCAACTTGAGTGCTCTTGCGTAAAACAAAACCTTAAGATGTCTTTCATTTGTCTTAAGCCTGCAGGGCGAGCGGGTTCTTGAGCTTATCATTACTCGCGAGAATATTAAGAGGATGCTGTGAGCATTTCAATTAAAAAGTACATAAGCAGATGATATTTACATAATGATGATCTATTTATACGAACCGGTTTAGATGATAGGCGTTATGATTCCCCAGAGGGCTCTTTTTTTTTTTTTTCCCCCTATTGAGAAAATGACTTGTGTTATTTAAGCGTCGCTGTCATGTGGAGGACACTTTTCATCAGACTCTCTGAGGGGGGCTCTTCTTAACGCGCAGAAAACAAAGACGATTAGTCAATGAAAGAGATAACAAAGGAAAAAAAATACAACTAACTTGCGGCTCGTGGGCTATTTATGGCCCGTGAGAGCATTTGATCCGGCCCAAAAAAGAAATAAAGCCGAATCAGAATCCCCAAAAGGCCTCAAAAGTAGGACATGATGTTAGCGATGCAAATGACCGTATTTGTTCCTGAGACGGCGGACTGCTGATGATCGCGTTTTAGCTTTTGTTCTGCCCTGTGGGGCTTTTCTGCCACATTCAGGTCATTCAACTTTGTTTATGAGCAAAGTTCAAAAGAGCATGTTTGTTTTTCCAAAGAGAAGACGCAAGCATCAAGCGCATGGGCGCAGACAATTCAAAGAAAGGGCACGTTCTTAGACGAGTTACAGTGCCGATTTGAAAAGTGTCAGCAAGAAAAAAAAAATAGATTGCTCTCAACCAATGGACTGCCACTGTTAATCAATAATGGTAGGATTACGAAGAACAAATACATGTGCTGCAATAGTTTCCTCGGACTCATCGATTCTGAACGCATTCACTCATTTCATGGAGGTGGATGTTGGAAATTCTGCTTTTATGACGATAACGCTGGGCAAGAGCAAATTTGAATCTCAGGTGGCTTTATGCCTCACTGAAAGATATTTTGGACGCTGATTTAAAAAAAATGTGTTCCTTTTTTTTCTAGCACATCATGCTTTTGAAATATTTTTTGTTTTAAGTTTGACTCATAAAAGCTTGCCCAAGAAGGATTTTATGTTTCAGAAAATAAAAAAATCCTTACCATTCATCTTTAAATAATACAAAATACATAAGGCAAGGCAATTCAACTTTTTTTTTTATATTACACAATTTATAAACAAGGTATCTCAATGTGCTTCACGGTCACAAAATATTTAAAGGCAAAACACAAAATTAAAAAAAAAAAAAAAAGAGAGAGAAAAGAAATAAAAAGCAGTTTACTAAAATTGCAAAAAAAAAAAAAAATGTACCTGGCAAGAGCATGATTTTGGAAAAATTGATTACCGGTAACAAATGTTCTTAACAACCAATCATAGGTTTGGGGGAAATGGTTTTAACCTGGATTTAAAAGCATCCATATCTGGACTTGTTGGATATTACTACATTCCTTTATGAAAACCTGTAACGTAAAAAATATTTGCCTGATGGCCTTATTTGTTTTCAATGCAACAAAATGGGAGAAGTGAGTTAAACTTCACACCCGGTTCTCTGAACTGCGGCAATTTTGCCAGATCGCTTTCGCAAAAGAGGCTCATGAGTACAGCAGCCCTTTTCCACTCGGTTCATCCGCTCAGTTGAAAACAGTCAAAATTGAGCTAGACATTTGGGTGGCTATCAGGCATGAGTCAGCGGCCAATCTGCAGTCAAGAACAATTCCTGGCACGTGAAGATGCCGCTTCCTCATTTTGGGCTCCCTCTGGAAAATGGAATGACCTCGGGAGGTGGAGATGGACCGCAGCAGCTAAGCCAAAGCCGAGAGCGTGCTAGCGAGAGCGATGGAAAACAAACAAAAAACAACAACCAAAAAAACCAACAAAAAAAAAAAAACAGGCATCTGCGGAACAAAGTTCACTTTGTCACAAAGTTTAGTGACCTCTGCCTCTCAAGGACACACACACACACGCACACGCACACCCACACACACACACACACACACACATACCTTACTGTAGCAGTAATGAGATCAAACGAATACAAAATAAACAAAGCTTGACTTCCAGCAACATGAGTTAATGGAAGACTAAACCACATTTCATTGGTTTGTGGTTAGAAGCATTTATTTACTCATCTACATATGGAGGAGTCATCTACTTTAGACCTTTATTTGTAAAAACACTTTTTTTTTTTTTTCAATTAGTCCATTCCAAAATGTTCTTGACAATAATCAATCTCGGGGAAAATGAATTAAGCAGCAAAATACACAAATTTTTTATCCATCTCAGGTGGCGGCCATGTCGCCAATGTCATGTGACCAAAGCTCGAAAACAGGCGAGCTGTCTTTTATGTCATTTCATTTCGACAGGAAGTGAAGTTGTTGGGCAGATTAGATTGACATGGAAACACACGGAGGCTGAAAAATAAAAATTAAAAAAAATCCAACATCCACGTATCGCCAACTGGAATCAGTGCAACGAAGAAATGAAGCGCCATGAAATGAAGAGAATAGACGTGGGGGATTCCCAAATTTACATTCTGTTTCCAGTTAACATCATTTCATGGAACAAACATGAACATCCAGGCTGTAAATTAAGGTCGGTGCTGCTGTTGTTCAGGCCAGCAAAGTGTGGTGGCTTACATTTTAAAAGTGACCACCTGTATGAGGGAATTAGTGTACCTAATAATGTGACCGGTGAGTGAACACATTACGTGGACGCGTTAGCCAATTAGCAGACCACTTAGCCATCTGACACACACCCACACGCTAAATAAATAACGCCCCCCCCCTTCCAACCTCTTCTTGTGACGTCACAAGCGTGCAAGGAGCGCGTGCAGCGTCGGAGCGAGCCTCCCTCCGGTGGTATGACATCAACCGCACAGCCACATCCGCCGTCATTAGCACACAAGTCTTTCGAGTCAGCATTGAAGATGAAACTTTTCACTTGGCGCGGTCACGCAGGACGGTAATTGATTGTTGCGAGACACAAGAAGAAGTTTGGGATTTGAAAAGCTGGAGCGACTCTTGTCTTGTTTGCCACATGCTCCCTCTCAGGATGAGACGGACCGACGCGGACCGAAGCAGCCCGACGCTCCATAACCGGTAAATCATTTCTTGTCATTTGGATGATGACGGTGATGATTATTATTATTCTTTGGCATGCTCGTGCACGTTGCGCGCGCCGGGAAGGTGAAGTCTCTGCGAGTGTTGTTACGTCGACTTTATCACCGCCGCTCAAATGCGACGTTTATCCCAAGACGCTTTCTATCTGTCGTCTGCAGCCTGTGAGTGTAAAGTACAGCAAACAAACAAGAAAACATACTCTGGAAATAATTGTCAAGTTGTGACATTTGGCTATTTAGAGGTTGCCTGTTGGAGTAAGATGAGCATTTTTCTGTTTCTTATCTGCATTTGTTGAATGAAAACTACAAATGAAGTAAATGATTATCCCACACGCTCACAGCCGTTTTATTAGGTACACCTGTACATTGTAAAAAAAATATTTAATGAAAGAATCATTCGTAATAAAAGGGAATATTTACAAAGACCTGCGACACCGTTCATCTCAAAGTTCAAAGATTGAAAAAGAAGAACAGTTATAACAATTTTTTGAACTTCTCGAGCTCATAAATGTAAATGAAATTTTGCTTCCCTCAGCAAAAGTGATTACATACATTATTCCTTTGATTTTGGACATGGCCAACAAGTGTTTTTTTTTAATAACTGTAAATATTGAAGTTTCAAACAAGTTCTTCTTGTTCTTTTCCTGATTCATAATTTTATTTACCATTTTTATTCCTACAATCTGCTTTACAGAGTATGCGGCATTATTTCAATAATCATCCTTATGATTTGTTCGAGAATCAAAATGAGAACTTTGCACACTTCCTAAATGTTTTGATACCATTTTATAGACATGTAAAATCCAGTAAAAAAAAAAAAAAATCTTGTTATAAACAGGCACACTCAGTTACCACATCATTGGCTTTTTTTAAATGACGGATTTTTCAATGCCATTAGGTGATTGTAATTTTACAAACAATGCATGCGCGTTTACGTTTTCATGGCGTACACACCGTTTTTCCATTTTATTGTTGCATATTCACAGACGAGAAGTTCTATTCTAATAAATATGACATAACTACTGCATTAGCAAAGGTTTGCATTGCCATGAAAATTGCAGTTTAATTTGGAATAAAAATGAGCAGTGTAATATAAACTCAAATTAAATTTCGCCTGCATGGAAGCATTTCAGCGATCATCTTACCTAACTATTTTCACATTATTGTCAAATTTTTTTTTTAATTATTTAAAAATTATTTGTCAAATTTGACCTGCACGTGACGACTAACCAATAGTTTAATCAATTTGTGAAAGAATATCAAATTGACAAAACTTGGACACACCGACGCTATACTGACAAACAAGGAACAAGGAACAATACAAATAAAAAATGTCGGCATTTAAAAAGTCGGGCCCACTAAACATCAACCCGAGCCCCGACCCGCAGTTTGCAAACCAGCCGTGCTTTCAACTTTAAAGCAGACGAAGCCATGCAGACAGTCAACAAACAGCACTGTCATGTTCAGACCACTTTTAGTCCAGCCGAAAGCATAAATCATTTGTCAGACACATTATTGGAGTCGATTGTATGTTTAAGTCTAAAAACGCTGCCAAGCAGATGTGCACCATGTTTAAATAAATATTTGACTTTTATAAATGAGGTTTGCAGCAGCAGCAGTAGATGGAATGCGTGTTGCAAGTTGGCTTAATTCACACTAATCATTGGCAAGTGCATTTGTGGCAGTCCCTGACAGATCCTGCAGATGGCACTCTTTCTTTGTTCCCAGTACGTATTTTTCTATTTAATACAGAGCGGTCAAGGGAGGAAATGAGTTGCGTCATCATCTTTCTAGTATTGTATTAAGAGTCATTTCAGTAGCGTGTGTAAATTCTTGAACCGGTGCCGTAGTTTTTGATTCAATATATGAGTGCACGTGACGGGCGTGATTGAGTTTTGTCAACTCTGCCCAGCAACAAGTGGCCACAAATGTCTAACGTGAATATCGTGCGATTATTTTTGAAGTAGAATTTAAATATTAATTACTGCAATGTGCATTTATTTTAATTTCTTCATTGCACTATTTTTTTTAACATTGTTGGCTGTGTCAGATGCTCTTGATACACGTGTATGTGTGTGAATAACGTGATAAATCGGTATCTTGTATGTATTTTGTGATGATTAATTCATCCACGTGGTGTGTTGTCTGGAGTTTTGCTTTTCTAGCAATTGCCACTGGAAGATTGAAGCGGCATTTTGTACCTTTTTTTTTTCTCCATTGCGGCAGGTTGGAGGAACCGAGCTTGTCACAGGTGTTGTCAAGCTTGAAATATTTGATTATGGGATGCCATATCGCAAGAGGAAAGCATCCAAGGATGAACTGATTTTTTTTTCTTTTCCTTTTTACGAGGTGGATATATCCCCGAATAGAAAACCAAAAACTTCCACTATTTATGCAAAACGTCATGATCAGGCTAATAGAAATAACCATCCACGGAAAGATAGACAAACACTTTAATTAATCTCTTTGGGCGAATTCTCACAGCTCTGTGGACTTAGTCCCGAAAATAAACTCAAATGCACCTACTCATAAATACATGTGTGGCAAGACAGGCAGCCAGAAATCAAGCACCGAGTCCAAACAAAAGAAGTACTGTAAATAAAAGGGTCCCAGTCACGAGCCAATGCACTCAATTGAGGCACAAAACAGTCCAATTGCTGTGGAGACAAAAGAACTTCTGAAGCGTCCTGATGAGCGATGCTTTGGTCATTCGAAAGCCTCAAACAAATGCAACTTTTAACACACAGAGAGCAGCAACACATACAAACCGAGCATCGAATAATACATGCAGGCTGCTCTGAGAGAACAATTATGAAAACTAGTACGAGTATTCACAATTGAGTACCCGCCAATACTGATACCAAGTACTTACAAAAAAAAAAAATTAAATGCGAACAAAGACTTTTCTGTCTTTCTGACACAGATGATGATTCATTAATGTGTTAAATGGACGCAGCAACAACTGGGAAGTAAGATTTCTTACTGTCAGATTTATTATTTTTTTTTTTGCCTTAAGTATAGGTGGCTGGTATCGGCAGCTTGTATGAGTACTCGATACCTTAAATTAAGACATCAAATCGTGATACCAGGGCGTCCTCTTCTTCTAGCCGTTAAAGGCACACGAGCCTAAATTCCGACTGTCTGTATATTTTACTACGAAAATCCATAAATAAAGATCACTTAAAAAAATCTGCGTAATTTCCATTTTAATATTCTGCCAGTGCTTTGACTCCTAATTGAAGCCAATTTGAAAGCATCACAAAGCGCAAGAACAACTCGGGCACGTTCATCTCGTACGCCGCCGCCGCCACGGCAAACATCATTAAGGCCGTTAAGCATGCAAATATATTCGGCACAAGTGAACTCGCAGTGAAGACAAGCGTCCGCGCTGTGCCTTCTTGTGCGCATCTTGAATGAGTAATGCCTGCCGTCTTAAGTGGTGATCGGCGCGCACGTCGCCGCTGTTCCGATGTGTGAGCGCTTCCGTGCATACGAATGAGCGCCAGAAATATTTCTGCGTCATTTTGACGTCCAACACTTTCTATTACATGATAGCCAAACACACATAGCAGGCCTGCCACGTTGTGCGTTTGGCGAGACTCGCCATTTCGACGATTCGGACGCTAAGTTGGCCTGAAAGGGCAAAAACTAAAAGTGCGTTTGAGTATTCGTGCCTTCCGTCGTTGTCATTAATGTAATCAACATCGCCAGGGGTCGTAAAATATAGAAGAGGAACATTGCATTTCATTTTTTAAGAATTCATCTCAATCTGGCCTCTAGAATTTCCCAGTTCTGATCGGGGTCAGGGGCCAACAATTTTTATGAATAAGGCCAGAGGGTCGAGGCCGGAATGGTACAGAGATCACGGCCGCAGGGCGTTGGGTAGTGATGGAAAATGAAGCTTCAAATTTGCTTCATGAACCAGTTGTTGTATTTTTTTTAACTCCTCTAGATGGCACTGTTGTTTAAGAAATACCAAGTGAGTGTACTTCCAACCCAATGGTGAACAGAGAGCGCCATCTAGAGGAGTAAAAAAAAAAAATGAACAACTGATTCATGAAGCAAATCTGAAGCGTCATTTTCCCATCACTAGCGTTGGGGGACTGACTGGTTAAAAAATGGTCAAGTGCCCAGCTCTGGGAACAACAAGTAACCATTTCACCATTCAGAGGTCAATTTGGATCAATTTTCCAACGGAACACCTTTGCATGAATGTGGTGAATCTGTTCGAGTGTAAAAATACGTAAAACTAATTTGGTACTTGAGTGCTAAATGTTTGAGGAACAACAGACAGAGCACGACATTCAAGCTCTTGTAAACGCGGCGCTGAGTGAACGCTCTTGATTTATTCAAAGCACCGCAGCGGGAAGGTAAACTTTCAAGCGCGGATCATTTTTGCGCATGTTCGGTTTTGGGTTTACGACTGGACAGCGTTAGTCTTTCACTTGCGCCGGTGCGCTTCGGTCACACATCACTCCTGACATAAAACGATGTGGTGCCGTTCGACCTCACGCCACAGTACAACCACGTTAACGACGTCCAAGGCTTTAAAAGTGCCAATCATGATTAAGCTTTATTCTCTTTGCAAAAGAATCTGATTGGATGTAGCGTCTCGTTAAATTGCACAGGTGCGCCTCACGGTAGTTCAAAAGGATGGAGTTCAAAGTAGCAGCTTGTTCGAGGCGGCTGGAGAGAAAAAAAATGATGATGAATGGCTTCACTCCAGCGCATTCAACATTGATTGTTTTCACTCCTTTGCGCCGATGCGTCGTCAGGTTCGTCCACTCAGGAAAAAAACGTCGAAAGGAACACTTGCCAACGAGCGCTTCCCGAGAAGCCGAGAGCGAGACGAGACAAGCGGTAGGACACAAAAGAGTGTCATGAAACAAGAGTTGTCACTCAGGAGATGCTCAAAGCCAAAGCGGTCGGGGAAAAGCGCTGGCACCGCCATGTACGCCCGGAGGCTGCTCTTTGGGTTCGGCGTCAAGCGTTAAGAAAACCAGGAGGGTGCTAAGAATAGCACGCCACTACAAAGAGCTGTCACTCTGGATTGTAACAGAGTGCCGATAAGGGTCCATAAGGGTGATGTTGCCGCCGGGCGCCAGCAGCTCACAGCACCTTTGACACACACACACACACACACACACACTCACGTTATCAACAGAGATAGGCTGTTGGCTGCTGTGAAAAAGTTTGCGATTTTTCATTATAGCTTTTTTTTTTGTAGACGTTGGGTTTATTTAGTTTTTATTAGATTTAGTATTAGGTCTAGTTTTTTATTTTTTTATTCATTTTAAATATGGAAAAATGTAATATTTTTAGAGCACTGTTGTCAGGTTTATTTTTTTTTTAATTAGTTTTAGCTTTTTAGAAAATATGCACAATAAAAAGGATATGTCAGTGGAACTGTGTAATCGAGTAAAATAAACTACAATTTGTCAGGTCTGTTTGACATTTTTCTGTACGGATGTACATAAGTACCAAAATAAACACCTTAAAAATGAATGGCAAAAGGCATGAAATGAAAGACACTCTTGCTATAATTGTAGTTAGTTTTTAAGTTGTAGCTTCAGTTAGTTTTCTTTTTTTTTTTTTAAATTGTATTTGTTTTTATTTACTTATATAGTGGACTCGCACTCATGCTCTCTGTGGCATCCTCACGTAAAGATCAGTCATGCAGTAAAGTCATAAGAGCTTTAATGGAGACGACCTGCACAGCCAATGACAGAAACACCCTCAAGAAAATTAACTTGGCAGCAGCAGCACAGCTCTGTGGATTTCATACAGGCAATTAAAGTGTCTCCTCTGGGGGCGACTTAAATCAGCATCAAGATGAATCAACAGTCGCAGGTTTCGCGCTTTCAAAACACACCGGCGCTGACCTGCAATACATTTTCTTGCCGGCGACGCATGACAGGTTTAACACCGTGTTAATAAAGAGGACATTTGCCAGATTTGATGTCAACACTTTTCTTTCCGCTACCTGCTTATCATGACACGCTCAACAAGTCATCAAATTCAAATCGCAGTGTGTGTCGTAGAATGCTAAACATTTTATGCCAGTCGGTCGGTAGGCTTGATTCTTTTTCTACACGTTTTTTTTATTTGTTAAATTATGTGTTGTGCTTAACAAGTGCAGTTCGTATGTTTACATATCGTTTCATGAAACAGCAAAACAATTATAGAACATTAAATCATCATTGCAATTAAATTTTCCCAAATTCTCTCTCTCTCTCTCATATATATATATATATAATCTATATATATATATATATATATATAATCTATATATATATATATATATATAATCTATATATATATATATATATATATATATATATATATATATATATATATATAATCTATCTATCTATATATATATATATATATATATATATATATATATATATATATATATATATAATCTATCTATATATATATATATATATATATATATATAATCTATATATATATATATATATATATATATATATATAGATTATATATATATATATATATATATATATATATATATATATATATATATATATATATATATATATATATATATATATATATATATATAATCTATATATATATATATATATATATATATATATAATCTATATATATATATATATATATATATATATATATATATATATACACACACACACACACGTAAATATACTTAATATACACAATATGAAAACGGAAGCATAAGAACCAATCCCTTCCTGTTAAGGAGCAGGAAACATCTCCTGCCTATTGAATAGACATTGACTCCCATGTCGCCCGCAGACACTTTCAAATGGACCATTTCTTTTGGATTCAGGCACGTGCTGCCTTAAACCGATAACTTTGAAATTTATTACACCTCCCGCCCACCGCACAACCAAAGAGTGGAGCAAGCTGTTCTCCAAGCGGAGAATGAAAGCTCTTCATGTAACCTCTAAAGCGAGCGCTGATCCCGCCCCTTAACCCACAAGGAAACACAATTACTGATGTGCTCTTTATGGGCCAATAAAAGCACACTTGGGGGAGATAAGTGCGGGCTTAAATGAAATGTAAACTTGAATCACTTCCTTGGAAGGGACCCTTTTTTTAAATAAATAAATCAATTCTTAAGCGACACCAATTAATAAAATAAAATGGAGGCATAATTGTTCGTCTAGGCGATTCGGCCTAAAATTCATATCACGATATCAATGAAATCTGCAGAACAATCTTGACAAAAACAAATGTGAACAAAGTGTTTCGCTAATTTGCATTTCATGTTAGCGTAGCTTCCCCATCTTGTCACTTCCTCCTCATGCTCATTTAGTGACAAGGATAATTGTCAAAACCGTAGCTCATCCCCCGATATGAAGGAAAGGCTCTGCATCATGAAATAACAAGCTTGTTATGCTCAGCTGCAGATTGTAGCAAGTTAGCTTAGTGCCTAGCATTCCCCCGATTGTTCCAGAACATGCTTGCACCATTTCGTAACCAACTCGCAGCTGGCTAAAATAAAATAAATAAATAAATGAATAAATAAATAAACTAACTAACTAACTAACAAAAATAAAAATCTAAATAAAAATTTAAAATCAAATAAAATTAAATAAAATTTAATTAAATTAAATAATACTTCCAGCTCCGCTTGTCCACTTGTGAGGTCAAATTGTACTTCCATTTTTCGGTTTGAATTCAAGCGTTGTTGTCCATGAGGTTTAGTTTCAATGATTACAAATAAATAAAAAGTGAAAGAGAAATGACAATAGTTTTGCAGGGCTACTTGGATGGTTGGTTCCTGACCAATTGTTGTTTTTTTTTTTTAATTGCCCCATCCAAGCTCATGTGTTGCCGCCTGCTCCATGTTGTGTGTTCAGTACAAGAAGCAGAAGCAGATACGGAACCCGAACATTCCATCACTTCAGCTCGGTCTGGGTGGCTGCCAGCAGCGTACCTTCCTGAACCATGTGAACAAACGTCGAGTGCACAGTGGGAAACGGTCAGATTAATCAAGCTGACAGGCCCAAAAAGCCCAGCGTCCCCATATCAGAGTGGGTCAAAGGGATTTCTTTTTTTTTGGCCCCTCCCATTCGGCTTGTGTGGTTCACCAGTCAGACAACAACACTGACAGCTGCTGTAAAGCGTCCACATGGAAAAAAAAGCAAAGAAGCAATAGACCGACGTGAGCACGTTCCCCTTGGAAAGCGGCCAAACACAGAAACACTTCAATCACATCCTTCCTGACTTCATCTGTTAAAGAAAGATTCACATTTAGATGATCAAGTCCAGTGTACGCTTCTCGCCATACAAATCCATTTCACCACAGGAAAAAAAAAAAAAAAAAAAAAAGTCGATAGACCTCTCTCATGTTCATAAAATATTAGAACGCGCTTTCAGTCTGATACTTTATATAGTTCAGAGTACGCCACACGAACAAACATATTGGCAACTTAACAGGCGAGACGGCCAAAAAAATAGACGGTAGCAGACAATGGCAGAATTGATTGTCGCCACGTTCACTTTTGTACAGCCCATCAATATTCATTTGTGACACTATTTGTCTCGTGTTGTGAGCCAGTGTGATTGTTGGATGTGAAGCAGAGTTTTCCAAACGTCTTCAGCTCAAGACTCAAATTGGAATCGTGCCGTCTTCCAAACCGACTAAAGAACATCGTGTATTGCCATAATGCTGCTAAACGACAGAAGACGGGAATTTATTGGAACAAACAATCAGTCATTTTCCGAGAAATTTTGTGCTTGTTGAGATGGATAAAATGGGTCCTTTTGAGAGTAGTTAGTGATTGCAAAATTGATCAATTAGAAAATGCAAGCTAATATCTTTTTGGGAGTTTTTGAGTAAAAAAACGGGCCATCCTCGTCAAAATCGTTCCTTTTTGCCGATTTTCACATTGCATTGGAGTGCAGACCTGAGCAGTCGCATATCTGTCAACGCCTGCGATGGCGGAACAAGGACAAGTTAATGGAGTGAAAGTGGAGAGCCGTCGATCCATATGTTGGTACTTAAACGAAGAATCCTCCCAGAAGAATCCTCTTTGCGAGTCGTGCCATAAAAATAAAAGTTATGGATGGATTTAGACGCCCAGACGGTCGTGACGGGTGTGATCAGACACGTCAAGTGGGTGTGGGTGCGTGTGTTTGTGTGTTTGTGTGTGTGTGTGTGGGGGGGGGGGCAAAAGGGTCAGTGGGTTGAGATGACGGAAACATAAGTCGCGCTAACTCGCTCAAGGCGTAATCAACCCAATCAAGAGTGAACACGGCTGATGCGATTAAGTGACTGATGACCCGCCCACTCGCCCGACAGCCGCTCAGCGCACGTGGCTCATCTTCGATCGTGCGCGTGAAAACGGTGGCCTTCACGTTTACTTCATGTCTGGCTGAGTGGGCGGCGTGATTCACGGGGGCTCTTTCGGGAGTTTAAATTCCTCTTCAGCGCACATAAAGCCGAGCGCAAAAGATTTACGGCGTACAAATCGATTGCAGCAGAAGATGGAAAGTGAAGAGGGGGGGATGAAAGAACGCAACATGGTTTTGCTTTTCTCTCTTTTGGTTTGTTCCAATGCACTCTTAAGAGGCACTCATCTCGTAATGCAACCCCGCCCCCTCCCCGAATTCTCTGGCGATAACGCCGGTCAAGGTTCAAGTGTCATTCGATTCGGGCTGCGCCGTGCACAAAAACAGCGTTTCTTTTGGCTTATTCACTTGGCGGCAAAGATGCGCGCCAACGCTTCGGCTGGCGCGCAATTATAACCATGGATGCGCTTTCCTCATAGCGAGGATTCGCTCGAGAAAGAAAGAGAAGTCTGAGCAATGAATCGAATGCAAATCGTGAACACAATTGAAGACATAAGTCGAGTGCTTAGAAAGTGCCGTTTGCATATTTCTGTTTCATGAAAGATGAAAAGTTGAAGTGATGCTGTTTTAATCGCATATTAAGGGAGAAAAAAATTGCAATTTGATTTTTAACATTGACTGCCGTTAAATCGGTGACAAACGTCACGCAAAACAATCGTGCGCATGACAAGCAATTTGTTTTGCATGTGAGGCCTTCAAGTTAGCGTATGGAAGCATAGATGTCCATTTTGAAGCCCATCAGTCATACATGGAGTCATATTCCTTGAGGAGTTTAGTTCCACACTGGCAGTTTTGATATCTTTTTTTCTTGATGCGGAAAAAGAAATCTATTCCTGCTCACACGCACCCACAAGTTGTCATGAACATTGTGTGGTCTCAGGGAAGACATATTATATACAAGTTAGTTTTTTTCTTCCCCTGCAGTAGCGCCAGCGCAGTGCAGTTCATGCGTGATGATCTGCTGCAGCTTGAAGCGTCCGCCGAGAGGAAAGGCAATTCCCACCTCTGCCGAGAACAAACTAAGTCAGACGCCGCTCACACATATTTCTTTGAACGTGCGGTTTCTTAGCTCCTTGGTGTAGGACACCCGCTAGACATATGGAAGATAAGTCCCCCCCCCCAAAAAATAAAAAACGGAAATCGGGTCAACATTTTGAATGTCACGTGATGTAAAGTGAATTACAGTACGGTGCACTTCAGTACCGCATTTTTCCCCACATTATATAAATATTTTTATTTTAATGTCATCGTTCCCACAGAGAAGCGTAAATTAATAATTATATATATATATATATATATATATATATATATATATATTATTTTTTTTATAATTTTTTTTTATTTTATTTTGACCAAAACACGCCTACTGTCCTGCGTCATGGAGGACAACTGGTTGCGGCTTTGTCGTCAGAGAAGACGCGCTAGGAGGGACTCATGGGGACATTGACCTTCCATTTACATCACGCACATGCATGCATACTCCCTCCTGTGGAGTGACACGTGACTGCGGTAAACAGACAATTGAGTGACTTCATTAAGCCTGAAATTCTGGAAAATGGATCAGGACTGCGTATAGGAAAAAAAAAAAAATCAATTAATTTTGTTTCCTTTTTTTTGTCAGCGACCCCTCAATTTGTTCCCACAGTTCAAAAGCAAAATTTATTTTTTTTTTTCAGGAAAAAAACGTACTTGCAAAAAGTGCTGAAAAGAACGTTTGCAACCAGCTGTGAGAGAGCATTCTTCAAAATTGGTGGCAAAAGGCCACCGAAATAAGATTTGATATCAGCAAATAATGGAACCTTGCCACGTAAAAATATAAATAGGCTTCTCTTGATTAAATTGAGTTTCGGTGTACCATTTCAAATGTAATTTCAGCATGCACATCTCTGGCGCGCTAAAAAAAGACGGGAGGCTGCAACTTCACGTTGGATACTGTTGCTTTGCAGCAAGAAAATGCAAAGGCCTCGTTTCTTCCCTTCAGATTGCTCCCCTCCTCCGCCCAGATTCTTTTTCTCTGCATATTTGTACCTGCTTAGGTAACCGAGGGGTGTCTCCGTGGTGATTCACAGCCGTCAATCGGTGCTCTTAACGCGCTCTCCTCCCAGGTCGCATCCCCGCCTCTCTCGTGTAGAGGAGCCATTAGGCGGCCGTTCCAATGTTGTCATCAAACTAAACACCATCAAATATTCAGCGCTCACCAGCCTACGCGGACAGGATCCATCATGCTGCATGTCTGGAGAAAAAAAAATGTTTGCAAAGCATATGAGCTCTAATGGGAGGAAGATGTATTTAAACTCTGCTCACAGTTTTTTTTTTCCAATTACTATGTGCATGGACGTGAAGAACATCTTTCCAAATCTGCAATCTAATTAGATATGAATAAAGCTCGTTGGAGATGAATCGCTGCAGCCTGCGGGGGCGCTTGTATGCTGATTGCGTGACCTAAATGACACGTCTTTTACATGCACATCAGGCTGCAGTCGACTTGAGGAATGACGCTGAGGCCGTAATGCAAGCGCGGCGCTGGCGTCGTGGCCTCCAGATCCTCTCCCTAATCTTCTCCTACTGTTCCTCAACTTTCTGTGTGTGTGTTTGCACGCTGCTCTGACATGCGCTAATGTGTGTGTTTAATTCTCCCGAACAAGCTGGGTCACTTGCGACGAGTGAACCCAAAAGCTTGACATGGGAAATAAACAACTACTTTTTTTTTTTTTTTTTTTTCGAAGAATGTGACTGAAGCGTTAACACGGCTGCGTTGAGTGCCAGCGCACATGCACACACACACACGCACACACTCTGCAGCTTTTCTGGTGTCACTGAGGCAAACAAGCAGCTGCAGTAGCCAAAAAACAATCAGCTGGACTCGATTCTGGCAGGCCTCGGGGTGACTGATTATTTTTTGCTAATATTACACAACACCTGAGACAAAACTGTCAATCATGCTCAGGGCCAGCAGGGCCGTCCGTCTCTGCTGACCCGACTACTTTCTGAAGCATTGACTTAAAGTATATTTACAAGCTAATTTATCATATTTACTCCATGAAATTGTATTTATTTATTCCCAACAGTCACTTTTCATTTGGAGCTGTTTTTACCCAATCAGATTTCAGCCGCTATGTGTTGCCATGTCACGCTAATCTGCCGGTGCCTTCGGAATCCGTAATATTGCCAGACGTAACGTAACTACAGTAATTTACTTTGACTTCAAAATCATCTTCACGAGGCCGGCGAGCTGGCCCTCGTTGACGTCAGCCTCTCTCTGTCCTCTGATTGGTTGTTCAGAGCAACTTGGACGAGGGGAGGGTTCATGTCATTAGATTATTATTGATTCTGAACACACACGCAAATGTGGCACAACTGATATTGTGTTTTAATTGAGTATTGACCTTTTTTTTATAATTGTGACACGATAGTGATGGAATAAGTCAGTCAGGTAAATCCCCAGTGAAGGCCTCGTTCTGTGTTGATTTTTTTGTTTGTCATATTCATAGTTCATATTTAATTAGTGTCCAGAAAAGAAATGTACATATTGAATGTGTTATCATCAGGGAAAGTAACGAGATCAGGTATCAGTACAGTGCTGGTTTTAAGGTATCGGGTAGTCATGGTGGCTGCCGATACCAGCCACCGATACGCAACGCAAATAAAAAACAAATAATATGACATTGAGTAAATCCTCCTTGGCAGTTTAAGACATCACCAAACCATCATCTGCGTTAGAAAGAAAGGTCGTCGTTGACAATTTTTTGTCTTTGTGTTTATGTTTCAAAAGTACTAGAGTTATCGGTACTCAAATAGTGGATACTATACTGGTTTTGGTCTCCATTTGTCTTCTTGTCAAGCGCATCTGTGGATTTACAGAGTTTCTAATCTCATGAAAACAACATTTGCTTTGGCTTGTTACTCTGTTTTCTCTGGGAAGAAGAATACACAACTGAGTTGGCGGTAACCATGACGACATGAAAATTGATGATCTTGGGCACCATTGAGGGATTAACGGCATGATTTTATGAATCAATGCTGGACTTGTTTGCAAGTTTTTCTTGTCTCCATCCCCAGTGGGCTCAATTAAGACCGCTTAATCAGATGCTCTTGGTGCCAACGTGGCCAACGGAATGAATATCGGAGCTTCATATCAGAATCGGCCAAAAAGCAAGCCGAATAACACTAGAAAGGAAACAGCCTTCATCCTTTAAGGATTCTTAATCTTCGTCAGAATCTGAATCGTATGAATTGAGTGCCATTTTTTGCCAAAGGCGCAAGCGTCTGTACGGATGCGTGTGCCACTGTTCTAGATTTCAAACATGAATAACCGCCAACATGAAGCCATGAAGCACGAGCGGTCGAAGACTTGAACTTCATTAGTTTTTGGGGGGATTTTTTGATTTTTTTTTTTTAGGTTCCACCAATAAATGGCGAGCCTCGAATAAGCGTCAGATATTGTCTTTGAAAAGACAGAATATGTTTTGCATCTCATCACTAAATAGATCCAGACAAGGTCTTCCTGTTTGAAGATTACGGAGCACTTTGCTGCTACCCTAACAGGACAGCGTCGGTGGAGATTTTAATCTGGCACAAGCAATGTGCACGTAGCGGCAAGAGGCTGCAGCACAGATGGAAACAGACTTTTATCAACGTGATCTGATTCAATGTAATCTGTGTTTAAAAGGTAAAGGGCAGTGCGTAATCAAGTTTTGCGGGGGAATTACACTGCACCATATACTGTAATAATGTAGAAAGGATATAAAACAAATCAATAAAAACAAACAGTAAAAAAAAAAAAAAAAACTTCAAGTGATATTAAAAGTGTAAGAATGTCATTGCTTTAACCACAAAAAACATCAAAACACACCACAATTAAGTACTACGTAATTGTTTTGGGGGCGTGGCTAAAACTTGCCTCAGCGAAGCGTTAGCCGCTCCTCGCTCACTTCCTGTACGGAACAACATGAATTGCGACATGCAGCTTGCATGTAGCTGACTATACCAACATTACCCCCCCACCCCCCCCAAAAAAAATTATCAAAAAGTCCGACTGATAGCCAGCCTGCATCGGTCCGGTGTCTGCTTTAGAGCGCCTCGTTGTCATGGCTTGCCGGTGATTTGATTGACAGTTGAGTGGGGTGTGATTTCAACTCATTCACTTGACACAGTCACACTTTTAGGATTTTTTTTTTTTTTTAATTTATTCTTCTAGTTTGACTTTACTTTAATATAAATGTGGGACCAAAAGTGCCACAGATATGCAAACAAAAGCCATCCATTCTTTTTCTTCTTCCACAAACATATCAGAAGACGTCGAAATGCTAAAGCGAGAGGAGGTTGTTGGGAGGCGCTGATAATGAAAGTGTCCCTGCGGCTTTTTTGCTGTGACCCACTTCACCCCGAAAGCGACTAACAGGCGCATTTACACTCTCCCCACACATGACGCGAGCGCAACGCGGGCGGCCGAGTACACGGCCAACGTTTCACAGGCGTTCATCATCGTTTGCCACCCATGTTCACCAGATGTGACCCCTATAGAGACTTGACAAAAACAAATCAATAACGTGCCCAGCAGAGGAGGAGGAGGAAGAGGCTGGGAGAAAACCACGGCGGGGTCACGGACGACTGCGCGTGTGCATCCTCACAGATAGTTACGTGCAAGCATCTGCTTTTGGATTTCAGATCACAGGTTAACCGTTAATGTTCTCTCATTTCCTGTTGCTTCTCATGTGAGTGGAGGACGTGACTTTTTGATACCGGAAATGGGACCAATTTGCCTCAAACTGGTTATCCAAAGTGAAAAATGTTCTTGCATTCGCGCCGCATGGACGACTCGGTTTCGGGCTGACCACCATCGCATGCACAACATCTTATCGTACCTTTGAAACCTCTAATTGTGGATCACCCTCGCAAATCAATTTCAACAAGGCTTGTTTGAGTTGTATAACCATAAAGGGGAAAATGTTAACCTCTGAGTGGACAAGAGACAGGACAATGACTTTAAGAAGAATGCAGCAAGTGATCGAAAGCTGATGGCCAGTCTGTTTCTCCGCAGGCGAGGTCAGATATGCACTCAGGAGCAGGCGGTTATTATCTGCCTCGTGTAACTGGCGCCCACAACCACAAACATCTTGCTTTGTCTCACTCACGGTGTAAGGTGACAACACAATGAGAGCGAGAGAGAGCGAATGCGAGAGATTCTGCTTTCTTATCCTCACAGTAAAAAGATTATACGATCCCTTCTACAACATTCCCAGGAAATTGCAATATCCCATGACTAGCCTGAAACGTTTTTTTTTTTAAAGCGCGTCCCCACACTCATGTTGGTGGTACTTGGAGCGCTAAATACATTTTCAAATGCTGCTTTGGAAAAAAGTTTGCAAACCACAATTCTAATGTATGAAAACACAACATAACAAGCACACCGAGTTGGACTTTGATCGCAGTTTGGCCATCTCTGACGCATATCTTCCAAAATCAATAAGTCTTCCCAGGGAGCGAGCCTTCTGTGTAATCAGTGACATTGAAATCCTTATCTTGTCCATGAAAAGCTTCCAAAGCTGACATGGAGCCCCAGCAACTAAATATAAGTTAGGATTTATTTTGCAAACACAGCAGAGTAGACACACGCCGTCAGACAGACAATAGTCAAAGTCCCGCCCCTTGATATTCCAACTGACAACCGAATGAGACCGTGATGGCGAAGGTTACGTGGCAAACACTCATGTCCTGCAATGCGTCAGTGTGACACACCACAAGTGTTAAGTGGACGATGCTGCTCTTTCTCTGAATTTTCCAGGAAATGTCTAAAAGTCACAATGGATTTTATTTGTCAGGATGAAGATTTTTGTGGCTTTTGTAGTTTAAAATCACATCCCACTGATGCACACTACTTACAAACATTGGAAACAGAGAAGTGTTTTTTTGAAACTGAAACATGGCATTTCAATTCAGTCCAATGAGAGTCTTCAGTCGCTGGCTCAAAAATCGACAAAAAAAAAATAATATAGAAAATACTGAAGATTGTTTGGTGTCAGGAAAAAAAAAAGAGAAAATGGTGGTTTAATCACTTAAAATTCCATTTTTTTTGTACAAGATACAGCTTATTCTCTGGGAGTCAACCAAAATTTTGGGGGAAAATACCTTCTATAGCTATTACACCATGCGTTATCCAAACGCTAGCTCAGAGCAGAATGTGCGATGTGATGTGAATATGAACGGGACGGGACAAGACGTGACGGGATGTTTCAGACTCGCCTTCAGACCATTATCTGATATCGGGCAGGCTACTGTCATTACTCAGAGGAACATCTTCAGCCTGGAGCGTTTGAGCATACATGTGCGTGATCTCATATCATGTTGGGGGAAAAAAAAAAATCCAAGGCCTTTGCGTATACGCTTGACAAGAGTTGTCCTGCATGTTTGCTTTAGTGGTCATTCATTTAATGAACATCTGTTCAGGCTACAAAGCTTTATTATTCATAGACTATTCAACTCATTTTTTGCAACAGAACAGTTATTATGTTGGTGAAGAGGCTTGCTTTTAATCCCCTTCAAACGCGTACTGTGTTGCATCGTTCCATTTGTCTGCGGAAGGCAGGTGAATGAAGTAGCCTCCAACAAAACAATAGCAAGCGTTCACGCAAATTGTCCGACATGCACTTGAATATTTTCTACTCTTGTACTTATTCAGCAAAATTTCCTCTTTCAATTGTGAGTGTCACGTATGTTTTACCCACACAAACATCATTCAAACAAATTGCTTGTTTTTAACCAAAGGAAGCCAATTCAGTTTAAATGGCATCAATTCAGTTGACTGTTCAATCAAGTAAACAGTCCAAATTAAACAAGGTGAAAATGAGATGGCTCGGAAAAGTTATTGTTTATGGGGAAAAAGGTGCAACTCTGACTGTCACTGGCAGAGCTAGGATTGTTTTCCCTTGGGGGCCAGGGAAATTTCAGGGTGTCTGGCTGCATATTAAAAAATAAAAAATAAAAAAAATCAGTCAGGGCCACTGCAAGCGCTGCCTGTCCTTTTGTAAATTATCGTCGCTCTGCTTGCGTGCACATAAGCAGGAATTTTGAATTCCATATGTTCCAAATAAATAAATAAATAATTGTCCCGTTTCCTCCCAAAGTCAAGACGGCAATTAATCGTTTAGAGCCCGGATGTTCAACGTCAGCCATATTTGGAGTTCTGGGTCTGGTCATTGTCCTATAAATAGCAACCTGCTTTTAAAACATGATTGTAAAGAGGAAATCATCACCAAAACGCCTATGACGTAGGCTCTATGTAAACAACACACATGATGCTAATACAGTAAAAAAAAAAAAAAAAAAAGAGCCTAACACAAAATGTCAAAACTTAGTAATTAAGCCCCGACTTTCGTCAGAAACCAACACGAAACTTGACGACCCAACATGCTACCACCATAAACATTACTTCTAAGGACAGCCAGAGAGCTACCTATTCAATCGGCAACAACATTAAATGTCTTCGGAAATACACGAACCAAACGAGGAGGCAAAAACGCACAAACCATCACAACCACAAGCAATAACCTGCCGTCTTACCTTCGATGTCTTCTGAAGAAATATCAACCGTAGTGTGAAATCATTTTTGCCGAATTTCTCAGCGTCTATTCAGAAAAGTGATGACTCATTTTCTGCCGGGTAGATTATGTTGTTTTAATTTTACAACGCAGCCAAACTTAGAATGAGCCAATGCGGCAACGCATGCACGTCGTTAGCGCTTGCAATCAACTCTGGGCTGCGATTGCCTGTGAAAAGTGACGTCATATTTTGCAAAAGACCTATCGAGATCTTATTAGAATTACTTATAACATTGAAATTAATTAGTTTATCATTCCATCAATTATCCAAGCCACATCTCATAATTTTTTTTATTTCTTTTCTCATCTATGAATGGCTTGATCTGTTTGTTTTCCAAAATCAAATGAGCACAAAAGATTTAACAAAATTTAAACTTGAACTTTCATTCAAATAACAGGTGCGGTCGTATTTTAATGGTTACAATATATGGAATATTAACTCATTTTAGCGTATTTTAATCTGCAAAGTATCTGATTGTTTAATTGGAAAAACGGAATCAAGATCTTTTGGAATTTAGTCATCTTCAAGCCCACTCGCTGTGTTTTGGCAGAACAGCATCAATCCAAATGGATGTGGCTGTCTTCTGCTTGTTAGTGAGAAAGCAAAGCCGCTCCAACAATGATACAGTATCGCAACGATGTAATACAACATACAGCGTAATTATCCTACGAGCTGGACACCAGCCCCTCGCCAACGGCTGCCTTGCTTCCTGTGCTCATATCTGAGCAGACGTATCGTATATACTGTACGTGTCACATCTGTGCAACTAGAGCATGCAGGATTAGGCCTTCATCATCGCTTCGTCTTTATCTGTCTTCATCTGCTCCAGCCTCAAGTAAAGGTCATTAGTGATGCGCAATCCGCCATAAATATTGTTCTGAATATTTTCATATCCCCATCTCATCGTGTTTCCGAATATAAATATTTCATACGCAAAGAAAAAGTGATGAATACTTAATAGGCCTTATGGAGCTCATGTGGCCTTGAACATCCACGTCAAAAGCAGACAAGCGCGGCAGAGCGGCAGCTACAAGCAAAATATCGGGGTCACCCCTCGCCCCGCCGCCTGTTTATTATCGTCCTCCAACTGGCACAACAACACAACGAGGCCCGCGTGGTCATTAGCGAGGTTGGTTGCGTTGGCCAGGGGAGAGAATGGAGAGAGTGAGGTGAGTATGATACTAAGAACAACGTGACTGTAAGACACAGTTGTTCTTATCTCAAAGAGATGCTGGGGCTAAAAGACATTTTGGGCAAATTATATGAAAGAAAAAGCAAAACTCATCCTCTCTAAACTTCATACTGTACATACATCACGGTGATGTGGCGACTGGAGTTGATCTGATGCCTGTCGGCGCCTGAGGTAATCAGCTAATGCTTCCTGTAGGTCATTCCACTGTACAGGCCATTAGGAAAGCATTCCTCTTTGCTTTAGATGCTATCCGAGGTCCCGCTCCCATGCCGTCGGACATTTACATTTTTATGCCTTTGTTTGGAATGTTCAGACAAAACATAGCTGAAAAGGGTGGGGGGGGGGGGGGCAATGTGTCTTGACTCCATACATCTGTTCTCCGTGTCAGCCGGCAAAGACCAGAACCGAATGAAATTTGAAACGTTTTAGCCAAAAATGTTTCCAAGGTTAAGGTGTTTTTTGCAGAAACGTTTCAGATTTCGTGCCGTTCTCCTGCTTCATGCGTAAGCGCTCTCCGCTGTAAAGGTGAGTGCATGACACCAGGCCGATTAGTGACCAAGCGACCTGTGAGTGAGTCACCAGGATGGAAATGGGACGGGTCCGGCTCACAATGGCCTCTTGAGTACACGACACCTTCCAATGAGACGATATCGCCCTGCCTCTTTCCTCTTTTGGCTCATGTGTTACGTGACATTGGCAATGTACGTGTGTGTGCGTGTGTTATCCAGGTAGTGTGGCCGGCCCAGATAAGCCCCCTCCCACCCCCCAATGAGGTGAAAACCCTCCACTTCCAGCAGAATTCCCTCCCCCCAGCCCACAACCTGCCCCTCCCTAAGCCACTGACAGAGGCATGTCGCGGCTCTTCCTGCTTTTGGCAATGCTCCTCGTCTCTGGCAGCATCCAGGTTGGTCCCCGACGTGTAAACACAACATTAGGTACACAGATGTGCTTATTGAGTCAAATCAAAGAGAATGACATTGTCAGACAGGTATTGATTTTAATAATATGCTTATTATTGTGATTGTTGTTTGCAGCTATATATATATATATATATGTATATATATATATATATGTATATATATATATATATATATATATATAAATATATATATATATATATATAAATATATATATATATATATTTAGATATATTAGTGCTGTCACGCGATTAAATCACTAGCTAATTAATGAGAATAAATTAAGTTAAACTATTAAACTTCATTAAAATGTTTAAATTTTTAAAATTAATATCCAGAGTTAATGCTTTAATTTTTAACATTATATATATATATATATATATATATATATATATATATATATATATATATATATATATATATATATAATCAATGAGAATAAAATTTGCTAAAATATTTATATAATCTCCAGAATTAAGTTAAAATATTTAACCTCATTAAAAATTGTAAAATGAAATTAAAATTTAAATTAATCACCTGAGTTAACGCTTTAATTTTTAAAATATTTTTTTTAATTACCAAAATAATTATTATTTAATTTTATTTTTTTATATAATTTTATATATCTATATATATATATATATATATATATATATATATATATATATATATATATATATATATATATATATATATCAGGATCATTTGGCCTTGGCAGAGGTCTCTAGTGAATGAAGAACTTTTGATCGATAATTTTTCCATGTGGTTGATGTGTTTCTTTCTCACCTCCGTTGCCCTCTGAGACTATCCAGAGCAACGTGCTGATGTGCTCGTCTCAACAAACTGTCATGTCTTGCTAACTGCGTGTGTGTAATGTCACCCTGTCCGCCTTTCCTCAACACATCACAATGTGTGTCGCTCTCATAGATTATGTCACAGTCTAACACGTATACTATATATACATTTTCCCATGAGCTTTCTGCCGTGCCTTGTGTCATCGTGCTTCTTTCCCACCTGGTGACTATGGAGCGGCAATAAAAGCGTAAAAAGCACAAAGGTTCTATCTATTATGTAGCATATGTGCTCATTACTTCAACGCACCACTTTAGATGTCCCCCGCCGTCACCATGGATCAGCTGCACGAGAGCTGGAAGTTGTACATGGACGAGTGTGAGCGCAACAACAGCAGAGCCCCTCCGAGCACTGGTGAGCTAAACCACCTTCATGACAATAAAATAAAAATAAATAATATTAATAAATAATAAAAAAAAAATCTAATGTTTGAATTTTGTAGTGTTTCTCTTGGCTGCATTCCTTCCAGTGATTTTTTTTGTCCAATCAGATTTCAGCATCTGTGTTGCCATGACAATTATAAATAACTGCATTTTCCATAGATGAAATCAAACGACTTTTACCGGTACTGTGAAAACATCTGCACGGGTGTTGTCAACTCTCATATTACCTCCAAAGGCGGAAAAAAAAAAAAAAACGGTCAAGCTAATCCCCTCTAATTCTGTTTTCATATTTCATAACATTGGAACAAATCATTTTTAGTTCCATTGAGGCAAACTTGAAGTAGAGGATTGTGTTGAACAACAGAACCAAGATGAAAGCGCTCATAAACACAAGGTCAACAAGTGGAGGCTTTCAGCTTCATTTCAAGATGAAAGCGTCATCGTCGTCTCAGTTTTGCTTCTTTGTTATTATCACCCGCAGTGCTTGTGTGCAACAGAACCTTTGACAAGTACGCCTGTTGGCCCGACGGACTGCCAAACACTACGGTCAGCGTATCGTGTCCGTGGTATCTGCCCTGGTACCATAAAGGTACGATACTAATGTGACGACTGGCATTGCTTCTATACAACCCGCAATATTTTAAAGTAAGCAAGTGTGTGTTTTGGGAGTACAGTTCAGAACGGTCTGGTGTACCAGGAGTGCGACGCTAATGGCCAGTGGCTAACCGTGAAGAACACCAGCGAGTGTGATTCCAATGGGCCCAGTCAGGTAAGCGCAAGCGATACTGCCCGTCCACCTGTGAAGCCCAATCCAAAATGTAAATGTAGGCTCTGGAGTAAGCTATGTGGGGTCGGTAGAATCTGTCCACTAACATAAATAAATAAATAAATAAATAAATAAATAAATAAATAAATAAAAATAAAAATAAAAATAAAAATAAAAATAAAAATAAAATAAAAAATAAAAAAAATAAAAAATAAAAAATCAAGGTCGAAATTCATCAGAAAAATAACAATGAGCGTTCCGAAAACTGAAATTATTCTGTTTGTGTTTGCAGCAGTACTACGGTCAAATTCGGATCATGTACACAGTGGGATATTCCCTATCACTGGTGGCTCTGGTTTTGGCTTTAAGCATTCTCATATTCTTCAGGTAATTTTAGTAAAAGGTCGCAAAATATTGTTGTCGTTTTAAAGTTGCAACAAGTGCAGTGACGTGAGCCGTCGTCCAACAGGAAACTGCACTGCATGAGGAATAACATTCACATGAACCTGTTTGCGTCCTTCATCCTGCGAGCGTTGTCCATCCTGATTAAAGATGCGCTGATGGAGGCCAACATCACGTCGCAGGACCTGAGCCGGGACCAGGAGCAGGGCTTCTCCCGGGCTTCCATGTCACCCGTGGACCTACTGGTCAACAATGAGGTCGGTGGCCAATCGTCTTTATTTTTCTGTCCCAAAGCGTTTTTCTGTTTTACTTCATAATCACCTGGAGGATTTCTTCCTTTTGAACATAAATGCAATGATTCTGACCCGGCAGATAACCGTCAGCTGTCGTGTGGCCGCGGTGATGATGCAGTACAGCATCTTGGCCAATAGCTACTGGCTCCTGGTGGAAGGCATCTATCTTCACAACCTGCTGGTCATCACCGTGTTTACAGAGAGGAACTACTTCCAGATCTATTTGTGCATCGGCTGGGGTGAGGCGGACATGAGCAGCTGCAAGCCACTGGAAAACAGTGACACGCAATCGTGCAAGCAATAATATCAAAATAATTTCTTTTCAGGTACGCCGCTACTATTCCTTGTTCCCTGGGTGATTGCCAAATATCTCTATGAGAATCATGAGTAAGTTTCTGAGTTGTTTTCAGACTGTCTTTTCCTCCATTGTCTTTTTAAGACAAAGTAAAGTAAAAAAAAAATGGCTCTGTATATAAGAAAAAAACTAAAGTTCAAACCAAGGGAAAATAAATGAAGATTAATTCATCTTATTTAAAAGCAGATAAAGTGAATCTTTATAAAAACTACGCTAAAATAAACCAACTATGCTAACTTAAACTCAGACTGTCAAAACTATGCTAACCTAAAAAAATAATTAAACTAAAATAGATTAAGCTCATTTAAATGGCACCAAGCTAAACTACACTAACTTAAAAAAGCTAAAACTCCCTAACCCTCAAAACTAACGGAACAAAAATTAAGATATCATAAGATGAACTAACTGATATCATCTACATTTAGCTAAGTGAGAAAAGCTGAACTTAATAATAAAAACTATAAAGCAAAAAAACGCCACTTTAACACAAACTAACTAAGCCAAAGATGCTGGGGGAAAAAAACACAACTAAGAAGCTAAAAACTAAGATCCAACTATGCTAAAATAACTGAATCTAAGATAGGCTAGGCTAGTCTAAGCTAGGCTAGGCTAGGCTAAATTAAGCATAGCTAGCTAAATTATGACAAACTGAAAACAACAACAGCTTTTTGGTGGGGTTCTTAATATTTTGTGAGTAGATCCGACATTCTAGGACTACAAGTTGCTTGGTGGAGACAATAAACTAGTAAAATGAGCTCAGATAATCCTTTCATGATTCCCAGGAAGCAAATTCCCATGTTTGAGAAGCACACAAGACATAGCAGAGTAAATAGCAACTAAAGCAAAAGTCACTTATGACAGTAGCTCAAGTGAACAAAACACGGGATATATATGACATTGACACCTTTAGAGAAGTGGACATGAAAAAAAAATATGGAGCACTGTTGCCTGCGTAAAATCAAATGTTGGTAGATTGTCTTCCTCCCAAACAAAGACAAATGTTGATGCTAAATCTAACACCTCATTAGTGTGCTCACTTCACCACACAAACCTCACCGCACACGCTCTGCCAAATATGGCAATTATGTCCGAGCATTTTTTGGAAGCCGTCACAGGCGGCTCGCACCTCATTAATATTTTGTGTAAACATTTGCGCCCCCGTGACTTTGTTACGCAAGCGGCCTCAATGTAAACACTGACTGTTGATAATGTTGTGGCTCTTTTACAGGTGCTGGGGACAGAATATAAACATGAACTACTGGTGGATTATACGTTCCCCCATTCTGGTGGCAGTTGTGGTAATTCTCCACTCACTTCCAGCGAACTATTAAAAGGAAAGACGGCGGAACCTCCAAAGTCAAACAAAATAAAAGTCATACAACGGGAAGCTTAGCCAAAATGTCTTTTGAGAATGCAAGATATTTTTTTTATGGTTTCATTTTATTGTAAAATAACTATTGATGAGGTAATTCTCCCAAATGAACGAGAAAATCAAACCCACATTGACAAGGAAATTCTTCGATACAAACAAGGAAATTTACTCTCGTTGAAAAGGAAATTCTCCACAACCAACGAAGAAATGAAGAATTAAGCCACATTAATTATGAAATTCTGACAGTTCAACGAGAAAACATTTGTGCATATTCTCCCACGGTGACAAGGAAATTGACACTTATGCACAGTGCCTTGCGAAAGTATTAGCCCCCCTTGAACTTTTTGACCTTTTGCCACATTTCAGTCCCCCTTTTCAGCTCTTTAGTTGTAAAAACTTAAAAAAAATAAATAAATCATAAATTTCGTTCCATGATTATGTCTGACTTGGGGAGAAAAAAATCTTTAAGTTTGAAACCTGAAATGCGGCAAAAACTTCAAGGGGGCGGGGCTAATACTTTGGCAAGGAACTGTAATTTTCCACATCCACAATTTACATTCACCAATATTGAAATCCCATATCAGCGAGGAAATTTGATGTCGAGGAAAAAAAATTCTACATTGCCGAAATGCACCAATATTGATGAAGAATTTACACACATGAGGGAAGAATTTTTTTTATAGTGATGAGAAAATGTATTTGTCCAACACAAATGGATTTGCTTGTTTGTGCATAACTCTCCTTCAAGAATTTACAATACCCCTTAAATCTCCAAAAAGTGACACTTGAGTAGATTCCTCACATTTCTCTTGTCAAATACAGATGACGATTGGTTCAACTTTGCCCTCTAGCGCCACTCCAAAGCAGACGACGACCACACCTTAGCTCGGAGTTTCTCCTCAAAGGTCATCGGCGAGCGTTTACATAAGTGCGATTTGTCTTAACTCCTAAGTCAGGCCCGTCTCACGCTCACGCACACACACACATCCCGCTCTTTTCCACATATTAATCGTCTCGTCAAGTGGGCTGTACCTCGCAGGAATTCCTGTGTTTGCGTTGTCGCGGCGACCAGCGGGCCTAGTTCCCGTTTTAGTGCTTCCTTTTTTATCCCAATCCTACTGGCTCAAGATGCACGTTACTGGGGGAAAATCATCGCCAATGTTCCGATGACCCGGGAATGTGAATTCATAATTCATTTTATGCCGCTGTAGCTTGAGCATAATTCCAGAGGGATGTTATTGTGTTAATGCTAACGATTTGTTTAGGTCACAAGTTAGTCAACGTGGTGAAAAGGTCACATCACAAATAATTAGAGGACGCATGCTGTTTTGGGAAATGACACATTTTTTTTCTTCTCTTACGCTCATAGTTACGCAATGCAACACAACACGGAGAGACAATTATTTGGAGAATTGAGTTTGAAATGGCAAATTTTGTTGCAAATTTTCTTGTTTTTATCAACAAGAAAATTCTCACATTAATGTGGAAATCTCACTTCAACAAGAAGACACTCCCAAATTGATTTGAAAATGAGCTCGTGTCCACCATGAAAGTTATGTTCCCCTTTGGACGTTCCACTGCCTTTTGTTTTTTTTCATAATTCCACTCTAAATTTGCTGCACGTATCTCACGCAGATCAACTTCCTGATCTTCATCCATATCATCAAAATTCTGGTGTCCAAACTTAGAGCGCATCAAATGAGATACACAGATTACAAGTTCAGGTGAGCGCAAATGAGAAAAGCGCTTGTGACTATTTCGCATCTGATCGTGTTGCTGTTGCTTCCGTCGCAGGTTGGCCAAGTCGACTCTCACGCTCATCCCCCTGCTGGGCATCCATCAGGTGGTCTTTATTTACGTCACGGACGAGGCCACCGAAACCGCCATCGGTCTACGTCTCACCAAGCTGATCATCGATCTTTTCTTCTCTTCATTCCAGGTACAGCAACAGCGTTGTAGCTTCAGTTTTGAAACGCGACGTTAATTTTGCATTGAAGTCCTTTTGCTGAAGGAGAAATTTCCGAGCTAGTACTCCGGTCGAGACACAAATGGACCAAGAGAAGATCTCGCAGGTCTGAGCCGAATTCAAATGCTCCCGTTTGTTCTTCGTCTTGGCCGAGCGCAGCTTTCGGTGATGACTCAGCCTGTCGGCGGGGATTACATGAACATAATGTGCTGCTGCCTGTGTCATGTTGTCACATTACCATTGACTGTGCGGCCACCAAGGCAAAGATGTCGAGCTCACGGCAAGGGAGGAGGAGGAGGAGTGGGGACTGGTGGGGGGGCTTCATATGATCAGAGTGACACAGACAGCGAAATGAGAGTGGCAAACGTTTAGCCAGTAGACCTTGACTGATATTTTATACTATGCAAGGGAACGCTCTCATTAGTGAGCTGAACAAACCATGCCACATTGGACGCATCACTCGGGAGAGAGATGCAAATACACAACACCAACGAACAACAGTGAGGAGACTACTTTTATCCAAGGGGAGGCTGAGAGCAGAAAGGAAATACTGCGGCAAAGCCTCACTTTGATCATCGCCATCGAGCTCTTTCTCTGAGCGGGGTGAAGTGGCAGTAAAACAGGCCAAAATCCAGACTCTGTGTGAGAATGTAGAAAGAAGGGGTCTAAACTCAACATTTGACTGATTAATGATTGAATTGTCCGCGTTGTCTCTCTAGGGTCTCCTGGTGGCCATTTTGTACTGCTTCGTCAACAAAGAAGTGAGTTACCTCCTTTTCGTCCTCAACTCGTCCCGTTTCCGCACCCTCAATAACACGGATTTGCGCAGGTTCAGTCGGAAATCCTGAAGAAGTGGAAGCGCTGGAAGCTGGGCCGAAACATTGAGGAGGAATACCGCCACACGTACAGCAACACGCCCAACACCAAGACGGCCAGCCTGCTCCACCACGCCTCCCAGCGGCTGCCTCAGGCCGCCGACGCTTCCGCCAAGCCGCCGACGGCCGAGTGGCACGTCTTGGTGGCCAACGGCAAGGCGGCGGGCCAGCACCAAGGCGCGCTCACTAACTGCACCCTGGTGGAGGACATGGGCCTTGTGGACAAGGCCAAGAGCGAGCACGCCGAGAGCCGCGACTGACTCGAAGCTCTCTTCATCCTGCACTGAGAGCCGAGGACGGACGCACGCTGAGGGCTGCGTGGCGGTCTGAGGTGGTCCGTGTCGGCGTATCTCAAGGCAGACGAGCCATGTCAAACAATACAACGACAACCACAACAACGCCGAAACCTCACACAGCAACTCTGTTGAAGACAAACGGAGTTCCTTCGAGCCTTCTGCTTTTTTTAGTTTGTGTGCGCGTTGCAGTCGCGGAGGCACACACAAAATCAACCGACGGCAGAGCGCCACTCACTCAAGCGCAGACCTCCGCCAAGGCATCCCAAACATTTTAATAGGGCGGCTTAAACGTACAGTAAGTGTTGTGCTTTTGCTTACGGTATCATGAGCCAGTCTTATTTAAGGCCACTTTTGGTCAATTTTAAAAACTCTCCTTCAGGAAATGTAGGCGATGTGGACTCAATATTTTGGTGATATTTATGAATTTCTATCTAAATCTACTTGAGTTATACTTAAAAAAAAATGACTCATTGGTTCAACACAATTGGGCAACAATGAGCTTCTTTAAAGTCATTTTAAGGATAACAAGAAAAATATTTTTATAAGGATAAGGACATTTTATTTAAATGGCAGATACCTTAAACTTCTCACAAATGTCAAATATGTTGAAAATGTCGTCTGACTTACTTTTCAAAATCATTTTTTAAGGATCCATGGACACCCTAACGAACATCGGCAATCGTAAAGAGCGCAAAAACGACTCTTAAAATTAGGAATACTCAAACATACCCAGCTAAAATTGTGACGTCAAATGTGTGACGCAACCAAGAAATTGGCTTGATACGGCGCTGCGGAGGCAAGGATAATTAAAAAAAAATACAAAAATTAATAAGGATCCGCGGACAACCTGCCTAATGCTAAAAATGTAAACCGCCAAAATCCCAAATCCTCCAAAACATCTGTTAAAATTACAAATGCTAACATGTAGCCACCTAGCATTGTAACATCAAATGACGTGACCATAAAATTTCGGAGTTGCGTGCCTCGGCACACGTCTTGTGAGTTAAGGACACAGGTGAGATTTGATCATTCATATTGGTGAAGAGAAGCGAGTCCACGTTGTTTTTGCGAACCTTTTTGCCAACATGTCAACGCGCCGTGTTCATGGGAAAGTGGCAGCTGTTCTGGCCAGGTCATTCCTGGTTTACATGTAGATCCCACCCACCACCCTCCCCTCCCAAAAGAGGTCAAGGGAGGCTATGGGATGAATTATAAATAACACATAATTGCTTGTGCAGCCTTCAAAGTGCTTCTGTCGCTAAATCGGGCCCCTGCGCATGCAAACGGTGCGGACAAAAGTATCAGGAAACCCGACTATGACGCTAGCATTTGAGCACCATTCAACTTTATCGCAAAAGTCATCACGTGTCCCATTAGAAAACTCAGGTCGTCCCTCAAATAAACGACGTGCCCAATTAGTTGCCTGGTGGGTCGTCCCCTTCATAAATAAACACCGTGCCGCAATTAGACACCAAGCGTGTCATTCAAGTCAAATAAAAAGCATCCCTCAAATAGACCTGCCCCCCCTAATTTATCTTCCGTTTACGATAAATATATATCTCCCTGAAATAGACACCATGCGCCAATTATATAAACACCCCGCTCAAGTAACTGCCGTGCCCCAGTTAGTCAAACAAACCGCTTGCAAAATTTGTTGTTTGGTGCGTCGTCCACTTTGGGGGGGATGGGCAACTTTTTGATTGGCGGGCCACAATGTGTTCTAAAATTTGACAGAGGGGTCAGACCAGGAGCAGAAGGATGGAGTGTTTTGGTAACCTCCTCTCATCGGAGAAAAAAAAATATGTTTAATTTTAAATGAAAATGAATAATATATATGTCTTTGACATTATTTAGAAAATAAAACATGCGCAAGGTTTATTCATTTAATTTTTTTCAAGTTCGGCGGGCCGGATTAAAACGTTTAACGGGCCGCATGTGGCCCCCGGGCCGTAGTTTACTCACGCTTGTGCTACAGACAAATAAACACCTCCCTCACCCACCGCCAAATTCATGCAAAAGTGATGGATAAAGTCCAGCCCAGATTTTTACTCATTGATTATTATTAATTGATAAAGACACATGTCCCAATACTTTTGTCCATGTGGCAAATCAAGACTCCGATCGCACAAAGAGTACAGCGTCACGAGCGCGACTGCGCCCGAAGGCGGCACGTGAGGAGTTGTTTGGCGTAAAGTTCAGACTGTCGCAGAGATTTTTAGCCCACGCGTCATCGTCCGCGGGGCAGTCGGCTCAAAAACGGACGTGCAAGGACCAGCTCCTTGTCACAAAAAGGTTACTCAAACACAACACGCGCGGCCTCACTTTTCTCCTCAGGGGCCGTGGACACTTACGAACAAAGCTGAAGAAACAAAGAAAAAAAACAAAAAACAATTTGGGGTACGTTTTGTTTTTTTGTGTGCGTAACTTCATTCACTTTATTAGGAACACCGGCCGGCGCCATCTTGTTTGAAGGCAGAATTGGTGAAATATTTCAGCCGTGTACCGAATGAAGCATGCGGCTTGCGTGTGTACTGTATATATATTTACGTGTTTGTTTTTCGACAGGCCGTTTTTGAGTGGCTTGCTTGCTGCTGCGTGCTCATGTGGACAAATTCAGTATTACAAGGTGGCCGATCAGGTTGGAAACCGGTAACAGTATTGATAATATTGATACGGTGGTGCTGCAGCATGAAGGCACCGCGTTACGTTTCGACCTGTTGCGTTATTAAGCTTTCATACATGTACAGCGTGTATAGCGTCAGTGGGGTCAATGTGTCCTTTACTTACAAATGGATCAATAAGCTGTGACCTGGATGTTGTTCTTGTGGGGTCATGTGACCTATTTTTTTTTTTTCTAAGTGCTTCTACTCTTGGAATGTATCCCGTCAAATGACCTGACATGTTTCTTCAAGGTGTACAGTCTGTTTGGTATGAGTGCTCAGGTGGAAACAGTTCAACATTATACTTTGTGTGTTTGTGTGTGAGCGTGTGTGCGTGCGTGTGTATATGTTGTGTCCGAAATGGTGGAAGAACAATAAAATCCAAATGTCCATTTTTTTTTTTTTTTGGAGTCTTTTTGTTTGCATATGAAATGAAGATCTATTCATTTTAGCGGCAAGTCAGGGCACAACGGCACAATAATGTATTCCACCTTAAAGCAAACAAGGCCCTAGTGGAGCTGTTTAAAAAAAAAAAAAAAAAAAAATTTCCAATAAAAATAAATTAAAGCAGCAGGAACAATTCAGGAAAATAATCAGTCAAAATAATCCATCAGAAACGCACTTTTCTGGCACCCACATAACACAATATGGTGCCAAAGGACTACTTTTGTCCCAATGGAGCACCACAACTCACTTCAACCTAACTCCTTAACACCAAGATGCTGCCAAAGCACTGTTTTTGTCTAAATGCCGCTCCTCAACTCACATGAACATATTTTCAGGGCACCAAAGTACTGCTTTTGTCTGATTTGACATTTCATTGGCACCAAGTTGCCAAACAGTGACACCAAAGAACTAACGGAAATAGTCACTTCAACATTGTTCCTCCCCAAAAATCTGTTAAATAAGGATTTTGAATTACTAATCGGAAGGGATTCACTGAATCATTAATGTCATCCATCACCTTTCTATTACAGGGTCGTCGTGTGATATGACTAAACACACGCACACACACACGCACACACACATGCAAGGTCCCCTGCAAGCTCTGGCTACTAGCCCGTCAAATAAGATCAAGTTAAAGTGCAATCACACACACACAGTGCATAAATAGAAGCGATGTAATAACACACAGTTGAAGCGGAAGCAGCGACATGACGAAAGTCATTGTCTGAGAAGTTCAAGCTTCTCTCTGAGGAAGACGAACATCATCGTGGCTCCTGGGAGGCGCTGACATGGCAAATGTTCATATTTTATTCAAACCAGACAATTCATTTGAAAACAATTATGTGTGGATGGTTCAAATGTGGAATTTTGTTCAATGAAAATGGAACAAGGAGGTCAATATGTAAAATCCCGTTTAATTGGGTCATTTTATTGTCAAAATTTGAGTTTTGTGGGAATTAGAAATTGTTTCCAAAATGTCCAGAATGAGACATTTTGAGGTTGGAAGAAGAAGGTAAATAAGTCAAATCACATATTACATTTTACAAAATTATTGTGAAAATAGGGCCGTAAATTTAAGAAACGAGCTTAGCAGTACAAATTGTTATTTGACTTAACCAATTCTCTCTTAACTTACTATCGCTTGTGTCATAAGTATGGCTAGTAATGTGAGTCACAACTCTTTAAAAAATAAATAAATAAAACGAATGTTAACATGGCAAAAGTTTGAAGCAAAAAGAGTAAAGCATTTAAAAAAAAAAATTTAAAAAGACACCACATTAGCCCAAATTAGCACAAGCTAACAGTGTTAGCTTTGTTAGCTTCTGTTATGTGGCAAATTGTCATACTTGCGGAAGTAGCGGAAACATTCTGGTCTCCACTTCGGTAAGTAAAACCAAGAAAGAGTTTCTGGTTAAAATGAAAAAAAAAAGAATCTCTTCTTAATTAATCCTCCAATGACATCTTTGAACTTATTTCCATCTTATCAGCAGAACAAAGACGACCTGTGTTGTCGTAGTCGACGCGCGTAAATTGACATGATAGATGACATGCGTCTCCACCGAGGCACGAACATGAATACCACTTCATTATTCACGACTTCCAGTAAACTGAAATGTAAATAAAAGCGACTACTGAGGACGCTAACACGCTCGGATTAGCGTAGTCGAGTCCTCCGGGCGGTTCAGGAAGGTTAAGCGTGCCCGCGGGGCGTTGAAGCCGCGCTTCTTCCGTCTGACTTTGCGAGTGTCGTCTTTGGCTGCAAGTGAGCAAACGATCATTTGAGCTTTAATAATGTCAGCAGACGCTTTTAGGAGGCCATTAGCGCGTCGGAAGTGAACATGCAACGTGCGGCCGCACGTAGAGGAGGCGACAAGTGTACAATTGAATTTGCACTTGAGGGATTAAAATGAGGCAGTTGGGCGCTCCTAGTTTGGAGTTTTGGCTCCAGCTTTACTTGGTAAAGTTTGTAGTTTTCGAAGAAGGAAGTTTTCTGCTGTTATCGCGGCTTCCTAGCACATTCCGAAAACTTGCTCGTGAGGTGCGATGAGGCTCGAAATTATCCTGACGTGCGAGTGTGAGCGTGAAATGTCATTTGTGTCAATGTGCCCTGTGATTGGCTGGCAACCAAATGACAATGAAACATTTTTAAATGCAACGACAACGTTTGTATTTACACTTTAAGTGCTCGATGTTAAACTGAGTTATGTTAATGAAGGTTTTATGAGCGCGGTGACAGTTTAGATTTGCCTTGTGATGGTGCCACTGTGATTTTTCTGATTTAGATTTTTTTTATTATTTTTTTTGTAAAGATTTGCCAGTGTTTCAACTAAAAAAAAAGTGTCAGATGTGCTCATTTCCACTCATTTAGATGAAAAGGACATCAAGCGGCTGCTTTTCAAGGCTGATATAAAAACATGCTTATTGCAGCATTGAAAATGAGTTTCAAATGACGCCTTTAAAATAAAACAACATCATGTCCTGCGCCTCGAGCACAAACACACACACACACACAAAAACACAGATAAACAAACATATTTTGGGGGGTCTTCACATTAAGAAACAATTGCTGTCATTTCCTGTCTGTGACTGCCTTCGTGCCCAGCGGGCAAATTGAGTTGATTTCAAGATTTAAAAAAATAAAAATAAAATAGTGGAGGCAAATCATGCAACAGCTGCGTTTGGAACGCGACGTCAAGTTGGTCAGGGCGACGGTTGGCCTATTACGGAGCGGAAGACGGCGCTTAGCGGGATGTGGTTCGGAGCGGGCTGAGGCGTCATTACGCCGGGAACATGTTGTGACCCACGTGACCCACAATATTTGCGATGTTTCTTTAATAAGCAATCTTGTAGGAAACAGCGGTTGCCTTTTTCGTGTATTTCTTGCAAGAAAAAAAAACATTTGGGCTATGCAAGAAAAAGAAAGAGGAGAAATTGCATAAAGAAAATACAAGGAATGCAGAAAAGAGGGTCTTCAGACTGACGCGGTAACATCAACAAAAAACTTTAACACACCAAACGTGATCTTTTGTTTCCTCTTTGCGAGCAATGAGTAGACAGTAACAGGCAGTATTAAAAATAATCTTTGGCAATTGAGCCACATGCTGCTTCACCAAAGGCATTATGATACGAAACAACCAGGAAAAATCAAGCATCATATTTTTAGTTTTGCCTGCAGAATTTTTTTTGTCAAACTGACAGCGATGTGCCAAATGGGCCAACGAGCCACATGCTGCTTCACCAAAACATAATTATCCAATCCCATCAGGTATCCAACATTGGCCCGTCTCTGCGTGCGAACGTCGCCAGGGGATGTCGGCGGGACGCTTGGGCAATTAGCGTTCTTCCTCCCGCTGAGCGTGATTAATGGCACACGCCATTAATCTGCAGCATTCACGAGGACATTTGCAAATACGGACAATCACTTCCAATGTTCTTCTTTCAGCGTCCACGCCAAACGCTAATAACATCACGTCGACACAAGCACAACACCACTTTCATTCATATGCACTTCATTTCAACATCTGCTCTGCTTCCATATTTCAACAGATGCTTACGTACTTCTTTTTATTCGAGTAAATATTTTAATGGATGTACATCATAAAATGTTGAAGCCAATGCGCCATTTTTTATTTGAATTTTTAAATAGAACTTTGTTGGATTTTTTTGCATTTTGATTAATTACATATTGCTTGTATTTAAAAACACACATCCTCAATTTTATATTTTTATGACAAACTTAATACAGATGAATTTAAAAATGATACGACGACTGCCCATTTTATATTGATGAATTATTAATACGTTTATTAATTAAAAATTCGAAAACTAATCAAAAATTCAATCATTATTAAAATAACATGTCGAAATATGCACAGTGTATAGATTTTCTAAGCAGAAAAAAAAATAACATTTTAGCAACCTGTTTTAATTAATTAATTGAAACTATTGCTCGTCTAGTCCAATTTGAAGCATTTTGCAATTAATGTCTTCCATTGGCTGTCATATGCACGTGTGCCTCATGTTTGCCTTCGGACTATTTGAGTTGGACTTTGTATTCACTTTGTCCACGCACAAGCACGTTTCGTAACACAGCACTGGAAAACACACACGCGCACACACGAAAACTCACAATTGATTTCAGGTTGACTTGATTTCTAATTGTTGTGTCAGCGATATTATCCCACTTGGGAATCTTGATGCAATCTTCTCAAAAGGTCAACAGCAAGAAAACAGACTGACGAGAAAAGCGTTTCGATTAGTCGTGTACTCACTAGTGGTAAGTAACTAAGTACAACTACTTCGTTACAGCACTGACTTGCGTGCGTTTTTCACGTATCTGTTAAACTTCTGTACATGAATCCTTTTGCTAAAGGAGTCAAATTAGTACTTCTACTTTTTACATGAGTGATCATGCAATAAAAGTGCAAAAAAATCAGTCAGCACTTCGACGAACGCTGTCAGCTTAATCACACTCGCAGTTGAAATTTTGGAGTTCTGTTGCCTCCTAGCGGACAAGGTTGGTAATTCACCATGGGAAACAACTCCAAATTGAAATCCAATAGAAATCTTTTTTAAAGCATGAAACCAAGTACTTTAAGTTGCTGATTTGTCTCAATTGTAAACATTTAAAGTATATTTTAGTTCTTTTGGGTCCTAATGAAATAAAAAAAAACATCCAAATTCTGTAATGATATGCATAGTATTGTTTTAGTATTGGCACAAACAATTCAATGGCTATTCAGTGATTTTTTTGGTGTTCACTTTTTGACTTTTGTCATTACATTGAGCAGGAAGATGCTCCTCCAAAGTCATTGTGTGAGCGGGTACAGTTTTCAAAGACACTTAATATGAATAAAACATGAGGAAATGAGTTTGTAGTTCACCCTTTAATGACAACAATTCCTTTAGCAACAACAACTTAACTGTGCCCTCCACCGAGCGGAAAAGCTTTTTTTTCCCCCACATGCGCACACGCACACACAAGTGAGACGCACCAGCACAGGCGGTCGACGAGCTTATTTGTGAAAAGTTCAGTCTGACATGTTCCGCCCCGGCGCTGAAGTGACAATATGGATGAGGGAAGGCCGTTTTCTTAGAAAATCAAAATGGACAAAGGCAAGGGGGGGAAGTCGGGGACAATGGGGGAGCGCGTTCTACTCCAGGACCACGGTGCCGCCCGCCGCCTGCAACGCCGCTTTCAGTTTCTCCGCCTCGTCTTTGGAAACGTTGGCGCGGATCTCCTGAGGAAGAGACTCCACCAGCTTCTTGGCCTGATTTCAACAAAAGCAACAATTTACACTCATGTACACGCAAAACGGAAAAGTCAAACAAAATATGATCTGCAATGGACCATTTGATAACGATTTATTACGCAACGGAAATAAAGTAATTAGTTCACTTTTGACAAATGGGATCGGCTCCAGCACGCCCGCTCGTGTGGAGAATCCGTTTGGATAACGATGAACATTATTATTATTTTTTTTTTAAACATACAAAGCATCGCCCGAGAAAAAAGAAAATGCCCAAGCTTACTGAAATGAAATTCCTTGAAAGTCTAGCGAAAATTGTGACACCTACCTGCACCAGGTTCAAGCCTTGAATGCAGTTCTTCACCTCCTTAATAAGTTTGACCTTCTCGGCCGCGTTGACTTCCGTTAGCTTGACGGTGAAGTGAGTCTTCTCTTTCTTCACCGGCGCCTCCTCTTCCTCGGCCTGAACACATTTTTTTTCTTACTCAACTGCAGATGGCGGAGGAATTGACTGCACTTTTAGTTTTGGAATAAATGGAAAGTGGACTTTGGAGACTCTCCAATGTACTTGCACCAAAGTGTGTTAAAAAAAAAAAAAATTTTCAGTTTTAATTTACATCTCAATTCATTTTCATTTCCTTCAATTTGTTATGTTTTTAATATTTTAAAATCAACTTATTTATTTTGTAAAGTTAGTGATTTTTATGCATACCAGTTTAAAAAAATAAATAAATAGCCCACGCAGCGTTCCACTTTTTTGCCTTAAGTCATAACAGAGACTGTTTAGGTGCTGCCATTTTGGTCATCAACAGGCTCAGCAGCAAACTGTTCTTACCTGAGGACCGGGAGCAGCTGATGCAGCCATCGCGCCCATCGGCATCATTCCCACATCCTGAATGTTCAACGTTTTCTGCGACAGGTGGAAAAGTACATTTAGAAAAAAATCTAAGGTAAGGTTTGTTACATAAGGTTGGTTAGGTAAGGAAAAGAAAAGTATTTGTACTCAATCAGACATGGCGGAAATGTGCATGACGAAAGCCAATCAGAGTCGACTTACACCTGCTCTAGTTTTGTTGGCAGGTTCAAATAAACTAATTTATAGTAAGAAACCTTGTTAATGGTGATTTATATTTTTTGCCATTTTGCCCAGCCCAGGTAAATCGGCGGGCTTACCTTGAGGAGCTCATTGAGGTCCGACACCTCTAACAACGTGAGGCTGGCTATATCGCCGACGAGCTGCTGGATTTTGGGCGAGTACTGCTTAGGGGTGCTGTCCAGCGGCGGCGCGACCAAAGCGTCCGAGCGGACGGCAGCGCTCGTCCTGAGGAGTCGCAGTGCGCACCATGCTGCCGTCTGCTGCTGCTGAAGCTGTTGTCTGGGGAAAGACCACACAGAATTAGATCCTACCAGCGACCATTTTAGTTTAATACAGTGAGCATTCCGTTTCAAATTGCCTATATTAAAACTGTAGTTTTAGCATAAATACAACAGACTACCAACCCAAAACTATTTCATGTCATTTAAACATCATCTTACATGACTCTGACTTCAACATACTTCCTTGACACCAATTGATTTTTTTTTTTTAAATCCAGTAAATTGCCGGCAATAGGTTGCGACTACGTTAATGGGTCACCCACCTTAGCAAATTTATCTCAAACTGGTCTTATATTATTTATTACAAATAATGTAATACATATTTTAAATTCAACGCTACTAGATGAGAGAAGATCCAATTATTACTATTCATGCAACAAGAGCTTCATTCCCCTGAAAAATATTAATTATATCTGTACATATTTAGTGCTTATTTTTTTCTTTTGTTTGTGATGAAAAAAAATGTTGGTGGATGCTGTGAGATTTTCTCCGATGTAAACTAAGTACCCGCCCAAAATAAAACGCCTTGGCCAACATGAACAACTCCAAACTTTACGGCTTCCTTTAATAGTACAGGGGTCACTTTTTACAGGTGAAAAAAAAAATCACAGCTTTTTAGTCACAACTGGACAAAATACGCGTTTTCCCAAATGTGTCACCACACATCAGTACACATACACATGACCTTGACTGTCGACAGCACAAATAGTTTCAACAAAAAACTAAATTTGTGCAAAATGTTTTGCAAATTCCAAAAAGATGCACAAATGTCCCTTGACCTACACATTGCTATCAATAGGAAATACGAGAGACCTTAGCACAACAAATAGCTAACACGGTAGCGCCGTGGCAAATATGCACTTTATTTAATATAATGGCAAGAATGAGGTGTAATGCTTGCTTTTACTGTCAAATACACGCCGAGGGTGCACCGTCATCGGGCGACTGTCTGCCCTTGACGAGCCGGTGGGATGTCGCGCAGCTTCCGCCGCGGCTACGCCGTTCGGTAAAGCGGCAAGAGCCGGCGCAAACGTACCGGTGGAGGCTCGCCGCGGTCCGCAACGCGGTTCGGAGGCAGCGTCTGGTGCAGAACATGATAAGCGGTGGTCCGGAGTCTTCAAATGCCGGCGTTGCCCTTCGATAAGCGGCGTCGTTGGGTGAAACAAAATCGCTGTTGTTACCTCAAAAAAAAGCACATGGCGCCCTTCGCAATGAAGCTGACCTACCCGGCATGCATTGCGAGGAACTACGGGAACTAGCGAAGACAAAAAACAATAGTCATTGTTTCTTTTTTTAAATCATTCATTTTTTTTATATCGCTTTTTTTTGTTACAAATGGGTAGAAAACCAAAAACACAACCAAGAGTAAAGTACGTACAATCAGCACATGTATAAAAATATTACTTTTAAAGTTGACATCCAAATATTATCTGAGTAACCTGAAACGCTCAACAACAAAACTGGCGAGTAACTTTTTTTTAAGATACAGTAAATAGTAAAAAATAATACTTTTAACTAAACAAAAAAACGGAGTCAATTGAGACAATATGGATGTGCCTGGATTAGAATCGTTATCGGCAGATAAAAAAAAAATATCACGTGACTCAGACTCAAGTGCAGAAAAAAAATTTGAGCGAGACTAATGATAAAAATAAAAGTAGAAAGTTCCCAATTTCACAAAATCAAAGCATTGTTTTTTCTTTGTAAAAAGTAAAAGTATCTGGCATTAAAACTACCCCAACAAGAACAATTTTGCCCAAAACAAGTTGCATTAAAAGTACTCCAAGTACAATTTATCCCCCAAATTACCAAGTTGATGCAACATAGTGTGCTACTACCCACCTAGCAAGTGGAAGGTAGTGAGGCGCAAAGGGAATCCTGTTAAGCCAATAATCTGCGACCCATCTGCCATCACTCACATCTCACCTCGGTCAACATGCCACATCCTCCATTTTTATACCTCGTCTGATTGTTAGAAAGGAAGCCTCAGAGGGTCGAGCCCACCACAAGACACGTGAAGGGGGGGTCTCGTGGCCGCCATCCCTCCTGCAGGCCATGCTGCTGTCTCCTCAAGCGGAGAGGAACTGGGAAGATGTGTGCTCTGTGCTGCAGGAAGCACTGGAGGAGCAGTCCCACCGGCAGCTCTTTGCCCTGGAGCTGGGATCCGGAACCGGGCAGCATGTCATCCGCTTCGCCCAGAAGATGCCCTTTGTCACCTGGCAGCCGTCGGACATCCAAGAGGAGGCCCGGCAGAGGTATGACAACATGCACGACTAAGGTGGCGCTTTTGGGCATGTGCATTACGTGAGGCCATCGGTTTAACATGTGACACGTATCAGCATCAAGGCATACATCGCCGCAACCAACGTGACGACGGTGCTGCCACCTGTGCACCTGGACGCCTGTGAGCCATGGCAGAAATGGGCCGGGGTCTCTCGCGGTTCTTGTGATGTCATTGTCGCCATTAACCTCCTGCAGTACAGCTCCTTTAAGACAGCACAAGTAGGCCCGAAGAATAAATTTCGTCTTTTACACCAAGTGCAACGCGGTGGATGTTGCAATGGACAGGTCTGCCTCAGTTTTAAGGTTCTGGGTTCGAATCTCGGCTTCAGCTTCCTGTGCTTTGTTTTTTGGCTTCCTCAAAATGTTCCAAAAACACACATTAAGTTAATTTTCTATAGGGTTGAAGTCTGGGGAATTGACTTAAAGGATCTAAAATCATCCACCAGTTGCATTTGACGGCCTTTGTGTTGCAGCTTTTCCATTTCCATCATGTTTAAACTCGCTTAAAACATTTTTCCTTTCTTTTCAAGGGCGTTTTCAATGCGGCAGGTCAGCTCATCAAACAAAATGGCCTCTTGCTGACATACGGGGTACCTATGAGACACTTTTAAAAGGCAGCTTTTAAACCGAAAATGACTTCTGTTGCACTTCACTTTGCAGGCGTTCGCTATTAACGGCACCATTACGCCACGATGTAACAAACTGCTTGACGATGAGCTACGCAAAGTGTAAGTTTAGTAGGTAATTTATTGTGCTACAAAGAACCGATGAATAACTGTTATGACTTATTTTTAAATTATTTAATTCAGTGTGGTGAGGTTTTGCTTGCATTACTGAATTTAAATAAACAGAACCCATACAGGACAAAAAGGGTAAAGAAAATTGATTTTTCAAGTTATTATTCAGAATGCAATATAAAGAATGACGTGATTCCACTCAACAAATCTGAACATCCTAACACTAACATTGGCCTTCTCATCAATTAACTCTGATGTCCTGTCCCTCAGAAATCCTGACTGGGGACTTCCGGACGCGGACGTGCTCCGACAGTTGGCCTTTGCGAACGGGATGCGTATGGAGAGGATGGTGAGTCACGTACACACACCTTGTAGTGTGAAGAGTGGCCCAAAAAAATAATAATAATAATAATTTTATTTGTCGTCCAGGTGGAGATGGAAGAATGCTACAAATGTCTCATCTTCAGAAAATTTTAGACTGTACACTCTATTGACCAGAAATAAAGGTATCCTGATCCATGTGATTTTCTTGAGCTCAGTGTCAAGAAAAAAAGGAAAAGAATGAAGCAGATTGACAATAAGAAGAAGATATTTATTAAATATAAATTTAAAATGACTTGCGAGCCAAATCGATGGCCTTAGATGGAGTCAAGAAGGACCACAAAGTTACAGAGGGAGCTGATTGGTGACCGGCGATGAATTACATGCAGAACAAACGCGTTTCCACTTTTCCTCGTGCCCCCGCACACGGACTGAAGGCATTTTAGCGGCTACTTACAGCATGAGGCCTGTCATTATGCGGTTGAAATAAATGATCGCTTTGTTCTAGCGCTTCAACCGTGAATCTCCTCCCAACTGTTTTTAAATAGCGCAAATAATTCCCAATGAGGAAATGCCAAAACAAAAAGAGACAATGTTAGTTTCAATGGAGAAAAGGCCGACAAGGATGGAACCAACAAGCAGAATGTTAAGATGTGATCCTGATGAGTTAGTTTAGTGCTGTTCATTCCAAGCCTGTCACTGTGCTTCCTTCACCTTAAAGACACACACACTTCTTTTAACACCACTCAGTCAAAACAAAGTAGATACTCGGACAGGCTCCACTCTGGAATACAATAAAAAAAAAAAAAGAAAAAAAAAATCAACATGCTTGTTTTGCACTTAAAAGTCTTTTTTTTGCCCTGTAATTAGTATGTACTTATTTCATTGTTAAGAGAATATTTGTGAAGGAGGAAATACAAGGAGCAGGTTACGAGATGTGGGTTAGCTCATCCACTCCCACGCTAAAGTAAAGAAATCATCACAATATTTCACATCGCCACGACATGACACCGAGGTGGAGGTGTGACCGATCAGTAGAGGGGCGTGTGTGTATGTGTGTGTGTTGGTGGGGTTGTAGTGTGTGTGTGTCGCCTGATCGCAAGCAAGGAGCAGCAGCTTTCAGTCGAAAGAGATGAGCTGCGCCTCCGCGTTGCCGGGGACCACCTGGGGAGGGGGGTGCTGATGGTGCTGATGGTGCTGCTGCTGCTGATGCTGCGGCGGCGGTTGTTGTGGTTGCTGCTGGGGTGGGTGCTGTGGTGGCTGCTGGGGGCCACTAGGGGGAGCCACCTACAGATGGCAGGTCCAAAAAAGTTAAACCACGCATTTATCTTTAAATTGTAAGCAGTTGGCGCTCACAGGGTTAACCCCAACTCAGAGGCAAAAAAATAGGGGGTGGGGGGTACAGGTTACCTGTTGGTACATGGGCTGCTGGCCGGACATATAAGACTGTTGTTGGACAGCCATGTTGGGGTCCTGCCCTGGGAGTGCTGAAATCATGTTCTGCATGCTGTATTGCGGGTAGCCCATGTAGCCCAAGCCGTTGGTGGGGGCGGCCTGGGACATGGTGGGTAAGCTCTGGGCCTGCGATGCCACATTCTGAGCGAAGCACAATTAAGCAGAATTACGCTTCATATTAGTACAAGGATTGGTAGGACAGGACTGAAATGCAATTGTCTTATGGCTGGATTTCACCCCTGGGTAGAGGTATCAGACCTGGTAGCCTTGCGTGGGTGTGGGCTGGTAGTTGGTGTAGGGTGTGCTGGTAGGTGGTGGGGCCTGACCAGGAGGGGGAGCTGGCTGCCCATTGGTGGCAGCAGGCTGATACATGTATGCATTCACCATATTGGGATCTAGACAAGCAAATAAATAAATTAATACAAATTATGGTTAAGAACCCAATTAAGTGGCGGTGAAAATTGGCGCCTCATGTTACCCGTGTTAGTAGCCGGCATGGCCTGGTACTGTGGTGGAGCGCCCTGGCCCGGCTGGTTCATGTAGAGGTTGTGCATTGGGGAACCTTCCACAGAGTTAGCTGGACTGAAGGTGCCCGGGTAGGTGGGCGGACCGCCGGGCTGGTACACCACCCCGGCAGGTACGTTGGGGGGCAAAGACTGCATCTGCACAACAATGATGCAGACTTTTAGACTTTCGTTTCATTAAATGATATAGTATGGTTGAATATTTTGGTGCTTGAATAGAAGGCCTTTAATACTCTTGATTTATGTGTCAGTTTTACAAATCAACTCCAACTGGGAGTGACAAACAGCTTGAAGCAAACACGCTTGGCATCTTAGTTGGATAAATGAGCATATGAGTTTTGTTTTTATTTCCTCAAAGTGATGTGATTTTCTTGAGAACAGCCGCTCAGGAATATGAATGCTGTAAAATGGCGGCAGGCTTTGTGTATGTGTGTGTACCTGAGCGTAGGGCAGAGAGAAAGCAGGCATCTGAGCTCTCATCTGGATGGTGTGCTTCTGCTGCTCCAGACGCATCTGGCGCTCCTTCTCCTGCTCTTGCAGGCGCTGGATGGCCAGCTGCCGCTGCATCTCCAAGTACTCCTGCAGCACACAAACAAAACCCTTGTTAGTACAGTGACGTCATACAGGGACGTCTACATATGCTTGAACAGTGACGAGAGTTGTTCGGATTTTGCTTTCATCAGACAACACAATGGATATGAAATGAAACGAGTCATTTTTGGTTGGAATTTAATCACAAAAATATGGACTTTTTTTTTTGACAAGTGACAGAATTGTTACTAAAAGAGTCATTCTTAAGAACAGAATAAAAATCCAAAATGCTGAGCCGTGGACACAATTCCAAACTTCCTCCCTGGTGAGGCTTTGCTGATGTCATATTTGCATATGCCACAGTATCAAGCATTGAGTTGACATGTGAACCACATGCTGTTTCAAATCCATCGTCAAGTGTCCGATATAATCTGAGCTCCAGTACCTGCTTCTTCTGCCGCATGATCTCCAGCTTCTGCGCCAGCTGAATTTGCCTTTGCCTCTCAGCCTCCTCGGCGGCGCGCCGCAGTTTCTCCCGGTGCTCATCTCGAAGCGCATTGAGGGCCGCGCGAGCATCGCGCACCTGAGCCAGTTTGTCTTGCAGCCCCTCGTAGTACACTGCCGGTCACACGCAGATTAGTGAAGACAAACAACGCACAGGGAGGGAAAAAAAAAAAAACTTAACATCACTCACGTCGCTTTTCGTCAAGCTGGTTGAGGATGTCCAGGAGCTGAGGGTGCATGTTGTTGATGGACTGGAAGAGGGAGAGGACGGCGCTGTCGTTGGTGATGCTGCGCCCGCGCATGTGGTTGCTCTTCATGCGGTTCAGGAAAGTGGTCACGGCGTTCTGCAAGGCCTTCAGGAACTGCTCGTGGTTCTCCTCCGACTCACCGTTCTGGTACTGCTGCTAGAGAAGGAAACATTGGGGAGGTAAAGCCTTTCCGCATTTTGCTGAGACAGCCTTACTACAAAATGGATTCCATGTATAGTTCTTAAAGATTCGACACACAAGACCTCATACTGAGTCTTATGATCAACGCAGAACAACATTAAACATTTTTATATTATATTACCGTGGTTCTAGGTCTCAGTGGTGCAAAACTACACCCTAATATTTAGCTTTCATTATTTTCAAAGGGACACCATGACCTCAATAATAATGAACATACAAGCGGTCCCTGCCGACGTCGTGCGCATACCTCCACAATGCTGACGGGCTGCACGGGGACGTGAGCTTCTACGGGTTGGCTGACCGGCGCGCTGACTGGCGGCGGCGGTTCCGCCAGCGGCGCCGGGGCTGGCGCCGAAGGCGTGGGACTCTTGCGGGCCTCTTCCTGCTTCTTCTCCCAGTATGTTCGGTTGAGGTAGCGGGCCAGCTAAAACGAGGTCCCACAAATCAGCATCAAAGAAAATGGATGCATGTACATATGAGGATCGGAAAACTTAAATACATAAAAGAGAACGTAAAGAAATAAACCGCTTTTAGAATTCGACAGAAATTTCACACAGCAGTACGCTAACATTGGGTAGTTGATGTGAGACTTTGAAGGGTGTGGCCTAAGCAAGCGACATCACGAGCGGCAACTTCAGTGCTAATCCTGTCGGCCATTTCCTTACGTGGTTTAATCTGCATGTTAGCATCGGCGGATTTAAGACATTTTTAGCATCCGTGGGAACCCTGGTTTGACTCCTTGTCCTGTTCATTTAGTCTCAAAAATACATCAGTGATTTACATTTGTGTCTCGACCTAAAGCATAAGCATAAACTAATAAATAAGATGGACGGCTGTTGGAACAGCAGAATTTAAAAAAAATAAAAATGCGGAATTTACCTCAGGGTCGACTTCTTCAGCTGACGGAGCAGAAGAATTCTAGATTGGAGAGAGTCAGTAAACAAATGCATGATGATGGATTGCCAAGTTATTGCCGTGAAGCGCATCTTACCACGGGAGATGTGTAGAGGGTGCTGACAGGAGGTGCAGAGGAGGTGACCGGGGTGGGGTCCGACTTGGGATACACGGGGTACGAGTTCTTCTGTTTCTGCAAGTGCACATTTGGCTTTTTTAGAAACGAGTCCAGAATTAGAAGGTGATAACGTCAGCTGCCAGTGCGCCGATGTGGCCTACCATTCGCTCCTTTTCCTCGGCCTCACTTTGGGAGAGGGCGATGGCCAGCTGCAGCTCTTCCTCCTCCTGCAGCGCTGCCTCGTCTCTTTTCGGAGGCATCTGGACAATGAAAGATAACGCTCGGATTGGATACATCTCGCAGTACAAATCACTTGTGTGCCACGCATTTCCCGTTTACTACTAAGCGTTTTTGTTTCTCAACTAGGAGCCTTTACTTGGGACTGCTGGGAAAGCGGGCTGGTGAGATACTCCGGGGGCAGCTCGGCAGCGGTGGTGGGCGCCGGTTTGATCTCAGCTTTCCTAAGTGAAGGAGAGGAAGGGTGGCTGTGGGGGAGGACAAACAATATTGTGAATTAGCAAAGAAATTGTGATAGTCGGAACAATATCCTAACTTTTGTGGAACAACACTTCACATGACACAGACCAACACCATGTAATAAAATTGTGCAAAAGAGCCAATGTTAATCAATAGTCTTCAGTGCCCCAGACAACCTTTTTTTTTTTTTATATCTTGGAGCAGTTAGCTCTCATCTGAGATTTTTGTTGCGCACATTGTAAATGGACTCGAGAAAAAGTTTCCTGCTTTGCTACAAGGTTAATAAAGGTCATCTCAAGTTGGTTAATAAAGGTCATCTCAAGTTTATTTGCCCTAACAGATAGATTGATCTATTTCGATTTGTTCAGTTGATCTGTTTAAGTTGAGGCCTGTGAGTTTGATCAAATATTTAAATATTAACAGTAAAATCCAATATTTGCCAGTTTTTTTTTAATACACTAACCACTAACCTACAGTAGTGCAGCACAAGCAGTTATTATCACGACAGTAAATACGTTATGTGAAAATTCAAGTCACCCAAGGCACTCACTTGTTCAGCTGCTCAAAGCAGGGCTCACACACACGGACCTCCTTCTCGATTCCAAACTTGGGGATGGTGGAATACTTCGAGGAACACTTGCCACAGAAGATCTGTCCGCAGGCTCGACAGTGGTGCTTTGAAAAGCAAGAGAGAACGCAATCCAGGTCAGGCTCTGCACGTGGGCCATAAAAGTGCTCCTCTGATCATAAGCGCTAAAGAACTGTGGGAGGAGGGGAGGAAAAAAAAAAAAAAAAAAAAAAAAAAAAACTTGGCCCATTTACAAGCACGCCCCGCCTACCTTTCTTGTCATCACTCCAAACTGGACTCTGCACCGGTGGCATTCCTCAGCATCAACCCAGTCTGGGGCCTGAATCAACAAAGACACACGCGCACCTTGTTATGTCCCATTTGGAAGCACAACATCAAAATGGAGCTCTGTGCCTTTTTTGAATAACAATGAATACAGTGGTACCTTAAATTCACTTTTGTAACCCATTTTACTTTTGTACAGTACTGTGGATACATTAAACTCTTACTCGTTCTGCAGCAAACATTGCATCACTCTCCTTAAACTCAGGGAACACATGACCTGCGGATGAAAACATTCATTACGCATGACACATTCCATTGTGACAGTCACATGATCTGCTTGCGACAACACTGAGAGCGGCCTCAAAGAATTAATTGAAGTCATTTTTAACTCAACTGCTGGAAATAACACTTGCCTTCCACTTTCATGATCTGATAGGTGTCTTGCACCACTTTGTATTTGGGCTCGTTGCGGAAGGCGTGGGCCCAGGCTTGGATCAAGTAAAGGATTTTGTTTCGGACATTTGGTTCCGTCTGTTTCTGGTGCAAGGAAAATTACATACGAAAAAAAAAAAAAGAAGACATTTTTTTAAGCACAGTGGAACAGCACAAAAGTGGTTATCTCTCAGTACAAAAACACAAAACCATTCATTTTCACGTAAAGTCTGTTTCTGTCGTCCTTAATCACAAAATGCATCTCAAACAAACCCACAGCTGACAAATATTAGCAACATCCACAAAAATGTCATATTTATATCTACTGTCCATTTTGTGTGTCATGTCTTCAAAGGCTTGACCACTTCCACTTTATTTGAGTTGCGTGAAGTGCTGTTACACGGTTCTCTTTATTACTTGCATGAAAGTTTATGATGTTCTGGTTACTTAGAGCGCTGGCGTTGTCACATAATGGTGGTGCCCTGAGCTGTTGTTGATATACACACAGGCTAAAGTAAAGTGTGCGTCACGTGACAATAATAGGAGTATGTCAAATATTTTCCAGATTAGACGGAAATGTTTGCAAGTTTGGAGGAGTTGGGAGCTAAGACTCAGACTAAATGTGACCCTGCTCACCGCAATGAATGTATTCAGCACAATCTGGAATTATACGTCACCTTGATTAGCTCCTTCAGCTCTTCCATGGTTTGTTTACTCGCCACCTCATCGTGAACAGTCTGCCCACAGTTCTTAACCACAGACTCAAGGACCTGAAGAGGAAGGAAACGTTAACTTTTTTTCCCCCCTCACTGTTACACCATTGCCAGTAACACAGCCTGATGTGTTCAAATATTACACTGCAGTAATCGCTAACCAAAAGCATCTGACCTCAAGTGCGTAGAGGGCCACATGTGGATTTTTATCATTCAGCTTTTTCTTTATAGCGCCAATTGCATATTTTGCCCTGATGGGAAAGAAACAAATTAATCATGAGGGAAAAAATGATAAAGACAATAAATCAAGACAGAGTGACTCACTGAGTGTCTCCTTGACGAATGAGGTCGCAGATTTGAAGGATGGATTCCCAGTCGGTTTCCAGCAACAGCTGACTGGTGGCCTTATCTGAAAAAGATCACAATGGGATCAAATGGTGAACCAGGTAATTGTGATTGTCGTTGATACCAGATTTAGCATCTCTGGGAGTGAAGGACTCTGCCGCCAGCTCCTCTTTGTGATGTGGCAACGTTATTAATGAAACCTAGGGCTGGGTGCTATGCTATCAAGATAAATGTACATTTCATATTAGTCAATATCAATAATTTATTTTTTTAACTCTTAACAATAAGGATTTTTATATGCCACAAAAAATCTAGGATTTTATCAGGTTTGCAGACTTTTTAAAGTCATGGTTTGAAAACGACTAACATTGTTCTATTTCTGGCCAGACATGATTCCACACTGACACTTGCTATGTACGTCAAAGAATAAAAACTCTGTGTTGTATTTGAAAAACACTTAGGCCTACTAAGACGCTATATTTGAATTCTGATCGTTACGTGTTGTTTTCGGGGCAGTAAAAAAAAAAAGAAAACACGAGACAATCAGATCCATATCGCCAAAAGAGGAATTCATTTAACAGAATATTCAAGCGTATTAAAGTGGTTACAACGCTGTTTGCTGCACACAAAGCTCTGTAAAAACAAGGTCACGACTTCACAAATGATTTTTGATTCACAGCTTGGTCGTCATGTTGACGTTGCGTTATTTTCAAAAGGATGCGAGTGATGTGTATGTTTATCTACTCGGTTAAAAAAATGACTGCTTAGCTTGTCGCTCGGACAGCTCACGTTCATTAAAATGGATGGCATCATACTTGTCGAACAATAATTGACAAAATATTGGATTGTATCCCCTGTTATTAATATAAACGAGCTAATCTGGGCCTTAGTCATCGGCAGCCAATTTTGTTAGCAGGCTAAAATTAGCTTGGCCTCAGCGCCACAGCCCCAACACACTGTTGAAAAACAAAACAACTAAGTCGACAACTAACATGAGTAATTATCTCGGCGACTTACCCAGAAGCCTTTCGAATGTGCCTCCGCCTTTTCCCATAGTTGACCCAAAGTCTTCAAGTCGCTGTCGAGGAGCGTATGGTCGTGTGTTTCCCCCACTCGGCGACCGCAGTTCTTTTTCACCGTTTTAGCTTGGTGGCTAATGGCTAGCGAGCGTCAAGTAGCCTCGAAACACAACGCACAGCTGTGCGGTGGTTCCCACTTCCCACTTCCGCTGGGCAAACGGCAGAGTGCCTAAGGGGGCAGCGCCCTCTATCGTAAAATCAGAAAACAACCACATTGGCCAAAGAGTGACGTCAACATAAAATAAAAACAAACACACTACAGACGAGCACCATGCACTTTTTTATTCCGGACCTTCAGACCTAACTGGAATTATGACATTTATTTTTTTACATTTTAATTGAGTTTACTTATCTTATATATTCTGTATATAAGAGCGGTTTTCATGTTCAAACAGTGCATGTTGCCTTGCCATACAATAATATAAAAATATATACTTTACTATGTGCTGGAAAATAGCGGCTCCAAAGCTAAAAAAAAAATCAAATAAACCCAATATTTTTTTGCTCAGAATAATGAAGCCACGATCTTATTAAGATAACCTTCACGACAACAAGCCACTGCATTTTTTTCAGTAGTGAAGCTAGTGATAATAAAGTAAAATAATGCTTTAAAATATATATTCAATGTCCAAGTTTGGAATGACACCACTTATTCTGTGTAGTTGTGGTGAAAGCGTTGCCCTGATCAGCTATTCATTAATGCCCGTTGTCACTTGAAATACGGCTCGATTGTACAGTGGCCGCCTAACTGTACTCAACAGTGAGCCTCAATCAGCTTTGTTCCAGGCTGACGTCGGTCATGTATGAGTCACTACCTGGCACCCGGATCACTGGCGCTCATTGTTATTGTGGTACATCATCAACTTGTGCTGTGTTATTCCAGCTGCTGTTTTACATGTGCAAAACGAGCATTTGAGTTTTTAAAGCAGAACATATTATTGTGTAAATAAGATGGTACATTTTGGTTCTTTCTGTACTTAGTGGAGGATGGCAGAGACGGCCCGAAAGGCATTCGCTCATTGTTCTATTGTTCTACTGTGCGTGCAAAGGCCAAAGCCACTGTGCTGCTTACTTACTGAGCAAGACAAGTGTATGTTCAAAGGTTATTTCAGGTTACGCAGACAATGTTTTACATATGCTGCCATTCAAAAGTTTGGGTGTCACTTGGAATTATCCTTATTTTTCAAAGAAAAGCATAATTTTTAAACCACATTAATAACTTGGAGGCTGGAATTGTGATTAATTTGATATTAGTTGCTTTAACAGTTGTTTTTATGCTACTGGGTTTTCTCCAACCACTCCAACTTGTTTCCACATTCCCCCAAAAATGCATCTCAGGTTCAATGAAGACTGAATTGTCCTTTACTATGACTGAATGGAAAAAGTGGTGTAGAAAATGGATGGATGAAAGAATCTACATAGAAAAAAAACGCTTTTTATTCAGAAATGAGGACATTTCTAAGTGGCCCAAAACTTTGGATTATTAGTCTAAAGGCTAGGAAAAAAATGGAAAAAAAAACAATTTTCCATGAGTAAAGGCCAAATGTTTTATTGTATTTTACAATGACATATATAGAAGAAAAGGTTATTTGATCATATGTGGAGTTCAATTTTCTCTAAGCCTGCTGGAAAATATTAAATATCAAGAGGACGGTGAAAAAGGCTTGTCATCAGTCGTGGGGAACCTTGTAGTCAGCCATGTTAGACGTAGCCTTTAACCTGTGAGGCGGGTGCCCGACGGGGGCTGCTTTCTCCACTACTGAAGGTGGGCGAGCCGGGCATGCCGGGCGGACTTGAGCCGGCGTACAGCAGAGACCCGCCGACTAGGAGCAACGCCGACGCCCCCCAGCCAATGTAGAGCCCCGGGCCCAGTTCGCGCTTGTGCGGGGCGGCCACATGCGGGTCGTAGAAATCCCTGATGATGGAGTGGGCGGTCCAGCAGACCGGCACCAGGAAGAGGAAGCCGGCGACGGCGAAGAGCACCCCCGAGATACGGGCGATACGCGCCTTGAGGCTGTTGACGCCCACACATTTGGTGCACTTAACGCCGAGCACCCCGAGAGACAGGGCCACGGCACACAGCATGACCGAGAGCACCGTGAGGCCCCGGGCAGCCTGCATGTCGCTAGGCAGCGCCAGCATGCTGTCGTAGACCTTACACTGGATCTGACCCGTACTCTGCACGATGCAATTCATCCACAGGCCTTCCCAGATGATCTGAGCGGTCACCAGGTTGTTGCCGATGAAGGCGGTGACTCGCCACAGCGGCACCAGAATCACGACCGCCCCGGCCACCCAGCCCAGGATGGACATGATGAGGCCTACTAGCTGCATGCCCGTTGTCGCCATGTTGCTTGAATACGCTGCTTTTGAAATAAGTCTCTGCTTGTCAAGTGTAGTCCTTCAATGGCGTTCGCGTGTTAACTCCTTTGTCTTCGGGTGATGATGTCACTCAGCTCAAACCAGAACGGGTGATCTAAAGAATAGATAATAACCAAAAACAAATGTGAAATTCATTCTACTCTGAGGGACCATACAAAGAGGTCGTCAATTTGAATTGTGGGCCTTCATGTGTTCGGGAGATTTTATGACACTCCGGTGAATCCAAGGTCAACATTTTTGGTTATAATTCAATGTGTGCCACCAACACAATAATACACTTCACTAAAAGAGCGGAATACCAACGGTGAAGCATGCAGGTGGTAGCAACACGTTAACACAAAACCTTCAGGCTTCTGCCAGAAAGCAAGTAGCATCAGGAAAAGCCTACTAGAACATCAGAACTTTACATGGGGTTAACTATAGGCTCTTTAAATAGTGGCAGCTGTGTGTCATGCTTAAAATGAGTTTCCATGTGACTGATTAACTCTGAACACAGACACATCACTACTTAGATTTTTTTTGTTGTTGTTGATTTATCCAGAATATAGGGTCATAATAATGGTGGAAAAACTTTTGTCTGATTTATCTGTCACTAAAACCTGGTATTCCAACCGGGGTGTGTAGACTTTTTCTAGCGGACCAGGGTCTGACTCTCATGAGGATAAGCAGTGCAAAAAAAAAAAAAAAAAAAAAAGGATCAATGGACATTCTATGCAAAGACTAAGCGAGCATATGGTTACCATAACTATTTGGATTTGTGTTTAGTGGAGAGCAAGAGGACAGAGAAAGGCCTTCTTTGACAGAAGTTGTCTGTGGGAGTGCAGCTAAGCGGCTAATCTTGGAAAAAGCAACGAGCCACTCGGCGAACACAAGCCAGCTTTCATGGAGCCGTTTTGGAGTGGGCCACAACAAGGACCACGTCAGTCAGTATCCACATCGGACCATTTCTGGCAAACTGTCCAATAAATCGAATAAAAAGCCTGTGAATACCAATGAAGCGGTTGCGGACATTGGTGAAACCGATTTCTCCGAAACAAAAAGCCAATCTCCTCAGGTCAGCTGTGGATGTGGATAAATGTTGATGTCAGGAGTTCCTGCATTTTTTTTTTTTTTACTGAATAATGCCTGAATTGTTTTCCTACATTCGCAGAAAATGTTTATCTGTTCAATTGGATCCAAACCAGGAGAAGCACCTGTTAGAGCTGCCATTCCGTTTGGCTTTTTATATTTGGGGTCTAAAATCTCGTGGAGAAAGTTGAATGATCACAATTTGCTTTTTTTATTTATTTTTTTAATCTAATTAACCAATTATTATATCTCAAGCTCCATGGGGCTGATTTGAGTGAGTGCGGCAAAAAGGTGAAGGATATCAAAACCACCGCACCCAATCAAGCCCTCAGTGGACATGAAAAAAAAAAAGAAAAAACCCTCAATTGACTTACCTTAAATTGGACTCTCCCTGTCCTCAGATCAGGCGGTCCGACGCTCTTAAGGTGCGATGTGGGGACTTGAATGGATTCCACAAGCAGGCAGCTGGCGTCACAGCCTCGATCAGCGTCAAGTGGCGACGAGATGCTGTCCAAGTGGTGTGTTCGTGGGCACAAGCATGTGTGTTGGTGCGCGGGCGCGCGCGTGTGTGTGTTTGTCAATGCATGAATGCGTCTCCCGGTGCCTGGTGTACGAGCACAATAAGCCGCTGTTTGGCTGCGGACAACTCCACCTCCCTCGCCCTCTGCCCCGGTCCTGCTATGGCCTCGTCGTGTCTGCTCATCTTCTGGCTCTGTTGATGTTTAGAAAGTGGAGAAAGCTTCTGCTGGACTCCTACGGTACAAGTCTTCCCGCATCACTTCAGTCAGTCTCCTATTTGGGCTTTTTCTCTGCTTCCTACTTGGCTGTTGAAATTCTAGAATCTCATCCAGTCCCCGTAGTCAGGACAAATAGCACCAACCTTGACATGTTAGATAGAACGTGTCAACTAGAAAGGATGACAACCTCCTTCCCAGTGTGATCAGATGCTGCAAAAACTGGAGCTAATGATAAGCGGCTCAGCATTTTTGCCAGCGTGAAGCCGACCGGGACAGAAGAACGGGTGCAGGCTGTCCGTGAACGTGTCGGTGAAGGTGTGAATGTGGACGCCCGTCTCGGCGCAGTAGAAGGACACGCGGCCTTCGGTGTAGTCTACAAATACGCCCACCTTTCTGGGCCTCTGCTCCAGCGCCACCGGACTCACCGGAGAAGTATTGGCGACGTACTGCCCGCATGCCTTCAGACTTAAAGTCCAGAAACCGTTAGCAGGACACACAGTGAAGCGGCCCTTCCTGTTGATCGACTGTCGGACAACGCCTAAGCTCCATTCCATCTTCTCGCCGACTTCCACCTCCCAGTAGGACCTCCCGTTGCTGAAGCTCTCCTTGGCGAGGACGTTTGCCACGCGGTCGAAGCGTTTGGGGTGGTCCGGCACCTCGTGGCGCTTGTCGCTCTGCCTCACCTGTTTTCTGTCGTCCGAGACTGAAAGGGAGGGGTGCGCCGTCTTGGCGCTTAGATTGACATCCACTGTAATGACGAGAGCTCATTGGAATTGGAATTGCTAACAAACTTTTTTTTTTTATGATCAAATTTCCCAAAAAAAGACTCACCAATGTATCTCTCAATTCTCTTAAGTTCTGCCAAGTACAAACAAATATTTGCGTCAGTACCATAAAATCCTTAATTAAGATCATTTAAAAACGAACCTGATTTGGATAGCCGGTTTACTTCCACCTTCATCTTGGCCATCATTTCCGACAGTGCTCTCCTGGTGACCCCAACACAAGGGTCAGTTTCTATGGTAACCACGGACCAGTCCTTTAACTGGACCGCTTGTCTGGGGAGTACGACGTTCTGGAAGAAACACAACAAGTGGTAACATCACCGTTCTCGCATGCGTCATGATAGGAAGAAGAAAGTACCCGAGCTTACCGTGGAATCTTCTTTGAATTCTTCCTGCTGATCACTATTTTTTTCAGGAACCAGAGAATCGGATTCTGCAGTCTCTTTAGTCAGTTCCCGGATCTCCTGCTCCAACTCCTTCACTAGGGTCTGGACTTTGGCCTGCTCCTCCTTTTGGCCCTCCTCGATGGCCGCCACCAGCGCTTTGTGGCTCTTCTCCATGGCGTGGACGAGTGCGGAGAAGACTTTCTGGCTCTCGCGCACTTCTCTGTGGTAAGAGCTCTGATTGGTCGAGACAAATGCATCATCTATCGTTTAGTAAGAGATGTGATGCAGAAATTTTTTTGGGGAGGGGGGGTTCAACCTTACCTTTTGGAGCTCAAGAGAAGTCTTCAATCGGTCTATCTTCTGCAGCCTTTCCTGAATCATTTGCTCAACATTGAGAACCTGGAGCATTAAAAAAAAACAAAAAAAAAAACTTTGAACTACAACCAGCAATTCCTTCAGATACTGCAGCACTACAATGGGACTAAAGCGAAATTTGGTTTGACGATTAGTGGATATAAGATGAAAATAAGCCGCATATGATGGAATAAAAAAAATAAAAACTTAATAACGTACCGTCTCTTCATCTGGTGGCTTTTGCGGTCTGTTCTTCTTGTAATTGTCCGAGATTTCGGCGAGGATGTGGTTGACGCTGAGGTCGGGCTTGTTGACGAAGAGTCTCCTGCAGGTCGGACAGTACCGGGACTGGTGTCGCATCCAGTAGTCGCAAAGACAGGACAGGCAGAAGCTGTGTCCGCACGGGGTGGTGACCGGACCGCTGAAGATGTCCTTGCACAGAGAGCACAGCAGCGACTTCTCGGGGAGGAGGCCCACGGTTGATGCCATTGGGGCTGAAAATGGCAGCGAGGAAAGGACAAGGACAACTGTCGTTTATCTCGGTTCCGTGATAAACCGAGGACCCCCTTATAAATCGGTTCTACCTATCCGAAACCCACTTTTGGGTCCCGACTCGGAGGAGTGGAATATATTGTGATGTCTTGTTTCGGATGAAGCTCCTTCCCGCTCGCCTTACAAAGAATGAAGACAACTATTTAGAAAATGCAAAGTATGTGGCCAAACAGGCATACGCCACGCATGGTTGACGACCGCACGACGTCACTGAGAACACAAAATCGCATCGAGGGAAAGATTCAAATTATTTTAGTGTTGAGACACAGTTGTCGCCGGTTTTACATTCAGATTTGACTCTCACTCTCACATGTTGATTATTTGTCATGTTCACGGGATCTCTAAATGCCGCACGTGTCACAGCAGGAAGTGTTTGATTTTAAATGAACGACAGACGAGTGTAGTAAAAGCGAAGCCTCACCTGTCCTGTCCACAAGTCTGCTCTCGTCTCTCCACAGGCTCAGGGCAAACAAGGAAGTACAGTTCAAATGTTTTACGCTGCACCAAGGTGTGTTGGGTCGTCCAACAATGGCACTCTTGACAAGAACAAACTCCACCCTAAATGTTAACAGAGCGTCTCTATAGGCAAACACAACTGAAGGCTGGGCTTTAAAATGGCACGAGAATTAAAAAAGTGTTCTGTTACATAATTTCATACCTCAAAAGGAGGATTATCCAGCTCGAATTAGTTTAGTCTACATTTCCTGAAAAAAATATTAGGTAGAGCCACACAATCTAAATATAATCTCTTTCAGATATTATGCCTTCGCAGTAAGATGTAGTTACTGTACATGTAAAAATAAGAAAAATTCTAGAGGAAGTCGCATCGCCTTTTCCAGGTCAGAGAAATTTTATTTATTCGGAAGTTGACAGCTGAGCAGAGCGTGGTTTCATTTCATTCAGCAGCCACAAAGGCTTGATTTTTTTTCATGATTTAAAAGATCATTTGAAATATTTGTGGAGTAATTTTAGTTTAAAACATTGAAATTTGGCAGGTGTATGAACAACCTTCTTTTCAATTTATACGATTTTCACTGTACAGGGAGAACTGTTGGATTTGTCAAGGTCAAATCTTAGCGTTGTATGTCATTTGATTGCGCAGGCGTGGCTAAATGTTGCCGGCTGCTGTCAGGGCCGAGACGTTGCAAAGAAGCGATTGATGAAGATGGAGTTGAAGTTGAGTCTGGCGGGCGGTGCCACTCTGTCCTCCATGTGCTTCGTGGCCACCTGAGCGGCGCCCCCCGCCGACGCCCCCACCGCCCCGCCGATGACACCGTACAGGACCATTCCTCCCGGGCCTTCTATAGAACCCACCAGCGCCCCCATGACGGCCCCCACCACCACGCCCGAGCCCACCCCCCTCGCCAGAGACGTCCTCAGCCAGCCGTTGTCCACTTCCGCCTTGGCCCTGATCTCGGCGCTGACGCTCGCCGTGTGGGCGTCTTTGCGGCGGTACAACTCATCCGACAGGTACTTGTTCTCCAGCTCGCTCCACGCCTTCTCGTTATCAGCCGTCATCTTTTTCATGAGCCTCTTTTCCTCCTTCTTAACACTACGCTCAGCCTTCTGGAATGTTCCGCTGGAGAAGCAGGCGCCACCCAGGGAGGCCACCATCCACTCGATTTTCTGCAGCACCTCCTGCTCAAGGCTGCGGTCCCGCCAGTCCTTGCTGAAAATGTAAAAGCGCCCACCAAAGTCCTCGATCAGATGCCTCAAGGGCCAGTCGGTGTTCTGCACTACGCCCTCCAAGGCTGCGTTGTCCGGGTTGCCGTCGTAGGCGAGCAAGACGATGCAATGTCTCAAACAGCGCCTCCCGAAACGTCTCATCATGAGCTGCGGGGTCCTGATGTCGTTCGGCGAGATTTTCTCCATGTCGAAGGCAACCAGGAAGGCGTGGGGACCGGGCACCGACAAGCACTTGGACCTCCTCAGCTCCATCTTCCTCTTGACGCGAGATATGTCCTTATCGTAGAGGTTGGGGGCGCTGATCACGGCCACCCGTCGCCCCGCCAGCTCCCCCAAAATCTTCCGGCTGCCAGAGATGCTGGTGGTGTCCTTCGGGAACTCTTCCCTTCCCAGGATCGCGTTGGTCAGCTGGAACTGAGATGGCCCGCTGCTGCCGACCACCATCAGCCTGAGCTCCAAGGAGGACCCTGCGGAGACGAGGCTCTGAATTCAACACTTGCTTCCATGTCGGCACTAGCATTCAACTCTTGGGCTTTTAGCGCTTGATGTTGAATGTGTAAGATAGTATTTTACAAAGACAAATCGCAACCCGCAACCCATTTTGCCTCTGCATCCGACAATAAATTTGTGTCCCTAACACAACCTTACCTTTCCTCCTCGTCTCCATTTATGCTGTCAAGCTTCACGCAGCAGACAACCATGAGAACACACCCCAAATATGTGTGTCTCTCCCTCTCTCTCGCTCCACTATTCCACTATCTCACGTGGTCTCCCTCTCTGTGGGTCTGTCTCATTTGGTAATTGGGTGTGTGATTTTATACCAAGTGGAAAATGTCCTCAGGGTGCACAGGACAGTCATCAAGCAGTACAGTTTAGTATGAAACTCAACATTTAATCTTTGTGATTGCTGCTTCCTTGATTTTTGATATTACACAATCTCACGTCAATACTGCTTTTTAATTTGATTTCATCTTTGTGATTGCTGCTTCCTTGACAACTCATATTTGACGTCAGACTCACTGTAATTAGTGTATTTCGCCACCATTGCTTTTAGAAGCACAGTTCTTTAATATCCATTCGACAGATAACTTGGGATAATCAATACTTCATTAAATTAAATTTGATCTTGTCTCAGTACAGCTCAAATGTGTATTCTATATATAGAGTGGTGTCCTCTTGTGGCACACTAAATTCAGACAGCATTACACAATCTCACGTCAATACTGCTTTTTAATTTGATTCTCTGCCTCTCATTATGTAAGCAAAATAGCTGTTGGGAGGAACATTTTAATTACATAATAGTATCAGTTAAGAAGTAACATTGATCCTAATTACAACTGTAGTTTATTTTATAGCACGTGTTGTTTATAGCAGCCCGAATAAGGTGTTTAATTCCCTTTACTGGGTGTTTAGTTTGGAACATCTGTAAGTGGAACGTTTCTTTGCAAGCTGAGTGTTTCCGGTCGAACACTTTGTGTCGCCGCACATGATTGACTGTGCAGTGCGCACTTTGGAGTATAAAATGAACATTTAAGAACATAAATTTATATGTAACTTATAGTGGTGAGATTGTGGGGAAACGTTGAGCGGAGACAACATGATTTAGGAGATTAAACCCAGCGACAAAGCAATTGTACCAAAGTGACAAACTGTTGTGGTTAGAGTTTTACCTTTTTGATTTCTCTGTCCAATTTCGAGACACATTTTCCTCTGGCGGTTTGTACACGCGTGACTGTCAAATAGTCCCTTTCCAGAAATAATGAGGCACACGTTGAGAGCGGCGCGGCGCGTGCTTGCAGCGGGAACCGGTCAACGTTGCTCTGGGTTTTGCAGCCGACAATTGTTAACAGAGGACGCATCCGATTCGGCTCATAATGAGCGGTTTATTAAAGAGGCGTCTCTCTACATACACGTAAGTTACACTTAATAATATAATTTTGAAATAATCCCAAATTTATATGAACAACTGAACAATAATTGTATGCGAGTTTTCTCCTTTTTTCTCCTTTGGGGCTTCCGTCCTGACCTACACTCAGTAATGCGGAAGTGGGTCAAAACAAATCTTATTTTTACTAAATGGACTCGTTTTACATTGCCCTGAAAACAATTTCACAAAAAACACAACTGAAAGAACAATAACCACGCTATAATAAGAACATTTAATATCAAACACAATTTATTAATCAGGGATCAAAGCAAGGTATGCTTTTTGGGAGTTTGTGTTGTAATATTTATATTGTTTTGCCTAAATGAAGCTCCTCAATCCACTTCACAAGAATTCCTTGACCAAGATGACGCCAGGTGGTGCTAAAGAACTCTTGCATTATTAAATAAAGAAATAATGATTATTTCTTTGGCCTGAGTGCCTTGAATTGCTGTGTCCAACCTCAAAGGCTTACATCACTGCATTCACACAAATTCATTTGTGGTAAAGTCATATTCGTCTTCTCTTTCCTAGTGGCCCTACTGCCTCAAACGGTGCTCTTACTGCAACTTTAATAAGTACATACCCAAAGATGACAAAAACCACATAGTGAGCCAGTGTCTTCTGCAGGAGGTGGAGACGCTGCTGCAACTCAGTCAGGTGTCCTGGTAGGGTCATTTCTCACATCACACATAAAAACAACACTCGCTTTCTCCCATTTCACCTGCTTTGTCCTTGCAGTGTCACCTCTGTGTTTTTTGGTGGTGGAACACCAAGCCTGGCGCACCCCTCAACTGTCTCAGACATCTTGGAAGCTGTCTCCAGGCGGACAAGTCTGGCAGACCAGGCCGAAGTTTCACTTGAAGTCAATCCCACTGCTGAGGGGAGGACAAAATTGAAAGATTTTAGCCATGCTGGGGTGAACCGTTTCTCCATAGGTGTCCAGGTAAGCGTCACATGTTGATGCTTTAATAGTTGATGAAGTGCTTGCCTATTCATAGATTTTGCTTACCCTATCCTTTGTTGATTGCTGAAAAACTTGGTGAAGCACTTCAACATACCACAAGATGGTGCCAAATGCCTGAGTAATAGAAAAGTAGTTCTTTGGCACCATCTCATGGCATTTTGTTGCCAACTACCATATGTGTTTTTAAATTTATTTATTTATTTTATTTTATTTTTTCTATGAGTGACAACAAGTGAATACACAGGTTCATTGCTCCTTCGGTCATCAAGTAAAATCCCCACACTGTTCACACAATTCTCTGCCCAGTCTCTCCAGGATGCCGATTTAACACGGCTGGGCCGAGACCACAGCGCAAATCAGGCCTTGCGAACCGTCGAGGAGGCTCGCAAATTGTGCCCGGGGAAGGTGTCCGTTGACATCATGTTCGGGCGGCCCGGGCAGAGCGCGGCGTCTTGGAAGGCGGAGTTGTCGGAGCTGTTGCGGGCCTGCGACGACCACGTCTCCCTGTACCAGCTGACGCCCGAGCGAGGCACTCTGCTGTTTAAACAGATACAAAGCGCCCATGTGACGCTGCCCGGCGACCACGAGACGGCAGACATGTATGAGAGCGCCCGGAGGACGCTGCGCCAGCATCGATTTCAGCAGTATGAAGTGTCCAACTTTGCCAGAAACGTGAGTTGACTCCTCTGAGAAAAAAGGTTTAGAATGTCACAAGATCCAAACATTGCATCGACATTATTTGTTGCTAACAAGGCGCCACAAAATGGCGGCCAAGCACTACTTTTGTATCTGACTACCATCTTGTAGCATCTTTCGAACTTTCAGAAAGAGCATAAAACTGAGTAAAGAGTCTTTCGACATTGAAAACATTTCCCAGGTCTTTACTAGCACGTCTGTGTCATGCACTCATTAAAATACACCAAGCATCAAGAATCACAGCACACATTTCGCTGTGTCATGCAAGTGACACCGCAGTCATCATGCCCCCTTTCCTGCTGGGCTAATAGGCTGTGTTTTGTTACTATGACAACAGCGTGAGCCTTGCAACTCACCTCTTGTCGAAGCAGAGACCAGATTGTGTGAAGAAAAAAATGCCGGTGTCCGTAGATACGATGAAAGCATTTTCCCCTCACGGAGGCAGCGCTTCATACACTACATTGTGTACGTTTAGTTTGGCTCTTGGCTCTCGATTTTTGCCCAACTGAAGCAGTTTATTTACACTTAATCATCAGTTTTCACTTGAGGTGAGGATTCATTCAGCAAATTTATCTTTTTGGTTTTTAAGGAACTGATGTCCCTGATGTTTAACATTTCACGAGCCATCACTTCAGTGTTTTTTTTTTTGTTTTCCAACATGCATTTGTCATTCGCTTGGTCACATCACAAATTAGATTTAAGAGAAGCCATACCGAGATCATCTTCTGAACCTTTTTCCGCAGAGTGCAGTGAGTCATCACAACATGAGCTACTGGAAGGGAAGACAATACATCGGCGTTGGTCCAGGTAAGCCACTATTCAAAGCTGTGACCCTTGAAGGCATCGCTGAGAATTTCTTGTCCCTAACAGGAGCGCACGGGCGCTTCGTTCCTCTCGGGGAGGGCGGCACGCAGCGAGAGGCCCGCACCCAGACGCTGGAACCTGACGTGTGGATCCGCGAGGTCCAGCAGCGCGGACACGGGACGCGCCGGAGGATTCAGCTGGGACGTCTTGAACTGTGAGCTTCTGCACGTACACCCGGAGACGTGTTGCGTGACACATGAGGCATGTATTGTGAATTGTAACAACCACCGTTAGCGCACCAACAGCTGACAAACATCTAAGTGGTCGCTGCGCATATGCGTGTCCTTTCAGTCACGCTCTTCATGTGACCGAATGTCATCAACACATTGACAGGCACTGTCATGTTCCTGTTATTTCTGAACTAAAGTCACCATTCTCTCCGTTTGGCAGATTGGAGGAGGTGTTGGTGATGGGATTGAGAATGACAGAAGGCATCACACACAAGGTGATGCAGCAAAATCATCATTTTGGACCGTGGTGTCGGTTTGCTTTTGTATGTTTCATTTTACGTTCCATAAGGTTCCACGGATTATTGATAGACTGAGCGCACTACACCCTGGACTGGTCGCACAATCGCTGAGCAGGAACCGATTCTGCACTGCCTGTACACAAGTCAGACAAGTGACCTCAACAACCATTCCAGTTTTCAAATGAGCGCCTCGTGAAAATGAATGGCCCCATCTTGCTCTACGTGATTGCCAAGTTTTCCTGCTGGTACTGTTGAGCAGTGGTTTCCAACCACCGGTCCGCGGGCCACTTTGGACTGTGCAGCAGCGGGCCGCACAGATGAAAGAAAAAATAAAACTTGCAGTACTTCTGGTTTATTCCATTTTTGAGAGTAAAAAATATTTTATTTTGAAGAGTGATCGGCTTCTCTCCGTTGCATCGGACTTTTGACGCATGTCAAGAAGCTAACTGTTGTGGTCGCATTACATGAGTACGACTACGTATGAAGCGCTCTGCACAATATGCGGCGGGTACCAATTCCCCCGCCCTCCGTTAGCAGTCCACAAAATTTAGGGACTTGTATGAACCGGTCCGTGACGAAAAAAAGGTTGGAGATCACTACTGTAGAGGTATTCCAGAAGTCTCAAAACAAAAAATCAAATTCAAGGTCCAATCTAGATGTCAAAATGAGCACATTTTAGTCGGAAAACTCGAAAAGATCGATTTGCGAGAACATATTTACTAACTGAAGGGAACGGAGCATAAAATCCACTCAGTTATCTGTTGTGTAAAGGTGGCATGAGGTCATACTTTGGTCCATAAACAATTTGCATTATGTAATTGCAAATTTTGTGGCATTTAACAGCACTGGCAGCTTTTCAGTCCACAGCTGGCCCTGTGGGACATCTTCGGCTCTTCCACTGACGTCCAAGAATTCCTCAAATGTGGCCAGCTGACCCTCAATGACGGGTGACGAGACTGGAAAATAAATCGTTTCATGTCCTTGCCAGAATCACGTCACATGTTTGTTTTTGGGCCCCCCCCCCCCCCCCCCCCCCCCCCCCCCCTAGCGGACTGCGCTGCTCCTGGGACGGTCTGGCGTTACTGGACGCCATGCTGCCGGCTTTGCTGCTAGAACTGGAAAGACAAATTGATCCGAGAGGCCCAAGATGATCACTGATGGAGTCTGCCAACTCATGATGGTAGCGTCAAATATCTATTTATTACAGTCAGTGAACGTTTGAGCATCAAAATGCAGTCCTGAGATATTGGACATGGATTATTCTCATTTGTGTTACCAAAAATGTTTTAAAACCCACGTTTGTTACATTTTAGTGTGTGCTTATGATCCAGAAGTCACTATGGCCTGCATATTCATGAGCTCATTACATTTGCCCCTTCAACACTTGTTAAGAATCTTGAGAGTGAATTAATGTGGCTGCCGTGTTGTCACGTTTATTAGATAAACGTGCCTGAGCTGACGGCCTGCTCACAAAAACACTTTGGTTTCAATTTGAATAATTAGATTAGAATTTCAAAGAATATGTGCACACAAACCGTGAATGTAGAACTCATTACAAACATTTGGATTGAATGAGAACATTTACTAGCAGCGTTATTTTCATAATTTGTGCTTGGCGCTCCCCGTAGGCCGATCATATTGATTATTTTTCTTCCATTGTACCCAAACAAGCTCACCCTTCACTAATGCTGGAAGCGCTTTATTGTCTCTTCTAATGAAGTCATCAAAAATTGAACAAAATTTTTGTTGTTGTTTTATATTGTGGTCATTTGCATTATTACGCAACTGCGCTGCCCACTGACAGCTATTTCTGATATTTCCTATTTTTCATGGTTAAAGCTGCACAAAAGCATATAGAATTCTGTCTTTTTATATTTATACAAATATATACAGTATTTATGGTTATATATCGTATATGTGCATGTATGTTTCTGCACATGTGTGGATGAGCATTATCATCATTTGTGGCACTACTCATGAGTTCCTAATATGGAGGCCGGTGAGTCACATAGTCACACCTCCTCCACGCCACTCATCCTTTGCATGCGAAGGCGCCGTTGAGCATACTCACAACGTATCTGGCATCTGACAATACAAGGAGATGCTTAAGGTCCTTTGATCTGAGTCATCCTTTCTTCCCCCACTTGATGAATTGTTTTTGCATCATTGCCTGGAAACGGCTCACTCCTTACATGCTCTGGACCTTTATATGGAATCAACGTCATAAATGTGGTCAAGAGAGTTTTATTATAGTCATGTGATTTTTTTTTTTTTTTAATTTGGAGTCTTACTACTGTAAAAGGGGGGAAAAAAGAAAGCAAGAGTCTTAAGTATTTTTTTCTTCCTTGTGTTTATTGTCAATGGGTTGGAGAAACATTTACATTGATGTATTGTTTTCTGTGACTGAAGAACAGTTTTTAAAGTGACCATGTTTTATATACAAAAAGTAGGAATGCACCGGTCCAGCCAAGTGCTTTACAGAGTATAACTCCTTACATAATACAACATTGCAGCATACTACTACAATTGGTTTGTGCGGAGAGGCTTCGCAATTCATTGAATCGGACACCTCTCGGGTTTGTTGGCTTTGGCGCTTGATCCAAGCACCAGCCGCAGGTCGCTGCCGAAGCTGGGCCGCCTTGCTAACGTGTCCACGGCGCCGCAGGGCGAGGCCTCCCTGGGCGTGCGGCTCCGTCCGCGGCCGCGCTGGCACAGCGACTGATAGGTCACCATGGAGACGACCTGATGGCGCGACGGCGCCGTCTCGTGGGGCAGGCCGCCCATGGCCGCCAGCTCGCCAAACACGGCCTCCAGCGCTGTGCCCAGCTTGGCAGAGGTTTCGAAGAACGCCACGTCCCGGGCTAAGGCCTCGGCGACGTCGGACCGACTGACGACTCTTTGATCGTCCAGGTCCACTTTGTTGCCGCAAACTACCACCGGCAACTTTGCCGGACGTTTGGACTTGACCAACTTTGTCTTTGCGGCTCGGATCTCGCTGAGCAGCTGGCGAACTTCACTGAAGGACTCTGTGTTGTCCAAACTGAAGACGAGCAGGAAGATGTCACCTGGACACCAGAAAAGAGGCAAATTCAATTTATTTCTTGCGAAGCATTTTGACAGATTTTTTTTTCTTTTTATTCACGGAAAACCCTGCCTGGTCTTTTTTTCCCAACAATTTAGATTTTTTTTTTCATGGCCAAATATAGCTTACAGCAAGGTTGCAAGCATTTAAAATTTCATGTGTCTCTTTGCAAGTGTTTGGGGATTATAGTTTGATCCTAGTTTAGGCAATTCTAATGACTTTTTGGGTCCGGTTTGTGCCGTTGGTGGTCGGGCGCGGCCACTATGCTCGTTGAATAGCGGGCGTCTACTGTAGTGCAAATGCTGCACTTAAGAAACTACAAATGTGAAATATTTGTAAAATTATAATTGTCAGTAATACATAAATTAATATAAAAGCAAAAGTTGTTTTGTCTTTTTTTTAACCAAAGCACAGTGTAAATAAAAAATGAAATTGTTTATACACATTTAAATGTTTGTATATATATTAGAAGTACTGGCTCAATACTTAGGATAATCATTTAATTATTTTGAGATCTTTTCATATTTCTAATTGTCCAAATGTTAGCCTCCCCAACAATAAATATTCTCCAATTTCTGTATTCCTCCATGAAAGCAGATTTATAATCCTTGCATATTTCTACTTTGGAAAACAATGATCAACATGTTTGCCTTTTATCGGACATGTTGAATCTTAATTCATTTTTGATCCTGTGTTTACTACCGTTTGAATTAATGTCCTTATTTTTAAAATTTTGGGATGTAAAGTCTAACTTTTTTGATGGAGATTAATTGACAAAATAATTGTCAAATTAGTCATTTATTAAAATAGCAGCTTGTTACACCCCTAATAATTATGTGTACTTCTATTATCTATCAACGACATGAGTTATGCAAAAATAATTATATATAATTAGGATTTTTGTATGCAACATATGCCTGGCGGCAGTTACACAAAACCAAATTAAATAGGTGTGTGATTAATCTAAAACAATTAGGAATTTAATTGAGAACTAATGACTCATTTTTTTTACGACTATATCTATTGACAATAAAACTTTTTTTTTTGTTTTACTTAATCAATAGAAGAATACCATTAGCATTTTAAGGACTACTAATACTAATAATATGATGCAGCCGCATTTCTGGAGGTCATATTCACCCACCCGTGAGAATGGAAAGCCTGCGTTTTGCCGGGAAGTTTCTCTCCCTGGCGGCATCCAGGAGGTCCACCTGGTACGTCTCGGCTCCGACGTGGAACAGCTTCCTGTGAAAGTCCTCCGCCGTGGCCTCGTACGTCTCTTGGAATTCCTCCCCCAGGAAGCGCCTGACCAAGTTGGTCTTGCCCACCCCGGGTGCGCCCAGCACCACAATTCTGTGGCAATTCCTCACCTTGACGGCACCCGGCACAACCTCGCTGGCGACGCAAGGCTCCTCCGGCGTTTTTGCCTTGTCTTGCTGCCTCCATCGCCCCTTGACTGTTTCCAGGAGACCCATGCCCGTCTTGGATAAGTTGGACACTGTCGGGTGCTTCTGCTGGACCACTGGGCTGTGGGCTGGGCACGGCGGGTGAGGATGCCCGCCGTGGGGGTTGAACATTTGGAGGACGCCATCAACGGGAAGGTGGAACCTCTCGGGGGTGTTCATCTTCGCGTCGGTTCAGTCGTCATCGATATCAGGATCTCTGAGCCCGACTCTCTCGTCTGGCCATGTGCGCGTTGGTCCGAGTCCAGCGTGGATTTTTTATACACCCACGCCGAGCGTGCGGTCTGCGTCATCCGCTTGCATCCAGGGAGCATGTTCCTTTTTTAGAAGCAGCCCGCCTCCCTCCTCCAATTAGATTTGAGTCAGGCACCCGATGTAAGGCATCCTGACTTGTTCGTACTTCACTTGATGTCATCCTCACCCAAAAAGTGTTTTCTGGCTGGTTTTGGATCAATAGACTGGGATAATTACCGACATCCTTGTCGTCATGGTTACGGGAAAGATGAGATTCGGAGCCATGTCCTTTCGTTTTCTCTCTTTCTCTCTCGCTCTCTTTGCTTTGATGTGTGGATGTTTGTTATTTTGGGATATTTATATCTTATTCTGTGTTACTATTTATTGACGTCCAATCCAAACACCGTGTGATGAGAAGTGATGATGATTTACAAGATGTTTTGTCGAACAATTTTTCCCTTTCGGAAATAAATTGAAGTGAGATTATTAGCGCCGGGCTGCCATAAAAAAAAGTTTAATTGCTAGACAACAAATGATTGTGGGCCAATGTGACTCGTTTAACCATCAAAAAAATATATATATACTAACAAATTGAATTTGTCCTGCGACTCATAACTCAAAACAGCCCTTATCTCAAATCATCTTTCCACATTGAAATGAATGGAAATGTCATTAATCTGGTCATGCAACACAGAAGAATACCATATAAATTGTTAATAACTACCGCAATTCCCATGCTAGTTTTGTTTGCCCATATATATTTGCACTTGTGTTAAAATTAGGCTTTCGGACTTTCCCAAAGCAAATAATGTTTGTTTTAAATTCTCTTTAAATTTAATTGGACAGTACACCTCACACATTTTCACTCGTGAAGGCAGCACTTCATTCACTACTACACTGTGTGTATGTGGCGCATGGGCACAGCGCCCAACATCAACCCTGCTTAAAGTCGTTAACTTTGCCGAGCCATCAAGTACAGCATCTGCCGCTGATCAGACTTCAACTGCCTGAGCCAAAAATAATCTGTGCATCTAATAAAACTTAGTGCAGCTCTACTTGAAAGTGGCACAGAATCTTCACCCAGTCTATCGCTTTTAAGTTTGCCATTCCTGGTATCCTTCTGAAATGACATCAGAAAAAAAAAAGAAAAACACACAGGCAGGGTGGCTGAAGGCATTTTTTTTTTTTAGAAACACCTCTCCGTATGATGCAGTGCAGTTGCCCGCCTTCAAAATGGACACATTGGTGAATTGCAAAGGCTGTTCTATTTGTATCGCTCTTGATTGTTCAGCTGTACCTCAGAACCCCCTCGCCCCCCCCCACCCCACACACACAATTGTTCCTCTGCCGCGATCACGAACTGCAGAGGAACAGCTCATTCACTGCACTATGATTCACCGATTGCGATGAAGTTTTTTTTTTTTTCCCCGTCTAGCGTCACAGTGGAGCCATCATTTATTCATGAGCTCATTGTTTCATGATGTTTTTCTCATTTATGTTTCTTTGGAATTCAGAAGAACGTCTTAGGAAAGACTCCCTTGGGAAAGGTTGCGGACAATTGGAAATGTCATTTATTCTCCACAAGGTGAAGCTGCTGCACCGACTGAAATTTAAAAAGCAACTCGCTTTTTCGACCAAGATACAAAATATACAAACTTTTTTCAACAGCTCACGTGACCTACACCATGTACCACGAAATTGAAAAATCAATTCAAGGGGGAAAGTAGGGATAATCACCTGAGATTGCACAAGTCTGCACACCTGTGTTTGAAATTAACACATATTTAACTGTTACTCAGTTACAGATACTTAATTACAGTTCTAATTACTTAGTTACAGTTGCCAGTGGGCTGTGTTCAGAGATGATCAATTACATTCAAACTCACGTTGAATGGGCCACATTTAAGTTCAGATGTTCTTGTAGGCTTTTCCTGACATTTTCCTCACACATGTTTAAGAGATTTTGTTTGATTTTTTTTTGTTACCGTCTCGCATCAAAGTGAGGACAAGCGAAAATGGATTGTTGTTTCCTGGTCACACTCAGGACCAAATTGGTTTTTACCCAGAGCAAATATTGAAGTCTCATTGTACATGTTGCCATGTGTCATGTGTTGATAGAATTGGTGGACTTTTTAGTGAAGTAATACAGTGACAGTGGCGCTGTTCCATTTAAGTAGCCCGTAATATCGTGTCAGCCAGATGGAATGCGGCCATTGCTGCTGTTCATAATTCATAGTCATCATGAGATTTGTTTAATTGTTTTTTTTTTTTTTGGAAGGGGTCATCCGTGTTACACAAGAAGCACAGTCATACTTTGTATTGTACAGTGAAGCCAGGCGTTTGTACTCATGCTCGTTTTATTTTCCTCTTTTGTTGGCTTGAAAGCGCTCTCGTCGGTCTTGATCATAAATAGAGAAAATTGGCAAAGATGTGTATTGTGATGGTTGATGGAATAGTTGAAGATTCAATATCATGTTAATGTCATTTTTATGACTACTGTAAGTGGAAATAAACGACTGCGGACATGTGGTTGCACAAGTGTGCACACCTTTGTATGACTGGGCATTTCGCCATGTTCGCCAGCACCATTTAAAGTGCCTCTGATTGAATCCAGATGAAGTTCTGATGATCTAGAAGGCTTGCCTTTTTTGGGCAGGGGGGCTTTCCAGTAAAAAAAAAAAAGTTTTAAGTTTTTGTGCTCGTACTGATTGCTGCTGGGAACTGTTCATAATACCCTCCACCTTGACTAAGGCCCAACTGAAAAAAAAAAGCCCCAAGGCATGATGACGTGTCCACCTACAACGAAAGCTGCTGCAAGTTCACAAGCCCACCCCTAGAGGTCAGCAAAGAGGCCGGAGTGACATGAGCGTCAAGCTTTAAATAATAACGTAAAGTAATCAATGCTTAGTGCCAGAGATGACCTTTTTTTTTGTTGCAAGCTGTTCGTGTGTTCCTTGCACACTCGCTCTCCCTTTTGGCCCCCTCCTCCTGTCAGCAAACGACCTTCCTCCTCGTGCTGACCTCGGCGGGCCTTTGTTGGGAAACAAAGAATGCTCAGGCATCTGTTTTCAGGAGAAATAAAACACGTAGGGGAGGAAGGGAGGGAGGGAGTGTCTGGATGGCAACTATGAGGTCGGACTGGACCGACCTGATCGGTGAGAATCCAAATGAAACCGCAACAACCCGACTTTATTTTAATGTTGGGACAAAAGGACATCCCACTGTCGTGAGTCTTGAGGCCTTTGCGCCATTCCCCTTATGAACATTAGCAAGACTTGTGTGTTTTTTCAAGGAGGAGCTGGTATTTCCTGTACATCCTGCTCCGCCGAGCACTTGCCGGTCCCTCCTTCGTAACGTTTCCGCCACTTCTCACGACCGGCATTATCGACCTCAGCCGAGATCACTAAGCCTCAAAGCCAATAACAGCGAGGTCCTGTATTATGCATAAAGACCTGACTTCTGACAATGCGCCATTAGTGCTGATAAATAAGTCAAGAGCCCCGACTTTGTGCTGCAAAGGAAATGAGGCTGTCCCGTGGGACACATCGCTTATAAAACAACACTTTTTATGTTTAAATCTCTGCAATCATATTTTTACAGATTCCAAAACAAAAAGGAATGGAGCTTCAGTCACATCTGGAATATTTCAATTTGGGATTTTTTTTTTTTGAAAGTCGCTCCCACACTGATTCTCATTGCACTCATTTGAATATTACTCGTAATATCCATCAATGTTTGAATCATTTTGTCCTCAGTAATGTCACGCGTGACTTTCCGCGAGAGACAGGTTACACCCTGAACTGGTCGAGAGCCAATTACAGGGCATGTACTGACAAAAGAATTTAAAAAATCATTAATAAAAGCACAGCAACACCGTTGCACAATTTAGACTTTACAATGAGCCCCCATGCAACATTTTAGAGTGCCTCATTGTCAGCTGTCAGTGCATGCATGTCATGCAGAAAAACTGCACATGGAAAGAAGGGAGAAAAAAAGTTATTGACAGCCAGCGTGTGGATGGGGCTGGCGTGTCCACTTTAGAGTGCCTTGTTGTGGGCCGCGAGTGCGTGCATGTCATGGCCGGAGTGAGGAGTTATTAGTATTTTGACAGCCAGCAGTTTCCGGCTGGCATGGCGGCTTTCATCGGGAGGAAGCGTGGACAACAGTTTTGGAGAAGCAAGCTATTCCCCATCTTTGACATTTTTTATAGGAATGGTTTGATGTTGACGGCTTCAAGAATGATTCGTGCCAAATGCTTTGTGTCTTGTGCTAGCCTAAAAATATCCACGTTTTTACATAAGCATTTGTACTCAAGTACAGGTTGGGCAATGAAAGGGTTAAGCCTGACTTTGCATGCACAGTGCAGGCCAGCCTCCCTCACCACACCACTCCTCCCTCCCTGCACTTTTTACTGTGTTTTCAGGAGAGGTGCGGGGGGGCTCGCAGCCTTTACACGCATATAAACAGAGGAGTTTGGAATTTATTTATTTTTTTCACGTGAATTTGGAACTAGATAGAAGGTATTTTTGTGCACTTTAAAGTGTTTTTCCTCCATCGGCGGTCCGGGACATGCCGAGATACGGAGGCACATTTTGGTCTTCTTTCCTCCTCCTCCTCCTTCTCAAGTTTGGAGCCTGACGCTGCCATGTCATGAAGGTAAGAGAGAGAAGACTGAAAGGAATAGTCATTGTTTTATTTGGCCTTAAATCCAGGTTTTATTTATTTTTATCGAAATCACAGAAGCTGAGTCACGGTGAGGTAGTTCACCTCCTTGTCCGGTTCGACACAACGTCCCGGGAAAATTTGACACGTACAGGACAATGTCAACTCAAATGTGCTTTTTATATTTTATTCTAGATGTATTTTTTCGTTCGATTCGCCCATCTGAACATAGATGACGTGTAGTTAGGCGCTAATGGTTGCGTTGTTTTCATGAAGAAAAAGAAAAGTACGTTAAGGAAAATTCACAGCAGACTATTCTAATCCGAATCAGTATCATTGAAACTCAGTGAAAGGAGAGATTTGCGTTTTAAAAAAAATATTGAAAGTACTTCCTGTTTATATTTATTTTTGTCGTCAGTAAAGTAACAGGAAGTGCACCACCTGAGTCTCCGTGACGTCACGCGTCGTCATTTTAAGGTGACTAATTAATCGCGATTTTATTTATTGCTGTTGATTATTTTTCTCTCCATTTCCTCGAGGAGATGAGTGAAGTACACGACTTAGTGAAATTGAAGGTACTGTGTAGTATAATGCAATTTCACTTAGTTGACTAGTCTGTCCACAAAAGTTATCGAAAATACAAAAGAGCATCATGTTTTTGTTTTTATTACCACTTAAATGTCAATCAGCAAGCTACTTCCTTCTTTGACGTCATATGTCAGAAACGGACAGTAAGGTGCTCTTTTAAATAAATTTTTAAAAAGTGCTCTTTTAAATTCCGGCTGGAATGAATCACATAACGACCACAATGTCACAGACTTTGAAAAGGGAAATTAGGCAACCTGTTCCATTTAACCGCGATTTGAATCGTCAATGACTTTAACGGGTTTTCCCGCATCGTAATGTTGATTTTTTTTTTTACGTGGTGTGTATTGTCATTTTTGATTGTTAATTAGCTACAATGACGGACAATTGACCCAGACTGTCAAAACATGTTGCTGACGATGCTCACTTTGACACTGTTTTGTTTTTGTCAAATTGTTTATTATTGTTAGTTTTGAAGTACATGGTATATTACTAACCATCTTTCAACTACAACAAAACATTATTATGTCAAACAAAACTGAGCGATGCATCTTTATTTATAAAGTGCTTTCACAACAGCTGTAGCTGTAACAAAGTACTTTAAAGCACAATAAACGTAAAATAACAATAACACAACATAACACGCATTCATTGATTTGATTGATATTCAGATCTCGGTCAACACAGATGTTTTACAACTCAGAAATTATTAGCTAGTGCAGGTGTACCTAATGATGAGGCCCATGAGTGTATCGCATTTGGAATGTTATCAGTTCATCCGCCCAGCTGACAATATTGATCAGGACAAAGTGCAGTCCGATGTAATGAACCGAGGAGTCAAATATGCAGAATTTGAAAACAGCTCCCCTAATTCTTGTCAAATTAATATTTACTTCATAGGAATGGAAAGTGTGTTAAACGTTGTCTACGTGGAAACAATGCATTGTGTTTTGCACCGTAATCACTTTATATTGTCCTGTAGAAAGATGAGCCGAGGTGTTGAGTTTCGCCTTCACACCTTTAGTTGTGTTGGGTGAGTCCCATTTGTTCCTCCTAAATTTGTATTCATTTTGGACAATTTTATGCTTCCAGGACTATACGTGGGTGAGTGGTTAGCACATCTGTTCCACAGTTGTTCTAAGTTTGGAATCTCTGCTGCATGCCAATTGCGATGCCGTGTCTAAATTGTCCATAAGTGTCCACGGTCTATAGAGGAAATTGCATCTTTTCTTTCATTTTTCAATTCCTGTACATTGTGTACCTTGCTTATGCATATGTATAACCCAATATTTTTGTCCAATCCTAAACGTCTCATCTTCCTCCCCAACAGGGACAAACTTGTGGATATAATTGAAGTTTCAAAGACAAGGTTGGATTGCGCTCATCTTTTTTTTTCTGAGCTGCTGTCTAAAGAGCCCCTCACCGTTTCCCCCCCCCACTGGAGCACAGAACACCACTGCCACCATGCAGACCTCCTCGTTGCGCCGGCAGATGAAAAATGTGGTCAACAACTACACGGAAGCTGAGATCAAGGTGCGCGAGGCCACCTCAAACGACCCGTGGGGCGCCTCCAGCACACTGATGGCCGAGATCGCGGACCTGACCTACAACATGGTGGCATTCACCGAGGTCATGGGTATGATCTGGAGGCGGCTCAACGACCACGGCAAGAACTGGCGCCACGTTTATAAGGCGCTCACCCTGCTGGACTACCTGATCAAAGCAGGCTCGGTCCGTGTGGCGCAGGAGTGCCGGGACAACATCTATTCCATCCAGACCCTCAAGGACTTCCAGTACATAGACCGTGACGGAGAAGACCAGGGTATTCATATCCGCGAGAAGGCCAAGAAATTGGTGGCTCTGCTGAAGGACCCGGAAAAGCTGAAGAAGGATCGGGAACAGGCGTTGAAGACCAAGTCGCGCATGGTGAGGGTCTACGGCGAATATGGAGAGCTGCCTCCTCCGTACCCGGCTGCCCACGCCAGCCAATACAGAATGTACGAGTCCAGAAGTTCGCCCTCTTCCCTCCAAAGTGAGTAGCAAGACGAACGATACTTCATAAAACATTGCCAGTCTTTTTCCATTGATTTTGATAAACCATTTACACTTATGGACGATTTTGAGTCTAAATGGTCTACGTATGTGACCGGCAACCAATCCAGGCTATACTCTCCACCGCTCATCCAAAATCAGCTGGGAAAGGCTCGAGCTCTCTCGTGACCCAAATGAGGTCAAGCGCTCCAGAAAATAAAAAACAGAGGTTCATTGACGACTCTAAATTGTCAATCGGTGTGACTGCTCGTGTAAATGATTGTCAACTATTGTGTGTGCCCGACGATTGGCTGCCCGTCCGGTCCAAGTTTGGGCTCACTTGCAATTAAAAGAGATAAAGTGCAATACGTCTACTGCAAAGCAGAATTAACTCGCATGCCATTCCAAAAACAAAGTCGTAATGTTAGCTAATTTAATAGAACCTACCGCCGATTAGAACTTTTTGTAACACCATATGACAGATCACACGTCAAAAATACAAAGTAGGCCTAAACAACCTTTTCTCTCTCTGTGAAGATCATTTTTGTGATTTTACTCTTCTCCCACTGTCGGACTTCAGCATTCCTGTCATTCTCTTGTTTAAAGCCACATCAGCTGATCTCCAGTTACAAAAGAAAAAAAAGTCACGAGGCCGTCACCGCTTGTGTGTCCAATCGTCCAAAATGAAGCTAACCGCTGTCCTGTAATTCCTCCGTACCCGTCGAGACGTCCTACTAATGCATAGAGCGCTTGCGCACGCACGCACGCTCACGACAGCGATAGTGAGGTGGGTTAGCGTTGAGGGTGGGCTTCGGGTTAGGAAGTCTAATCGGGCTATGGTAGGACGTTTCGCACAGGGAGGACATTTTCCGCTTAAACGACACGACGGCTCCAATTTTTTAAAAAATAATTTTCAAATCGACATTTCCTCTAAGAAATATTGGAATTGATCCTGAACAGATTTGCGCTGCTGTCATGACAAAACTGCATTGACAATGTTTATAACATCATGAACAGCTATACAACGGTAAATTAACTCTGCTTGGTGCGACTCTAACTTTGTCTCTGCTGGTTTATGATCTTCAGACTTTATTGTATTCAGGTCGGGTGCCTTTGAACATGGTGGAGAGAAATTCCTAGCCTCCCTTTCTGGCAGACATTCATGCACGCTTTTTATGTCGATTTACTCCATCGTGGCGCGTCCTGGACCGTGTCGACTCGTGCCTGAAACCAACAGTTTTGAACTTGGGTCTTAAATTTTAAATTGGGCCGGTATATTGTTTTCTCATCTTAGGCTGCTGGCTCAGGTAAAGTATCTCCTTTCTCAGCAGCATTTAGAAATAGTAATTCATACCTTTGTGACATCTCGGCTGAATTTATTTTATCCTCTATCAAGTGTGCACAGTTGGTCCAAAATGCTGCTGCTCGGTTCTTGACTGGTACTTGCAAGAGTGAACACATACTCTGGCATCCCTTCACTGACCTCCCTCTATATCTTAGAGTTGTTTTTAAGAATCCATTATTTTTTTTCAAAACTTTTTATGTGGTCTCGCCAATATGGTGCTCTATACGTTACCATTTTGGAGGGATTCTTTTTTTCATCTTCAGTGAATAACAAGCAACCAGTCGCACCCTTTGGGCTTTGACGTGGTCTGTGTGCTTCTTCAGTCAAATGTGTGAAACATTATGAGATCACCAACAGTGACAGGCACATTTGCAGACGCTCGCTGACTGTTTTACTGCTCCCAGTTTCTGTAAACTTTTTTTTTCCCCTTGCAAATATGCCCCCAACTCCGCTCCTTCGCCCTGATAGGCATTCTCTGCATATTTGGTCAGGAAGGTGTGCCAGTGGAAACATGTGGCCACTTCCCACCTTCAGACAGCGGCCACGCGGTTCGAGAAACACAATAACCCGTGTGCAGGCTAAATGAATCATCCATCATCATTTTTTAAAGATTTTCTGGAAGGGGAGTGTATGCTTTCACTCTGTTCACCCCCGGTTATAAAAAATAACCAATTGTGTATTAAAGTTGGTCCTGAGGAAAAGTGGACATTTGATTTGGGGTGTAGGCTCTAATAATGAATGAATAATAACTAAATCAACTGATAACATGCATCAGCGGTCGGTAAATATGAAATGCCTGGCAACTGCGAGACTTCCACAGTTGTGAAAGCTACCCTGAGGATTTGTGCTATTTCGATGGGCCGCGTTCCAATTCCCCATCCATCTTCCGAGTTCTCCCCCCCCCAAACTCTCCGCACAGGCGCAGCATTGTTCTCTTTGCGGGAGCCTACCGAGTGGCAAGCACCGGCAACAAAGATCCCAAACAACGAGCACCGGCATATCAATTAAAATTCAGCAGCAGTAGCGGCGCCTTTCTGACCCGAGAGCGCAGCCCAAGTGTTTTGCTTCTTTGCGCGTTCGCTCCTTCTGTCAATGATTTTGCTACTTCCCATAACACTCAGTCCCCTCTCCTCTCCTTCCTCCAGCCTCCTCTTCCCCGCCTCAGCTGGCGCCAGACTTGGAGCAAGCTCGGCCGACCACCACGGGGGAGGAGGAGCTTCAGCTGCAGCTGGCCCTGGCCATGAGCCGGGAGGAAAGCGAAAAGGTATGTCTTGTTGCACGTACACAAAACGGGATCAACAGTACTGAGCAAAAGTCTGAAGCCAGGGAAAAATATGGCAAACATACACACATGACAATTGATCTTTGGTTAATGGTTCAGATCCACAATGTTGATTTTAAAATAATATCAACGATATTTGGTACGGCTGCACAATGAATCAAATTGTTATCGGAATCACAATTAAAAAAAAGTGATAATCTTTACATTCAAAATCCAGTCGTAAGTCAACCACCAAGGGTCTTCAGAATGCGCATTGATTATTGCCTTTAATCAATCAATGGCAAAAAAAAGTACGTTAAAGACCCACACGTGATATGAGAGCGCACATCCGTGTCATGTCAACGGAATCGTGAAGCCCCGCTTCTATGCATGCCGCCATTTCCCTGAGAACAGAACATCTCTGACTCTGACTCAGCCAGTAATGGCACTCGGATCCATCACTGCGAGCCGGCCAAACAGGAAGCACGTATCGATCCACGGTCAGGCGCCTGACGCACAGCCTGCTCTCTCCTTTTCACGGTGAACTTGCTAGAAGGAAGCCGACTGAAATAATGAAATAATCATGTTAGCGCTTCCAATGAATGACCGGTCTCAGGTTGTCCTTGCTCCTAATCCTTGCTCCCCTTGACCCTAGCCAACTACGACAACAGTGGTTCTCGATGAAAAGACCGCAATGCAGATCGCTGTGAGCCTCAGCAAAGAGGTGAAGAAGGTAAAAGCGTCCAAAGACAAGAAGGAAATTTTATTTGCCTCTCTTCCTCCTCCTCGTAGCGGTCTTACGCGACATGGACAATTTCTATTGAGACAGGGGGACATCAATGAGGATTTTGCTAAACGCCTTAAGAGCCTGACCAAGTCCATGCTTCCAATTTTGGGGGAACACTCCATCAACCTTTCGGAAATCTTCCCCGAAAAATGGAAGCTGTTCTCGCTGCAAGGTGGCGCGAGAACGCCATCTTATCCTCCATTTGCAGGCGTCCCAATACATTTGTCCATCTCGTGTATTTGGGTCAAATTGGAGAATTTTCTCCGCCAGGTTTTTATTTACCAAACCAGGCAATCTTCTCTTCTCAATGGTGTGCGGTGAGGCACTTGTGGTGGTGTCACACAGGGTGACGACAAACAATGTCATAACCATTTTTTCTTTTGTTGTTGTTGCTTTTTGACGCTCTCGCAGTCAGTCAAGCGGCCACCTGCCACGCTGGGCATGGATGAGGACTCTCAGCTCAAGTTAGCCATGAGCATGAGCAAAGAAGCGCACCAGCAGGTAAGCTAGAAATAAAATCAGCCTAAAAAAAAAAAAAAACAGTAAGGCATGCCTGAGAGATATTTTTAATTATGAACGCAACTTTTTCTTTTTTTTTTTTTTTTTTTTAGTGTCGGGACTCAAAATAACAAATTGGTACTAATCAATTAAAAAAAAAAAAAAAAAGCCATCAATGATGCGCTGATGACCCTAAGGCGTCCGAGTGTGTGTATGTGTTGACAGGAGCAACTCGGTCGCCAAGGAGACGAGTCAATGCTCAAGAAAGCTTTGGAGGAGAGCAAACGTGAGATGTCGTCTAAAGGCGGGGTATGAAACTTTGGGGTATGGAATACCCTATTTTGGGTTGATTGGCTCGGCGTTTCAGATGTTAGAATATCGATTTTGTTGGGGATCTTTATGAGGGTCCGGATAATGAATGAATGAAAGAATAATTTCATTTTTACACGCAAATGCTATGACAAGCTACTTCCTGTTGTTTTTTTCATGTTGTCAGACTGCCTTCATGGACCTGGTCGATGTTTTTGCCGTTCCCAAAGACCCTCCCCCGGGTGAAAATTTGTGGCATAAAACTCCGTTCCAAGCGTCTGCCCGTGTGGGGGGCTCAGAACCCTGGGACCCCTTGGGTGAGTGTCTGAAAGGGTTGGCTCTACTCTAAATATTGGGGAGCTCGAACCGTGCGTGTGACTCGAGGTGAAAAAGCAAATAGGCATCTTACTGCTGATTGACTGCTAACAACTGCACAATGAACCAATCAGATGGTGCTGTAGGCGGGGCAATCTGCTTCTGCAGGCAGGGTCACAAGCACAGCAGAGAGAGAGAGCAAAATGTGCTGCAGCGAGTCAAAAACCAGCTTTTAATTTATCGGCCTTTAAAGTTATTAATAAAAGGCAGATGCCGATAATCAGCAAAATGCCAAATATCGGCCCGATAGATAATTGGTCTATCACTAATATTATGCATGGGATGTTTCCAAGCTGTGTTACCGAGTCGTCCACTCCCTCCAATTTTTTTCTTCTAAAGACGGAAGCAGCGGCTCGTCAAGAGTAGGCGATGCCGCCTGGATGGTACCACCCTCCTCCAACAGCCCTCCTCCGCCCTGGGAGCCCAGCCCGCCCCCAGGCAACCCTTGGGACCCCCCAGCTGGCACAGCCTCCACTAACCCATGGGGCGCAGGTGGGTGGACAGTTCATATTTCTAACTTGTCAGCTCGAGAATGAAATAAAACTGCTTCGGCCAGCTGGGTTGAGATGGGGAGGGTGAAGCATGACAGAGGGTAAGAAGAGAACACGGGGTAGAGGGCTTGAGCGCTGTGATTGGTTGGTGAGAACTCCAGGGTGTACAGGTCAGCTGGGAGGATGTAGAAAATGGATGGATGATTTATGTTCCAATGTTTCAGGATCATCAGCAGTGGATCCTTTCACAACACCCAAAAAGTCTCCTCTCCGAGCCGTGAGCCCGTCGGGTAATCGCCACACTCTATCACTTTGTCCCAATACTTTTGCCCACTGTCGGACTAATCCAACTTTGCTTTTAGATGGCGATCTGTTCGACGAGGCCATGGACGGAGGTCAGCTCAACGGGCAGAGGGAGGGAAGCCCCGAGATGTTTGACTTGTACCAGCTCGGACAGAGCCTGCCCGAGCCAAAGCCTCGCACGCTGCACACCCCCGAGTCGTTCCTCGGCCCCGCGGCCGCCTCGCTGATCAACTTGGACACGCTGATCCCTGCTAACTCTCAAGCCAGTATGAACCCTTTCCTATCAGGTAACTGATTATTTTGAATGCTTTTTAAATAATTGGAATTCTTGCAATGTTTGTTTAAACAACCCCTCAACTTGAACTATTCTCATTTTGGGTGGAAATGGTGGCATATAGTCCAAAGAGACATTTATTTGCTGCTGTTTTGGTTAGCCACAGATTTCAAAATGGGTTCGATTGTGTCAAGAATAGCATCAATGAATTAAATTGAGATGCAGCTACTGTTGGAAAAACAAACCTTTCTATCAAGTTTCAGCTATTTTGCTTCTCCTATTTAGGTGCGGGTCCTTCCACCACTGTCAATCCATTTGATCCGGAGCCGGTCAGACGCACTCTGGGTCAAATGGGCTCGGGCTCAGGCACACTGCAACCTCCCCTTCCCTACAGCGCCTCCCTGCCTCTTCCCGGCAGCCAGCAGCCGGCCAGCCTCCCGTCGTCCTTCACCCACCCAACCCACACCGGCCTGGAGCTGCCCCAGCCTCTTTTGCCCCTCTCCACGGGTGGCGCTCCGGCATCGCAGCCCACTCTGAACAATCAGAACCCTTTCCTATGAGGAACCATTCAACTAAGTACAAAAAGGGAAATTGAACTGCAGACCGAAGGAATCAAGTGAATACCCCCAAACCTCCACCCACGTCTTTTTTTTCTACAACGTGGCATAACAAGCTAATGGATGCAGTAACAGGTTCAAAACGATGCATCATATAAAACTCCTTTTTAGGCTATTGCTAATTGGCTAACGTGACAACAACAAAAACACAGTGTAAGTTGTCGTCGTTGCACTTTGGCCTTTATTTCCACTCAGATGTGTTCTGCTGCCTTTGTGTAGTCAACAATCCTGTCGCATACTCAGCTGTTTGTGTCACCACCTGCTGCTGCTGTTGTTCTACACGATGGACTTACGCAGCACTGGTAGAAAAACATGGGGGGGTTTTACAACTAGAAGATAATCTAGTTTGGGTGGGCTGAAAGTGCTTCAGGTTTAAAGCTTACGCTAATCAACACGGCATTAGTAGTGTGTAATGGAAGCACTCCAGCAAGTGCTTCTACTTGTGTTTCGTCCGTAATATAAATAGCCATATTTCCTCAAATAGTGCCCCCCTCAAAACTAGATGCCCTGTCTCCAATAATCAGTTAGAAAAATAAACACCTTCAAATTAAATGCCTCGCTTTTCGCTTTCCTCTCTAATGATCTTGCTTTGCAGCCGCTTACTTTAAAGAGTTAACCGCCGGACTCATTTTAAACTCACCACTGCGTCTTTGTTAAGATATATTAGCTTCATGACACTTAACTTAATTCAACTGTATCCAATGTTGTAAATTCCATTTCTCACTCAACATAAATGTTAACATTATTTATTTGAGTTATTATCAAGTCAAAGCCTCCCCCATCTTGATTTGACGTTCACTGTGCGCCCCCTGCAGGATCATCGTAAACATGTCAAATCGCGGTCACTTTGTAAGGCACATTTTTGTACCTGAGGAAAATATCCAAGCACATCACACAAAAAAACGTCAGGCCATCCAGTGGAAGTGCATGTCATTTTTTTCTGCCTGTCACCGGCATAGAATAGTAGTAAATGATTTTCAGACCAATCCAAACATCCAAAAATGTCTAATGATTGAATAAATAATTACTGTACGTCACAAAATGACTTTACCTTAGTCCTAAATAAGTGTGCAGTGGCTACATTTTCTTCACGACTTCAATGAAATGTCACTGCATCATTATTTTTCACAACTACTAAATGTCACTTGGCGGCGATGGATTCCAGCCACGCCAACACCTCGCTCAGTCCTGTTCCGGAGCGGGCGCTCGCTTCCAGCGTGGTGATTGGTTGAGGAGCGCAGGACACTATGTCATCCAATCGGAAGATGGAGCGGATCTCCGCCAGGCTCATGGTGCAAGGCATGTCCCTGGAAGGGAAACAACATTACACACAACAACATTGATATGACTCGATTAGTATTTATTACGACGTGTCTCTTTACCGCTTGTTAAAGATTATAAGCACAGAAGCGTCTCGCAGAGCCTGGGCAGAAAGCACCGACAGCAGCTGGATGCACGATGCCGACACTTGAGCGATGTTGGATGAGTCCACCACAAACTAAAAAAAAAAAGCAAAAAAGCATGAAATATTCTATGTATGTTGTGGTGTGTGTTTTGAGGTTCAGAATGCAAAAGCGGCACTTACAATGACCGATGAGCAGTCGTTGAAGTAACTGGGCCATATTGGGCCCATGCAGCCTCCCAGCTCCCTCACGGTCAGCTTCTTTCGCCTCAGCGTCACGTCCGTCAGGTTGGTTCCCACCTGAGGAGGTATTAGACAGCCAACCAAATGAATTGATTTTTTTTTAAAGACTATAAAATCAAAAATTATATATATGTGTGTGTGTGTGTGTGTAAACTTAAAAAAAACATATCCATTAACTAAAAAGAATTATACCAAAAATCTCAATTGTTTTATTAATTTTTAAAATAACATAAAAAAAGTTAAATTAGCAGTATACTTATTTTGTAATAACGTAAAAAATATACATACAAAAATATAAAGAAAATTTGATATTTTCAAAACTAAAATGTAAATAAACGTGAAAAAATAGAACATTCTGGTGATCTTCCTTGTTTTAAAATAACACTTTAAAAACATGTTAAACAAGTCTAACAGATAATGAGTTTGTAAAAGTAATAAAATTTTCTATTTTACAGTTGGCAGGGTATGTGGAGGGTTGTCCACTTCAACAGCTCCATGCAAAGAGAGCTGTGGACAAAAAGTTAAGAAAGCATCAGCGTTTCAGTCAATTTAATCAAATAACCCAAATAAAATAATCGAGAGTCGCCTCTGTCGTCGTATTATTTTAGCTGCAAAAGATGTTGCTAAGATATACGCAAAACATTCAAATGAGCATCCCCGAGCCTTTATATTTAGCTACCCAAAAGGATATTGAGGAGTCGTTTTAGGAGCAATGTCTTCCCGACGCCCGTCGCTCCGAGGAGCAAGCACACTTCATTAGTGCTCATTGATGTGGAGGGGCCTGCTAGCATGTAGCAACGTCGCTTCACTGGGGACCATGGTGATTATCACGTGATTATTCAAGTCGCCCGTGATAGGGCAATGGCGGTCGGGGACTCCGGTTGTGATTGGTCATTGGGAAATAAACACTAAGGTACGTATTCAAGACCCGAACAGATTACATTTCAAGTGCAACAAAGCCGATCTTCGAGTCAGAACTTCGGTGGACTGTAACATATTCTATCAGTTTAATCGAATCCCGACGCTTTAAAAATGCTTATAAGTCATTATCACTAGATTAGCATGTAGCACGTAGCTTCACGGGGTACTGTGTTGACGTCACGTGATCACCTTTAAATTTCCGATTGGTCAGTGTGATGCAAATACTACGAAAAGCGAAAACGCCCAAAAGAGTTAACTGTCAAAACAGAACCGCTTTTACCAGACAGGTAGGACCACGTTCAAGCACATTTAAAACTTTTAAAACAGTTGTACGATTGCTTTTTCGCATATTTAACCTTATATAATTTGCGGTTAATCACCAGTTAATTGACACAACGACGCAATGTAATCCGTTAGCTGCTACGTCACACAATTTACGTCGTTCTGACACGGACTGCTTCCGGCTGTTGGTGTGTAACGCGTGGATTGTCGTTATTTGTTCCTGCAGACATTAGAGTGCATGTAATCCTCGTTGAGCGATGGAGGACAAGATAAAGAAAGAGTTGGGGACAGCTACGCTCAAGTCAGTCGGCCACTCAGGGGGCGGATGCATCAGCGAGGGCCAGAGTTACCACACAGACACTGGCAAAGTGTTCGTGAAGATCAACCACAAGAGCCAGGTAGTTAACTCTCAAGTTGTTTTTCCATCCTGCTCATGTTCTTTCTAACATTGCACGTTTAAAATCCTGCAGGCCAAATCAATGTTTGATGGGGAAATGGCCAGTTTGGAGGCCATCATGAAAACAAGCAGTATTAAAGTGCCCAAACCTGAGAAGGTGATCGAGTTGGACACGGGAGGCTGCGTCTTTGTGATGGAGCATTTGGACATTCGTGGTCTAAACAAGTGAGGCTTCTGTCACTTTGGTTGCATGGTGACCACCTCAAAGAAAAAGGATTTTTGAAACTGATGTTTGTTTGTTATTTCAATTAATTCATTTTTTTGACTTGGAATGTGCAGGTATTCAAAGCAGCTCGGAGAGCAGCTGGCCAATCTTCACCTTCACAACAAGAAACAGCTTGAGAAAATGAGCAAAGAGCAGCAGACAGTTGGTAATTGTTCTTCTTGAACCACAAATATTGGCAAATTATTAGTCAGTTTGACACCTGCTTTGGTGCGATAGTTGAAAACATTTTGTCACCTAAAAGCTTTTTGGCAACTAAAGTCATTGTAATTTATTTAGTGTGTATCAAAGGTTGTGTTGGAAGTTCTGTGTTTGCTCAACTCGTGGCCATGGGGGCTTGTTTAATGTAGTTCAACACAGCATGAGGTGAGGCCTTGTTCATCCATTTTTTTTTAGAATTACAATTAGAAATCCTTTTATTGTCATTGTACTCAAGTGTGCAACGAGATTAGAGGGCTCCCCTCTCCAGTGCAATACAACAATAATACAGACTCAAGCCCTGGCAATTAATTGACTCACAATTGAGGCCCCAATATCAGCATATGCAGTGATGTGCAAGATAAATTTCTGGATTCCTTTTGCGTATATCGGCAAAGGAGCCGCGCAGTCTGAGGGCACTTACGTGGACAAATATGGCTTCTCGACCGTCACCTGCTGTGGCTATTTACCGCAGGTAAACACACTACAAATCGAACAGCATTGTATCCTTGTCGATGTGTGACGTGTCATCTTTAAAGCTGTCACATTGTTTCAAGCATTTCTATTTGTCACTTACAGGAAAATGAATGGCAGGATGACTGGGTGACGTTTTACACTCGACAGCGGCTTGAATTTCAGGTCAACATGCTGGAGAAGTCGAGCGGGGACAGAGAGGCCCGAGAGCTCTGGGCGGCGCTACAGGTACTTGTGTTAAAGCAAGGTATTTTTTTAGAGACATAAGCTTGTCTCCAGAGGTCGTGTATTTTCTCAACTGCAGCGAGTATGGGCGCACTACTAACCTGAAGTGCGTCTTTGACAGCTAAAGATCCCTCAGTTCTTCGGAGACGTGCAGGTGTTCCCCGCTCTCCTCCACGGGGACTTATGGGGAGGCAACGTGGCAGAAACCAGCGACGGCCCGGTGATCTTTGACCCATGTTCTTTCTACGGCCATTCCGAATACGAGTTGGCAATTGGCGGCATGTTCGGCGGCTTCAACGGCTCCTTTTACACGGCCTACCACGAGAAAATTCCCAAAGCGCCCGGCTTTGCCCGGAGAAACCAGCTGTACCAACTCTTCAACTACCTAAATCACTGGAACCACTTTGGTGGTGGCTACAGAGGCTCGTCAATAAGCGTCATGAAGGACCTGCTCAAGTAATATAGCTCAGCTAACCAAGTCACAAACACGCGCTTGCTTGTGCGTAATATTTGAGTAAGGTGTTCACACCAATCACCTTTACTATTTTAACGTTGCGTCAGTGCATTACACAAAAACATCTTACAAATGTTTCAGGTGAAAAATGACAAGAAATCAAACAAATCAATAACTGTATTATATCTGTTTTCATGTTAAGTGGACTGTATTCAGGATTTTGTAAAAAAAATGAATCATGCTCAGTTTATTTGACGTAAGGCACGCCTGAGAGGAAGCTATTATTTGTACAAATGCATCCATGTGAACTGGCTTCTGTCCGTTTACGTATAACTGCAGAGCAGCATGTTTATTTGGATGAATAATTGTCTGCTATTTTCGACCGTGGATAGCAACAGGCATTTATTTGAAGCAAGGCACTTGCACTTACTTGTCTACTCAACTGCAAAGAGTATTATTGTTTATTTGAAGCAATAAGTTTATTTCAGAAGAGTACGTTATTTGTACAGCTGTTTGCATGTGCAGAAGTTAACGTACCAGGCGTTTCTTTGAAGCAAGGTGTCAATTTGGGAAGAGATACCTAGGGTGACAATGACAGGAAATTAAAGACATAACTAAAAAACCGTGGCTGCGTGTGTTAATTGTCATGGCTGTGATGGCAGTGCTTGATCATGTTCACGTGCTAAAGAACTCGCAAACAAAGAGCAGATGAAAGACTTCTACTGCTCCCGTGTGGATCACATAAACATACGAGCACCCGTGGAAAAGTCATGAGCACGAAAAAGGTGAGCATTTAGAAGAAAATAGTTCTTCGATCTGCGCATGCGCGGTTACGTTGCACAAATTGAGCCTTAAGGGTTGCCGTACCGGGCCAGGGCAGTTGCTGGTGATTGTCTACTCAGTTTTAGATATTGTGTAAGATTAATTGCAGCACTGATTTAAATTTTTTGCTAAACCTACACTTTCACATATATTCTAAGACGTTTATCACTACATAGTTACCTGAACTTCGCCAAGTTACGTTTGCTAGCCGCTAATGCTAACAATTACAAGCTAGCTTGTACGTCACACGTCTCCTCGCCTGTCAAAGTTCCACAACATGGCTTCATTGAGGCTACAAGTTGCGTGTTCGGGAGATGAGGGAGGCGAAATGGTATTATCGGAGATGGAGATCGGATGTGGGGGCGACGACGCGGGTCAGGGCGACTTAACAGAGATGGAAATGGGCTGCTCTGGGGACGGAGGAGAGCTGAAAACGTGTGTGTTGGAGGGCTTCGGTGAGCGGGACCTGGTCGAGGCTCTCATCGCCAGTCTGCCGGACGTCCACGGGGAGCTGAAGAGTCGGGAGACCGTCACGGAGAAGTTCAATGGTGAGGCAGCACTTATTCATGACTCCTGTTGTCACGTCTGCACCAAACCAAAGTACGTCACTAACGTATCGACTCATTGTGAGTGGTCCATCCTTCCATCCTTTCATTTACTTCCCCTCACAAGGTTTTCTGGCGTGCTGGAGCTCATGATGGATGAACAAAGATACAAAATTTGTAATAACTAAAGTTCTTGGAGCGAGGGTGTAAAACTGGATGTCTTCCCACAGCACAATGTTTGGAAATCTACACAGCCCCCCAGGGGACATTGGGGAAATATTTAAGATTGCGTTATAATGTAATACTTTGCAATATATTGCAATAGTTAATGCAAAAAAAAAAACCCGCAATACTATTGTGTTATATTGCAATACTAATTGCGTTTTAACGCAATACTATTACAATATAACGCAATAGCATTGCGTTATATAGCAATGATTTGTTTTTTTTTTTAATTGCAAAATAACGCAAATTATTTGTGATGGAACGAGAGATTCCACTTCCGGGTTGCTTAGCCCTAGTAACTTAGCTTAGAAAAAAGGGATCCTGCTCAAATTTGACCCTTGAGGGTCTTAAAAGGTGCTTCAAAATAGAATGTATTATTGTTATTATATTATTATATTTCAAATGATATATTTAGCTGATATAACTGTACTCAATAAACCATAAGGTTTGAGACTGTTAATGTCTTTGTAAATGAGCAAACAAAATCTAATACTGTAATGATTTCCGCCACTGTACTTTTCTGTCACTATCTGCTCAATGAGTAATTTTGCCCATGTACACTCAACAGTGACACTCGACCAATATCGAGGTCAGCCTCATCTGCTCGACCCACACTTGGGTAGGTTGGAGAAAACAAAAGAAAAAAGTCCAAGAAGCAACCTTGCAATCCCATTTAAATGCATTTCTCATGTTTTAGAGTGGATGGTGAATATGTTACTAAAGTTGGTGAGATGTGAGGACTGCCCTTCTTCCCTCTTTCATTTGGGCTTCAAGTTTCTCTACATCATCTGTAAGGTCAGCCTCGTGTGCATCTGATTGGGTCTCAGAAATACACACTAAGAAAAAGGGAATACCTTTCCTGTCTACGGTGTACTTTGCGTACATTAACTATTTATCTCTGCCCAGGTGCGAGCCTACAAAATCTTCATACGGCATTTGCCTCACGAGGTCGCTGACGTCGAGCCGGTTCTGAATTTGCTCTCCAAGCAGGACCCGACAGACACAGAGGTTCCATCAGCAAACAATCATCCTTCTTTCTCAGAAAACATTGTTTGTGATCATTTTCTCCGTCTTCCAGACATGGTCGACACGCTACATTCTGCTGCTGTGGCTGTCCATGACTTGCCTCACGCCCTTTGACCTTTCCCGCTTCGATGGCAATCTGCAGACTGAAGAAGGCAAAGCCAGAGAGCCCATCATGGACCGCATCCTCGCGATTACGAAGGCAAATTCAAACGATTTGCATGCATCACTGGACTGTATGCTACTGCTGAGATGCTCCAGCAATATAGTGCAATGCAAACTTGAAAAGACAAAACACAAGACAATTACAATTAAAAAAAAAAAAATCTCCATAATTGAAAACAGTTCCAAGGTCTTTATAAAAGTTGTCTGACAGTTTTCCATCAAAAGTCAAGTCAATTTGCGCGCCCACATATTTAACAGCAACCATCATATTCGTACAAAGGAAGAAAGTGGTCCACATTTATGTGATATATGTAACAATGTCCTTTTCTCTTTCCAGTCATATCTTGGCGCTGGCGATGTCTGCAGGCTTGCTGCATCCGTATTAGTGTCGAAGTAAGTCCTTTCACTCTTGCTTGCCTTTCAACTGCAATGTGTGCATGCGGCCGCTAGAGAGCAGTGTTGTACTACTCGTAAAATGTATTAATCCACGTTTGTTATGTCAAAGCTCTGTTTTTGTTTCAATGGTCGTTACAGGTTCATGGCACGGCCTGACGTGCTCAACAAGTGTCTTGGAGACTTCCTGGACTGGAGTCTTGCCTCTATAGCCCAAAATAATGACCAGTACCTTCACTCCATTAGGGTGCTGGGAGGCGTGCTTCAGTCTCTGGTAAACACACATACGATCAACATGCACACACACGCTCACAAACATGCACTCGTGTGTGCATCGTGTCTGGTTTCTGCCATTGGTTGTTTAAGAACGACTATGGTGGAAATGTTTTTGTCAAAATACTATGAGCGTCACATCCCGCCACAAATCCCCAATTGATGCCAATTAGCCCGACTGTTATGCAACAGTGCGGGGCAAAATGGCTCGCTCACAGGCACGTTATCACAAAAAGCAAATACAGAATTTACATGGTTGTTCAGTTTTTTACTTTTTGGGTGTGGACGCACTGCAGCTAAGCAATTGTTTGTATAGAACCAATTCAAAGCAGGTTTTCCAATAATTGTTCCCCCTTAAGCCATGTGACACAGCAGCGTGCCTTTAATAAAATCGGGCATGCATGTTTTTGAATGATGCCGTTCTCAACTGCCATTGCGATGTTCGTCCCGCTCCAAGCAAGTCAATGCATTTTATGGCGCGGGGATATACGATTAACCCGAATAACGTGTTCCTTTAATGTCTAGTCGCGTTGGCAAGCTGCGCTTAAGGCATTGGAGTAATTATTCTATGCATTGGTTTTTAGTTTTCTACAGTGAACGTTGAGGTTGAACTGGTGCAAAAGATGAAGATTCACATGTCATCTTAAATTGTCGTTTTGAAAGATGTGTATATATTCCTCATCGGTTTCTTATTTGTGTTCCAACAGGCGATGCTTTTCCAGCACGGCAAGCGGGAGGATCTCCTACAGCACGGTAGGTTTAGTTTTGGTGCAAAAGTATTCGGACAGTGTCCGGGCTTTACGACATCTTGTCACAAAACCGAAAACAATTATTAGCATCAATGTCACTGTTCTGAGACTGTTTAGAGGGCAAATGACATTTTGATGTGTTAATGTCCCCCCCCCCCCCACTTTTGTTAACATAAGTTGTTTGTTCTTCCTCAGCGGATGTTCGCGCTCCACGAGTGGCGTTCTCTTTTGCATGCAATTAGCTTTGTTCCGTTCAGTTGCCATTGCCTGCGGTAACAAAGATTTGTGAATGCGAATAGTTTAGTCGAGAGGAGATATTTGCATGCAGACAGGTTCGGTGTCTCTAAAATCAGGTGTGGGGAAGCTTTTTCCTGTTTTTTATAAAGGCCCCCTAGGGCTATGGTAAGCCAAAGAAAAAATATGCGACAAAGAAATGACATTATGAGCATTAGTACGGCGAACTAGTGGTTCGCACAGTCAAGAGGTGCTGAGTTGAAATCTCAGCTCAGACCCCGCTCGGGTTTTCTCCAGGTTCTGCCTCCTCCGCTCTCGTTACAAAGATGGAGATTAACTCATTGACTATCATTGACGGCTAAAGACGTCAAAGATTGATTTTTTTTTTTTTTTTTTTTTTTTTTTTTTTTTTTTTTTTTTTTTTTTTTACTCGGCTGGTAGTGAATGAGTTAACGTCAAACTCAAATTTGTCCTTACATGTGAGTGTCAGTGGGCATTTATGGATATGTGCCCTGCTATAGAAAATATATGGATGGATTTTGATTTTGTCGCCTTTCTCCCTCCTAGCTTCTCGAATTTTGCGGTGTCTGGAAGAAAAGCGTCTGTGGGAGAGCAGCCAGTCCTTGCTGAGGAAGCTCAACATCAAACTCATCCAGCGACTCGGCCTCACCTACCTGAAGCCTCGCTTGGCTCCTTGGAGGTGCGACGTCAACCCGATATTTGGGGGGAGGGGGGGTAACTTTGCTTCCGATCCAAATTCATAACGGATTATATGAACATATCCCAGGTACCAGAGAGGAAGCAGGTCCATCGCTTTGACGCTTTTGACCACCCAAGATGCTCATACCCTCAAAGAGACGTCGCAAGGGGAGGAGTCTTACGATATTTCAGAAGAGTTGGAGACTATAATTGGTGAGCTCATTTTCAGATTTTTTTTTGCTTTCAAGTGGCACAATTCGATTGTATGCAAAGCCGATACTTATCAAATAGCGTATGCGTCAATGCAAAAACGCAGTTTGGAAATACGCCAGCTTGACCTAATTGAAATACTTTTGATTGGGGATTTTACACCCACTGGAGTTGTAAACTGCAAAAACAATGATCAATAAATAGGATGACAATAGGCTACATTAACACGCTGACCATCACTAAATAAAAAAAATAATAATTGCAGACAGTGGCCATTAGAATAATGCGGAGGTTATCTTGATTTTAATCGGAATGACGTACTTGGACCTACAGTGGAAATATTATCAGCCTAATACATGGTACTGTATAAAATCTTTATAAAATTAAAAAAAAATCTTATTTCACTGCCTGTTTAGCAAATAAAACAATTTTCGGGTGACCTATTTGTCCTCAGAGCATCTACTGGTGGGACTTAATGATCAGCAAACAATCGTGAGGTGGTCTGCAGCAAAGGGGTAACACGTTTTTTTATAGCCAAGTGTTCTTCCTGCTTTCACGTTTAAATTGAGCTGAACAGTATGTTTGAACCCTTTCAGTGTTGGGAGAGTGACCGAGAGGCTTCCGAAGGAGCTGGCAGACGAGGTGGTGGCCTCCGTGCTGGACTGCTTCAGGTAGGTTATTGAATATGCGAACAGATTTTCATGTTTCAGCTTGTTGAACCCTTTTTGTGTGTGCGTGCGTTCCTCCCGAAGATTTGAGGAGACGGATACCTGGCACGGAGGCTGTCTGGCCCTTGCCGAACTTGGTAGAAAAGGCCTCCTGTTACCCTCCAGACTAACAGATGGTAAGTTGTCACTTGAATATTTCTTCATTGATGTTTTTATTTACCTTCTTCAAAAAGTAACCGGTTTGTCATTAAAAAAAAAAAAAAAGCACGTCTTATAAACATTCTCTGTTTCCATTTGCAGCCAAGTCATGCTCAAGTACTTCACTCATTCACTGCCATTGACGGCTAAAGACGTCAAAGATCCATTTTTATTTATTTTTTTACTTGGTAGTGAATGAGTTAACGGCAATGTATTCGGTACACCTCCATATGGAAATAGAAGAGCTGCATCACAACAACGTCTTGACTATTATCAATGTCAAAAACTATTTTACATGCTGTACACAAGACTTTTTTTCTCCCCACTTATGTATTTACAGTCTTTCAGTGCTTCAGTTATGTGGAGGTTCAACAGGCTGATCTCATCTTTCAGCAACGAACACAGCTTTTCTATTCTCAATGAAAAAAAAAATGCATTCACGAAGCGCTGCTGTTCGCAGCAAGGCCTGCCTCCATCCTTTCCAATAGTGGAAAAAAAATGTGAGCAATTGAGAACTCAGAGTGGCGGCAAAGGACTACATTTGTCCGAATGAAAGTCTTCATCTCACTCCAATTTTTTACCACAAGAACTTGGAATATTGCTGTATTTTGGCCTGAGCACAAAAACAATGAACGACGCGGGGCTTCAGTATATATTCTTGGCTAGCCAATTAAAAAACATATCTTGGTGATACATGCTTTTTCATTGGTCAGCCATGGTTGGTTAATAGCGATGAGGCCTCCTCCTCACTGACATTTTTCTCTTCTTTGGTTTGTGCGTGTTGTTGTATTTTTTAGTGTGGGTGCAGTTAAGTCGTTTGGTGGCCGTCGTGTTAGCAGCGCTCTTGTGTTGAGTCTTTTCCGCGTCGTCCGCGGAATCTTCCAACGGTCGACGCAACGAGGCGGCCGACGTGGTGATGGCAAGCTGACAGAGCGCCAGCGCCGCCGTCTGCCTCTGGTCACACCCGTCTTCATCCGTGTGAGCGCCGTCTTCCAAAGTGCTGGCGTGAGGAGAGCGGAGGCTGAGGTTCAGCGGCACCGAGCTGTCCGGGTTCCTTGTCGAGAGATTTAGTGGTGCCTGAGTGCCTTTGTTGTCCTCTTCCTGTTCGGAAGTAGCTTCTGGACTCAATTCGGAGTCTCCATTATGTCTGATGTTCTCAGCTGATCTGTTGTTGGAGATATGAATACAATTACACCCGACAATCACACGGCACACATAGACGAATAACTGTTCAGACTCACATTCACACCAGTTTAGTTTCTGTAATGAGCATTCAGCATTTGGAAAAGTCACGCAAACATGGGGATCACATGCAAAATCCACACGCGAAGTCTGGAGAGGAAACTCTCTACGGGTTGATGTGAATTTGAGTGGAATGCTTGCTGATGAATGGATGTAAGCGAGCCTTACCCTGCATCCACAAGCAAAGTTCCCAGCTGCAGCAAGCTTTCAGCAGTGTCCTTGCGTCTGGCATCACTCTGCACGCTTTTCTCCTCTTCGGACGGTTGCCAGTCATCCGGAATGGTGTCTGGCGGTGCCTGCTGGCCATCCCTCTGGGTGACTTGCGCATGGCTCGGTCTGTCGGGGGAGCCCAGAGCAGAACAGCCCTCTTTTGGACTCAGCCTGGTGTCCTTGTCGCCGCTTTGCCTGAGCTGCTCTCGTTCGGCGAAGTGATTGTGGCTGGATCGCACGTATAAGTTGTAATCTTTAGTTGCGAGGGTTTGCCCGTACCAGTCCAAAGGAAGATATCTTGAGAGCTCGACGGGCCTGTACAAGGTGTAATGAAATGGCTGTCCTGCGTTGATTGGGTGACAGTATCGGGACGGGTATGGGGCGAAGAGTGACGTTGGAGGCGGGGCAATGGCCTGTGGTACCACTGGCCTCTGAGGATCCGGAAAGTCAAGGCGCAGAGAAGAAGAATGGGTCTCGTTTGCATTATGGCTTGCAGGTGGGTAGTATGAAGAATAGAAAGGCCTGAGGTAAGTCGTGCATTCTGGACCCGTGGGAGTGGGGAATGGCTTTAGAGCCCAAGGGAATGTCGGGCGCTCCAACGACGGAACAGGACTTTGTGAACTGTCGGACGACATCTGTGCAGATGACTTGAATGCTTCAGCTCCATCGCGGTTGGGCGCCACCAGGGAGAAGGCAGATCGGCGAGGCAGCGACTTGACCTCCTTCGCTCCAACGTCACTTGCCTTTGTCAAACTCCGGCTTTCCTTCTCCGCCGGAGCGTCGCGCTCAGCGTCAACCTCTTCCGACGCGTCGTTCCTCTCCGCTGTGTTCTGCTCCGTCGCTTCCTGCTCCACTTGAGTTTCCGGCGAAGTTGCACCATCCTTACATTTCACAGGCACGGCGGCCTTGGTTACAGCCTTGAGCTGGCGAGCTGTCTGGCAGTTTTTCTGCGACATCAGGGAGATGGAGTTTTTGCACAGGTTGTATTTCATGTGGTTAAAGAGGTGGGACTTCTCATTGCAGGTGAAAGGACACTGGAAACACTGGTACTTGAACGGTTTCCCTGGCGGGCGGGGGATGTAGTGAGGCCTTTTGGGCTTCCGCTGTGGAGCAGTGGCCATTGCGATCCAATCCCTTAATTTCCTTTGGGGAAAAAAAAGGAAACGTGAAACCCAATATCAAGCTTGAGAATATCTCAAATCCAAAACAATGCAACACTGGCTTCTAAAAAAAAAAAAAAAAAAAAAAAAAATTAATTCAACGTTGCTTATTAGTGGTGAGTGATATGGAAAGATTTTATGGTTAAAATATATATTTTTTAAGACAACAAAGCTTTCTGAACTGGTTTATTTTAAATCGAATGAAGCTAAATATAAAAGCTGTTTTTTTTGTTTTTTATATGTGGCGTGCCCTTGTAAAATGAGATACTGTGAGTTGTGTTCACATGGCCCTGATGACTGCCTCTGGCTGCCGTGTGTCTGATCTCCGTTTGGTTTGACTGTCGCCGTCGTGTTTTAGGTGCCGTCTCCGCAAGTGATTACGTAAACAGGTTTGTCGTGTTGCCATCCGACGTCCAAACGGAGTCTCTGCAAATAACTTTGGTTTACGCCTTGTCCTCCGGGGAAAAAGCCAAACCAAATCCACAATATGGATGTGGAGTTTCTTTTCGGGACCAGATATGTTTCGTGATGACTTTCCGCCGTTGCTTCCCGCTACACAAACTAACAGGGAGGAGGGAATATCACGTACGGCGCACTGTGCGTTCTGTGATTGGTTGGTCTGGTACGTGTCTGAGCTGCCAAAGAGCTAAATTGTATATGTAACGTGCACTAGAGACGATCTAGCAATCTTTCGGCTTTATGAGATCGTCTAATATCGTCTCATCGCCCACCGCTACTTATACATAAGTGAAATGTGATAAGATAACAAATATAATTTATTTATACAGTTAGATTTTTGAGAAAAACAGTAGAAACCTACATCGGTTTTCCACTTTTTATTCACGACAAGTGGAAAGTGAATTCCTGTTTTATTTTTTTGTTTTCATGGGACTCTGTTCAACGCCTACCCGTTGAAAAACGTACTTGACAAAGGTATTTGTCATTTGCAGTAAACAGTTGGATTCCAATTGACGGATTTATACGTCCATGGGAGTGAAAAAGTTCAACATCTGGTGCTAGCCCTCCTAGACAGTGACAAATGAAGGAGATTTAGGATCATACGTGACACACTGAAACAGTTTGTGAGGGCAAAAGCCAAGAAATAATGTTTTTTCAATTTGCTTATAAGTGTCACCTTGGCCAAGAAAAATTGGGAAACATTTGTTTTACATATGCAAGTGTTTGAGTAGTCACTCCAAAATCTCTAGTGGCTCAAAACCTCGCACCCCGAGGCTAATGTATTTTCGACAACTGTTCCCGCAAACAGGTTGGATACCAGACAGACACACGGTTGCATATACAAACACGTATGCATGCCGTGAATTTGCATAGGTGCCTCACTCTGTTTTTCTTGCTTAATTGGCGCCTGTGCTCGGCGTTCATCTTGACGCCCGTTTTCTGATGCCGCTCGTCTTCACGCCGCCTCGCCGCGGCAGCAGGTGCCCGTCGAACTTGGACATGCTGAAACTTGCTTCTTGCTTCGACTCACTGCTGCCTGTGTGGGAACTGACGAACACCTGCTTCCCATGACTACTTACACCTGCAGGATGCACACGACTGACATCCTCCAATGAGCTCACGAGTCGTCATTGCCTTCCAGGAAAACACTTCATTGCGCTTACTGTTATTTGATTGTAACCGTTTGTACACTAGGATTTCAGATTAGAGGGTTTTTTGGGGGATTTTTTATTTTTTCGGGTAGGTGTCCCTCAAACTGTGGAGGAACCTGCTTGTCATGCGCTGTTGCAAGAAGTTGTCGCTCAAGTTTTGCCACTCCCTTCCTAAGAACGCCAATTAGCTCTTTAAAATCTTTTTTTTTTTTTTTTTAATTTAGCATTTTTATTTTATCTCTTCTGCTGCCTGTCACTTAAACACCTCCCCAAAGCTAAAGTTGTACTCTTCTTTTGCCATTTTCATTCTAAATTCTGTAAAAATGGGAGGTAACAGGATAACAACTTGCAGTGACCACCATCATCCGCATTTTCAATCATCATCATCTTACTGTCGGACCACATCATGTAATGCACAAATGACTGATGTTAAGATTAGTTTAATGTTTACCTGCTCTGGAGCTGTCGCGGTATCTGACAAGCAGCTCCTCAGTAGCTTCAGGATGCCTCCTGCTCCTTTGACTTTACTGAGTGTGTGCAGACGTGTGTGTGTGATCCAGCATGTGTGAAACCTATTCATATTAGTCGTGTGGTGAGTTTCTCTTTGTGAGCTGTTGTCTCTCTCCAGTGGGCGGAGCCTCAGTCCAAACAGCAGCGCCCTAGGGCAACATCAATGTTCCTGATATTAGTCGAGCCTCGAGCAACGATTTGCATGATGCGCTTTTGGTCAGCCCGGGTCCTTTTTTTTTGGGGGGGGGGGGTCTTTTTTAGCGCGACAGAGGTCGGCGGTAACCATATTGTCATGTGGTTTCAAGGACTGGAGGAGGAGACAAAAGTGTGGATTATGTAATTACACCTGCGATCGTTATGATCGCGATGCATTGTTGAATAAAGATCATAGTTTGCAATCAACGCAAGTAAGTGCGGTGGAACCTACAATGTGCTTTCTGTGACATGCAAGTGTGTCCCTGTCACAAAAACGTTATTCATTTTTTATTAGTTTTTTTGGGGGGGAATTATTATTATTTTTATTCATTTGGTTGTTTTCTATTCATGGCCGCGAACTCATTGTTTTCATTCAAAAATGGTTGGTGATGAAGCTCCATCTACCGTAATGCGCACAACTGCTATAAAAATGGATCACATGTTTATCGTTGCACTTTTCATCCAACTGTTTTGTGTTCCGCAGTGGTGCCGCTCATCATCCAGGCCCTGACCTACGATGAAAAGCGAGGCTCGTGCAGCATCGGCTCAAACGTCCGCGACGCGGCCTGCTACGTGTGCTGGTCCTTCGCCAGGGCGTACGATCCCAAAGAGCTCGAGCCTTTTGTCAATCAAATCGCCGGGTAAGATCCGTCCATCGAGCCTCGAACTGAAAAGATTGGAGCCGGTTCAAGAAGATGGGTGTCATTATGGATGCAAAATTTCCTAATGCAATTTAATTAATTATATGATTGCACATCCAGATGTAGAACATTCATCACACTGCGAGCTATCATAGCGCGCTAACCTTTCGATTCAATTGTCCCAAAGCTGAGATGCGCAGTGACGCCACGCCGTCGACTCTTTCTCAGGAGCGACTCGACGTGTTGAAACCTGCGGCCCGTGACTCCGCATTGTCGGTTTGATCCCCTGCGCGGCGGCGTTTGCGACACCCATTCCCTCCCTTTACCCTCGTCTACAGGATCGCCAGGTTTCGCCTGTTCCTTGTGGGTTTCGGTCACTGTTTTGGCAGCGGCCCGTTGACAAGCTGGTTCCTGCTCCATTCGATGACACGGAAAGGGAAACTGACGCACATTTTGTGGGAACGACGCAAAGCGGTTGTCTCACAGGGCCTGTCAGTTACTCAGGGATATTAGCTTATGCGCAATGACTTCTGGAGTGCAATCAGGACTCTTTTTGTTTTTTCCATCCCTCAAGGGCAGTTGCAAAAGGCCAAACTGTCCAGCTTGAGACACGTTTGCTGTTTGCAAAAATAAAACAAGAGCTTTTGTAGTTTTTCCTCTTCCCCCTTGCCCCAAAAGACACACGTTGTAGTTGTAGTAATACTTTAATTATTTGTTTTTTCTTCTTGAGAAGTGTGATATCATGACAACCATTCTCATCATGGAACTCTGACTTGGGATCAGTTAGCCTCAGTAGCCGGTTTGATCACATCAGCTAAAAAGAAACAGTAGATATATTTAGATTTTCTTTTTAATTTCATTTGATTAGTTTTAGCATCGGTTAGTGAGCTAACTAGCTAACAGTATTTAGCTAAATTATATTAAGTTACCTTGCTAGCATGTTTTTTTTTTTCATTTTGCTAGCGCCCTTTTAATTAGCTTTGTCATGCGCTAGCTTTAGCATAAGCATGAATATATTTGGTCGAATAGCTAACGATGTAAATTAAAAAAAACTAGATCAGACTTTCTCATGCCACTCTTGTATTGGAAATGTTTTTTTCTAATTGTGGTTACCGGATGAAGTTCTGAAACTATATGTATTTTGTCTCTACAGCGCTTTGCTGGTGGTAACCGTCTTTGATCGAGATGTCAGCTGCCGAAGAGCCGCCTCAGTAAGTCGATCCTAACGTCTGGCATTACTCCATGCATCATTTCGTTGACTGATTTATTTTTTGCCTTGTCCCAGGCTGCTTTCCAGGAAAATGTCGGCAGGCAGGTCTGTGATCACACTATTGACTACCACTGAATATTGTAGCTTAATTGTGATTTTAATTTTTTTTTCCCTCCTAAAAACAATATCCTACCAAGTCTTCATGCTCCAACTTGCAGTGCTAGTGAAAGCTTCAGGGCTGCCGCTAACACTAAGCACATTTCCCAACAGTCACAACGCTAGCAATCACTTAAGTCCAGTGTTTTAGCATTTGACTCACGCCACAGTGTTCCAAAAAAAAAAGTGTTTTGCATTCGTCTCACAGGGGACGTTTCCTCATGGCATTGACATTGCAACCGCCGCCGACTATCATGCTGCGGGGATTCGCACCCAGTGCTATCTGAGCACCAGGTGAGGAATTGCCAGAAAAGACAGAGCGCTCAAATATGCTGGTGTGCTGCTATGATCAAGTTCACAAAGCCTCTCATTTCTTTTTTTTTTTCAATTTTTTTTGTCCTTCTTTTCTCAGTGTTTACATTGCTAGTTTTCCCGAGTACACTAAAGCCATGATTGACCACTTGGTTGTCAAGAAGGTCAACCACTGGGATGGGTGAGTGATGTTTTTTTTTTTTCCCCCTCCTCATCATACTACAACTTTTTTCTTCTCTTTTCTTCCAAGAACAACTCATGACATCATTCTCGTTTCATGATTCCTCCTCATGATTGTGTTTTTCAGTAAGATTCGAGAGCTCACCTCCAAAGCGCTCCACAACCTGACACCTCAAGCACCTGATTACATGGCCACTTCGGGTAAACTATGTCACCAAATGTGTTTCTTTTAATGACGTAGCGCCTTCAAGGGCAGCTCCATCGTTCAAGATGCACATTTTTGACTTTTGAAACTGTACAATTATTAGTCATGGTTAGAAATACTTTGTGTGTTTGCCGCAGCTCTGCCACAGTTGTTGAACATGGCCGTTGCTTCGGACATTCAAGGTCGCCACGGAGCAATCTTGGCGTGTGCGGAGGTGACATACGCACTCTACAAACTGGGCCTCAACACAGGCAGGTAGGTGTTTCAAACGCAACAAGAACACCATGCGGGGAGATAACCGAGTGTTCATTTTCATTTGAACACATTTGTTATTTCCGAAGTGTGTTTGATACTGGTAGCCCCACATTAATCATTAATTAATTACCCCTTGCGTAGGAGCTGATGTTGGTCACAGCTCAGACAATGTCCCACGTCACCCCAACAGGCCCCGCCTCTTAAAGGCACCTGCACTTATACGTATAGGCACGACATTGCACAGGGTGCTTTTTAATACACGCCATGCTTGTATTTTGTTTGGCGTGTTCAATTTATAACCTGTTAAAAAAGTGTTTTGATGCGTTATAACTCATTGACTGCCATTGACGGCTAAAGACGTCAAAGATCCATTATTTATTTATTTTTTTTACCCGGCTGGTATTGATTGAGTTATTAATTATCGCTCACATATTGCGCGTGGTACTGGAATGCATTAAGGGCTCACTGTTGCACAAGATTTAGAAGCTTCTTGTAGATTTGTTGTGTTGGCGACTTCAGCAATTTGTCTCATCTCATTCTTAAATCCATAACTGGCTTTTTGAAACAGGACCGTCGTGGACATCATTCCCTCAGAGTGTGTGGTGGCTTTGAAGGGCATGCATCAGAAGGTAAGAGCATCCACATTGCAAAAAAAAAAAAAAAAGTTTTTGCTGACTTTTATGTGTTGACCAACTTTCAGCTACAAGGCAAGAAACAGTACAGGTAAGCTGATAGAAAAAAAAAAAGTCAACGTTCTGATGAGTAGCATTCGAAAAAAACTTTGCTTTGTTTTTCGAAGGGGTTATGAAGGAGAGCTGATGAGGCCTGCCAGTGAGTCACTGTACAAAAAAATAAATAAAATTGTGACATCATCAGTGCTGCAAGATGACAAGTGCCTGTTTTTATTGCAGTGTGCCGAGTTATTGAAAAGCTTTCCCTGTCCAAAATGCCGTTCAAGGACGATCCAGTCATCAGTGAGTCACTTTGTTTGAAGACACATGAAATATTGGAGCACTTGTGTGATGGTGTTGTTGTTTTCTGTTTCAGCTGGCTGGCAGGGTCTTATTGACGACACCATCAAGACGCTTCATCTGGTCTCCAACCGTGTGAAGGATGGCATCATGGTAATTGATTTGCGAGTGTGTGGCATAAGCAATAATGATCCTTGTATTCATTTGATGTGAGCGTGTCCTCTTTGAGTATTTTTTTTGTGTGTGGGTGCCTACAGGCTGCTGTACTATGTGCCTTGTCTGCCTTGTGTGCGGAGTACTACCAGGCCCAACCCAACCAGGCTGACTCAGAGAAGCAGAGTGAGTTTTCTTCACTCAACTTGCTACATTTTTGATGAGGGGGGAAAAAAAGGACTGCGACTTGGTTTGAGGGTACAGGTTGTCGTTTAATTTTATATTTAACTCAGCCCGAAAAGCAATGCTAGATAAAAAAAAAAATGCTTTATTTTTTTCTTTTATGAAAAAAATCTTTACAGTATACAAATAATTAGAGCGTTGTACTTAATCTGAATCTTGCACTTTTTGATAAAAGTAATAAAAACTAGCAAAGCCACTAAAAACGAATTAAAACTAACTAAATTAAAAAAATAAAAAAAACTCAAAGTGAAAGTAAAACCAACTATAATTAAAATTCCCCAACTCTAATAACCTTGGTCCCTTTTCCCGATAGTCTGCTTCTAGTGAACACTTGAAAAATCCCGAGGCAACGCTCGCCAGTTGTATCATTTCCCATCCGAACTCGTGTGTGTTCAGGTGTGCTCGTATCTCAGTACATCGCCGAGCTGCAGAGTCCTCAGATGCTCACTCGTTGTGGCTCTGCCCTCGCCCTCGGCTGTCTGCCGGGCTTTATGATCCACGGCAAACTGAAGCAGGTGTGCTCAAAGTCAACACGCATTATATTACGCACATGGTGACGTTTTCATCATCGGTCTGAGCATCAGCGTGATGTTATGTTTCTATGGCCGCAGATCCTCGACAGCCTCAGCCAGATGTACGCCTCCTGTCTGCGCGAGAGGCGTTTCCCGGAGGCCAGGAGGGATGCTGTCCGAGCACTGGCTCAGTGAGCGCTCCCTTTTTCTTCTCTTATTTGGTTGTGATTTTTATTTATTTTTGGCGTGGGCCAGTTTTGAAATAGGCCTTTTGTGTCTTGGTTGTTTGCTCGGCCGTGCGCAAGCGTCACTGAGGGCAAAATAAACACCCGACTGACATTACCTGCAGGACCTGACTGACATGTCAGTCAAATTGTACCCTACTTTTTTTTTTTTTCCACACATGCAGTAGGTCTTCATTTTAATTTATCAACGCATTTCCTGACAGAGCTCGCACGACGTCCTAAAAATTTTAACACATAAGTAGGATTTTTTTTTAAATTGTAACTAAGTGTTTAAATCTTAAAATAAATGAACATTCTTTAATTTGCGAAATGACTCATGTGGACCATCACGCAATCACAATTGTGGAGCCACCAAAACTCAGATGTGGCTTTTGTCATTGATATACTGTAGTAACTTTAGACCATGTTGTAAAATTGGTCTTTAATTTCAAATGAAGTTTAAAAAAAGTATTAAAAAGTCTTGCGTTTGACTTGCCTAAAGATGTTAGGAACCCTGGTTTTTTTTTGTTTTTGTTTTTTTAAATAAAGGTATTATTAGAATTATTTTCTCTATGTAGATCTAAGTCCCAAAATTATTTATACCCTGGTTTGATTTTGAGTCTCTTTCTATCTATCTAAATATCTCTCAATCTAATCTAGTTTGCTTGGTCGCTATCAAATGCAAAAGCTTGTTTATGCTAGAGCTATATCATGCCATCGTTTTCGTTATCTGTTCTTTTTCATCTGGAAAACACCCATTCATCAAATAAAAATTCCCCTTTTTGTAATAACAGTTTATTCATTTATTCATGTTAATGTGTAGTTTAGCGCAGCTGCAGGGTGTTGAAGCACGCAGAAGTGTTTGAACGTTGTTGACTTAACGTGATGCGCCCATATTCATTTTTCTTTCTAATCAGAGTATGTATGAAGGCGGGTGTTTGCGCCGTCGGGCCCTCGGCGTCGTTTCTGTGCTCGGAGAACATAGCCGACGTGTATGGTGTTCTACTGGACAGCATGGACGACTACTCCACGGACAGCAGAGGGGACGTGGGTTCCTGGTGAGTCATACTAGGTGCTTTTGTTTTTTTTTTTTGCCTCAGGTATTGAGAATGTTCCCCTCCCTCAGGGCCTTTTGTTGTATCTCACTTTTTCGTTCCACCCTGGGATAAAAAGACACGACGAGCTTGATTGTCTTAGCAGTAGCCTGAGGCGATGCTTACTTCCTCAGCAGGAATGCCACCGAGCTTGTCGTTTGTCCTTTCTCACTACGCCGATGGGCGGACTCTTTCTCCCTCTATTCAGAAACACAAGAACCACCGGTGCATCTCAATAAACTCCCAATAACATAAAAACTGAATTTATTTTAGTAGTGAAATTTCAAAAAGTGAAACTCATATTGTATAGATTAATTTTAACGCCATAGGTATGTTTTTGGATTTTTCATTAGTTTTCATTTATTTTTTACTTTTGTATTTGCGATTCAGTTTTGTTCATTATCAGAAAGCTTACTATGTAGATTTAATTTAGACAAGATTTTTTTTTTTTTTTTAGTTTTAGAATATTTTTTTGTTTGTTTTTTATATTTAAGTTGTTGTGTTTTTAATTTTTTTAATTTATTTATTTAATTAATTAATAAATGCAAATCACTGGTCTGTTTGTACGATATTTGAATTTATTGAGATGCACCCATGTATGAAAACGTCACACTCCATCAAATCAAATTCCATTTTAGTCAAATTTCAGAACTGTTTCATTCAATATGGAGAGTTGACAAGTACCACCGCTTTCACAGTGCAGCTACTCATTTCATTTTATTTTTCCGTTTGATTTTGCCAATAGGGTGAGGATGGCGGCAATGACGAGTCTTAGGGATGTGACCATCCTGGTGACCAGCACAGCCCCAGAGATCCTTCTCCCAGACCAGTGAGTAGTGGTCCATATGGCTTTGACTGTACAAAGTTGTGGGAAAATAATTGCATAATGAATTATTTCAATACTGAGGGAGGAAAAATATATTGTTTTTGAAAATCATTCCGCCCTCTTGAAGTTCTGTTTCTTATCTGGCAGAGTAAAGTGCATGATGTGCAAGCTGGCACAGCAGTCAGCGGAGAAGATTGAGAACTCCAGAGCACACGCCGGCACCATCTTCACCGAGCTCCTGCACTACTCCGACCCGACAGTTCCACACATCCCCCACAGAGAGGAGCTGCTGAGCATCTTTTCACCGTGAGCGCCCACGATCATCGGTCATCCATCACCTGCTTTGCTTTGCCATGTCACCTTCACCAGTCAATGTTTGATTTTTCAGGGAAGTCAAAGCCACCCTGAACTGGAAATCTCCATCCCAAGCGTTCCCGTATATCGCAAAGCTCCTTGGCCTGCCCGAGTACCAGTACCAAACCTTGCTGGGCCTCACTGTGTCTGTGGGTGGGTTGACCCCATACACGGTAAGTGGATCGCACACTCATCCGCTGGAGCGCAGCTACGTTGAAGTGTTTGGAAAAGGGTGTGACTCATGAGGGAAAATTGAAACATTTTACATCCCAGTCGACAGTCTGCCAAGCAACACAGTGGCCATGTTGACACACGGGTATTTTTAAAAGCTTTTTGTCCACTCGCAAATTATGTGGATGAAACCGTACTTTCTGGAAAAGTGCAGCTGGGGTGAAACTTGTCCAAAACAAATCTTCAATATTAGTGAGTAGACGGTAGTGTGTTTTTGTTAAAAAAAAATAAATAAATATATATATATATTATTTTTATATGTATATATTTTTTTCCTTTACAGTTTTACTAACTCTCTTCAGGTTTTCAATTTGCTAAAAATTATATATCTGAATACTTAATTAATGACTGCCTCGTCTCATTTCAAATTTGCTTCCTCTATGCTGATATACTTGTAGAAAAAAAAAAGCCAAAAAACAAACCTGTGCAAGTGTGACGGTAGTCTGAAACTGTCCAAAAGAGGGAGCCATGCATCTCACCAAGTCTGCCAACTTTTTTGCACTATTATCATAATATGCTTTTCCTCCCATGAGAGCAACTCAAGTTCAGTTGAATCTTAACAACACTCGGGTCAGTCAAGTTCCTCCCTTGTACGACACTCATTGTCCCCCTTTTAGCCTTGGGACGGTAATAAGCCAAAAAAAAAATGCTTCACTGATGAGTTCAGATGAATTCAAGTCGAGTGTGTCGTCGAAGTTCGTTTTCACTCTCTCAGCTCGTCTTTTTCCACTGATCGCGCAATAGTCTGAGACAGGCCTCAATTTATATGCGGGCCAACATCAGTGCTCTCATACTTGCGCACACACACACGCATGCTCAAGGAGCCAAAGCATCAACTCGCCTTCCAGTATCTATTTCTATTGGATCTATTTAGGGACCTATAAAGAGGATTTATTTTAATCAACAAATGTTACACTGTTAGTACGAGCAATTTGTGGTAGTACAACTCATAAGTTACCGTTTGATCACAGTTTATTTTTAATGTTGATGGGGACCATTACGCCTTAGGGCTCGACTCAAAGCTTCAGCAGAATGCATGGCAATGAGTTTTTAATGTCTGTCATACACAGTGAGAGCTTACGTGTGTGTGTGTGTGTGCGTGTCTAGTAACTGTTGAGCTTTTCTACCCGTGTCCAGAATGCAGCCTCTTCCCAATCTTTGTTTGACTACATGCGTGGGATCCAACATGACCACGCCGCACTGGAGCACTTTGCCATGGACTTGTTGATTAAAATCTTAAGAGACAATTTGCGCAAAACGAGGTACAGCAGTTTATTCACATTGAGTGAACGTTCTGTGATCAGGGCAAAGCCACGTCTTTTATAAAAATATTGTTCTGACCCAATCTCCGAATCATGGAGTCGGTGGTTCTGTGTTGTTTATAATTGACGAACTGCATCGTTTCCCAGAAAAAGCGTCAATGGCATGTACGGCCACAGTGACAACTTTGCAATCAAATGTACTTTTCAGGATCGCCCTCCCTGTCCTCAAGATGCTCAACCAATTGTTGTCCAATGGCTTCTTTGACATCTTCACCTCAGAAGAAAAGTGAGTATCACTGCGCCTTTTTAAAAAATTTTTTTGGGTGCATATGTCACATATTGTGGGAGCGTCTTCTAATGTCCTCGTATTCTGCGTTTGTTGCCGTCAAGTCATCCGTTCTGCGTGGACCTGCTGTCGCTCTGCAGAGTGGTCAAGCAATCCAAGGATGTGTACAAGCTGTGTGCCTGCGTCGCCGTGTGAGTGTGCTGTCGCATTATAACAAATTTTTTTTTAAAAAAGGGCATCCGTGCTGACTCGTTTTGCTCGGTCATCTCCGCCAGATACTGCGGCCTCATCCAGTTCCCAGGAGAAGTCCGGAAGGAGATCCTCTACCAGCTGCTGATGCTGATCTGCCACTCTTACGTTGCGGTATGTTGCATTTCCACTTCATTTATAGAAATACCATGCACGTTGTTTTTCCTTTTGGTCTTCTTGTCAAACAGAACAAAATGAGAAAATGATTCGTCTCATGTCCTCTTTTTCTGAGTAGAAATTAAATCTTTGAGAACTAGTCACTAACAAGGCTATAACTCCTCTCCCACGACAGCCAGCAAGGATTAAAAAAAAAGACACCTAAAAATCGTCCTCAGCAGTCAACTCAAATATTTTTCCAAGTCATACTTCTCACCCAGTCCTCGATTCCTTCGATTCCTGTGAACGATGCTCTTTGTTTCTGTAGGTACGAAAGACAACGGCCAGCTTGATGTACGAGATGCTGCTGACTTACGACGACGTCGTGGATCCTGAGGTTTTAGACCAAGTCATGAACCTGCTCAGCGACACCAACTGGTAACAGGACGCGTTCTGTCCCCGCTTTGTTGTGAAATGTTACCTTTGTATGCCAGAAAAAATTCAATGTCCACCTTATTGTTTTTTTGTTTTTTCTAGGGACAGCGACCCTGCCAGTCTCCACCCCACGAGAAATCAGCTGCGTGAGTTGCTGGGCGTGCCCAGTGAGCGACCGGTTGCTCCGGTAACAGCATCACCACAGACTGAGACATAACAGCAAAAATTGGACTCATTTGGAGGTACACTTAATGTTTTTTTGTTTTTTTTTTAGTCAGGACTTTGTTTGATATTGTGCATGCAAATTCCGCACCACTTTTTCTGTGTGTGTCTCCTTGTGGCAGAAACCTACCAAACATTCCTAACGACGTGTCCAGAGTGTCACAAAATGGATGCCATCCTGCATGGTTTCACTTGAAATAGTTTGACAATTCATGACAATAAATAGGCCAAGTCATCCATCGCGTCGATCCTCTTTTGTCGCGTTAGGAATGTCACGACAATCGATTGCCAGCACACATTTTATTTAGGTAAAAAGTTTCGCTTTCTATTTGGGTTTTTGAATTTCATTCTCGTTTGGGGTTCCATTACCTGTTGTTCAAATCGGAGGCAACCCCCTTCACGGTCGAAGCATTTCAGGTCCTTGTTCCTCGTCGATGTCATTCATTTGCTGCTTGTGGTACAGGTGGCAAAAAAAAACGGTTGAGTGTCCTCCTTCCTGTTTGCCCGCCTGTGTAACAGAAGCCCTTCTTTTGCTATTTGTCCTCGCTGAGAGTCAGTCGCCACATTGTCCTTGACTGCCTCTTGACAAAGCTGCAGTTGTTACGTCATGCTTTTGGACTGTTTATCACACAATGCTGAGAGCCTTGTGGACATATTGCGTTGCATTCTTGGTGCTAATTGCACTAACTATTCTCTTATTTATCTAATTTATATATTTTATTATTGTTGTATTGCACTGGAGAGGGCAGCTCTCTAATCTCGTTGCACACTTGAGTACAATGACAATAAAGGGATTTCTGATTCTGATTCTGATTCTAATAGGATTCATTTAATAAGGTTTTTTCTTTTCCCGGAAGAAATGTGCGCTCAGCCCTTTTGGAAGAGGGTGGAATGGGCTTGACTTTTCTGTTGGGATTTTTAAACCAGGTCATGGTTGAAGTAAAATATCACGTAATCAAATTGATGTCATCGTAAATAGGGAGTGTCATTTAATATAGAAATAGTATAGAAATGCTGTGCGAATGCTGAAAAGCTGAACTTAAAAAAAAGGTGAAATTAATTTTGAAATATAGAATATGAGACTATGAATATGATTAACATTTTGAAGTTTTAAGAAAAGACAAGTTTGCATATCAACAAAATAAAAAAAAAATCAATGAATGATTAAATTAAGTGAGGGAGGGCTGATAAAATACATTTAGCCATAATAAAACATAATAATAATTATTATTATTTGTAAAAAAAAATATTTTTCCAATATATTTTAATAGCAAAAGTTATGATTAATGCCACACATTTATCACAATACGTACATTAAAACAGAATGTTGAATGCATGTTTTTTTTTTATTTAACCTATATTTGAATAAATAAAATATTTTAATGTTTACAAGAATTCATCATGTAATTCAAAAAGTGGATAAATTCCCTTTACTTTTTCAACTTTCAGGAAAAACAGCTGAAGGGCCAGAAATGTGGAAAGTGTCACATAGCTCATCATTTATGAATTTTATTCAAAAGCATTTGGGAGCTTTGGAATTTTCATTTATCTATCATTTTTTTTTATTTCTAAGAAATATCTAACAAATATTAAATGAGAAAATCCTTGTTGAGCCTTATTAAAGCAAAACTTAGGCCACGCCTGCTTTACATTCTTTTACATTCTGATTTAAATTGTGCGTGCATAAAGTATGACGAAAGCAATCATTTCAAACTACTCGAGGTTGCCTGCTGGGATAGATTGTGCTGTCTAGATTTCGAGCCGGTCAACGTAGTCATGTGAAGGTTCCTAGATAGCGACCACAAGGATCTATTGTGGCCAACGCTCTGCAAGCGTATAAGCGATAGCATTGTTTATTGTGCGGGCGGTCGAATCAACAAGGCCACATTCACTCCTCACCCTCCGCGGGTGTCGTTATATTTGTCTGCCACTCCCACTCGTAATATCGCCCCGGCCCGTAATTCGACTTTAATTAATTCCCAGACCCAGATGGACATTCCTGGAGTGGTTTTGTCATGAAAAAGGGGGGCCGTGGTGTTTTTTTTTTTTTTTTTTTCCCTCCCCCAGCTCGCAGGGTCTGATTGATGGTTAAAGTGAGCAAAAAAGCTTTCAGTACAGTGCTGAGGGCCTGAGATGATGAATTGTTAAAAGGCTTACAGTTCGCTGCCGGTAGCCATGGCGATCGCTCACATACAAAGGCGGCCTTGTGGAGGGAGGTGGAAGCGTGATGAGGAGGGGAGGGGGTGGGGGGGGCGCTCTCTCTGACTTTTGCAATCTGCTGCAATCGGCTCCTTATACTTTCCACTCTGCTGCAGTGGTGCCTTGACATGACCTGACACTTTACCGTCAAATTAAACAGAAAGAGAAGTACACACGTATTTAAAAGGGAAGTCAAGTCAAAAATGTTCTTTCCAATAATATGTTCTTTGCGCCCCCCCACTTCTCTAAACACGGTATTCTTACTGAATATGAATTAAGCAGCAAAATTGACCTGTTTTTACGCATCTCAGCGGGCGGCTATTTTGCCACTTGCTGTCGACTGAAAATGACGTCGCAGTGCTTAATGGCTCAGCATGCAAACATCACATGAGCTCTGACCATCAATACCTGAGCTCCGAGGCTCTCTGTCATTTTTAGTCGGCCAGGACAAGGCAAAATGGCCGCCCCCTGAGATGGATAAAAATGAGTGCTTGCTAATCCATATTCCATAATCGGAATATCATGTTTAAATTAGTGGGGGTACATAGATTGAAGAAGAAAAAAAAACAGATTTGCCACATAATAGATAGGCTGATAATCATCATACTTGTCACAGGTTTGTAAGCAACATTTTCTTTTTTTAACATAAACCATGGAACATTCTAACAATACTCACTGGCATATATTCTTCATCTTCTGCAAAAAAAAAAGAGCGTAAAAAAGACAAATTTGAAATCTGAAACCGTCCCACTGCTATTCTAGTTGAAATTAGATGGGAAAGCTCAAGTGATTGTAAAAGGAAAGCCCTGGGCAGATTAGATCAACATGGCAACACTTAGAGGCTGATATCTGATTGGACCAAAAAAAAAAAAATCTGTCCACATACAGCGAGAACCACTTTGAAACACTTGCACAAAACTTGGATTTTAAATGCAGGTCAGTACTTTGGATGGCATCGAGTCAAGCTGCCGTGACAAGTGCATTGTGCAAAAAAACGTGAAAAACCCCAAACCTGCGGCAACGTGATTAACATCATTCCCCGTTTTCCAGTCATGCATCAAGTCATCAGGCCCGCGCGGGGCACAATGACGGCGCTTGTCTGTGGCCGCCAGTTTCATCCGGGCGGCTGCTCGTCGGCAGCGTTACTCCACAAACGAGCCGTGTTTCTTCCGGGCCTCATGACGCTCGGACGTGCGAGAACATCACAAGTTTATATAATCTTCCCCGTTGACAATCAATGAGCTTGTCGCTCGCAAGGAGGTCGAGGGTTCGGCAAGCTGCCCTCCGGATAACCTCCTGTGGATTCATTCATTTCATTTTGGGATGCCGCACGGCCATGTAGGTGAATGCCTGCTTATACTTTTGGTGACCTGTGCTAGGCATGACGGTTAGGAAATACGATTTTAGAAAGAAGATAGAGAATTAAAAATGTGCCAAAGAATATCGTGAGTGAAACTGAGCTGTAAAAACAAAAGTCGCTTTTGTTTATATAATATACCATTGTTAATTTCTCGTCACACTTGCGGAGCTTAATTTAACTTAATTTATAATTTGATTTTTTTTTTTTAATGGTTCCCCTTAATTCAATCTTACAAGACCGTAACATCTCTGTATACACTCGTCATAGTTGACTGTTTTTGTCTTCTATTTTATTTTGTTTCATTATGCCGTGACCACTCGTAGAGCAGTCAAATTAATGCTTACAATACTCCCATTTTTACGCTAAATCTAAATAAATCCAATTAGTATGAGACCAAAGAGTGTGTGTGCGTGCGTTCTCTATTGGTCACGCATGAACTAAAAGCCATATTGTAACAATCATGCACACACGGAAACGTTCAGTGGACTTCTGTGGCTTTTTTTTTTTTTTTTCTGTGACGTTTTCGATATGATTCCCAGGTGTTGGTTCGTATGAACTCCCGGCCGGGACTTCCTGTGTTTTTTTTGGGGGGGCCTGCGCACCTGCGAGCGGCGTCCTCCAAGCTTGTTAAGCAAGTTCATCAGTGCAAAGTCGAGACTGCACTGCCCCCCCAAATGCATGGAGCGCTGTTGCAGCTGTTCCATGCAGGCTAGAGAACAATGTTACGTGAAGAAAATATATCCGCCGAATCCCCACACTCCAAATTTTTGCAACAATTTCAAGTACTTATTGAAGAATTTAATTATTTATTGTTTCCGCTATACTGCGTTTTATTTTTTTTAACGTTTGTTTTTGTAATGCAGTTCTCACCTGGGCACTGTTGGCCCCGCCTCTTAAAGGCACTGTATGTATGCACACAAATGCTACATTTTTCCTAAATTTTGTTTTATAGATTTTTTTTTCAAATACTTCTACTGTGTGCTTAAAATAGAATACAATAAAAATTAAAATAAAAAAATCAACAAAATGTTAAGAAAAAAATATATTCATGACTTAAATGAACCACAACAAAATAAAATTAAAAAAATACAGTATAAGTATTTTTTTTAAATTCAATTAAAAAAGTTTAATTAAAAAATAAATAAAAAGGAATTGAATTAATTCAATTTTTCAAAAATAATAAAATCCCAACTTTCTATGTATGGCAGTATGAATAGAAATCAACTTCTTTTCAAAAAACTGAAATTTAAAAAATAAATTAGAAACGGTCAATCGCATTTGAGCAATAATCAAATTGTTACCTATTCCACAAAAATCGTGCGCTAAAAAGACAAAGTATTTTTCTTTTTCTTTTCCAGCAATAATCGACCACAAAGCAACAACTGCAAAATGAAACGAAACATTTATCACTCACTTTGCTAACTTGTATTTTTCGAGCAGCACGGGGACAGCAGGACAGTGGCCACTTTTGCTTTTTCGCATATCAAACGTTGTGTGTGAGGCCAAACGGCCGACGCGGTCGCAAGCCGCACCATAAATAAAACGTGGCCGTTGGCGAATCAAAGTTGAGGTGGATATAAAGGAGCATGATAATGACACGGCTGAGAGGACTCCAGGCCGCTGGATAATTACACCGCTGATGGAAATAGAGTGGAGGATGCTGTCATTATGAACGCGACTCCCCCCGCAAAGCCGCAGCCTTTTACAACTTTTCGCCAGAGTTATAATCTGCGTGCGCTCTCCAAATGACCATCTTCCCGGGAATTATAGTCATTTGCGAAGCCAGGCAGCTGGATGCGTTTAGCTTGTGGGTTAATTGTGAGGTTGCTGTCCTTTTTCTACGGGCTCATGGCTTAATGACGCTGTTGTTTCTTTTAGTTTCTCCGTAGATGAGTTGGCTAATTGAATGAAACGGCCACACTCTCCGAGGAAATCCAATTATTTAACTGTTGACTTGATTTTCTCTATGACTGCTAAACGGGCGTCGATCTTGGCTCACCGCGCCAAAAGGAAGTGAACAAACAAGCTGGGATTGCAGCACAGGGGGGCGTCATTGAACAATTAATGCAATTAATTTTGGATATATTTATTAGGGTTGTCAAAATTAAGGCGTTTAAAAAAAAAAAAAAATTCAACGCAGTTAAATGTTTTAACTCAGTTTTATTTACTTCAAAAATAATTTGCATACCTTGCAAAAAAAATAAATAAATCAAATACTATATACATCTTTGCAGACTAACGCTGCTGGAGTGTGGTCAGAACTAAATGTATAGAGTTTTGAGAATTGTTCTGAAGAAAAATGCTGATAAAGATGACTCCATTTTGATTGTGTTCAAAGGACAAAGAAAACAATTAGAACACTTCATATTTGGTGATTTTACATTAATTCCAAGCTAGTATTCAAATAAATACCTGTTACAAGTTGAACCAAAAAATAGTAGTTGAAAAATGCGATTAATCGCAATTAATTACAGAATTTTTTGCGATTAATTAGTTTAAGAATTTAATCACTTGACAGCACTAATATATAAATAATTATCTCCAGGTACCGAAGGCATGACCCGATGCTGTGGTGTCCCGCTGGGAGTTGTTCTGTGCACTGATAAGATAAGCCAAGATATCTCAAAGATGTCAAGGTTTAGGTGCTCAGATAACATTTGTTATTCTATTCACGGTAGCCGGCTTAGACATTTGATAACATTTGACCTTGGCATCTCATTCTTTCCCAGAAAGTGCTTTCAGGCTTTTATGATTTTCTTATTTGTGAATGGTGAACAGGTGTGAGGTGATACTTTTCTAATGGTCAGTCGTAGTTTTACTTAGTGTCAGAGTCATTTTTTCTGTGTTTATTATGAATACCGTGGACACGAGGTAGCGATGAAGTGCACCCTGCAATTTCCCAGCTCTGGAGATGGTATCCTAGAGATTTCGGGCTGTACGTAATGATATATCGTAATCGTTTTCCTGTCATCATTCTGACCTTGAGTGAACTTCATTAAGTCACAAGTTGATGCTGAGGGAGAGACGTTGTGGTTGTGGAACATGAGCTCATCCGTGACAGCGAGTCGAGCTGCCTTCCCTCCCCGACTCTTAACGGCAAAGGACAGGGGGCGGGTTGGTGTTTTCCCACAATCCCCCAGCAGGGATTGAGTGATGAAGCGCGGGCCGCCCGCCGTCCTCCCGGCGCCTGCTTAGCAGCGCGACCTCAGGCCTCTTGTGTTTGTTGTGGACGCACGCCGAGCGCGAGAGGGCGAGGGTGCACGGTCGGGTCAGCTGACGGGGGTGGGCCATGGGGGTCCAATGAGGTTGCCAAGGTTTTAGGGTTATCATCATTTGTTTTGCTGTCACTCAAGGCCAGTATTTGTTCGCTTTTATTAAGCCTTGGCGCACATTTTACATCCCGCAACCCAGAATCATACTCTCTATATCCTGAAATCATTTCCTTTCACTTCACTCGCAACCCAAATGTGTCACTCTGTTGTATGAATGGCAACGTGGATAGACAAGTGAATTGGACCTTTTGTCATCTCGTTGAGGAGAAACGTTGACATCGATAGTTGGATAAAGATACTTTATTCTGAGTAACAATGGATCATTTGGGATCATTTCCCGCAGCCCACATGATCATCGCTCAAGGCGCATAGGTTGAGATTCGCCACTCGAGTGTGTTTTGTCTTGGTGCTTTTCCAATTTCCTCCTTTTTAAATGCCACGCATTTATCATTCGGCGGCTAAAGGAGGTCAGTCCATTTTTACGCTTGTCCAGCTTATCTCCACTGGCGCTCTTAAGTGAAGATTATCATGAGACTTTTGACAGGGGGATCACATGATGCTGCTGATGCCCGCTTTCTTCTTACGTGACTGAGTCTTATCTGGACATCAGTGTGACAAAGTCAGCAGCAGTGGTGGCAAGTCACAAAGTACAAATAGTTTCTTACTGAACTGAAGTATATTTTTTAAGTATCTCATTACTACCTGCATTTGAAAACCAATATCTGGACTTTCTTTTTTTTTTTTTTTTTGTAGTAGCAACAAGTCCTGTAACAATTACAGTCGTTCCACATTTAAATCAAGTGAAATGTAAAAATGTATGGACCTAGAAGAGATCCTTGTGGAACACCGACTGTACGAATTTACAGGGGCATCCTCAGCGTTCCATTCACTGCAAAGTTATGAAGTTGAGCTCTTTTTCAGGTTGCTAATCGTTGTCAGAGCTGGAACCGAGGCGGTTTGATGCCTGCAAGTCTATATTTTCCTGTTTTTGTCATTTGAATAACACGAACGTTAGTTTCATTTAGTTGGTTAGCCTGCACTCTAATAATGAATAAAACACCCCCCCCCCCAAAAAAAAAAAATACTAAATGACGGCGTAGTGGCATTATGGCCCTCATCACTGGAATAGTCAGTTCTCTGCTAGTTAATGGAATCCATAAATCCGCCTAATTGTCTATTTTAGGAACCAGAGCGGCATGGAATTACATAGCAACAGACTTAATCATTTCCATCAGTGAGATGCGAGGCCCTTTCCATGAGGCACATCACGCTTTAGCAAGGGATGGCCTCCAAAGTGCAATTTGGAGGCGAGCCCGTGACTGTAAAACGCTTGGAATGGCGAAGAAAAGACAGAGCAGGAGGAGGACGAGCGAGGTTTGTTGGTGGAGATGATAGATGCGAGGAGAAAGGACAGTGGATGCGGTCGGCGCGGTCGACCCGCCGCTGTCATCCTCAATGAGCGCCTCGCTTTCAGGAAGTGGTTTGTGACATGAGGCGCGTGCTGCACACGGAACGAGCAGTGCGTGCGCGTCCAAACCGCACGATAGGCGCGTGGACTCGCCTCGCCTTGTTCTTTTTCGACTTCATTCAATGCGTCGGCTTTACTTGGTTTGCATGGCCTTCGATTGCAACCTCACTTTGGATATTTGTTCCATGAAATTGCATTCAATTACTACCAACAGGCAATAGTCTTTCTTTCTTTTTTTTTTTTTTTGTTTTGTTTTGTTTTTTGGTCCATGAAATTAAATTCAATTACTGGCAACAGGCAATAGTCTTTATTTTTTTTTATTTTTTTTTTTTATTATTTTTTTGTTTTGTTTTGTTTTGTTTTTTGGTCCATGAAATTGCATTCAGTTACTGCCAACAGGCAATAGTCTTTATTTTTTTTTTATTTATTTATTTATTTAAAAAAATATTATTTTTTTTCCATGAAATTGAATTCAATTACTACCAACAGGAAATAGTCTTTATTTTTATTTTTTATTTTTTTATGTTTTGTTTTTTGGTCCATGAAATTAAATTCAATTACTGGCAACAGGCAATAGTCTTTATTTTTTTTTATTTTATTTTTGTTTTGTTTTGTTTTTTTGGTCCATAAAATTGCATTCAGTTACTGCCAACAGGCAATAGTCTTTATTTTTTATTTATTTATTTATTTATTTAAATTTTTATTTTTTTTTTCCCATGAAATTGAATTCAATTACTACCAACAGGTAATAGTCTTTTTTTTTTTTTTTGGACCAATCAACGTTTGGCCCACATAACCTGAAAGATATTACAAGCAATGGGACTGTTTCTTTACAAGTTCCACGAGCTGCCCCCCTTTTCCCGTCCTCTGAGTGGCATTGGGATTCCTTTTTGGGTCCGAAGACCTTTTATAACTCCGCGTAAGGTCCACCTGCACCAGTGAATAACCGAAAACTTGCTTCATAACAAAATCCAAATATTAGGAACGTTACTTAGTATGATATGCAGTAGTTGTAGTTTGAAATCTGTTGAACAAGTGACGGCTCCTGACTGGAAAAACGTGCGAGTTGGACCACTTGGAAGTGGTGGAACCACTGTCACATGAGAATTTGGTTAGCTTTCTAACAGTTTTGGGTTTGAGACTCACACACACACACACACACGCACACACCCACACACAGCAACGAGTGAGCCATGAAGCAAGCATGAATCCTCCCTGAAGAGCAGTAGCCCGATTACGGCCGTTTACAGTCTTCCGTGACCTTCGCTTGGCCTCGCCTCCTCCCCCATTTTGTCGACTGTACTTACGAAACAGCCGCCGCGCCACCTGTGTGTGTGTGTGCATTTGTTTTGTGTGCGTTTGTGAGGAATGTGAGCTGCGTCTGTGCTTTTTTGAGCAAAAAGGTTGACCGCTGGCCCGCCTCGCTGGACCAAACTACTGCTTCTGTCATTAGTTAGCCTTCCAGAAACCTTTTCCATCCCTTTCCCACCTCATTCCGCCGCAGTGTGCCAGTGTTTTTCTTTTTTCCCCCCATCCCGCCCGGAGCACTGAAATAGCACGTGTCTTGTTGTATTTGTCAGACATTCAAGGAGAATTCCCCCTCCAACCCACAGCTGGCTCAGGAATGTCCTGCAACACCGCCCCCCACCCCCCCCCCACCCCCCAAAAAAAAAAAAAATCCACCCACCTCAAGTCTCTACTCACTTCATCAACTCTTTATCCCAGCCCACCACCTTGTCCTCCTTTTGAGCTCCCGTCTGCTTACTTTAACTTCTGTGGGCAGCTCCAAGCGTTGCCACGGAGACGAGAGCTCACATCATCCAAACTGCCCATCTTGAAAAAAGATCAAGTCCAAGATGGCGGAAATTTGATATGCTTCGGCTGCACACAAAAGTACAGCGGCAAACTATAAAAATTCCACTGCCTGGACATCACATTATTCTCTGGAAATTCAAATACAGTGGACTGCTTTTTTCGGATGGCCATTATAAATGCATTGCTTCCCTAAAAAAAAAAAACAATATTTTGAAAAATCTCTAAAAAAATACATTTCAAACTAGAAGTACTGTTCATCATACTGAGAGGTGTTCCTAATAATTTGGTTGCATTAGTTAGCGAGTTTTAGATCATTCACTGGTGTTGGTGTCCAGTGAGGGTTTTGAACGACTTTTTATAATAATAATGCTTTAGGATTATATGCAGCTAATAATTGTTTAAAATTGGCCCAAACAGTAAAAAAAATTTAATTAAAAAAAAAAATGTTCACGCTAAAGTTGCTGTATTAAATGAAGACACCTGAGAACTGTTAAACTTTTTTTGTTTGTTTGTTTTTTGGTTACGTATCTCCTTTAATGTAGGAGCCAACCGAGCCCATATGTGTGCCTTCAACATGTTAATTCGAAGGCAACACTGATTTGTCCGGAAATGTGCCCTGGGCCTGGTCGGCGTGTCATCCACGTCTTGATCATCCGCTGGAGTGCATCAGATGTGGTCGCCTTATTTGAAAGCACACACCTTGTGGCTTGTATTGCAACGTCGCTTCTGATTTAACTTCCAGCAAAAGCGGCCCCGTTTTAAGAGATTTACGGCACTTCATTTTCCACTCCTCAAGACAGACGAACAAAGGCAGCCTTGTTCCACGCATGCATAGTGGAACCACGTTTACACTATATAACGCGCTCCTTCGACACAGAGACATACTTTCTTTATTAGAAGATTATGATCCAACTCATCCAGACGACTCTTGGAAACATTTTTTTAAATGATACTTAACCATCTGCACAGTAAATTGCTGTGTTGAATAAAGACAGCAATGTTTTTTTTTTTTTTTTTTTTTTTTTACTCTGGCCATGCAGATGGGCCATCAGCGTGTCGTGAACGTATTGTTGTTGTTCGTCATTCTGCAACTGAGCTGAGGTGCGTGAATAACCCGGGGGCGTCTTAATTACTCATGAAAAATGCATCCCGAGCCCATTTCAAAGCCTTGTGGTCATATCCATGATTCATAAGGGTGGGGGGGTGGGGGGGGGCGTGGTGGTGCCGAGGTGGAGCTAAAGTGAACCAGATGTGGCGCAAAGAAACTGAGGAGGAGTTTGAATGAGGCTCCAATAGAGTCAGTCCACTTTGAAGGCAGAGCTGGAAAGGAGGATGTTACTGCCCCTCAAGGTGAACAGTGAAGCCCCCCCCCTTTATCTGGAGTTTCAAACTGCCATATTTGAAAATCTGCGATTTAAAACTGCAAAGCGTGCTTACTTACTCACAAGCTATTTGTCACTTCATGTTGACGTGTATTGTAAAACACGTGAAACAAAATATAATACGAAACGCCATAGATGGGCTAATGGAAATTAGCATAGAGATGTATAAAATCTTTTTTTTTTTTTTTTTTTTTTAAACCAGCTGTTCTCTATTCTGTTCTCTGTTCTCACATGCATATATCCTCAAACTGTTGCAAAAAATATTATTTCAACTTAGATGCGATGGTCTTCGGATAACTGTGTTGCTGTTTGAACCCTGTGACCAATTCCCAATGCGCTCCGCTCAACGAATCCCGCTTGGATTGAGCATCCCCAAGCCCATGTTTGGCCTGACACGCCACACTGAGCTCTGTCATTTCATATCTTCCCTCATTGCGTCTTCCGCATGAAGAACGTGCAGGTTTGCCCTCCTAAAGTACACACAAAAGTGGCAAAGGGGGGCCCCTGCCGTCCCAGGCCATTGTCAGGGCGGCCCCCGGGCATGCTTTGACACATGGCCGCAGGATCACGTTGCTTTTGTTGGGGCCCGGCCCAGGTTCGCGCCGGCCTCGGCCACTTCAAAGCTGCACGTCAGTGCACGTTAGCGTCCGTAGCGAGCGCGGCCGTGGCGGCTCGCTGGTTTGTGTGACTGATGGAGGAGGGGCGGTGGTGTGTTCTTGCCGACACCGCTGCACCAGTTGTCACAAAAAAAAAAAAAAAAGCTCAAGGGGACGCACGAAACAGGTGACGACTCGCAAGATGGACAACACCAGTGGCATTTTTATCAATCTGTCCACTTTCACGCAGAGATCTCGCAAAATTGACGCATCAGACACATTTTCTATTGTGGTTCATCATTCACAATATTGCATTTAATTTTTTTCTAGGATCTCAATTCTTTTGGGATTTTACAGGACCAATTTTTCAGTATCGTGAATTTGCCCATTGGATTTTTGCCCCCAAACTATTCAATGTCTTTGTGATCCATCTATGTTAGCCATCAGGTGGCATCTTTGATGTCAAGAATGTACGTTGACGTGAGTTGAGGAGTTCATCCAAAAAAAAAAAAAAATATATATATATATATATGTATATATTATGTGCACAAAATAACCCGTTGTGCGTCCAAAAAAATGACAGATCCGCTACTTTTTAAAACATTTTAATTAATAATTAATAATTTAATAAATAAAAATTAATGTGATAATTTTTGACCCAACCCAAGAAAGGTTTCACACATCACATAGCAACCACTACTCTATATTAAATCTAAAACAGAATTGCTGGATCTGGTAATCCAAATCCTCCTGGCCCTCATGTATGAAAAATGAATTAAAAAAAACAAACAAACTGGCAACTGAGTTCAGATGCACAGCGACAAAATGCAGACAAAAGAAGGCGTAATCCTCCGCCGACCCGCCTGTACAACGTCCCGCTGTTTGATAAGAGCGAGGACGGGAGGATGGGCTGACGCAGGCCCAGGGGGAAGGATAGCGAGGGTCAAAAGCCGCCACGCAGGAGGAAAAACTTCCTCCCCAGTGCTCAAAAAAAAAAAATCACATCCCTTGTTGTCGTTTGTGGCTTAGCACCAAAAATGGCTTCTCACACACGCATCACGGGCGACGATTATCTATTATCGACTACTGTCATGTTGTTACAGTCAGTAACTACGAAAGATTTTAAGCTATATGTCTGTTTGTCTTGCAGCGTACACTGTCCCACTTTAAAAGACGGTTCCAAAAAAGTTGGCAGGTATGAGAGCAACGGAGGCGGTGAGGCCCCGTCGACAGGTGTGAGTGCCGAACGCATCTGTGCGTGTCTGTCACCGCGGTCCTGTCGGGATGCGTTGGCCCCCCCCCTTTGACACGTCGCACTCACACGAGCCTTTTGTCTGCTCACCTGCTCCCGCAGTAACAGAATCCTGCCGTGCACACTTCACACAAAGCCCAAATTGTTTTATCAATAGCACAGACGAGAGCACATTAAGATGTCTAAATAAGAAAAAAAAAAATTGCTATTTATTTCTGAAGGGCGTTGCTGTATCTCAAAATGGAAGGGTCCGGCTAACAAGAATGGGCCAAAGTCTCTAGTTTGAAGAATTGTTGGGCAAGCTGCTTGTGGAATGGAATGAGTTAAGCTTCAGGTGCTTCTACTGGAAAAGAAGTTGCTAGCCAGAGAAATGTTGCGAGCTAAAAGTAAAGCGACAATAAAATGAGGAAAATTGTGAAAAAAATAATACCTACATTTTAAAATGTTGTCATTTTCCTATTCGGCTATACCTCTTCCTTGTCTAAATTGGCTTGAAAATTATATTCGATGTCTGCCGAAACAACATGATACTAGCTTGTTACTCTGTTAGCTGTTGACAGAATCTGTCCGAGTTGTGATGACGAGCTTTAACTGGAAATTGTTGTGTTAGTGTCTAAAAATCCCTCAACGTGTGTACAAAGCCCTCCTTTGCTTTCCGCACGATTTGCGGGCACCGTCGTCCTCCACGGCGAGCGTCAGCATCACCATATGTGCCTGCCGTCAAACGGAAGAGATGTCTTTAAGGTTTACAAGTGCCTGAGGAAACATCACCAAAGTAGCTTCGCTATGCTGAAAAGCTTTTCATGTGGAAAACAGCGACGTTACAACCACGTGCCTGAAAAATGTCGTTTAACTAGTAACGCTGCTCATTTGTAATGCCGCTACTGCCCAACACTGCTTTTAACTTTCCAGTTCCAAGCATGTCCCGAGTTACTGTGGAAAAGATCAAACGAGCCGAGTCGAGTCGCATTTAACTGACTGGCAACATATATTCACATATTAGCCACATTGCTAAGTTTGTGTTAGCTCGCTGTTCCATCACAGTCGCATCGCTTTTTAATGATTATTATATATAATTTAAAGTTCCAAAACCAGACTCCATTTCTTTATTCCTCTATTATCGTTTACAATAGGTAAAGCCATGCTAACTGCTAAGCTAGCATTAAATGCAGCCTAGCTACCATGCTACTGTGGTACATTACTCATAGAAGTCTGTCTGGATTTGTGTTACAGCAAAGTTTAAATTAACTATGAACAGTAAATTAGCAGGTGGATTAACAAGTTTATAGAGAGAATATAATCGTTTTGCAAACTTTGAGTGTAGCAACTCTTTCAGTCTTGTGTTGTTTAGCTGATACGTTATTTGTGCCGAAATTTTTTGCCGTTTCACGCCGCACACAAGAGTTTGTGATACGATTCTTATCTTTTATTTTAGACGTTGATAGAATTATTATTTACTCAGTAAATGTGACCCATTTGGGTCGCGAGACTTCCTCTGAGTGAGTAACAAGGCGGAGGCTGACGATAATTGTTGACGATGAGCAGGAATGCGCTCCGTGGAAGGTGATGTCAAAGCCTAAACATCTTTTGGCAGCGTACCAGCGAGCTTCCATTTATTTTCTGTGTGTGCACAACGTTGATAACGTTCTTAGAGGACACGCATGCAGGGCGCGTGATACCAGATGTTTCCTAAGCGGATGAAAGGCTTGGAAGTTGTATGCGACTCAACTAAGAGTTGGACGTGGACCAGCTGGAAGCGGCGAGACCTCCGTGATGTTTCCGCTTGGCTGCGTGGGGAGGAAGCGGTGTGCAGGCCGGCCTCTTTTACTCGTTGATTTATCATCCCGGGATGCGTGCGGCGCGTGGGGATGAACGAGGGGGTTGATAGCCCAATCATTAGATGCTGAACCCCGTGATAACAAACAAGATCGGTGCGCATTCACGCCTGTTAGCAGACTTAAATCACACCCAGTGGAACAATCATTTTTCAGATTAGAAGCAGCAAATTATGCAAGCGCTTCACTTTCTTGGATGACTGATCGCTCACGTGGAAGAGCTGTGAACTGACACGAGCTTGTTTGGGCTTTAGCCACCACGTCAGGTGCATGAGACTAGCTCAACCTCATAAATGGGTGTTTTTTTCTTTGTTTGTTTTTTTCGTCCAGTGAGATAGTGTCATCATTCTACAATGCTTCCACTGTTTGACGTTCATCTTCTCAGCCTGCTTGTGGATCAGAGGCTTGTGCAGGAAGTTGAGGTGCAGGGCTAAATTGTTTTCACCGCACACACAGTAAAGCTGATTTTCTGTGTAACTACGCTGCATATTGAGCAATGTTGTTATTTCGTCTAGCATGAGTTTGTAAAGTTCTGAAAATCATGAATTTGAAGAAGTTTCGTTAATCTAGAGGCTCTTAAGATACACCTTAAGGCAGTTGTTCTCAAATGCGGGGTACTCGTACCCCTGGTGGTACTTGAAGGAACTGCAGGCGGTACGCAAGATTTTAAACAAAACAAACATGCAAAAATCCTTAAAAAAATAATAATGATTGAATTCAAATATATGCTCATAAAACAAATGTTATGTTCACTAGGTTATTCATATCGTTAGTTTAAAAACCCAGATAAGTAGAATGACTTCTTTCGAAGATTCCAGGAAATAAGGCGCTACTGTGGGACCAGGAAACAAAATAATACGGGGCGATGTGTGTTTATGTTGTTATTGCATTTCTTTCGCTTGCTTCTCAGATTCACCTGCACGCATGCAAGTCTGGTCATGACGATTTAGCAGGTGTCAGCTGCTACAATTACATGTGGGCACATGCGATCTATCTTTAAAATAACTTACCTAACCGTGTGAGTGCCCCATTTTTGATTTACTGCATCCTGAGCTGATTCGTTTTCGCATGTCCATCACACTGCAACCTCTCCCAAAGGTGATGGCTGCGCGCGTGCGTTGGGTTGCGTGCGTTGCGTGCGTTGCGTGCGTTGCACGCCAAGCCGCTTAGTCGGGTCGAGCAGCGCCAAGCAACACGGACAATAAGATCAGAGGGCGCGACGTATCCGCGCTCAGCTCGGCTGTGATCCCTCAGCTGATCCACGCAGATCTTCCGTTCGCTCAGCAAATCGTCCGCTTTCAACTTTGTCCAGGTTCCTCGCCCTTTAAGCTGCTTTTCTGCATCACGCGGCACCTGTTGATGAACTTTCCAGAGCGTGGAAGTGCTTGTTCAGCAGATTCAATCGAGGCCAAGAGAAAGACTTAAGATGAAAAAAATTTTAAACCCAGAACGTCTGGTCATGACTTATCATGATTCTAGCTAAAACTTGCCAATTCTAGGACTGAGTTGGAAATTCTCCCTTATCCACAAGTTTGACATTTTGTAGTTTAGTTGGAATTCTCAAGGCAGTCACAAGCTTGCACTCAAAGCCGTGCCAATTTAACGCAGACAAAATGAGAGAGAACTTTTCAGCTCAAATGATCACGACGTATTTTATTCATTCAGCAATGCAAATTTGGAACTTCGGGATGATCTAAGAAGGGCTGGCTTGGAGCCAGTCACAAGAACGAGTCATGCCATCTCGTTAAGTCCTTTCAACTCTTTCCTTGTTTCTGGGTCATTTCAGAACACTTGTGACAATTGAACCGGCCTCCACCAGAAAAGTTTTTCGCGTGCGCTGTCCCTAATGATACGCACAATTACTCGGAGGACATCCGATTGCCATGCACTCGGGACGAGTTAAATCAAACAAAGTGTGGCTTGTATGCAGTTGCTGACTTCCCCGAAATTATTGGAGCAATAGATTTATTTTCTGTACCACAATAATAATTCGCTTTGCCTGTAACACGAACACGCCATTTCTTCAAATGTCATTTGTCGCTTGCCGGGTCCTCACAAATGTTAAGCGCCTGCTTTTTGAAATGTTCCCACCGTAGTGAATGACGGGCAGCACGCCAATTTGCTAGGGCCGCTACACAACTGCTCGCTTCTCCACTCGAAGCATCGCATCGCTTGGTGGCCAGTAGCGCAAATCGCTGTTTGCGATCGGACAAAATCCCGCCTCATGTGCTTCATTTGTGTGAATGTTGCCAAATCCATCCAGCCAAGAACAATTTCACGTTATTACACTTTATTTATAGTTTAATGTTTGTTATGAAAGCTCCGCCAGTTGACGTTGATCAGGTACTTAAACGAACAGCCTGTCAGAGTTGCGTTCCAAAATATTTTTACATCTGACTCGTGAGTGAACTACTTCATTAAAAATAAAACGCTATTTAGTGATTACGGAGTAGCGAGTGAGTGAATCTTTCCGGACTCAGCTTAAGCGTTTCATTCTTTAAATATGTGCTCTTGTGTAGTGTTCAGTGCCTTTAGAATTGGAACGATTGTGACCGTGGTGCTATGAGGGAGTGCGCAGGAATGATGCCGGGCTGTGCGCTTAGAAAGAAGTAGCTAATCACCGTGTACAAAGCGGCCATCTTGGAATTGAACAAAAGCGGGAAACCGAGGTCCTGGCACCCCCACCCCACCCGCCCACTTCCACAGCCCATCACGGCTGTCAGCCGACATCAGCCGTCCGAATGGCTGACACGTTCACTCACGGTGCGGATCAAAAGAAAGTGGGAAGTGGCGGGGCGGGGGGGACGAGGGCCGCTGCACTTTCTCCGCAGGAAACCCTGAGAATGAGACCACCGAGGCTAATTTGGAGTAGCGGAAGTCGTCCGGCGTGCAGTTGGAGAGGGGGGGGATGTTGGAAGAGTGCTTCCTCCTTTGAGCCGTCCTGCTCCCTGCTTTCCTACGCCTGCTCGCTACCTTCCTGCAGGCCGTATGGCTAATCCCCAAAGCTGGACAATACACTGTCGTCATAAAAACGATTGTAAATAACTTCTTTTTCAAATTATTAACTGTCATTTCAATGTAAAAAAAAAAAAAAAGAAAACTTCCAAGATATGTTCCCGGAATTTCTATTAATAGCAGTTCTCTTCCCATACATGCGGATGTTTCATTTTTTATTTATTTATTTACTTTTTAATCCAATCAGATTTTAGCGTCTTTATGTTGTCATGTCAATCTGATCTGCCCGAAGCCAAATCAGCCGTGGTGGCTCGTGTCACTTGAACTATAATAGTAATGATACAGTTTATTTAAACCAATCAGATTTCAAATTCATCCCCTTGATGATACCAGTATTTCACTGTCGTCTGATTGGTTGATCAGAGTAAAACGCTTCAGCATCGGTGAGTATGATGCATTGGATTTTTAAAAAAAAATTCTTTATATTTATTAGTGTCTGATCGTTGCGTTTGTTTTTCTGCATTCACTAAATTGTTAAAAGGTGTATCTGAAACTGTGGCTCTCCTTTCCCACACGTGAGGGCGTACCTTTAAATAAGCATACAGGACTGTAAAAGTCCATCAAAATAAATTGTTTAAAAAAAACAACAAAAAAAACACAATATATATTAAATCGCTACCTTTGACGTTCTGTCGCAGGTAATTTAGTTCAAATCCAAACCAGCACTTTGCAAGCCAAGTTACGCTTCCAAACCATCAGAAAACTGCTGACGTAATCCACATCTGATCAATTTTATGCCCTGAGAGTTGCTCTGACCCAAATTCTCCACGTGAGTCCTCAGCGGTGCGGTTCCTCAGGTTACCTGCTGCAGCCGAGGGAGGGATGCCACGAGGCCAATGGCGCGCTTTTCCGCGCAGCTTGAAGGCATCACGAGCTAATGCGCTAAAGGCCTCCGCTGGCAACACTCACTCGGGCTTGTAATTGATACATCGCGAGGAGCACAAACCATAATATTTTCCTCCGCTTTATCCGCTCTTCTCTTCGTATTCTAAACATCACCACCCGAAATAAGAGGCGGCCTTTGCCTTCCCTGGCGTGCAAACCCTTTGTGGAATTTACGATGACAAATGCCAGATGAGGCGTTTCTTGAAATCAGTCACTTTCCTTCCACTTGTCCGTGACCCTCGCCACCTTCGCAGATCCTCACCAGAGCCTCAAGATGTGAACGAGCGCGACGCAATTTGGAGTAAGAAGCTCGACAGGGTCGCTCGTATGAGGTGTGGAAGAGATACAAAAAGCATGCGCGGCCTCAGAGAGGCTTGACACTTCTAGCTGACGGCATCGCTGCTCACCGCCAAGAATGCGGCCGCGGGTTCGGGCTCAGTCGCATTTCTGACATGTTGGCGGCGAGCCAGGTGGGGGGGGGGGGGATGATGACAGGCGTACAGCATTGCGATGCTATCAGCGTACTGTAAAATATCCGACACGCTTATTTGACTTGTCGGTTGTTGTCAGCAGCCGTTACGAAACACTCTGAAAACAGGCGCTTGTTTTGCCAGCAGTCAATTGAAACCGAGGGCAAAACCGGAACTTCAAGGGAGGAAAAAGTCCAAACGACGATTAGAATTGTGAGATGCCACTTTGTTGATTATTTTTTCTTTGTAATGTGAGCTGAAATAGTACAAGAACACTGCTGGGGTTTTTTTATTAAAAAAAAAACATGGGACCCCCCTCAAAAAAAAAACAAAAAAAATTTGTTTCTTTTTTTTTTGGAAGGGTGGGATCAGATTAATTTCATTCCCGAAAATGTATTTAATATACAAGTAAATCAAGTTACATCAAGGTGCCAATTATTTTGTCATAGCAGTGCCAGCTAGCTGAAACTTCCAAAATATAAGATTTTTTTTTTTCTCCCTTTAAGACCATAGACATAAAAAGCAAAAGTCAATTGCCACACAGGACGATCGTAGCGTCTCGTCAGATTTCTCTGATGATGTCATCGCCTATTTGGATTGACCACCCTTTTTTTTTTTTTTTTTTCATAAATGTGACTTTATGGAAAAAGGCTAGCTAATTCCCAATACATTTCAAGTTGTTTTAAAAAAAAAAACATCAATAAATGAATGAAAATGCTAATTAAATTATTCAACATTCGTTTTCCTCCAACTAGTAAAAAAAAAATGTTGCTTTTGTATGTTTTAAATACATATCCATGGAAAACCTGGTTCGAGTGTTCCATTCCACAGATACCGAGAAGAAAGCGAAAGAGTCGAGGGGTCAAGTAAATACGCACGTAAAAAAGAAACCTCACGTCCTGTCAGCGGGGTTTTATGATTGCGTTTTCACCTGCAGACGAGTCGTGGGCATGAAAGTGAGTCAACAAGAGTTCGGGACAACTAGAAAAACAACAACTGTACCCTTCCCCCAACACATACACTTGAGGAGCCAAACTCTGCCTGACGACAAAAACGCCACGGGAGTTTCACACTATCTTCACATTTCATCATTATGACTGAACGCGCCCCTTAAGCGATCCTCCAGAGCCAAGTTTGTCGCCAAAAACATGAGCGTGTTGGATGATGAGTAACTTTCTCTCCTCCTGACTGTCATTCATTTGTATTCCCATCATCAATTAGAACTCCTTGACAGGTGCGCAGGGTGAGAGTTAAACATGTTTTCCCCGTCAAGCTGCAGCCAGGAGACAACAACAAACGTGCAATTCTTCCAACAACTGCAATAATAAGACGAGAGCCGTCCACGCATTTCCTTCCGGTTACACTCAGGAACGAAACAGAACCGACCGTTGATCCATACCCTCGGTGTGCCACAAGACTCGATACTAGGGCCAGAAATGTTGACATTGTGCTTGATTTATTACTTAATAATTGTGAAATGTGATCGGCCTGTCTCGTAATTTTTTGGGGTGACTCAATGTCTACCGAAAATGGCAATTTTTCCACGCTTTTTGCAAGCATTTTCTTCCTGAATAATTTCTGTACATAAAATGACTTCTGATTTCAAATTCAAGCAATCAAAAAATATTACATTGAAATCTAGGGAAAATTTTTTAAACTGTCTCCACTCTTAATATAGCTGACATTTTGCATGCAAACCAAATTGAACAATAATGGGGAAATGACTTATGAATTGAAAATTTGACACTAATCAATTTGTTGGGTTCCTGTAACCAAATAAAGGGGCAATTTCTTTTTTTTTTTTTTTGAGGGGGGCGGGGTTCACAGTCATAAAAGCCCTCTGAGGGAAACCTGATTTTGTTCCCCCTGACCTAAAGAAAACATTTTTTAAATTTTTTTCAAAACTAAAAGCAATCCCCAAGAACCAATGCTTTGCTGCTTAAGGCCCCTCGATTTTTTTTTTTTTTTTTAGAGAAAAGTGTGACGGACATCATGTCGCAACACGCCTCACTGTTGTGTTAGCTCATCGGGGAGTCATTTGGAGACAACCGCCGCGCGTAAACCACAGCACCAAGTCAGAGGCCAAAAGTTTTAATGGACTGACTATCGCTTACTCTATTATTAAAAGAAAGTCTGTCAGTTGGAACAACAGTCTGCACGGGTGTCAGCGCCCTTGGGTGACACGCAGCCCCAAGCCAGAACTTGTACACCATCGAATCCCGCCACATCAGTCATCATCCACTCATCTTCCTACAGAAACCCAGTCGGAAAAGTGCCAGTTACAAACGGCTCTGGTTCTCCTTGTCGGACGGGTTTGGTTCCCAGAAATCCACAATCATTGAGTTTCTCAAGCGCGCGATGCCCGGCCAGGATTCATGGTGGTAGTGATGTTTATAGATAAACCCAATTGTAACTTTGGGACAAGTCTATGCAGCTCGTCTTGCTCCCACAAGAAAAAAAAAAAAAAAAAAAAAAAAAAAAACGATGTCAACCGTGATTTGACTGACAGATCGTTTCAAACTTGGGCTGTGATTTTTGTTTCATCGTATTTTTGATCAACTATCAACACAAAGCCTTTGGATGAGCTTTTTATTTTTTTTTCCTCACAGAACTGACAAAGCTCACTTTGAACTTGAATCCCGACTCGTTTGGCTTTATGGTGACTTGGCGGATATTGATGCGGTCACTTCATGCAGCGGCTTCAGTCTTAGATCACCGAGTCAAATTGATTTTGTATCCAACAAGATTTTCTATTCATTTCTCCTCCGCCAGTGATCAAAACCACAAATTATAAGTACAAATTACAGCACTCCTTGGTTTTTGATGGTCGTGACCTAATTCAAATTTGGTTGGCATTCTCGCTGAGCCGATGAGCACTTTAGATGGACACTGTCGGTATTCCACAAGGCTCGATACTAAGCCCTTTATGAAAGTGAAGGTGAAACTTTAAACCGATGCGAGTTTGACTTTTAAAAAGAAAAGCAATAAAAAGAAGTCAGCAAGTCTTGATAGTAGGTCCACTACATAAATGTCAGTATTACTTTGCATTCCAATAGGAAAGTTACATACTGTGACACAAGTGGACTTCAGTTTACAAAGTTGCCAATGTTTCAAGGTCACGCAAAGGCGTAAGTATACGTCGTCACGGGACACAGTAAGGCCTGCTCATTGTCCACTGTGTTGGCTGTTTGTTTTGTATTTATTTGAAAACTCATTTGAAAACTGATATCTGCGCTTACTCGTCCTTAATATATCTAACAGGATTGTTACTTTTTCAGGCATACTCTGGCATGATTTCTCGATTGTAAGAAAAACATCAGGCAAAACACAATTGTTTCATTTTTTAATGGGATTAAAATATAATGCATTTCAGAATAGCACACTCGTTTAAATTCATTTTTTTCTCAAATTGTAGTGTATCTCAACGTAAAACTGAAAGGAAAGGAAACAGAAGCTATTTCTACTTTTATTTGTGTCTATACTCCTTAAGTACTTTTTTTCCACCTCTGACTTAAGGACACGAGTTTTATCACAACCACAACAACTACAAAAAATACTTGGACTCACAATTCTTGACCCTGAAATCTCTGAGCCAAGTTTTGATCACTTGAACACGTCTTGAGGCAATGCGCAAGCGGCGGTTGAACGGGGCGTGACGTGGGAGGAGCGTTCATGGTCGCAGTCGAAACTCGGAGCTCCGAATTTATTTCACGAAGGAACTCAGAACGCGCAGATTCCACGACGGTGGAGGAGACGAGAAACCCACCGGAACAAGTTTCAGCTCCAACGCCGTAGCGACGGACTGAAGGAGAAATCAGCAAAGTAAGCCGGCGACGGGGCCGCCAAGCCGAGTGGACGGCTGGAAGGAAATGTGGCGGCGGACTTTGAAGCCACTTTGAGGCGGAGAAGAGGCGAAGGAAGGCAAACATGCTCAGCCGGCCGCTGCTGGCCTCCTCCTGGCTTCATCTCGTCGTCATCGTCGTCGTCGTTCTCAGCCGATGTCGGACTTCTCTCTGTCAGTATTCGAGCGACCAATGCAGCTGGAAGGGCAGGTAAGCAAAAAAATAAAAATAAAAAATAGGATTAAGACTCCAAATCAAACCAAAGTAGCTATTTTATGAGTTAAAACCAATTGGAGCACTTCGATTAATTTTCTATTGAAAGTTGCAAACAAACAACTCCAAGTATATAAGTTATCAAAAGGAACATGACATAAAAAAGTAAGATTTTCTATTGAAGTTTTTTTTCTTTTTGGTGCCAAATTGGTGTTCTTGGTCTCTTGTTTAACATTCCAAAAAACGGCCACTACTTTACACTTTGTGTATTGTAACTTGTCTAATGTACTTGCAAATTTGAGTCCCAAAACATCATCTTAGCTCTCCCGAGATGGCTTCCTGGTGCTCTTAAGATGCTTGGAAAATGGGAGGAGGGGAAAAAAATGCTGCAAAACTGACGTTTATGACGTAAATAATATAAACATGATGAAGAGCACAAATGCATCACATTTGAGTGCGTGGCTGCAACCAACATCGGAAGGATGCTTATAGAAAGTCATGTTTTGTCTTTTTGAGCAGAGTGCTTCACATTTTAGTGTAACGCCTTCTAAAATAATTCTCTAGCTAATATCTCGCATAGTTGTTTGCACATTTTGTGGTTTGAGCCTTTGAAAAAAATTGTGCTGCTATTTTGCATTGCAAAGCATTTGTTGCAGAAGTATTGCAAGAGAATGTCAATTGCTGCACATACGGTTGTAGTTGTGTGTTGGGTGTGTGCCTGAAAGGGGCGTGGCCTAGCGAGTGACATCAGGAGTTGGTGGTGGACTGCTTTGCTTGCATGTGAGCATTCGGGTGTGAGTAGTGGCCAAAAGCAGCAAGTGCGAGTTTTATTTGTGTGTATTTGTCCCTTTTAATCACATTTTTATGTCATCGCTTAAGTATGAATGAGTGGACACGCTAGTAAAAAAAAAAAAAAAAAAAGGTGTTCAGTGAGAATGATGATCACAAGTTTGGTCGCACTCCCCTTCCGTCAAACATCTGCGCAAAATGTGTTTTGCGCTTTAAAGGCTGGCCTGAATACTGTGGTTTTGTTTTTTCTCCCCTCTAATCCTCCAGGCAGGAGGGGCGTACTGTTCGCTGCTTTGAGCCGTGCACCAATAATCTGGTGTTCATTAGCAGCCTGTTGACTAAGCGCCTTTAATTGTACGCAGAAGTGATGGAAGTGCGACCGAGGCTTGAGTTAATTAAAGGCACGCCGAGCCGAGCTGCGAGTGCCCCGCTACGTTTTTCTGCTTTTCAGAAAACGCGTTTAGAATGAGGGCCGGTGGTAGGGGGGGGGTGTCATTTTCAGGAAACGGGGGCGTTTCTCCCACCGGAGTCGGACCGCACGCTTGGCACGCCGCTCGGCCGTCGACGGCTTCCTGCCTCTGGCCCTTTTTGCCGCAGGATGGCTGACTGAGTGACAGACGGCCATTTTTTTTTTTTTTTGCGGGCATTGGATTGGGCAGCCGCTGGTTGGGCGGACGCTGGCGCCACAGGCCGAGTCTTTGGCGGATTGAAAGCCAACCAAGAGAGTTTGGCTGCGTGACCTGCATTTGCACTCGCACGCAGCATTGGCGGCTACTGTTGCGGCCCTCGTCTGCTGGGAGGCCCCTGCGGACGGCTATTCATGCACTTCTGCCTCCAAAGGCAGGCTGCCACGGGTGTGTTTGTCCACAGGGAAAAACGGGGTGGGGGTCACTTTGGCCCGCCTTTCCCCTGCAGCGGTTTCCTCAAGTTCTTCCGTTTTCAACCAATGAGAACAGAGTCCGAAAGACGATGGCCCGACCAAATTGTCATAATAATCAGCTGGAATTAAAAAAAAATAAATAAAAATGAGGAATTCTGCTAATTCTTTTGCTTTCATGGAGGACTAAAGAAATCTGCAAATATTTACGGTTTTAAATTGGCCAAGGGCGCTAAACAAATATTCAATTAATTTTATAATTGAATAGTTGTCAATTAATTGTTGCTTCTCAATTTTATTGTAATTCGAATTTCACACTCTTCTAGTACGATGAATGATTGTGTAACAGTTTTGTGTGTGCACGTCACATGTGTGTGTGTGTCTGTTTGTGTGAGACTCCATTAGTGTGTGTCTTTGTGTCAAGGTGTCACTTCAGTTTTTATTAGTTTGTCGTGTTCATATTGTTAGTCGAGCATTTTAGTCTTATTTTAGTTTTAGTTGGTGAAAAACGGATGACTGATTTGAATCTAGTTGTAGTCGAAGCAAATGAATGACATTATTGCAAATCCAAGTTGCAAAAGTCCAAACCCCCCTCCAATTTGGCTTCAGCTTGTTTACCAACCTCCACGAATACCTTAAATTTTCCAAAACCTTGTCTCTTTTCTCGCCCATCCTGAGGGGAAAAAAATGAATGAAAAAGCGACAGCCTGCTAACGCATGCGTGTCTCCATGTTGTTCCGCAGCGGCCTGACTCACGAGGGGCACACGCGTGACGTGGAGCAGGTGTACCTGCGCTGCGCCCAGGGCTCCTTGGAGTGGCTGTACCCGACGGGCGCCATCATCGTTAACCTGCGGCCCAACACGGCCTCCCCCGCCGCCGCCCGCCTCTCCGTCTGCATCAAGCCCTCCGCCGACTCCAGCGGAAGCAACATCTACCTGGACTTGAACGGCCGGCTGCGCCTGCTGATGCGCGAGGAAGACCAGGCGCCGGCAAAGGTGCGCTGCTTCGGCATCCTGGAGGGGGCGCTTTTCATCGAGGCCGTCCCGCGCGCCGACATCAGCCGCCGCATCACCGCCTTCCAGTACGAGCTGGTTAGCGACGCGCCGGGAGCCGATGACTCCTCGCTAGCGGGTGAGTGGGACCTGGACGCACTTTTCCACCTCTTGGTGCAGAAACTTGTGCTTCTTGTTACCTTGTTGTCCATCCTTCAACGGCATACGTGGAAAGAACTGAAAAATGATGACAAACTCACCACATAATGAAAAGGGAGTGATTCCAGCCTTGTGTGTGACTTCAGTTTGTGTCCTTGGATGTCAGACACTTTTACTTCGTATCAGTCTGGAAAAAAAGAAAAAAAAATTATAATTTTTGTTTGAAAAGTCTGTAACTCCACGTATGTGGGAATAATTTCATATCAGTTTTTTTATTTGTTTTTTTTTTAGTTGAGAGTCTTGTAGCAATATGAGAGAGTTGCACTAGCGCTTGTATGGAACCTGGATTGTGCCCGTGTAGCCAATAATGTGGCCAATGAATGGATGGAAAACAAATCGGGAGGAAACATTATTGTGCGTGTGTGTGTGTTTGACTCTCACCGTGTACAAGTGTGTGTGTTTGAAACTGTATGACTGTGACTGTTTGCGTATGCGTGCATGTGCGTGTATGCATGTGAGAGTTTGTTTGAAACGCTTTTTTGGTGTGTGTGACTGAGAATGTGTGTGTGTGGCTGTGTGCATGCATGTGAGTGTGTCTGCATGTGTGAGATTGAAATTGTGTGTCCTCGTCATTGTGCGTGCGTGTGTGAGCCTCACTGCAAGGCTGATGTGCACACGCGTGTGGGCGTGTGTGTGTGTGTGTGTGAGACAATGAGGCTGTTATTGTTTTTATGACTGTGGGATGTGTTATTGAATGTGTGCTTGTGTGTGATTGTTATTGTTTCAGTTTGTGTGTTTGTGTGGGGCAGCAGGAGCACGACAAAATGTGTGCAATTGTGAGTGTGTGTGTGTGTGTGTATGCATGTGAAATTGCAGCCACAGCAGTGTTCCTCCTTGAAACTGAAGGCTGTGTTTCCACGTCGTGTACCTGTTTAACCTTTGAACGTGGCACTCAGGTCCCCACTTCCTCCCCCACATGTCTGCACATGCGTTTTGGCGTCCGTCCGGCCTCACGTATCGTCATCCCACTTCAATGCGGACGCTGTGATGTGGCCGCGGCGCTTCACAAAACCGCCGTTTTCATGCCGGCCAACGGATGAACGACTTCCCCTCATTTAACGTGCTCTCCGTGCAGCCGTAACGTTCTCCCAGGCAGATGTTCCGCTGTCATTCCTTCAATGGAAAACCTTTTCCCTCCCTCGCTTTTGCGATCTCGTCGTCATCGTCATGACTTTTTTGAAGTGGTTTCCATTTGGCTCGGCGCGTCTCACGATGGACTGCGCCTGGGTCCAGATGTTCGGTTATATTCCTCCAGTCTGTGAAGTGGTCTTCATCAGATGTGACCCGAGCGAGATGATGACTCGGCTCTCGCTTTTATTTCTGCGGTCGGGTTTCATGGTCGACACACAAACACGCCTCGGCTTCGCTTTTGAAGGGAACAAATGGAAAAATTATGCTTCAAAACAAAATTTGGTCCTCTTGAGCTGCCTCTCTTTGTGCCCTTTTTGTGAACGTAAACTTGTGACGTGGTGTGACTCGATCCCATCAAACAAAAGATAGAGACAAGTGGTGTTCCACAAGGGTCGCTACTCTGTCCGCACGTTTTTGTGGTAAAGAGTTGAGGGAGAATTCATCTATCCGTCTATTATCTTTTCCGCTTCTCCTCACGAGCACAAACTGGTGTCATGACATTTTGAAAAACATCACTGGATTTTCATTTGTTGGATTTACGTTCTGAACCTGTTTTTTTTCATTTCATTTTGGATGATCTTTAAATTTGATTTCTTTCTTAGCACCCTGTCAGCCGTGCAGTGACGCCGAAGTTCTTCTGGCAGTCTGCACCAAAGATTTTGGTAAGTGTGTTTGTCGAGTTTTTACCACAACCGTATCCGACTGCAGTTTACCACCACAGTGCAAGTATAATGTGTAACTTTGTGTTCACGTTGCTCAGTGGCACGCGGCGTCATCAGGGCAGTGCAAGAGGAGACGGAGGAGGATCGCTGGTCCGTCAGTGTGGACATCAGCCGCCTGCACAGACAAAAGACGCAGGTGTTTGTCCCCGGGGGTCCGAGAGGACGCAACTGGGTAGGACGCATCATGATGCCGCTGCGGTGCGCCATCAAACCCGGCGAGGGCGACTTCCTCTTCACGGGGACGCTGCGCTTTGGCGAGGCCTGGATGGGCTGCGCGCCGCGCTACAAGGACTTCCTGCGCATCTACAGAGAAGCGGAGAGACTCGGGAGTAATCCCTGTCACCTGGACACGGACTGAGCGGGTTTGGAGGAGCCCCACGCCCTCGATTAGGGAATTTCTCTAAGACTGACAGGTGGTCGCCGAGACCGCCCTACGATGAAATGTAGCAGAACCTCTCTTGGTGTAAAAAATGTGAATGGATAAACAAGTGTATATTTGGCAGCAAGGCATGCTTTGTGAAAAGCGTGATGTACAAAAGTTATTTCTTATCACAGAAATAGAATAAGTCAAAAGCTGATTTTTTTATTTTGTTTACAAAATGTCTAAATGTGAAAAAAAAATTGAAAAAAAGACCAGTTTCTGTTCTCATGAATAAAAATGTGCTTTAACAACAATCGTGCACTTTGATGACACATTTCATTGGATTGAAATAAAATGCATGTTTAACAACTGTAAATTATACAAATAAATCTAAAAATAGATATGTTACATTTTGAACGATTCTTTAGAGACCAATAATTGAGCAGCGGTAAAATAAGAGCAAATGTATTCATTTTGGGATATGGTAAAAAAAAAAAAGAAAATTGAGACAAGTAAAATAATACTTAAAAATAGACGTAAATGGCAGATGAAAGTAGAAGCACAAAAAGTGAATACAAATAAAGTAAAAAGAGAAGTAAATAAAGTGAAAATCTAAGATAATAAAATGTATTTAATCTTAAAACTTTCTGCTGATTACTTTTGTTTTTATTTATTTTTTTTATTTTTTTATTTTTATCTGTCACCCCACTTGGAAGGAGCGACAACCCCCGCCACCTCTTGGCATCTGCATTCCATCCTGTAATGATGCACTGGGAAAGGCAAACAGCGTCGCTATGGCAACCGGCTCGCACTGGGAAGCAGCTCATTTTCTGACGTCGCCACGAGGACGAGTACACTGAAGCCGCAAAAAGCGAAGTGTAAAGTGGCGAGGGACTGTTGGAGCACACGAAATGTGTTTTATAAATATTACTTAAATATTTGAATTATATACAATTAAATATTTTAAGCAATATTTTTGTGACTTTAAAAAATTACTCATTTTAAAGAGAAACTATACTAATATATCCATTGATTTTCTTCCAAAGTTTTTTTTTAATTAAAAGGGCGCTGCTAATTGAATCAATGTGACTTTTTGTGTTTGTCTCGTGACGCACACGCGACAGTTTTGGACTTCCCGCGCGAGATCTTGTGTCTTCTTTGTTGCCGTGGAGCCCCCGAAGCCACTTCGCTTGTCTCGTGCCTGCAATCAAGAAAAAAGGGAAGATTTATTTATTCATTTTTTAAAGGGACAGGAAAAAAAAATAGAAAATAAATCAAAGCAGTTGAGTCCAAAAACAGGCTGACCCCCAAACACACACACAAACACACACACACAGACAAAACTGCTGCAGGGAGACTAGTGGCTAATATTTTAGGCCTCTTCGGGAAGTGCCGGAATCTTAGGAATGTCTACACACGCACGCGTACGCGTATGCGCGCACACACACGACACACACACACGAATGCAGCTTCCCAGAGCCTTGCTGTCTTTATTAGCTGGAATCAATGGTGCCTCTGTAATGTTTTTCCTCTGTGCGTGTGCGTGTGTGGGGGTGTGTGCGCGTGTGTGTGCATGGTCACAGTCAGCGCGTGGCTCCAACCCCCAGCACACATAAACACTCCGCCCTTGCTCCCAGAGTGTAATACACACTTTTCGTAAGCCACACACGTGATCCAAACATACATGAGCAGCTTTGAAAAGTCTGCACACCCATGTTGAAATGGCCACTTTTGGAGACGCAAAGGGAAAAAAATGACACCAGGAGAAAGCATGTTCTGCCAGAATGTGCAAGTCCGAAGAAACGAGCAATGCAGTTGCGCAAGTGTACACACCCGCTTCCATTCCAAGTCAGCAAACACTTCAGCCACCTTTACAAGTGCCGGATTTAACTCAAGGTCAAGTTCAGTTGTTCTTTTCCTGACTTGCTTTGTTCATTTTAGTTTAGTTACAGCTCATTTGGTACGTTAATTACAATTACATTTTCTTGTGTTTTTTTTTTATTTTAACGTCACAGCTGCACAAATAATAAATGCTTTAAAACATTATGAAGTGATTCAGACTTTGAATTATTTGACACGAACTTTTAAGTTGTTCTACAATTTTTTCTGGTTCCTGATTCATTCCGTTTGGCATCCATTTTACTCCGAAAATTTTCCAGAATGAATTGGGACTGAACTGAACACTGTGATGCCATTTTGTGCCTGCCATTTTGCAAATGGCGATTGTTCCTGTCACAAAACAATCGCAACAACATGGTCATTGTGTCTGCACACCGACTCGACGAGAGCAACCAGTCTCGTGTTCTTTTCTGTCCGACTGAAACTCTCAACAAGAGAAAATATGTGCCTGTGACGCAGTAGAAACATGCTTGACTTGTGTACACAGTAAAAAAAATGCGTGACATCATGACTACCGCCAACTAAAGCTGCATTTTTTTTTTTTTTTTTTTTGTTCTGATAGACTTGGTTTTGAAGCGGACCCTGTTGCCTCCATGCGATGTGTCCGTAAACAAACACAGTGCAGCTCAGCTTCAGGTTAACAACTCGAGTTAATGAAAAGCAGGGGAAAAAACAAAGTAGAATAAGTGTTTTGTTTTTTTGTTAGTTTTGTTTCAGCACAGCAGTACTTCAGCTAAAGTATCAAGTGTGAGAATTTTTTTTTCATTAATTGCCTGAATTTCATCCTAAGGTTTTGTTTTTGCAATGGAAATTTCCTCACAGAAGGACTTATAAATATGGCTCCATGTCACATATTTTTCTTTCATGAATGCGATGCACATTTTGAAGGACGCATATGTAAGAGGTCGGTGTTGCTCCTCATGAGGAGAATCGTTGAGCTTTGGTGGAGGTCCTTCATTTCTTGTGGTGGACAGAGGCCACATGGGACCTAGTTGTGCCCCCCCTCCTTGCAGACGAGTCTTCAAATGACTTTTAATATGTTTGCTCCCCCATATCCAGCCTGCAATTGCTTTTTGCAGCCGCACCATGGCAACAGCAGTGGGGCGAGATGGAGGAGGGGGGGGGGGGGTTATTTGTCATGATGTCATCTCACCGTGCAGTGATTGACAGCTACTTGAAAAGGAAGTCTGAGATGAGAGTGGCAATGGCAGTGGCACTCTGGAAATGACATGACAATCCCAATTTCCATCCGTCTATCTGGAGAAAAGTATGACAAATGTTAATATTTGCATTTCTTTAATTTGTACCTTTTTATGTATTATTTTAGTTTTCTTAGTATCTATTTTTAGATATTATAAAATATGATGTAATAGCATGTTATCTTATACTTCCCTTCTAAAACGAAGGTTGTATTTATTTAATCCTTTTTATTTTATGTAATCAAAATTGCCTTTGCTCTCCCGTGAGAAGATTTGAAACCACAACAAGTTTCGCTTGACGACCAACAACTCTGCACGGCAACCGGGTCAGGCCCCTTTGACCTCTAACCTCACTTGTGGAGTGAAAAAAACCCTTTTGCGTCTGAGCGGGGCTCGAAGAATAGCAGGCGGGGCCTCTCGCTGGCCATTGTTAGCCTGTGATGGATGGCGCAATTGAACATGTGACGTTTGACGGACGCCAAATGATGCCGTGATGGATTGTTGCAAGCGGACGCTTTTGTTTTTCCACAACAGAGCGGATGCGACTCGTTTGCATTGTGAAAGGTTGAGGTGACTGTCAATGATGGGAAATGCCGACATGTCTTCACTAATGTTGACTTTTAACTTGGACTGGCCCATTTGGAAAACGATGGCTGCACGACGCCACAAAAACAGCTGCAAAACATCAATAAAGGTATATATTCTTTATCCTCTTCGAAACACAACTATAACTAGAGAATGCAATTCCTGGAGAAATTGCGTGTGAAGGCGGAAAGGCTGGAATTTTTTTGTGGAATGATTTTGAATGAGACTGAATGACATTGAATGATTTTGAATGACACTGAATGTTTTTGAATGATATTGAATGACTCTGAAATATTGAATGAGGTTGAATGAATTTGAATCATAGTGAATGAAATTGAATGATTTGAATGACAGTGAATAATAGTGAATTATATTGAATCATCATGAATGAAATAGAAAAAAATATTGAATAATGTTGAAAAATATTGAATAATGTTGAATTATAGTGAATGACATCGAATGAAAATGGGGAAAGGCAGTGATTAATGGAATTGAATGATATTAAATCAACGTGAATAAAGTTGAATGATATTAAATCAAAGCTAATAATATGAAAACTGAATGACTTGAAATCATTTTAAATGGAAGTAAATAACATTGAACAACTTCCGGGTTCGCGACGTCACTTCCGGTTCACTTCCGGGTTCGTGACGTCACTCCCGGTTTCATGACGTCACTTCAGGGTTCGTGACGTCACTTCCGGTTTCGCGACGTCGCTTCCGGTTAGTGACGTAACTTCCGGTCAAAATACGTCAATTCCGGTTTTGTGACGCCACTTTCGGTTAGTGACGTCACTTCCGGTTTTGTGACTTCACTTCCGGTTTCGTGACGTCGCTTCCGGTCCGCCTTCACACAATAAAGAATCAGAATAACATATGTGTGAAGGCCTCCGCCTTCACACAACTACAGCTGACTGAGTGACTTAATTCTGGAACTCTTTTGCATGTCTTACGTTCGACTCCACGAGGCACGATGGCCTCACAGTGCAGAGGTCGCGGGTTCGAGTCTGGCTCCAGCCTTCCTGTGTGGAGTTTTCATGTGCTCCCTGTGCCTGCGTGCATTTTCTCCGGGTACAACCACATTCTAAGAAATGCATTGAAGTTTGATTGAAAACTCTAAATTGCCCCTCGGTATGAGTGTGAGCAGGGATGATCGTTTGTCTCTGTGTGCCCCGCGATTGGCTGGCGACCGGTTCAGGGTGTACCCCGCCTACTGCCCGAAGTCAGCTGGGATAGACTCGAGCACCCCCACGACCCTCGTGAGGAGAAGCAGCTTATAAAGTGGATGGATGAATGTTCGACTGGCTTATACTGCCCCCTGGTGGGTCAAAGTGTACACACCAGAAGACGTGCGTGTGCGTGCCAGCACGTGTGCGTCTCTCCATTGTGACAGCATTAGTTGAGAGACGTTGACAGACGGGGGAAAATAAAAGAATTTAAGCATTTTTTTTTTTTTATAAAAAGGGTTTGTTTAATACAGTAACTACAAGAACACCAATGGCTTTTCCATCATCCCTGAGTCCACACCATCCAAATAAAGTGACACAACACTTTAAATTAGAATTATCATTCTCTTTAACCATAAGATCTTTTTTTAAAACTGTAATTCCAATTGGGTTACAATGAATGAGAAATTCTTCAACCAAGTCTTCCTTCTGCAGTTTTCCTGATATGTAGCATAACTCCAGGAAATGCTTGCATCCGCCATTGTTTACATTTTGCCAAGATCATTTTTTTGCGCCGTATTTGCAAAAAGGATAACAACAAACAAAAACTAATCTGGCCTGTTTTGTGAGCCAAAGTTCAAACCACAAAAGAATAAGCAATCAATCGAGCACGGGCAGAAGGCCATGTTTGTTTCATTCTTTGTCTCCATTTGCTTTTCCCACTGGGAAGACAAATAAGTGCACGTTTTGGAGGATTAGCACTGCTTCTCCTCAGTGGAGCAAACAACTAATTTCACTTGACAGTCTTTGGCCTAGTCAGTCTCTATATTTTAGCTCTCCTGGAATCGCTTGTTTCTAGTTTGCCCCCCTTCTAAATTAGGCAGATCGATCACCGTTGGTAAGGAAAACGTGCGTGTGGGTGTGTGTGTCCGTGGATGTGCGCGTACAATTGAACATTTCAGGCACTTTTTTTTTTTTTTTACTTATGCACGTATGAGTATTTCCAGGTTTACTAGTCTTTTTAAATACAACCAGAGTATTGTACTTTTGCCCACTCCGCAAATAAAAACTCAAAACACTTCAATCCGCAAAATACTTCGTTTCGCAACAACGAGGCGCAAAGAATCTTGGGAAATGATCGGCTTTTCTTCTTCTGTGGTGTTGATAGCGACCCGTGATTTGGTGCCGTTGCTGCCATCTTGTGACTCACTCGATACCTTATATAGTTTTCTGCACGTTCGGCGTTCAAAAAAAACAAAACAGTTATTACAAATTACAACACGCGAGTCAAACAATTTATTAAGCTACGAAAGTGTTGGACTTTTTACGATACCGTTGTAACATTGCTTCTTGTTTCGAGGGCACTGTCTCTTTAAGAAGCGCGAGGGGGCGTGATGGGCACGTGGGCCATTGGTAGGTTTGACTGCTCGTGCCCCTCAACTCTTACGAATGCAGCGTGTGTGACATTGTGCCTCTCTACTGGACATATTTTTAAACTCCAAAGCGGCGTAATTCTTCATTTATTTGGTTTGTTACACAACCTTTTCACCCCACTATTATCCAACACAAGTGTGAGTTTCAAGACCGAAAAGCAAGTAGCTGAGTGTGACTTTTTGCATGATGTACACAATCACCAGAGGTCCAAGTAAACTGGTGACCCAGCGGCGCACAGGTAAGCACACAAAAAACGTCTAGGTATATCTATGAAAAAAATAATGATAATAATTATTTGTGGTCTTTTTTAGGGCCCACGCAGCCGCTCGACAACAAAACAAACGACTTCAAGCACAAGCAGACGACTTGGAGTTTGCCCGAGTGAGTGTTGCGTTCGTGGTCTTTAGGGAATAAACAACATACAACACCAAAATGTTTTGGTGTGTTTCTGAGGCTATCAATGAGTCACTAACAAGCTCAGGACAAACCCATGGCTGCTTATTCACTCTTCACGCACGGTTCTGTTAAAGCGAGAGAGAGAGAACGGTGCTTAAATAATGATAGGTTGCTATGATTTTGGTGGCATATACTTGAGTAAAATGAACATTTTTGTTTAATCTTTAAACTACTTACAACATAACCCCCAAGCACAGCATTAGCAATAGCATTTATTGGTAGAGAATCTAAAACAGCCAGAATCAAAATACTAATTTAGGTCCAGTGATATATATATATCTTTTTTTTTTGAGGGGGGGGTCTCCAAAGTTTATCCAGACTGCATGTATGTGTGTGTTGCACTGCACAACCTTTGACCCCTACTTGCATTGTATGTGTGACCTTGCACAAAGGCAAAGGTGACACATGGTCTTCCATTCAGCTGTTGTCAACCAAGTTGCTTTTCCCCCCCTCTACCAAAACGAGACGTGCTGTGCTTGCTTCTTTGTCACATACAGTCTCCCCGCGCCCAAGATAGTTTTTAACCGGCCCAACGGCAAAAAGTACCAGCAGCCCTCCCCGAGTCTGCCCGCGGACCCTCAGCGAGAGGGGGAGTCATCGGCGGCGGCCCACGAGGACAACGTCAAGTTTGTGTACGAGGGTAAGACTCACGCACGCACCATTTCTTGTCTTTCCAGTCGGACCTTGCAACAGCAGCTCCACGCACAGTGCGTGTATTTAGTCTCAGCCCAACTTGGGCGACACCCTCACAGCTGCTCCCACTCTGATAGCCCAGCAGGCACTTTTGTTTTACGCTTGTATTCTCCCCCAACACCCTCCCCCAAAACAGTTAACGTCGGGCAAGGACACAAAAACTTCGACCCCTCCACTCCCCATTAGGCGAAGTCACAGTAAAAAAAAAAAATCAACAGTGACACACATCATAGCACACAAGGTTTCTTATTGCAAAGACGTGACCTTTTATGTTTCAACAGTGAGTTTTCACCTTTACAAAGAATAGGTCTCACCAAATATCTTCCAGTTGTTGGGACTGTAAAAATTGGTTTACCAAACTGGTATCGATGACAACAAATGTTTTTGTGTTGCATGTATATTTTTTAGCTAAACCATGTTTTTGTTATTACATCATCGTATGAGAGTCGGGACTGTCCATAGTCAGATCGAAAAATAGTTCTTGTGTCATTATCTGATCTTTTTATTACATCATCATATGAGTGCACATTGACAAAGGAAATAACACATCTGAACAATCCTCATCAAGACCTCCAATATGAGGTGTAACTCAGTTTGTTTTGTTTTTGCAGTAAGCTGTTGGTTACTGTTGTTGATAGTGATGAATAGTAATGTTACGACTATTTTAGCTTCATCAAAGGTTTCCTTTTTTCATCATTGATGAGATTTGTGACGTAATACTCTCTTCAGCCTGGCAGGAGGCAATCCGACAAGAGCAAGGGAACATCCGGGGGACAGCAGACGAGGGAAGCGCCACGGCGGTCCACTACAAAGACGACACGACGAGCACTCACATGGATGGTTTCTATTAGCGATTTGTCTTTGCATCAGACAGAAACTAAAATGAACACCAGCTCTATTGTGGGAAGGAAAAAAATATGGTTTTACACACAGATTTAATTGACCGCGACTTGGAATTTGTCTTTATTTTTACTCCATATTCATAATGGTGGTTGTTGTCCTCCTCAGACTTTGTACCCATAGATCTGGACGAGTGGTGGGCGCAGCGCTTCCTTGCCAACATAGACAAACTTTCCTGACGTCCCTCGGGTGTGGGAGTTTCTGGATCTGGACGACACGGGTCTGGGAACGGTGGCGGCGCCGGCCCGAAAGGCAGAAAGAGTCACTTGGGAGAGGGTCTGAAATGGACACAAAATGGCGGCCCTGATGCCGGCGCTCAAAGTAAAGACGCTCGTGTTCCTTCCACTTGAACTGCGGCCATTTTGACTCAGCATCTTCAGACGTGAATACCGGAGGACGTTGCTTGCGTAATATGTGTGTAATGTTACGTTTTTTAAGTAAAAATTTGACCGTGTTTTCAAGACGCTGCCAGCTCATTTCATATTCCTTCTTTAGTTTGCCATCCTCGGAAATGCAATGAGATGTTAGGGCTGAGTTTGAAAAAAAATATGAAAACGTGCTCAGGGAAAAGCTCGAATGTCCCATTTGCATTTCAGAACCCTCAAAGTCTGTCAAAATAGTTGTCGCAAAGTAAACTTCTTGTAGTCTCAGTGCTTCTCCAGCGCTTTCGTCAGCAAGTCGTTGAGGCGGGAAATCATCGGCCGGGGATCGTCGTTCAAGCCCGCCGTGATCATGGCGTTGTCGTAAATCTGAACAAAAGACAAGTAAGAAGCGTGTCACTTTCAAATTTGGAGTTGTTTGACTTTGGGACAATATATTCCCTGACATTTCAGAATCATTTTATAAGATTCTTCATCTCTGCATTTTCATGCCAAATCTAAAAGTTGTGGCTTTGTATTGTAGTTCGACATTGGCTTGAAGTTGATATTTCAGGTCCCCTTCAAAGTTGTTGGAATAAATTTTTTGGTTCAAAATCCGAACTTTGGAGTTATTTGACCAGTTTACAGTTTGACAAAGACGGTTTGGTTGAATTCCACCTTCATTTGGATTCGACTAAAATAAAGCTCAAGTTTGAATTTGTTTGTAATTCCAGCTTGTGTGAGTTGAATTCTGTTGAGACTTTTTGACCATATTTTCTGTGACAAATCACAATTAATTTCAGGCTGAATTCAATCTTGTTGAAATCAACTTTAAATTGTGTGGGGAGGGTTACCTGTTCAAGCAGCAGTGCGGCCAGTTCGTTGTTTGAGTCCTTAAGCGCGTGTAACTTCTTGATCAGATCATGTCTACATGGAAAGACACCACCGTTAACCATCAATACTATAAAAAAATGCAGGAACAGCACAAAACAGTGCCATGTAGATCCCCTGAAGCATTTCAGAATCAACATGACTGAAGGACGCACCGAGATGGCGCCAAGTAATGTTTTGGTGCTGTAGCCTGACCTTTTCACAGAAAGTCCTTTTAATGTATTAGAAAAAAAGTAGCACACCCTCACCCTGAATTGATCTCCAGAGTGGGCTGCAGTATCTGCGCTCTCTCCTCTGCGCTGCGAGCCAGCTGCTGCGTACGCAGGAAGTGGCGGGCGGCGCCCATTTCCAGCACCGTGATCATGGCGGGGTGTGTGTCCAGGCGAGGAGTGAGCTGAACATTCGGACATTCGTTAGCAACAGTGCGCTTGGGCGTGAACCTTAAAACCACATCGGCGCTTTTGCTTTTACCTTGACGTTGGTGACGCGGGAGCCCAGGGCGTTCTTCATCCACGCCATCAGGTCGTCAGCCTGCTCCTGCGTCAGGCGTTCCGATGCTGGCCGAAAAGAGATCAAAAGAGAATTATGCTCAATTATGCATCCGATGGAATGCAAGACATATGGAAAAGCAAGCGGAGCGCACCGGGTTTGCTGTCCTCAAACTTCTCCTCCTTGTAGTGGTCCACCACGATATCTGTCTCCACCGAGATGAGCTTCTTCTTGTCAAACTCCCGCAAGTGAAGCAAGGTCAGCTCGTCGAATTGCTCGTAGCAGAACAGCACCTGAGACGGATAAGCAGCGGATATTGGTGACATTTTCAGACAAAACCTTTTGCTCATTTCAATATGGGAGTCTTGACAAAGTAACTACAAATTTGGAAAGATCGCCGATGTGAGGTATGACTCAGTGTTTGTTAACACTTTGATTTTTGACTTATTTATTGATATTTTTTCGGGAAATCTAAAAAAAAGGTTTTTAAAAGAATTTCAGATTAGGAAAGTCCTCATTAAGGCCTTCAATATTGGGTATGATTCATTCTGATTTTTTGCAGTTTTTTTTTTCAAAAAACAGCACTAAGTCTACAATATGAGACATACAGTACATCAAAATAATATCAATAAAAAACACAATTTAAAGAATTACATTGTGATTAATTAATTATGTGGCTCATTCTGGTGTGTTGATAGGCTGAATGTCAAAATAATTATGAGTCATTTGACAATGGCCAAGTTGTCTATTGATCATTGCCTGTCTCCAATTTGGTGATGGAGTAGGGAGTGACTGACTGTTTTCCCCTCGGGCCTCACCTCCATGTCTTTCTGTTTCATGGCCTCAAAGTAGGGCGAGTGCTCGGCAAGATGGCGGTTGGGGGCACATAGGTAGTAGATGTTGCGCGTGCCCGCCTTCATGCGGGAGGCGTACTCCGTCAGATTGGTGTGCTGGCCAGCCGGCAGCGCCGACGACTCATAACGGAGCAGCTTGGCGATGTCCTCCTACGCAAAGACGGCGGGCGGAATTAGCGCGAGGGACCGGCTCGGTAACATGAGCGCGTGACAAACTCAAGAGTCACCTTGACGTCCTGCTCGTGGGCGGTGACGATGCCCTCGCGCATGAAGAGGCCGTAGTCCTCAAAGAACTTGTTGTACTTCTCCGGCTCCTTCTTGCTCTGGTCCAGCAGGAAGCGGATCACCCTCTGCTGCAGGACGTCGCGGAGCTTTCTGCAAGGACGGAAAATTAAGGGATGTTAGATGCAATTAGGACACAAATGTGCAATTTTTCAAGTTGGAAAATTGTCATGGGAATTAACGGATATCGTACCGGATGAGGGCGCTCTCCTGCAGCAGCTCTCTGCTCAGATTGAGCGGGATGTCTTCGCTGTCCACCACACCTACACACGGACAACGTTGAGATCAAAGAGCTGGATAATTCCGATTGGAGGCGGCGCAAGCAACGGGTCAAGGTTGAGGTGACGCACCTCGAAGGAAGCGCAGCCACTTGGGCAGGATGTCGGCGGCTTTGGTCTGGATGAGAACCTTCCTGCTGTAGAGCGCCACGCTGGAGCCCATCTCCCTGCTCACGTCAAACATGGACGGCTTCTGTTCACATAAAGACGCCGTTCAACAAAGTTGTCGACACATCCGTCCGCCTCAGAAGGGAAAGCCCCTCCCTCACCGCATCAGGGACGTAGAAGATGCTGCGGATATTGAGCGGGGCGTCGGCGCGGTAGTGCAGCGTGTAGCGCGGCTTGTCGTACGCCTGCGCCACGTAGCGGTAAAACTCCTCGTGCTGCCAGTCGCTGATCTCTTTGGGCTCCATCATCCACAATGCCTGATCGCAAGGAGTGAGCATGCCAGGGCATGGCATTTGTCACGATTATTTCAGCCCAGAATCATCAAAACGGCACCATCCAACCACTTGCAGAAAGTGTACATCATCGTCCAGAAACCCGGAAGTCGCATGCTAGCAAACTACCCACCTGCAAAGTGTTGAGTCTGCGACCGTTGAGGAAAATGGCAAAGCTGACAAAGTTGCTGTACTTGGTCACAACGTCTGGAAGGAGACACAAGAAGAGCATATCATTTAGTTTGGGCGCAAATGAACGGAGGTAGTGACAGTTGAATGCACGAAGAGTCTACCTTTCACTCTGTCCTCTGCGGCAAATTCCTTGCAGTCGTCTTTGAGGTGCAACACAATCTTGGTTCCCTGCTGGACGCCGCTGGCTTCCGCGATCTCAAAGACCCCCGAGCTAAAGTGCAGTGTCATCAAAACAAATGTTACATGAGTGCTAATGGACTTTGTCCAGGGCTAATGACTTCTAGGTGTGGCCCAATACATTATCCATCAAGTGCACCCCTCACCCGTCCGAGGACCACTTGAACCCGGGCGAGTCGGGCTCAGCGGACCGCGAGTAGACGTCCACGCGGTCCGCCACCATGAAGGCTGAGTAGAAGCCGACGCCAAACTGCCCGATGATGGTGCTGCTGGCCTCCGCCTGGTTCTGTAACACGTCCAAGAAGGCCTGCAGAGATCAGGGAGGACTTGGATGAGTCTTGTTGAGAACATGATGAGATGATCATGTTATGCAATACATTAAACTCAGGCAAGAACATGTGCCAATTATTCCCTTTTCAAATGTAAATAAATACATAAATTCTTCGGTCTGTGTACGGCTCTCTCAAGATCCGTAAAGGTTCTAAGAAAATAGTAAGAGCAGATACCTTTGAACCTGAGCGAGCGATGGTTCCAAGGTTGGCAACCAGCTCCTCTTGGTTCATGCCCACTCCGGTGTCCTGTTTAAAACGACAATCAAAAATCCTTCAGTGTTGTATGATGTTCATCCAGTAGGTGGCAGTACTGCCCACAAAGAACTTAAACAGACAAAAGTAGAGGCTCATTTTTTTTTAACTGTCCAGGGGGCGTACCTGAGTGAGTTTTTTTTGTTTATTTTTTTCCAGGAGGCAGGCGTGTGTGCCCGTGAAAATACAAACATTTTACCAGGATAGACACGTTTGCAAAAACTGGTGTTGAGGCCCCCAAAATGTCGAGAGCTGTCATACCTAATAAAAAGTAAACTGCGAAATTTATAATGAAACTGAACATTCTCTCATGTACTGGAGGCGTGCCTAATATTGTACCGCAAAACTAAAACACAATAGAGGAATATTTATGCAACAATTGAGCGCTTGATTGCAATGTTATTTGTTGTTGGTCATATTTGTTAGCGTAACAAGGTTGCCCGCATCGCCATTGTGCTCACACCTGTATGGTGAAGGTGCCCTTGGCTGCGTCCGTCTGCAGATGGATCTCCATGGGAGCCGTCTGGCCCCCTCCGGTCATCAGTTTGTGGCGCAGTTTCTCCAGCGCATCGCTGCCGTTGGAGATGAGCTCCCTGATGAACACCTAGAAGGGAGAAAAAACACACTTTGCCTTTTATTGGGAGAACTATACAAGCAAGACAGTGACAAAAAGTGTAAAAGCTCAAAAGTGTGTTTAAATATGATTCTATGGATTTAAAAAAGTTAAAATGCAACATATGGGGGAATTTCATTTGATCTTTTATTAAGTTGTTTTGATATAGCCTCTATATCGTGGATGGTTCTATTGGGGGTCAGTAGACCCTTATCTTACCTCCTTCTCTGAGTACAGAGACCTGGCAACAATGTCCAGAAGCTTCTTGGTCTCAGCCTGAAATTCATGTTTGGAGAAGCTGCCTGGATAGACCAAAAGAACGGATATTTAAAAAAAAAAATCATTAAATAAAGTCTAACAATGTATATACAAGTTCCAGCACCTTGCACAGTCTCTGTATCGTTGATGATGGTGTGCAAAGGCTCCTCCTCTGGTTCCTTCTCAGCTTCCTGTGTGCTGTAATACGACTGCTGCTTGAGCCATGCGAACGCCTGCTGAGGACGCCACAGCTTGGGCCGGATGCTCCGGCGCTGCTGGGGTTCAACCTGTGGGTCTAGAAAGCAGAAGATCGACGGAGTCAAGTTAAAAAATGTCCCTTTGAAGAGTAAACAATTCTTCTTCTTAAAAATAAAATAAATAAGTGCACATAGTGTATTTAAAAAAACAACCACATCACAATGAATGTCAGCGGCTGAAATACACAGTGAAAAATGGCATAGACGTGGTAACGAATAGCAACAATGTGGCGGTATTTACAACGAATATTATACTGACATCCGGTAACCTAGACGCATACACTAGATAGCACAAGGGCTGGAATGGGTTAACGGAAATTCTAGTCAATTTAAAGGGGAAACATGAGTGTTTTAAGTTGTGAGGATGATCATGGGATGAATTTAAATCATAAGGCAAGCCACCACAAAATTTCTATTTCTATCATTTCTGATTAAATTGGCACAAATTTAAAAAAATGTGCTGGAAAAGTAAGAGTTTGGCTCATTTCATTTTGTTTAATATAAGGAGAAAAAAAGGAAATCCTGGAAGGGATTATAATAATTATTACTATCATAATTATTATTAATAATGTGATTATTTGCTTTTTCTATGAGTGAAAGGGGAAATAAAAATCTAGTGAAATAAAAACAAATCTGAATTTAGAATTATTTTGGCAGGGAAGGTTGTATTTTTTTATCGTTTCGCCCAGCCAACCTACATGCAGTATCAATCCATACAAAGATACTGTAAGTATGACCTTTATTGTAATGTACTATACAGCGCTGATGATCGCGTTACGTAGAGATTCGATTTACGTCACTCACCACAATACGAACGGTATTCCGGAGTAAACCAAGAAACCACAACCGGTCAATGAAAAGAGTCAAGCAGGCTAACTATTAATGTATTCACAGCGTGGATGTCAAATAAGTACATGTTATGAAATTATATGCGATTCAGCCTGTGACTGTTAGCACGGGTATGCTGGGCTAGGCTAGCACACACTTACACTGTGTCAAGGAGCGCGAGACACAAGCGTTCAGCCCTCGTACGCATGGCGGAACCCTACGAGTAGTTCTGGCGGACAAAGACGTGATACCGAACCGGGCCAAAGTGAGGACGCGGGACATGGTGCCGGTAAAGACGAGGTGGTACACAGCAGATGTCAACACAACAGGGGACACAAGTGTTTAAAGTCGTGTAACACGCCGAACAGCGGTGGAAGGACCCCCCCACTCCGGTCCTAATGGTAGAAGGTGTCCATCACACCGCCTGATCAAAATACCCGAAATTCAATAATCTACACTCTAAAAATATTAATCAGTTTGTGTTACTTAGAAAGGTTGGTAATTTAAGTTCACATAAAGCTTTATTTACATGTATTTATGTACACCATTTGAACTGGAATGGAAAGACTAACAATAGATGGTCTTTTGTCTCAAGGTCATAGTAGTAAATTACAAAGGTGGCCATTTAAACATCTTTTTTTAAATTGTTTTCTACAAATGTACTTAGTTCATTAAACAACGTTCAATCTAAATTAATTCAAATGCTTTTAAGTCAGTGTTCCTCACCAGGGTTAAGGTTTCAAATCATGGTTTGAAGGCTGACTTGGGGTTTCCAAGTCAGAGTTCAGGTGTCAAGTCAAATTGTATATCGAGTCTTCACCTTTTAATTTGGGTGGGCAATATTCATGCATTATCTCAGACAATTACTAAAACTAACAATATTGGAAAAATTGCGCGAGAAAGACAAATCAAGAAATGGTCAGATAACTTCAAAGAAATGACCAAGAGAGTCTGTGGCACACAGGTTTATTTAACAATATGGTATATAAGTAGGAAATGAGCCATCTTGAACCAGTTTGTACAGTGATTTCTTATTTTCTGGATATTTACAGTGCTGTCGAGCTGCATGATTTACATTAGAGGACAGGTCATCGTGGATTCAAGTTTAATTGTAAGATAGAAAATGATGCGCATAACTCTGAACACAAATCAGCAGTTTCAACATGTTCATTTCTCACCACAGGCAAAAGAAGAACAGGACTTCAAGAGAATTCATTGGGACCAAAAAAGAGACCAAGTGATTATTTGTACATATGCAAGACAAATACTGAGCCAAGGCCAGTAAAAAACGAACATTCTGGCTTTTGAACACCTGCCCATTGTGTTTATCTGTGTGCAATAGTTCCTAAATCTATACAAACATGGTAATCTTCCATTGAGTCTGCAAGCAGGAAGAAAAATTAAGGCTTTCCCAAAGGTAGTCCTTTTTGAAAAATGGCATATTAGAATAAATTAGCCTAGAACAAGAGAAACTGAGCGAGAAGTGAAACCTGGCAACCCCCCAAAAATCCCAGTTTAACGTTACAGTCTTGCTCAACACAAATACAATAATTATTTGCAAAGATACAAAATTAAAAAATGGAAAATAAAAATGGTGAGATTTTTTTGTTTTGAGAGGTTTTGTTAAAAAAAAGTCAAGACCAGAGCATAAACAAATGAAGAACACATTTCAACACCAGAAAGACCACAGCATCAATTCTTGCAAGGCTGAACCAAAAATATATCCTTTGTGTCTTCTTTGCAGCAGTGATGGGGAAAGGGGGAGAAAAAAAAAAAAAATCGGACAGCGTTGGAATAAAAAGCTGTCTCTTGCTCAGCAGTAAGTTCACAAACCTTGTGGCTCAGGTTTTCCACTTTTCTGCTACAATCCTTCAACAAATTTCTCCAGCGTGTCTCCCGTCGTGTCCCCGACCATGCCCATGTCAGTACTCAACCCCCCTCGGTTGGGCGTGTTAAGCTGCGGCAACATAGCGCTGTGCTCCGGCGTCCCCATGTGTCCCTGCTCCATGGGGCCCGACATGGGGCCCCCAATGATGGGATGAGGGGAGCTGGAGAGTAGGGCGCTGTGCTGGGGCGATGGCTGGGGCTGTATTCGCGGAGAGGGACTGGAATGCGGAGGCTGCTGTGACGGAGGCCGAGGCGACTGGACCGGAGCCGGCGAGCGCACCTGGTTGCCCAAGGAGTTAGCCATGGTTTGGGCGCCAGGTAAGTGAGCCGCTGCGGCCACCTGCACCTGGCTTTGGAGCATGTGGGGCTGCGGGCTCAATGCCTGCGACGGCGAGGCCATCTGCTGCTTCAACATCTGCTGTTGCTGCTGCTGCTGGAGCATGCGCTGCTGCAGGAGGTTCTGGGTTCCGTCCATGCCCATTTGGGACGAGGGAGGAAGCTGGCCCATCGGCCCGACGCCTCCATGTATAGCCATCTGCTGCTGCTGCATCCGGAGCTGAGAGTAGCTTGCCGGCTGCTGCTGCTGCTGGGGGAACGGAGCGTGCGGCTGAGGCATGCCCCCCTGTTGCTGCTGCGCCTGCTGCATCCGGAAAAGCTGCTGTCTGCGGTAAAGCTGAGGGTTCCCGTTTTGAGCCACATTCATCAGCTGGCCTTGGGGTCCCATGGGGGCCATACCCACCTGCTGTGGAGGCTGTTGCTGAGGGGGGATCCCAGGCCTTTGCACCTGCATCATGGCCTGCATCGCCGCTGCTGATCCCGGCATGGTTTGAGGATTTTGCTGCTGCTGCTGCTGCTGCTGCTGCTGCTGCTGCTGCGGCGGCTGGTTGGCTTGGTACTTTGCCGTCCTCTGCTTTATGAAGGCGGCCATGAGCTGCGGGTTGGACTTGAGAATGTTCAGGACCTGCTGCTGCTGCTGGGGCGAGCTGGGAGACTTAAGGGTGCGCAGTAGCTCCTGCAAGGCATTGGGCGCGATGTTACCGGGCATCCCGCGCGGCATGTTCTGCTGCTGCGGCGTGGGTGTCATGCCCTGCTGCGAGGGTCCTTGGGGAGGCATGGTTCCGGGCATTTGGAGCCCCTGTGGTTGGGGCATCATGGCTCGCTGCATGAGCTGACCTTGCTGCACCATGGCGGCTCCCTGAGCCTGCTGGGGTGCCATGACGCCTTGTTGAGGAGGGCCCTGAGGCGGCTGGCCAGGAGGTTTCTGCATCGGACTCTGCATTCCGGGCCCCCACTGGCCCTGCTGCATAGCCTGCATCACCTGGGGCCCCCGCATCATCTGCATCTGGCCCTGCATGGGGCCCATCATGCGTGGGTGGTTCATGGGCATCCCATTCATGGCGTAACTTTGTTGTTGTTGCTGCTGCTGCTGTTGTTGTTGTTGTTGCATCTTTGCCTTGGCGGCCATCTCAGCCATCTCAATCTGTTTGGCCACCTTCAAGGCCTTCAGCTGCTGTTGCTGCTGCTGCTGTTGTTGCTGCTGCAGCTGCATCTGAGGTGGAGGTTGATGCGGCAAGCTGGGCAGAGGAGACGGCTGCTGATGAAGCGGGGACGACTGGGGCCCCGGTTTGCCCTGCGGGATGGGCGTCGGGGGTTGGCTGCTGCTGCGGCCGTTGTTGGGGAAGCCTTGAACAACATTGGCGGGGTTTGGGGGTGGTGGCTGCTGCTGTGGTGGTGGTTGCTGCTGGTGCTGGGCCTGATTGGGCATGGGCTGCGGGGTCTGCGGCGTGTGAGGCTGCTGCACCGAGTTGGGAGTGTCAGGAGCGGATGAGGTAGGCGGCGACGGCATAGGCATGCCCCTTCCGGCCATGGTGGCCATTCGGCGGCGCATCAGCTGAGCCTGCTGCAGTCGGTGCTGTATCTGCTGCTGACGGAGCTTGTGCTTGATGTTGAGACAGAAGGGCACGGGGCACTTGTTCTCCTGACAATGTTTGGCGTGGTAGCAGCATAATGCGATGAGCTGCTTGCACACGGGGCAGCCGCCGTTGGTCTTGCGCTTGCAGCCCTTGGTGTGCTGAACCACACGTTTCATCTTCTGACATGAAGGCAGAGAGCAGTTGGCATTGCGGCATTGGCAAGCGTGGACCAGGGACTGAATGCAGCGCTGGATGCTGAGACGTCGGCTCTCTTGAGGACTCTTGGAGGACTCGCCACCCTGGTTGTTGCTGTCATCGTCCAAGTCCAAGCCCCATTTCACCATCTGGTGTTCGTGACCCTTTATGTTGTAGCAGTTAATGCATAGGTCGTAGTCCTGCGGCAGCATAAAGGAAAAACGCATTATGGCATATGGTAATCCATGGGCGATAGGGCAGAGACATACAGCAAATAGGGGAAAAAAAAAAAAAAACACCCACAGTAATGGACGCCACCTCCATTTTTTCCCCCCAGAATTTCCTATAAATAGCTACCTTCACTTCCAAGGCTACAGTGAACGCCGCTTATTTGAGGCTTTGGCATTCACAAATGAACATTTTCAGCTTTTTTATTAAATTGACAGTACGGGTATTAAAAAAAGAAAACATGGCTTGTAACTCCCAGAAACACGGATGTAAAGGCACCACTGCATTAATATTTAAAGCTGTAAATACATTAAAAACTATGACCCCAAACAGTTAAATATCTTTTTAAACTTATTTTATGAAATTACCTTTTAAAATAAATGGCTTACAGAATTGCAGCCCATTTTAAAAACCATGCAACTAAAGTGCACATGTATTTTCAAGCACTATAGATAGAAAGAGCACAAAAACACAAATGCGTGCATTGTAATCGGATAAAAAGGTCTCCAAATATCTCACCTCACAGACGGTGCAGTGCCAGCGAGTCTCCACGTGGTGCTTGCACTCATTGCACGTGTACACAAAGCGATCCTGGCCCTGGTTGTGCAGCTCCACCAACATGCACATGGTGCTCCACTTGCATCGCCGCAACGAGCTGAACTCCCAATGCTTGTCTCGGGCGAGCGTCAGGAAGGAATCGCGGCCGTCCATCAGGTCGCATGCCAACAAAGGGTCGGGGTCCATGATGGGAGGGAGGGTATTGATGACTGGCCCAGAATGAAGATGGATGACAAAAAATACCTGCAAAGAGAATAATTTATTTTCTTAAATTAACCTCCCATGTCACCGGCTCACAAAATGGATGTAGTGGTCCCTTGCCTTAGAGATGAGCCCAACTGTTTTAAGGCATGTAGGGGGTTTGCACACCACACAGAAATCGTACTGTTTTCTTTTTTTCTCCCCAGATTTCTAGACAGCTCCCAGGTGTCTTGATAAAATAGACCTGACATTTTTCATGAAACTATTTAGCGATGACCAAGTTTGAAGTGATCAGCTGTGTAACAATGTACACTAAGTGACCAACAAGATGCAAAATATGCATTTCAAAATAAATAATGTATTGCCAAGTCAAAATCGCATCAATATAACAGCAACAGGTTAATGAGAAGAGAAGACCCACCAGAAGTTACTGTGCACTAAGTGTTAAAAAAATATATATATTATTTGAATATTCTGTGATTGATGTTGAGATATCGAGTCATTTCGTCTGCGCTGTTTGAGAAGAAGGTACACTGAGCCAAGCAGAAGATTTGATGTCTCACTCACCTCTTTATGCTTCTCCATAGTGGCGTAGAGCTTTTGAGACAGATCATTGGCCACATTGGGCATCCCAGGTTTTTTCTTGTTGGCCCGGCTGACGCTGCTCTTATTTTTGTTGGTCTTCTTGTTGTTCTTCTTTTTGGCGTTCTTGCTGTCTGCGTGGGCTCCCTTTTGGAGTGAACGAACACAAATAAGAACGTGAGGAGTCACAATTTGCACAGCAAGCAACATTCAAAAAGAGTGATTGCAAAAATGCCTGAGTAGCAGTTGAAAGCTTTTGGAGGTTTTAGGATGATACATTCTGGAATGAAATAAGATGACCGAGCATCAGTGTGTTGATTTTGGGAGAAAGAGACATTTGCGCTCATAAAACCTCTCCTCCCAATCCCCAAGTCCCCGCTCATGTTGGCTCACCTCTGGGGTCTCGCAGGACGCTGTGTTCTCCTCCTTTTTCCTCTCCTCCTCCTCCTGCTCCAGTTCTTTGATGCTCTCCTCCAGCACGTTAGGCCAAAAGTCGCCCTCGAAATACGGCAGCTCGTTGGCGCTGGTCAGCCTGTCTTCTGTGGCTTGCTTGAAAATGTCCTGCATGACAAGACGTGAAAAGAGTGACAATTTTTCACAGACAAAAATCAATGAGGAGAAGCACATTAAAATTGAGCAACCAAATGAATCAAACAGGAGGAAGTCGCTTATGTATGATTAAAAGGCAATTTAAACATCTGACAATAATCATAAACAAAAAGTCCATTCGTAACTCTTCACTTCACATAGCGACTGCACGCTTGATTTTTTATTTTGACACACTTTGTCATCTTAAAACGTTCACATTTCACCCCATCATGCAGACATTAACAACAACGAAAAGTATATTTTTGAAATAAACTAATGTTAGAATATGTAGATTCATTAAACATACGTTTTAGAAGGCTAGTTCCTCCACATTTCAAAAGTGAATACATTTCTATTGCTATTATAATATTCTAATGTCTTGAATTGGTTATAGGGGTGTTTTATTAGCTTAGCAAGCTAATAAAACGGGTATCATCTTCTGAATTGAATGACTGAAATAAACGCTTTTCACAATAGGAAATAGGAAAATAAAATAAAAGAACGCAAACCAGGGAGGATCTGTCTCCATATTAATTCACTTTGCGATGAATTTTGAAGATTTATTCCACATAAGCAGACGCTGCTGACCTTGAAATCGTGTAGGATTCTCTCTGCAAAAGCCTTTTCCAACATTTTTTTGTACCACTCTTGCAGCCTTTTGGGCTTGGGGATCTTCTGATCGGGGGGGTGGCAGTGGAAAATGTAGTCGTCTCCTTCGCTGGGCGGGCAGGCCCAGATGTGACCCATCACATACCTGAACACGATAAAAATACATGCCTAGTACACAACAAAGAAAACAATACAATGTGAACTTAGCGCTCACGTACCCCAGTTTCTTGACATACTCCAGGTATCCAATTAGGATCTCGTGGTAAACTGCAGTCCTGAGAACACGCGGTTTGAAGAAGTGAATACTGTCGAGGTATGATATATAAACCCGCCTGCAAAGGAATAATACAAAACAAAACTTGAAAGCATGATCAAGCAGAAATATGACGAGATAAATTTTACTTCTGCAATGCTGTGCTCACCTCGTATTTGGAAAAGAACAATCTGAGCCATACTCCTGGACGTGCATGCCGAAGAAACAAACGTCCACCCCGTCAATTTCTTCAAATGCAAAAAGTGCTTTGGTTCTGTAAGGGAAGCTCTCGACCATCTCGCCCGAGTCCACAAACCTGAGCGGAACAAAAGTTGAAGTCAGAACTGATCAAGCGTCCAAAAGCGGTTGCAGCTGTAGAGGGACTTACCTAGACTTCATTCCAGGCTTAATCTCCACCGTTTTGTCAGAGCTGGCCACGACTCGCACAAAAACCTCGCCGGCTTCTGGGTGGTTCTGTCTTTTCAAGTATTTATTGACTCTGTCCTCAATGTACGTCCCTAACCTCGTTGACTGCAATCCTTTCAGCACAAACAAACTCATTTTTTATCAATTCACTTTGTTTATCGTGTTTCATGTTGACGTTCAACTTACTTTTGGCTGAAAACTTGTTCTCCTTTTTTGTTTTGCCCGACCTCTTCAAACAGTTCTCGCAGATGAAGCTAAAAGATAAAAACGCATGTTAATAGAAATTCCCGAACTATGAAGTGACGGCAATGGTGAAGACGCACCCCGAAGGCCAAATGATGTCATAATGCAGCACGCAGATCTGATGCATCTTGCGTCCGCAATCTTTACATTCAACAAACCTGCGAGGACACACATTTTTATGCTCAGCTGGTTGTCCTTATACATGACAAAGGAAGACACACTGCGGCTAAAGACCAGCATGTACTCACGGCTCAGAGTCCAACATGTCATTTTTCTTCTTCTCAAACTGCTCTTTGGATATCATGCTGAAACCCAAAAGAAAAAGTTGTCCTCTGTGATTCCGTAGGACAACCAATACACCAGTGATTTCAAATTTAAACTTACGTCTGTGACTGTGCCGGGTCGTCACCCAGCGTCACACTGTTGCCCTGGATCTCATTGAAGCACTTCTCACAGAAGTGATACCTGTTGGTGAAAACTCAACGTGAAATACCTATGATGAAAATTCCAAAACGATCATAACCCCGGTCCTGACCCAATCACACTCATAGAAATAATGTAAGAAACATGCCATGCAAAAACATAAGTTCAGCATAATTTGTATGAAGACACACCAATAGTAAACATGTCTGTGCTGTTTTGGCATTATGGTCTTGTTGAAGGACATCAATATATTAAATCTAAACGTCATACTTTAGAAATCAGTGTTTTTTTTGGGGGGGAGGGGTGAAAGTATCTTCAAGTGACACGCCTCACACCAGATAAAAATCATTTTGTTGGGTGCAATCAAATTCTGTCCAGCAGGGGGAACACGGGTGCTTGTTGTGTGCTTCGACAAGGGTTTAAAACGTTTCAGGACATGTCAAAGACAAAGAACAGAATGCGCTCTTCACAGCTTTGTGCGAATACATTGTTGTAAATGCAGTGGCAAGTGTAATAAGCGAGTGTGGGACTTAACCTTTTGCCCCTTTCAGTCAATATGCAGCTTTACCTGTTCATATAGCTGTAATAGATGCCATCCCTCGAGATAGTGCACAGCTGTTTGCCATAGCAGCACAACGTTTGGGGGGAGAATTCGTACTGCGGACCAAAGACAACGCATGTCATGTTTCAGTGAGGTCAGGATTGGCGCGTACGTAGAGTTGCCCGTGGTCTCACCTTGCGGCTGCAACAGTAGCCCAGCGACTTCATGACGGGCTCGATCTCCGTTTCAAACACCTCTGCGAGCTTGGTGCAGTTCTTGTAAACACGGGACGTCTTGCGGTTGTACAGCCATGCGTTGTTGAACATGAGCCACACGTCGTCGACATATTGCCACGGCTCCTGGTACTGGCCTGTGTCCAGTTTGCGCTTAATGGTGGACAGGTCAATGGGATTCTTCACGATGTCGAAGTAGTCCTGAGCAGCACAGAGAGACGTTCAGCTTTTGAGAAGTAAAAAAAGGCCAACTTGCACGCATTCGGCAGTGCAGAGAGACACTGACTGGGATGTCGAGCAGCAGGGGGTCCACAGGCTGTCTGAAGGGCAGGGATTCCGGGTCTTGCCTGTAGAGGGCCTCAAGTGTAGGCATTAGAGCTTGTCTGAGCTCTTCAGGTCTGAAAACTGCACACACAGTGAAGGAGTCAATAAAATCTTGAAATACACGTTAGCACCTGAAAACTAAATATTTCAATCATGTCAGCTGAGAGAACTATAATGTGGTGGTATCCTGAATTCATTCTGTGACCAAGCTTGTAACTGAATGTACCATTTCCCCATTGAAACTAAGTGAAATGAAATGCCATTAATCTGTTCCAGACCGCTCATAAAAAGCCGTCATCATTTTTTTGGGACGTTTGTACTCATTCATTGCCAGCCATTTGCAAAGCAGTTTCCTATACTTCCAGCTGTTTTTTTTTTTTCAAGACCTAAAGAATTAAGTTCAGTGAAAATATAAAAACGGAACCTAACAAAAGACTCTCCCCGCTCAACCCCCAGAAAAAATATATATATTTTGTGTTGGTTTAACCCAAAAAGTGGAAAGCTTTTTGTGAAAAGAAACGTCACGCAGAACAATGAAATGACTTTGACATAAGGTGGCTCATATCCCTCAGAAAAAAAACCAAGTTGTGGCAATTGTACGTGAACGATTGGACTCACTTTTTTTGCGGCTCTGAGTGGCGGCAGCATTGCCTCCACTTTCCGCCTCTTCTTTGGCTTCCGTCTTCACCGCTGGCTTCTTTTCTTCAGTGTCCATCGGTTCCTGCTTTGGCTCAGTTGCATCTGGCTCCTCCTTTTTCACCAAAGGGGGTTTGGATTCATCATCCTGGTATAGGAACAGAATATGAAAGAAAGTTAAAAAAGAATGACTCTCTTTAAGCAATTTATCATAAGGTGGAATACCTTTTTCCTTTTTTTTTTTTTTAAGTTGAATTCATTCTGTGACTACGCACATACCTAAATTAATCAATATATCACAGTATTTGTCCTTAAACTCAAACGATGTACCTCGACTTTTATGCCGGTTTGCTTGTTGCCCAAATTATTGCCATCATCTTCATCTTTTACTTCCGACTTGAGGTCAGTAGCGCTCATGTCTGGCAGGTTCTGTTGAGAATTGACCTCGGCCACAGAGGCCGGTGTGGGCACTCTGTTGTCGATGCTGGCAGCGGCCTGCGACATCTGCAGGAGGAAAGAGCCGAATGCGATCGTAAACAGCCAAAAGCATTTTCTCATTCACAGTTACGCAGACAAAAGCCTCACGGGTGTGCTGGGATGTTGCGCCTGCACTGAGGTGGGCTGTTGCGTCGGTCCAGGGGGCTCGGGCTGCGGCGGCAGGGGGGTGAGCGGCTGGGAAGGCTCGGGTGGCGTACTAACGACAGAGGGCGGACCAGGGTGGCTTCCGGGTATGTGAGCTTGGTTGGAGGCTGGCCCACCCGTTGAGGCAGGAGTGGAGGGCTGCTGCAGCACCGGGGCCTGCGCGGGCTGATGGTGCTGTTGCATTTGGAGGTTGGCGGAGGGGTGAGGCGGAGGTGTGCTGCCCATGCCCGGCTGGGCTGAAGGGCCGCAGGGCAACTGGGAGCCCAGCGTGCCCAGCGCATTTAGAGGGAGGGTGGAATTGGGCGGCTGTTTGGAAAAACGGACACAATTAGAATACAGTGGCACCTTGAGATATTTGATTTTGACTCATTCTGGTGCGCGTGACATGGCCACAAGGAGGCAGCATAATACATTCAACTACTGTGACTCAGTATTACTTTTTTTTTTTTTAATTGCCAGAGGATACAAATACAAATTGTTATATTGTCTGTCTACATGTGTTGCGATGCCATTTGTATTCAAATAATATATTAAGGCATTACAACATTGCAAAGTTTGACGCTATTCATGTCTATGGCATTTTACATAATGCGTTAGCATTAAGCTAGAGGAATGCAAAGTTGAGTTAAACGCACAATGCATTGCATTGTGGGATGTGGCGGCCATTTAGGGCTGATGGTATCCATGGTAAACATAAACAAGGCTGTGTTTCTATGGCAGGTTAAAAATAAAGCTTCACCAACACGATCACCAGCAGGCACTAATACCGTATCTTGGCCAAACGTGGAACTTTCACTAATTTTGATGTTGCTAAAACTCATTGGATGGGACCAGTGTCTTTGGGGGTTTTTTTCACCCCCTTTCTTTTTACTCGCCCTCCTTTCCATTTCTCCCGAGGTGTCAGCAGCATCGCACCCGATAATGATGTGCTTCAAAGCGGCCTCGCCAGTGGGGAAATCCCAGATCGAGCGCTAGTCCTTGAGTTTTTCTTTTGTCTCGCACTCCTCTCTGCCTTCTTTTGGGCTGTGACTTCGGCAGGATCACACCCGAGAATGTGACCAAGTCTTGCAATAACACTTATCGCGAGCAGTTTGCACTTTCTTTGGAGCTGTAATAAGGGCTAATTTAGACAGAGAGGAAAAAAAGGCAGGTTTTCTGCAGCCATGTCAAGGCTGTTTATGAACCAAAAAATAGTGCGCGAAAATGGTAATTTTTTTCCCCCACAAGCCAAATCATTGGTCAACAGCGTGGTTCGTAAACCGAGGTTCCACTTTAAGTTCAACCTGTCAAGATATTTAGGGTTTCAAAAACAGAAAAGCAGAAGGCGGATTTTAACTTCTCATAGTTTTTGGTAAGTCACCCCTGCAGGACACAACAATTCCTGGCACAGAACACACAACGGCTCACCTGAGTACCGGGTTGTGTTACTGGCTGCCCCATGCCCACGTTCACATTCATTGCCCCTCCAGCAGCTGCAGGGAACTGTGCCTGTGGCAAGAACTGACCCTGGTTGGCTGCCTGAGGAACCATGTTAGCTGCGTGATTAGCCATCATTGCAGGAGCCTGTGGGATTCTCGAAGGGGACATGCCCATCTGGGGAAGGAAGAGAGTGCACGCATGAAAATCATCACAGAGGTAGTCATCTCATTTTCTTAAGAACGTGAGACCATGTTCGCTCGCAGCTTAGTCATATGGTGGAACACCTTCGGTTCTGTGACACTGGTTGACTTCCAAGTCGTTCTAATTTTGAAAAGTATGCCAATTTAATTCATCTTTGGCAGTCTTAAACTGTTGTCAACATGCAATAAATTAAGTGGGCAGGGAATGTTTTATAGATATTTTTATACAAGTGTAATTCAAGTACAAAGAAGCTTAGCACGATAGAATCAAAGTCAAGTAAAATGAAACCATTTAAAATCAGATCAGATTCTAGCTTTTACATAAATGTCATTTTTGGCAACATGAGAAGGCACCACAGACTATGACTACTTATATTCTAGGTTCAATAACTAATAGTTTGCAAATGTTTTATATTTTCTCCAGTACCAACACATTAATTTGCATGCTATAGTTTGGGAATCATTGATGAGTGAAATAAGTCTAGCATCTGCTTCACATTATGTATTCTAATGATTGCTAACACTGGTGCCCTTCCTGTGGTGGCATCACAAAAAAGGCAACAAACAAAACAAAACAAAAAACACTCTAGAGGTTTTTTTTTTATTGGGTGTTCACAAGATTTGCTGACGTCACACATGACTGGAGTTTTGTTGGACTTTGGAGGCTTAGAAAATGTTGTTTGGACTCCAAATTGGACGACTTTGTTGTTCCCCAAAAACTTATTTGATTATCTTCATTTCAAGCACATAGAAGGAGTTGGAACTCACCGCTGGGACGGAGTTCATGTTGAGTTGCGGGGGATGGTTCATGGGCGAAGGAGCTCGCGGCCCCAAGGGTGTCTGTGACATCTGCGCATTTTGCATTGCCATTGGGTTGTACTGATTGATTCCTTAAGGGATAAACACAGTCAATAATGTATGGGGGGAGGCGAAAATGTGCAACAAACAACACTAAATTGTCAAAAATCATCTGATGGCACTTCCATGATAAGAAATCACAGGTTCATCGGCACATTCATACCTTGAGGCACCTGCATACGGTTCATCATCTGATTTGGCATAGGCACAGGTCCATCTGAGGTGGAACAAAATCAATAATTCATCATTTATTTAAATCATCACAGAAAAAAAAAAAAAAAGATTTGGCTACTGACTGGGAGGCCGGACAGGCTGCCCCAGGCCCATAATGTTGGGCGGAGTCATGGAAGGCTGCTGAGGCCCGGCGTTGCCCACCATGCCAGGTTGCCTCTGGATCCGCAAACGTCGCTTCTCCTCCAGCTCCTTCTGGATCTTGTAGATCTTCTCCGCTAGGAAGTGGTAATACTCGTCCTAGTCAGAGGAGGACAAAAGGCTAATTTGTTAACAAGATCGCCACGATGTGGGGGTAAACAAGTCCCCACTGAGACAACAACTGCAATTATTTACCCTGCTGTTGGCCGACTCATACATGTCACCCTCAACCTTGCGAGCATAGGCTACCAGGTTGTCCATTCTGCGGTCCTTCAGTGCTGCAGGGTCTGGGGTTGGGAATATGGCTTGTACTCTGGGAGGATGGGGGAGGGTGGATATTTGTCACACATTGTTTTTCTATCACATCTTGTCCACAAACACACGCAACGTACAGTTTGTGCACCAGGTGGGTGCGCAGGTCCTGAGTGACGTGTTCATGCCAGGCTTTCCTGACCCCCGAAGCGGACAGAGGGGTGGCGGCGGGCAAGTTTCCCATGCCTCCTGCCACGGACCCATCTGGCAACAACTGACTGTCGGACAAAAAGAAGAAAGGCAGCAAAACTCAAACCAAGGCAATTGGGGTTTCAACGAACTCAATGTGGAAATTTATATTCATCAATTGGGATCCACCAGTTTATGGTCAAATTTGTTTCATCAAGTACGTTTTTCAATGTGTAGCCGTGGAAGGGAGTGTAACAGATTAAAATCATGATTGTGTACTTGTACAGTGTGACTTTTACTATTACTAACGTCATGGATCAACTCACTTGTTGAGTGCTGAGGGCAAAGAGTCACTGTGCAGCCCAGTCTGGTCTGATGAGGGGACCCCCATGCCTGCTGCCATCTGGTTGATCTGATTAGTGCCTGATAATAGTTACAGTCAGAAATTGCACACATGGCAGAAGACAATTTGTGGGGATGGAAAGTATATTGTAAAAAGGGATGATAAGAAATGTTTGTTTTCTTCATTTACCTAGTGCGTTCATATTTCGCAGCTGCTGGTGCCCCTGGGGGTTCTGTTGAGAAGGACCTTGGCCCTGGTTCTGAGCAGGTGACTGGTTGCCGTAGGGGAGACCCAGAGCGGCGTAGGCCCTCTGCATGGAGCTGGGGTCGATGTGTGTGGCGGCGCTGTTGATGGTCGGGGCGCTTGGTGGGCCGGCCCCCACTGTGCTGATTGCATTCTGCAGGCTGGCCCCAGGGGAACCTAACATGGCTTTTGTGGGAGAGGGAAAACATGTTCAAATAACCCTCCAATGAATAAGACGCAACACTTTTTATTCTTCAACTAAAACATGTATATGTGTATTTGTGAGCGTAGCACCGCTCCACGCTGTGTTGCTTGCTGACAGGCAGCATGCAGCCTTGATGGGGGATTTAAATCCGTCACTGCAGCGTTGAACCAATCAGAGAGCAGCCCAGCTTCGAGGCCCTACCCCCTCACAAGAACGAAACAACAAAGCCCCTCCCCCGGGTGTCCCATTACAGGCCCGGCCTTTCCTGCGGAATCCTGCCTCAATTCCATGCCTCACGCTCAGCTTTATGCAACCTGCAGGTGGCGACTCCTCATACTTTCACATTCACCTAAGGCTAAACACTAAGGATTTCCCAGCCAAATAACCAAACATACAGTGTCTTCAGTATTTTATTTATTTTTATACCAAAAGAGCACTCACGCTGTTGGTTTCTCTTGTCACTTGCGTTCTTCAGAGGCAGGCAGACGGGACAGTCGTGCCGCGTGCAGTTCTTCCAATGGGAGATGATCTGTCTGGATGATGCACAGTGGGCCACTACGGAAGGAGAGATTGAAAGGCGACACAAGCATTGAATAAGCCATGCCGTTGGCAGTTATCCAAAACTTTTAAAATAACTTTTTCCCCCTCCGAATTTAAATGTGTTGATTGAGTTAACTTAAATTATGAACTGAAAAACACTCACCCTGGCAAGACTTGCCCGCCTGGCAGTGGGTCATGTGGTTGAGGACGTTCTTCATGGTGCGACAGTGGGGCAGAGTGCAGGCCCTCACCTCCCCGTTGGCCTGTTCCTGCCGCTGACACTTGTGCGCATGGAGCAGCAGGACCAGCTGCTGCTGAATGAGTTTACGCTTCTCGGGATCGGCCGTCGGACCGGCTGACACGCCGCCGGCGCTGGCCGCCATCCCCACGGACGCGACCTGCTGCTGCATCTGGGATTGCGACAGTGTCAAGACATCTCAATCAATGTGAGCAATCCATACAATTAACAAACTCATTCAAATATTTGCGAACTGATTCTGTAAATTAGTTAACGCGACAGACTTACCATGTTGGGCACGCTCCCAGGTCCCTTAAGCTCCGACTGGAACTGAGGCAGATTGTTGGGAAGGGATGCCTTGTTCTGGAGTTGTTGGGCATTGACACCCGCCTGCCCCATCTGCTGGACCTTCGTTTGAACGTATTGCTGACCAAATGGAGTGCCTGACATCCCCATCTAGAAAAGGTAGACAGCACAAAGGCTGGTCAGAACGACTGCAACAACTACAGACAGATGATGCAAACAGCTAGCTTGCTTTCAAGATATACAACCTTTTTTAAGTCACTCTTTCAAAACCCATAAAATTTTGTATCAGCGATAAGACCTTTTTTTTTTTTTGCTTCGTAGTCGTATTTTTGTTCGTGCGAGCAGTCGGTGAGTAAAATAAGTTGGGTTTTGTTTGGGAATTGTTTCGGTGGCACAGATTGGGAGGGGAAGAATATGCAAAACTTGCCGGGCTGGGAAGAAAGAAAAAAAATAGAACGGGTAACTCAGCTAAGTCGATCATAAAATTTGTTGACAGCCCAGAACCATAAAAAAAATAAATAAATAACCGTTTTATTTTATTACTGCAAACCACGATGGGTAAGGTTTGTTTTTTTTTTAAACTCATTAGCTAATATATCTTAGCTTTGCTAGTTTGAACACACTTTGTCTTATTTGTAGACTCCCAGCTGTAGTGTATTCATTTTGCAAATGACGCTTGTGCAAGTGCCGCTTCCAATTCACAAAGTGCGGCTGACAGTTTGGTGCTTTTTAAGTAAACTCGCACTGAACAAGCTAAAGCCTCATTAAAGTATGTCCCATCACTTCTATACGGCAGCAAATCATCTTCCAAGAAATTGTTGTGCCTGGTTAACATGTCTTGGTTAATGTTAAAGCATGGCCAGCTAAATTAGCTTAGCATAGCCCGCTAAAAGGCGCTTCCGTTATCAGCGCATTGCTCAGCTGTGATCAAGTGCCAGTGTAAAGTGACGTGGTTACTGTGGGAAATGTGCATGAGGGAGGGGACCAAAAAAAAAAAAGGCGAGCGTGACAGTCCCCATGTCCACTGCCAGCAAGTCATCAAGAGGCACTTGTGAAGTAAAGGACTGCGAGACTACACCGACACTGGCTTAGAAGAAAATTAATGAAAATGACAGTTTACTTGGAAGTGAGTGCAGTGTTCACACATCAACTTTAGCAAACTCAAATGTTATTTGAAGAGACAATCGTATCACTGTCAGACAGTTTTCCAGAAAAAAAATAAAAATTGTCCAGTGGGGAATGTGCGAGGGATTACTCAAGCAATTGGTGGAATAAATCAATTCTGAAAGTCCTAAAAACGTGCTAACGAAGAGTGGCTTACATTGACAAGAGCACCACCCAACAACAACAACAGTCTTAAAATGAACATTTGCAACCAGTTACGAGCGTCAGTGTGAGCACCGATGATGAAATAAATACGAGACTTGTTTTTCTTTTTACACACGGACGGATCTAATAGTCTACATGTTCATCAATTATTTGAAAACAGTGGAACATTTATTTCCGTCGTTCAACTGAAAGTGAAACTTGTGTAGATTCCATACAAAAAGTAAAACTATCGGCCTCATGATGTCAAAATGTGAACAGCACGAAGAGCAGGTCAGTTTAAATGCCAATTGGGATTCAAAACATCCGCATTAAACAGAAACAACTTTGATACTACCTCAGATGACGGAAAACCGTTGGTTTGTGTGTTAGTGCCGTTCATACAGAACAGCGCCGCGTGCATTTTAAAGAAAGCGAAGGAAGCGCGAGAGATAGTTCGTGTTCTGATTTAGCGCCCAGACATCATTTACTCCTTTGATGGCTTTCAGTATCCGTCTGTCGCGTTGCCTTGGCCTGGCTGCCCGCAGTCAGCGTTACTCAGTAGAACAAGGAGGCCCATCCCATTTAAGACAGAGATGTGGGAGGGGACACACGGAGCGCAGCGAAGGACCAGCTCGCTAGACAGCTGAACAGAACGCTGGGATGCAGCCTGCCCCTCCCCCCCTCGCTGAAGCGAGCACGGCTTGCCTGATGCCTCGCTCCCATTCACACCCGAGCATGATTTTCACTTCATCTCGCGCCCAGCTGAATGATCTCCATATAGTGAGCCTGACAGGTATGTATAACAAAAGTGACATACATGGAGACGGAACTACTTGGATTTCTCTTAAAATGGCTCCGGATTTTTTCTTGTCCCTCTTCGCTGTTTTTGATGACATCCTCCACGCCAGCAAGAGCCCAACCAACCCCTTTAAACTTGATTTACGGCTCTATTATCTTAAGACCAAGAGGAGCGAGAGAAGCATATACTAGACTGAGACAAATGGAGAGAAAAAAAAGAGAACACTTGTAACATTTGTTCAGCAAGACTAAACCACTGAGCAAAACGGAGTGCTTGAACAGGGCGCAATCCTCGTGCCACTGTTCTTTTAAAATTCACTCGAGTAGTAATAGTGGGGCCGCATCAAAAAAAAAAAATGTCCGCTTGGCATCTTTGTTCAACCACAGAAAAAGGGCTGCAAATCTACCACTACTGGGGTTATTACTCTCATATTGTTTTTTCTTTCCTTGAAAATGATGGGATATTAAAATGTCTGTCATCAATTTTCACTCCCTCGTCAATGCATTAAATGGCGACACACTGAAATGAATCCAGAGCAGAGAGTTTAATAAAACCGCTTCTTTCAACTCCTCTGATCATGCCAGTGAACACGTTTTCCGATTTTCCACCTCCGTGAACGCCACTAGACACCCTGGTTGCTCATAAGCCGAACGCCGGTACAACAGCTAGTTGGTGAACGCACAACAGTGATTGGCTTTAATTGCAGAGGGCGAGGCTCCTCATCTGACTGGGCGCGCACACACACACACACACACACAGCATTAATGCAAAGTAAGTAGCCAAATCGAAAAATCAAGGACCATATGGGCCTATCGTCACTTGCAGAACATACCAAAAGTCGTATCCCTACCTCTGATACTACCACCCAGACATAATAACGATCAGTTTCTGGATTTTTCTGCCCATCTCAAGTCAGTATTGGAAATTGTGAACACATTTTCCCCCTCACCTTATTCACGTGTCCAGCTTGCTGAGGAGTCAATGAGTTGTGTCCGGCCAACTGCGGCCCTCCTTGGGTGAGCGTCTCGGCTAGCACACTTCCTCCCGGTGATCCCGGCATACCTTGGCTCTGGTACGGCATGCCAGATCTTCCTCGGCCAGCCGGTCCCAGAGCTCCATTCATCACCTGTCCGGTTGGACCCAAGACCCCGTGTGCCTGCCCGCTGTTCAACATGGCCTGATTGAAGCTCATGCCTCCGTTGCCTGGTCCCGTACCAACGGTTATTTTCTGGCCTTGGGGAGACTGATGATTCGGAGAGCCCTGCCCAAGTGGACTTTTCCCGAGCACAACTCCGAGCTGGCCTCCCACCATGCCGCCCTGTTGGGGACTGGCAGAGTTGAGAGAATTTCCCATGATGGAGGAGCTACCAGGCCGCAGGAGCTCCGACAGCTGCTTGTGTTTGGCGGCGGCGTCCGGAACGAGGGAGTTGAGACCAGGGCCTCCTCCGCTGCTGCCGTTGGAGGACATTCCCATCTGGGACAGGTCGCCGTTGGGGATGAGCTCATCCGGAAGGTCATTTTCCAGGTCAAACAGGGACACAAGATCTAAAGTGGAAAAATGCAGAGTGGTAAGACTCTGTATGTCATGAATGAGCAAACATCAGGTAGTTGGCGCAAGGATGAGAGTTTATCTCATCTTCACCAACTAAATTTTTTTTTTCCCCTAAACTGAAGTTAAGGGGTTTGCAAAAACACTCATGATACAAATCTAATCACAAAAATGTGTTTGGGTTTTTGGATAAAGTGAGATGGCAGTCAACAAGTGGCGGTGGATGCTTTTCCTTTTCCAACACATGTAACGAACGGCCCCTTTCACACTGAGCAAGTGTCAGCGATGGCTCGGAGCTAGAGCCAAAATTAGCACACTCGCTTGCATTTTTTCCCGGCAAAATTGCCCACATCAAACGGTACCAGACGGTCACCAAGTCCGGAGGGAAGACTCCCATTACATCAACACCTGAGGGCATTCACCACCGGTTCTCGGTCCGATCGCTAGTTTACAGCAAACCTTTGTCGCTCGTGTTTCATAAACAGAGACGCATGGATGCCATTCCGACAGTTATGGAAGAAACGATGGTTGGAGAATGTTTGACCATTTTCTCACCCATGCCGACAAGCGCAATCAGGCGCGGCAAACTTTTCACCCAATTTATCGAGCCTGGTGGAAATGCGCCAGTTTTGACGGAGTGGTTCTGTCTCTTGCAAATCAGCCACTGCTCAACCGACCACCAATCAATTATCAAAATAGTTGATAAATCAGTTAGTTGTCAATTAATTGTTGGACCACCACAGTTAAAGTTGTTAGCTTCTAATAAGAAACATTGGCAAGCGCAATTATCTCCCACAAAAGCTCCAAATCTTTTTTTGGTAAACATTCAAATTCTCAGAGGTGATACACAAAATTGTTGTGCAGGTTGGACAGGTGACACAGACCCTTAGGCTGCTTTCTCATCTCTACGCTGTTTTTCCTCAACTTTGTAGCTATTTTTAGCACTTGGGTGCTGGAAAACTTGTCAGAATTTGAGGTAGACATCAAATGCGCGCATCTTCCGCCGTGTCTCAAGCTAACTGTGAACATCGTGAAGCGCACCTCATGAGACCTCAGATGCCAGCAGCCACGTATATGACTGAGCAGAAATGTTGGTTCTCTCTCTCGTGGCGGTTTAAACCTGCTACAAACGTCATTCTAGTTGGTTCATATTTCCCATTTTTCCTCCGCTGGCTGGGGAGGAGAACTTTGCCGAGCAGGGTTTTGTTAAATTCTGGTGCTTTTTCCTAGATTCTGAGTTTTTACAGTATATGACCAAGATGCACCTTCAGTTTAGTACCATGATGTGCAGCGACAACCGGGTAGTGACTGATAGATTGAAGCAAGGCTCTCGTTTTATTTCCATTGGGGAAAAAAACTACAGCACTCCATTCCCAAAACGCACACATTAGGTTCATTGGAGACTAAAAGGGTGTCCATAAGTGTTAATTGCTGTCTGTCAATCCGTGCCCTGTGATTGGCTGGAGACCAGTCTAGGGCATACCCTGCTATGGCCCAAAGTCAAGCTAACATAGGCCCAGGCACTCTTATGGAAAATCGATGGATAATGAAGGATCCATAAATAGCTAATACACTTTGTCAGATGGAACCAGCAAAATCTGCTTCATCTGGAGAGAATTTCCGTTCCTGACTTATAAACCGACTAATAACTGTGTAACAAGAAAAAGTGAATAGTTATAATGTATTCATTCAAGTGGAGAAAAAAAATGCAAGTAGACTACAGCGGGCATCTCGAACGAGCGATTTCACGTTGGAAATTACACTCGGCAATAGAGATGAACTCTGCTGCACAACGAGGTGCTTTTTGATCTCGTCATTTCATGGAGACGTCTACTAAAGATGACGTCACGGAATAAATGAAACGTTTTCGTGGCGACATTACAACCGCCACAGACTTTATGCTTCATGTTTCAAATGGGATTAAATGAAAGTCAAATGTAAAGTCAACACCGTTACTCAAAACATTGTGGATGCACGACAGTCTCCCTAGCAAGCACCCAAGAACATTTGTGGGTTTTGATGACAAAGTGGGATGCTTGCAGATTAACATTTAGACTGTAGAAGCATTGCATATATATCCTATTTATATTTGCATAAGAAAGTGCCCCAGGTAGGACTTCGAAAAAAAATCTGAATTGTTCTGCTCACACTGCATGAAAAAAAAATGGATACAAGTCGTAGACGGGCAAAAAAAAATACTAATCGAAATTGAGCTGCAGTGTGAACATGGCCTTTAATTTCGCAGAACATTATATTCATATTTATATGTTAGGGAAAACATCGGTATTTTTGCAGCACTACTTTTTAACGAACTGCGTCAATGCAAAATGAAACAAAGAAAGAATTTTATAATTACAAATGGCTAACTGAATAATTATGCTATTGCAAAGTCCAGACAACTGATGTTGATCTCTTGCGGTGCTCATCTGCATTTTTTGCTGTACTTTCTTCTCTTGACATACCTGATAATTAGGCGTTCGTTCGTTATGCGTTCGCGCCTTACTGGTTGGCTGACGACTAGTTGAGAAATTGCTTGATTCCATATTCAGCAGATATGTAAATATCGCCGATAATCAAGCTTACTCAATTGCGGCTGAGAAAATCATGATCACGATTAAAATTCGATTCATTGTGTAGCCCTAGTGTGATTACATCCCAAAATGAAACACACATGCATCAGTCGACAATTAAAACAGTATGGGTGAATTGAAGTTATTTTCCACAGTATTAGTCCTGGATGATCATTTTGGATGGTGTGTTATGTGCAAGACAAGCACACTCGCTGGAAATGGGCAATGTTAAAGAATGTGACTTGTCACTGACTGTCAAAAGTAGCTCACTGAAGCTAAAAGCTTGACGAGCCCCCTAGTGTGACAGACACAGGGGTGGTCTTGTGACTCGAGTGTGGCATCTTCGTCCCATCCCAGTGACATCTTAACCTGGTGACAAATCAAACGTGAAGCGAAGCAGCACTCACCTGGGCCGTCCGATGTCGAGAGAGGTGAATTGAGTTTGGGTCGCTTTGCGGTGGGGGGTCCGACATCCAGCAGATTGTCAGCCATTCTGGGTGCTCAGCCTGGGGGGTCCCACGCTTTTTTATTCTAATTGGGAACGTTCTCTTATGACAGCGCGTCAAAGGAAATCAATTGCACTGGCCCTTTTTTTTTTTCGTGTGGCAAAATGCTGCCCGGGGAGAGGAGGTTTCAAAAGGAAGGCAACAGCGCCACGCTTCGCCGCCGGAGATCACCCCATGATAATCCAACATCCAACACCCACATAATTATACCCCCAAACGGCATCGGAAATTATCTTGCGTCGAGAGCAATACATAAAAATCAATCAGGAAATATTACGCCAAGCCAACGCGAAGCCATTTGTGCGGCGATCGCCGGCGACGCGTCCGCGCGGAGTCATTTTTTTTCACCGTCGAAACGAGCCTCTTTAAAATGCACCTCCGGCTCAGATAAAAAGAGCAAAAATCGAAAAATATTTCCTTTGGAGTCGATTATTTTTTCGGTGGCTGTCGCGCCAGAAAATACGGCGGCTCGGGACGGACGGACGGCGAGAAGCGGCGCTCGCTAAAAGGGAAATCAATTATATGGTGGGCTTTCGGCACGACAAAATGCCCGGTAGCCGTCACATGTTCGTATTAATCCTCGCCGGAAGAGCTCGCGCTTCGATTTGGGCCGACAAAATGCCGTTCAGGGTCCGTTCTGGGTGGCTCCGCTCTGCTTTTTGACAATTAATTCGCCCCCAGAAATCCCGATTCTGACCCGCGTCAAGATGGCGGCTGTTGATTCCTACGATACAAAAAGTTTTTTTTTCTTCCCAGCTAGACTGTGGGGGAGGAGGGAGGAGAGGGGGGGCGTGCAAATGACGTCATGACGCAAACCTGAGCCCCACCATGCGTCACGTCGACGTAAGACAAATTGCTACCGTAAAAACATGGAATTCGAAATACGTACAAAATATTTTTTCCTAAAACATTGGAGTTTACAATATATATATATATAAAATTCACAAGTAAGACCCAAGCTCACGTTTACCACCCAGGAAAGAAATTAGGGGGGGGACAAGACTTAATTTTCTGCAAATTAACACTCTAAATCACATTTAAAATTGGAATTTGTGTCATAAGGGCATATGGCAAATTGTCCAGACGAAACTGTATTCATACTCGCGCTACACCTTGTAACAGAAAAATTAGTCATTGTGGGCATTCGAAAACAAACGACCCATTTATTACAAGGACATAAACTAATATGTTTAGATTTATGCAGCCACATGTCATTTAAAAATAGACTTAAGAAGGCTTGTATTTGGAAGACAAATTTATGGTCACATTAGGAAACGAGTTTTTATTTTGTATGGTGTAAATAGCAAAATAACTTCAGTAATGCTTCACATCTCATGTTAAATAGTAAGTGTTGAACAACAAAGTTGAAATGGAAAAAAAATGGGTTGTATGTCACATGTTAAAGAAAGTTATGAAATGACTTTATTTAGGGTTACCTTTGTTTGCATACCAAATAAATACACTAATACCAAAAAAAATCAATTCATACAACGACAGTCATTAAAAAAATGAGCATGGCAGGATACTCGCACTGCCTAACGTTTACATTTATAATTGTCTTTATTTGGCTAGTTGGGACGCGAGAAAAAAATGACTGATGATATATCGGAGATAGAACATGGAAAAAAATGCTAGAAACTATTCTAGCTAAATAGTAAAACCACACAATTGAACACACATGCAGACAAACGGTGGACTTACTATACATGATTTCATCATTGTTAAATGAGCTAGTCCTTTGTTATTGAATACATGCGCATATATAAATCATAGAAAACGCTCCGATACTATACAATACAAAGTCTTAATTTACATAAAACTGAGTAGGTACCATGTGCAAACAGTTTAGAAACAAGCTATGATGAACACACTCACCAAAATCAGACACGCGGGAAATTTGTATTTGATTTTTTTTTTTAATGCAGATAAGACCGCGATGACACTCTTTGGCATCAACATTTCCCAGCATGCCCCTCTGCTGGCTCAAAACATCGCTTTTGTCAAATAACAAACATCTTAAATCTCATGTTTGCAGGCCAAGAAGGAAAAAAATAATAATACAAATAACACACTCACAACACATGTTAAAATATGATGCTAATGACAGCTACTCGGAGTCAAGTCTACTAAAAAGACCTAATTTTAAATAGTGTCATAATTAGCAAAGATTAAATAAATATGCACTTTTCCCCAAAACTTACTAAGTACTTATTCTTGGATCATTACTGAAGCGTACAGTTACTGTGGTAATAAATTGTGTGATCATTAGCACAAAATCATTTTGTCTCTATTTGCATTAGAGCGCTCAAAACTATAAAGTACAGAAATAAATACAGGACATAATATAAGGCAAGGGGGGGGGGTGTGTGTGTGACAACCAAGTCAGCTGTGTATGGCTTGTCTATGTAACGCGTTGTGTATGTTCACAATGACTTACGTTGAAAAAAGGCACTACTGAAATACATTAAAAATGTCCATCCATTCTGGTTAATGTCGGGATAGGTCGGGAAATTAAAGGCACAAGATACACACAACAATATATAAATATGTACACCACATAGGATAGGGCAATGGCAAATGATGCACAACGTTATCTTATTAGCTCAAATTTATTTCTACAATATCAATAATTTTGCTTAGTACTGCTTTCTTATTTGAGGACAGTCTGATTTGAACTGTTCAATCATTTAGCCCCTGAGCACACAATCCATTTAATCAGCAAAATAGTGAGATAGTAATAGGAATTGTCGTTTCAGTGTCAAAATTTGATTTTAGGGAGGAAACTAATGATGGCTAAAAGTAAGTGAGACAATGTTTTTATTTTTTTTACTTTAAGGGTTATTGTTAGCATTTCAATTTCAGATTTATATTCAAATAGTGGAGGTCCAATGTTACTTGACATAAATGTCACAATTGCTTGGCATTACAGTAGAACGAACACTGATGAGAGAGTCTGACTTAGCTACAAATTTCGGGTAGCTACGTAGGAATTAAATTATATTGACTTCCAGTTTTTCAATGATTTTGAGGCATGTTTTTCCCGGAAAGCTTTGAAAAACTAAGTAATTAATTTTTGAGGCAGCATAGCAATAACAACAAAGAAGCAAGCAAAAAAAAAAAAAAAGCATCCAGCTTCTATGATCTCAATAAGAGGACAGAAAATTCACATAAACGGAAATTTCAAGTGTTACTGGAATAATAATAATTAGACAGTTGAGCTTTGCGCTAATCCCAAAATCCATTCAAGCACTCTAAAAGTTGTAGTTTCCAGTTTCCTGCTTCACATAGACAAGAAAGAGTTTCGGGCGATCATTTCAAGCGTACTTATTAGCTGAGAGAGACTGCAATGTAACTTAAAAAAAACATGTAATGACATTCAAAAAAGTTTCCTGGTCATCCCAGCTTCACAACGGACGTTAAAACACAAACCCACACGCCGTGTATATTGTACATGCAAGTTTCGCACACTCAACATGCAGCTCCGCTTCCGCAAGTCTCTCCAACGGCTTTGGTGTTTTCACGACGAACAACAAAAGCATTTAAGTAGTTTAAATCTTGTCAGCCGTTTGATAATCAAAGGCAAAATGTTGCAAAAAAATAAAAGCTTATAAAGCAAAACAGTTATACAGCGAAATCATTTTTGTTCCCTTTTAAATGTTTTGGGGAAGGAAAGGCTGGAGTCTAGAAGTTATTCTATTCTAAAGGCACTTAAAAGAAGACAGATTAAAGGTAGAGATGATCAAGTATGCGGTTCATCAATTTGCTTCCTTCCAGTGACCTGCCGCGAGCCGCAAAAAAAAGTCAGTCACTCAAGTTTCCAGCATCCCTTAAGCAGGATTTCCCTTTGGCCTCTTCTTTACTATGTTGCTTCAAATGCAAACTGTCAGGTGGAAGAGGTGACCGCAATTTTGAAAAAAAAAAAAAAAAAATGTTATATAAAATCAGGAAAAAGGTTGGCCTCCTGGCTGGCCGGCTTGTGAGAAACGCCTCAAAAACGCTTAAAGTCTGTTGGAATCCTGCTGGGATGCCGCCGTCGCACTGTGGGCCGGCTTTACCGTCACCGAGACGACGAGCCGGTTCCTATTGGCGAGCGGTGGCGGTCCCTCCAGGTTTGTGACGTGCACAGACGTCAGGCCGCTGTGCGACACGGAGCGCCTGGCGTGACAGGCCTGCGAAGAGGGACGCCATTGGTGCCCGTCGCCCCTTTCGTGACAAAGGCCCGTTTTGGTGGAGGATCCGGCACTGGCGCTGGGCACCATGCTGCCGCTCGCCGCCGCGCTCGGCACCATGCTGGCGATTTCGTCGGTGGGTGAGCGTCCGATGCTGCCGTCCACTTGCGCTCGGATCTCCGGGGACACGGACAGCTGGTACTGAGGCACGGGGCCGCTGTCGCCGCATTTGGGGTAAAGGAAGGTCTTCATCTGCCCTTTCCCCTTGACGTTGACGGTGCCGCGGTAGTCGAAGTCGTAGTCCATGGCGCTGAGCACGCAGTAGCTCTCCTCGCTGACCTGGACGCGGCACTCCACACCTGTGGTGTCCATGCGAGAGGCGATGTTAACCGTGTCTCCCCAGATGTCGTACAAGAGTTTGGTGGTGCCGATGACGCCGGCGGTGAGGGGGCCGTGGTTGAAGCCGATGCGGAGCTTAAAGCCGAAGCCCAGCATGTTCTTGTTGAAGTCGTCCACCACGCGCATCATTTCCTGGGCGAAGTCGAAGAGGGCGCGCAGGTGAGCGTGAGGATGGGCGGCGTCGGCGCACTGCTGAGCGTTAAGGCCCGCCGCCGCCATGTACGTGGCGCCGATGGTCTTGATCTTTTCGATATTGGCGAAGGCGGGCATCCGCAGCAGCTCGTCAAAGTCGCCGATCAGCTCATTGAGGACCCGGTAGCACTCCTTGCCGCCTTCGTAGCTCTCTTCGTAAAACTCGCTGAAGTTGACGATGCTGGCGAAGATGACGCCTACGTTGTCGTGGTTCTTGGAGTAGCTCTGCGTGACCTTCAGCTGCTCCGCCACGTGGATGGGGATGATGTTGCGCAGCAGCCAGTCAGCCTGGTCCCTCATGTTCTGGATCTTGATGCGGTGCTGGTCGGCCTCCACGTTGCCGTGGTAATGGAGACGATAACTCACCTCCAATTCCCGGTTGAGGAACCAGACGAGGAGGAGGAGCAGGAAAAAGGCCACGCAGGCCTCGGGGCCCAGCAGATCTTTGGCTTCGGCATCGCCGTCAGCCTGCCACTCGGATTTGACAGCTGAGCTGTTGCTGCTGTTGCCCTGGTTGTCTGACCTGCAGGAAAGATAACGCACTATTTACCATGAAACTTAAATTCTACAATTTGGTCCTTAAAGAGCAATTTCAATACGTGTCGCTAGTCAGTTGCAGGGCACAAGACAACCATTCACGCTCACATTCAACAAGTAATTGAGAGACTTTAATTATCATACTTTGATGTGGGGAAAAAAGCAAGAGTGGCCAGAGAAAATTTATGCAAGCATGCATGTACCACAAAGGAGGACGTGAGCCCAGATTCAAACCCAGAAAAGGCACACGTGCTACCCAATATGAATGTAAAAAAAAAATTTAAAAAAAGAAAACTTACCAGAAAAAAAGATTTGCAGCCACTCTAGAGGAAATAAAACATACATATAAATTACAGATAAAATATTTGTTGTTTATTGTTGTGCCTTTTTGTTATTGTTGATGACTGACAGTCATTTTTAATTAATATGATTGCACTTTCCATATCCTTTTGTATTATAATGAATTTACTTTTTCAGAAAAATGCTCAGTTTTCAATAAGTCGTATCATGTCAATCTCAGCTTATTATTTTTATAAACAAAAAATTACTTAATTCATTAGACATTCTTTAAATGAATTGGTTTGTGAATTTTATTGTGCATATCATCCCAATCGGCCTCCAGAAATCCGTATCAGTCGTATCCAATTTACGACATGCTAAATCAGTGCACGGTTGACTTTCAAATTTTGGCAAACTTTGCCTTACCTGCAGGGAGACGTGAATAGCATCGAAAGAAGCGCCAGTCCAACCAGAGTTGCTAAGCTCGAGCGCATCCAGTAGCTCAGCTGGCAAGAGTTACAGAACTGAATGATAGCAATTATGACAGCGCAGCAGATGAACATAGTGAACTGGAAGAGACAAAAAAGAGAGAAGGATGATTTGAATTTGACTCGTGATGACGACGCACCTGCCAAGTGCGAGAAAATAATAACGACAACACTGTTCTGCTCCACCTGAATGGAGTGAAGCATATCACAAGTGACGTGGGAGAAGACAGCCAGAGCAGGCAGCGACACCGTGACAGCACCAATGAGGTGACGCGGCATCCAACCCGACACGGCTTTCATCAGCGCTCGTGTGCACTTCAGAGCACCGTCCAGATAGAATGCCACACTGGGAAACGAAACAACGGCATTTGAATGTGGCAAACCATTTCGGTCTCTCAAGAAATCAATCAATCTACCAAGTAATTCCTCAGATTTTCTATTAAACAGCTGTTAATAGCTGCTTTGTAGCAATTATTTTGCCTACAATAATGAAAAGCATCTCAAAAAGCGAGATTTGTTTTGGTCAACCTGAAATGTCGTTCTAAAAGAATCTGCAAGCATTTAAACCCACATACTTCCTGTTCCTCATTCAGTAAATGCGTTTTCTCACCGTATAGCAAACAAGAGCGCCAGGGCCTCTAGCAAGGCAGCCACGGCGGTCACGATGAGAGCCGGTGTTGGTAGACTCAGCTGCGAGACGACAGGGCGAAGGAAGCAGGCCAGCGACAAGGCCAGAAACACCAACGAGCACAGCAGCATGTCCAGGAAAGAACTGAATGTCGGGCTGGCCAAGGTCTGCACCGATGCGTGTGCCTCCACCTGGAAGGTGAAGAACACACCCGATCCAATCAGAACATCAAGTCAGTGAGAATTGTTCCTGCAGATTCACACATTGGACTTGTGCAGTAAAAGTGCAATTCTGATGCACACCAGCAGAGAGCACTGCACTCTCACAATGAAATTGCTGCACTTGCCGATGTCCTGCGGGATATTTCCCTGCCGCAGTCTTGAGAGCACAAAAGGACACAATGCCACTGCCAAACACAATCTGAAGAAACACGCAGCATTTTGACACAATCGGGGCTTACAATATAGAGAATAAAAAAAAGGCATTGGGAGTCCTCAGTCCAAGGACAACAATGTAAAGCGCACACATATAAACATGATTCCATGAAGCATACTCCCAAAAAATAGACTATGGACAGCCAAAGTGTTGGGCAGCACAAGTGATTTCCAAGGTGCACATATTTAAAAGGGTGTGAATGCCTCAGCAGCGGAAGTTAAATTAAAAAAAAGAAATTCTCTATCTTAAACGCACCTGGACAGTGTTTGCACATTTTCGATTATCTTTGCGCATTGACTAATGGCTGGCTTTAAATGTGCTTTGTTGTTGTTGTTTTTTTTGGAGCCAATGGAAGAGGAATGTGGTACAGAAACAGTTTAGAGACGGCTGCTCTGTGGTATCCCATTCAATATTTATTGTTGCTATTCAAATTAGACTGGAAGGACTAAAAAAAAAAATCTTCAAGGTATGACGTGTATTTGGGTCCTTCCTTCTTAAATGTACGTAGTTCTAGCATTATAACAAACGTTTCAAACCCACAAAATTGGTATGCATAAAATATTTTAAAAACCCTGCACATATCGTCGTGTCTCTGTAGATGTCTGTGCCTTCAAGAGGCGGGCCCTTGTGTGCTGCTATGTGACTGGTGACAGCATGTGAGTGTTTGAGCGAGAGCTGTGGCTGACAGCAGCTTTTGTGTGCGGGTGAGTTTTTGTTAAGCTTTTCTCCCAGAGGTCAATAAACAGCCAAGAAGTGAATTGACGATTGTGGCTCTCCTTGCCCACGTACGACGGCAAAGCAGAACACAAATATGTTATCAAAACCGATATGTGCATAACAGGGCTGTGAATGTTATTTATTTATTTTTCCAATTGTCAGTTATTCACTGAAAAACTCCCCATTTGTTGTTATATGCTCAAGCCAAAGGAATAAAAGTATTACTTTGGCGCCATCTCATGGCATCTTGGTGTGATTGAACTATGTTGAAGTGAAATGGAACTCTTCATGTCGGCAAACCCACCATCGTGGCATCTGTTGGCAATTTTATAAATTTATGGGGTTTGCAGATTTTTACTATTCGCCACAGCAAGCGAATGCAGTATAGCAGGTGGAAACTGAACCAAAAATCCCCCAAAACAGCTCTGGTGAAATTACAAGCATTTGTTAAAATAATCTAATAGTCGTGTGTCCTGAGATGACCTTAGCAGCGTAACAAACGCACCTCCTCTTGGTAGCTTATCTGGTAGGCAGACTCCAGGCTCTTATCCAGGAAAGTGAGGCACAGTTTGTTAATGGGCGGCCTGTAGAAATAGTCCTTCATCAGGCTGTCAAAGAAAGACAAGTGCAAATTATCTCCATGAGGGAGCAAAGTGACCGCGATAACGTGCAGTTCTTAAATAGCCTCGGAGGATTCTTGGCCGTCCTCACCTGTCCCCTTTAATGACGTCCACAAAGTGGGCGTCGCTTCTCTCCCGGAAGTTCTTGGAGCGCAGCGGGATGAGCGCCGAGTGGTCCATTCCCAAAGCCCCGCCCGCCCACGTCTTCTTCTCCTTCTCCTGCAGCATCTCGCACAGTGACGTTTGGCTGTTGTTCAGAGGTTCTAGCCGGGGACTCAGCAGGCCGTTCAGAGCTTTTGGGCCGCAGCCCGCGGCAGCCCCCGCCGAACCCTTCAAACCCAAAATGTCCTGAGGAGACACATTAGAAGCACCGCTATGAGGTCTTCCTCACAATAAACAATTAAATTAGCAGGCTAACCTTTCCGTTACTGGTCTTGTGCTCTTTGTGGCAGCCGTGATTGACGTCACCTTCCTCCAGCTCCTTCTCATCGCCTGATGTGAGGACGACGCTGCAGGATGGACACGGAGGCTGCAGAGGAAAGCCAAGAGGGCTTTTATTTGCAATAACTTAAAGTTTAATTACAATAATTTGGGAAACAGGACCGAGCCAAGATATTAACTTCCCCAGTCCACGTTGAAATCTTCTCAGATAAAAAGGCTGCACAAAGGAGTAAAACAGACTTTTAGCGTTCCAGAGGCCTGCGGAAGATTTGAATGAATGATGTAGCTTCTGGTGGACCATGTGACTTGTGGCTTGTCATTTTTGGAAGAAGCCGCAACTTTTTTCCGGCTCAAGGTAGTTAATTTAAACGAGTACAATTTGCAATCATTGAAATGTGCAGGCGGGATAATTTGCTTGCTAAAACAAGTCTTTCACTTTTAATATTACGGCGCATTTGGACATTTTATTTCCTCGTCACGCAAGCGGCACCGATTTTCTTTTCTGCGATCGGAAAAGGGCGACGATTTGAATGTTTTTGGGAACCATTCATTTATTCAAGTGGACGACTATCAGATGCACGGCAGCTGTGAGAGTGGCGGCCACTATTTGTGGAAATATTCTATTTGGATGAGATATGCAGAGAAAGACGGACAACTAATGTATTGCAATGAAAATGTCAGCATCCACGACATTGGAGGTTTAGATGCAGATAGTGCTTGAACATCCCCGTGTGTGAGCTTTGAGCTCAGGTCCTAAAGAGGACGAAAAATAAATAAATAAAAAACGCCATAAAGGGATGGTGGAGGTCATTACGGCTTGAGAAGGACTTTCCTTTTCCCAGCATGCCTCAACTCATTAAAGCCATTAAGGGGGCCCCCCTACTGACTCCACAAGCACGTCGTCCTCCGCCCTGCTCTGATAACACCCCCCCCTTTTTTTTTTCTTTCCTTCCCAGTGATGCGTACCTCTGAATGCTGGTGTGTCAGAGAATTGAAACGAAGCACTGCGGGAGTGCGCACAAGCGCAGGGGTGAATATTAAGAGCAAGTGTTCCCAGCTCCCTTTTTTTGGAGATTTCGCTCTCGGGATACAAATAAGAAAGATTTTGGAGATGTTGCGGACGAGCGAGATGCGCTCAGGCTCGTTATGGCATCGATGGCTTGCAAAATATAAATAATGTCCGTTCCCCAAGATCCTCCCAATCTTTGCATTAGGTGGACACTGTCCTCGGCAATCATGTTTCCAATTTTCACGATGAAGTCATTTACCGACTCAAATGAAGACTGCTGCTGAGGTAATCATGCTAAATTGCTCTTGGCTTGCAGCTTACAAAATCATTTGGTGGCACAGAACGAACATGCTAATGGAAATGGCAAAAGGCTACAGTTTCCATTTCTTGCTCAGTCCCCTGAAGGCAAGAGAATTGTGTATGCAAACATTATTAAAGCCTCTGCAACACCCACATAAGCAAAAACAACTCGATGCATATCGAAGAAGACCGTAAGAGTACATGCAGCTTCAGTATTGCGCTTCAGACAAAGAAAACATTTTTTTTATTATTTTTTTAAACCTCACTCACCAGGGGAAGGCTGGAGGCTGACGGTGCTCCATCAGGGGGGTGCGCTCCCTGCGAACAGCAATTCAAGTCGGCGTGCTCAGAGGACAACAAGGCCGACTGGGAGCAGCTACAAGGAGGGGGCTTCTCCAGTTTCCTTCCAGAAATCAGGTAGGTCCTCAGGCCTAGAATGTTCCACATGAAGAGATGTAGTGATTTGACAGTGCACTTCATATAATACAAAAAAAAAGATAAAAAAAAAAAAAGAAGCATCCCTGTTTTATGCCTTCTTATATCATCACACAGGATATTGATGCAGCTGTTGGCCCAATGCCATTTTGTATGTGAGGCACATAAGCATGCAACAAAGTCTAGAAATATACAGACTGACTCCAACTGTAAGCCCACCCACCATCAGTTTATCACCATTTGTTGGATATGACTCACAACAACTACTGATGCTGTCATGGATGGAAAAGCAAGTGTGATCGATGTCATTATTGAAAGCATTTATTTTAGTACCGCAACTGACCTGTGAGAGGCAGCATTGAGCCAAATGGCAAATTTTCAGAGGCAATTTTTGTCGTGTGCCCATTTCGCAAGTAGGTTCATCACATGCATGAAGGCTGATTCGAGGGCCGGACTACAATCCACCTCCGGCCTTTGTTAATCGAACCCCAAAAATGGACATCCGGCCGGGCTGGACTGGAATGACCGTGAGATTTTCAGGCGTGGAGGGCCAAATATTTGAACACCTGTGTCGTCCCGGCCGATCGGCATACCATCATTTCCGTCACTCGTATGAGGCATGCCCATATGCATTTGTGTCAAACACCCGGCCCAAACGTTCCTCGAATCACCTTCCAACTTTGTGAGAATCGTTTGGGCAAGCTCGTTTTCAACCCACTTACACATTCAGAATGAATTCAAACGAAGTCGTGAGTAACGCTCTTTAAGTCGCAATTTCAAAAGCATCTGACGTCACCTCACAGAAGCTCATTTTCACAGGTACACTCCAAAGTCTTACAGGAAGTGTTCCCAGAAGGAAAGAACAGGAAGCTGTTTTATAGTCGCTGCAAAATGTCATTTTTGTACTCCAATTAGCAGAGCTTCGCAATCAAAAGTTATAGCTGACATAGTGTGCGTTTTTTTTTTTTTCTCATCTCTCAATAATGACCTCGTTTTAGGGGACCTTTGGTTACAGAAAGACTCACAGTCTCGACATACTTTATAGCCAGAGGAAACACAAACTGGCTATCTTACAAAGTCACGCCTACGTACGCAGGCCTGCGCAACTCCTCAGATGAGCAAGGAAGCAAGAGGAAGATACACAAGCAACAATGAGACGCCCACAGAAGCGCTTCTTCCTCCAACCACCTACACATCTCATTAACCCCGCAGCGAGAGGGGGCGTGCTGTGGAAGCGCGGCGTTGCTGAAGACGGGTCGATATCCAAGAGGATGCCGATTCAAGGGGTGAAGAAGGTAAAGGGCGGCACCCGAAAGAATTTTTCCTGCACTTGTTTTTAGTTCTCGGGTAAGACGGTGAACAATCTTTTTTTTTTTAATTATACCCGATTCACAACTCTGAGATGTTTTTTCCACTCGATGGACCACACTGGGTGGATTCGAGTCTGGGAAAGAAGTTGTGTTTGTTTTAAAAATATATAATCCTACGTAAACTATGTGAGTCACATTTTGACACCAACAGTCACAATAGAAGCAAATTATATAAAGTGTGAAACCTTGCAATGTAATAAAACTGCATAAAATGGGCTGAGAGGAGAAAAAGCAATCGTAATCTTCAGTAATAACTTTGATTCTTTCCAATTATTTAATAGCAACAACATATTATGGGATGGAAGGGTGAAAAAAAATGAATCAGTGAACAGATTTTTATTCAACTCCAATCGGTTGCGTTACCTTGAATGACTCGACTTGCCATTTTTGTGTACTCAAATGTTCATGTCCTCAGATTTGACAGAAAAACAATTTGAGAGCGACTTTTTTGGAAGTCAGACATCCTCCATTTGAAAAGTGTTTCAAATTTTCAAACGCTCCTGCTTTTTCTTTCGCTCAAGTACTCTGACTAACTGACTAACACTGAGCTCTCCGAGTTTGCATTTTTTTCTTCACAAAGAAGCGACCAAAAAGCGTCCATTTTTCTTGACCGGCTTTGTTCCATTGACCTCATCGTACCGACAGCCGTCTTTCTGCAAATGACTGTTAGTTATTCTCAAGAGCTTCTATGCCACAGGTTACGCAAGTTCATCTGCATGCGTCCCGTCTACCAGAGGACAATCTCTCGTATTTACAACCCACGGGGCGGCAGCTGCAATTGCAATGCTGTCAGGCGGTAAATTGTGGCTCTGATAAACTGCTCTGAATAGCAGTGGTAAGATGTTGTGCATTTCCTGCGGGTATAATGTCATGTGAATACAAAGAGTGCCTCATGACAGTGCGCGGGGGGGGGAAAGGTCAACTTCATGCTGTTTGCTGGTATCGATCAATTCTGCGGATTTCCAGCCGAGCCTGTGTTGCAGGTACATTTTTGCAAATTTCCCCCCGTGACAACTGTGAGCTAATTGAAGAGCGGCGACCTTTGGGTTTTTATTGGACACAGAGTGCTGTTCTGGCAATAACGTGGGAACAATAGATAACCTTTTCCCTCGAACCTCCTCGTTCTCTGACAATGAGGCTCAGCGTGGCAAACAAGCATGTTGGCTACAACATCGTGATTTCCAAGGGCACGGTAAGCCTCATCGGACCGAGAAGGTAAAAAAAATTAAATAAAATGCTCTGCCATTTTTCTATGCCTGGAAGATTCATCACGGGGAACAGTTTGAAGGGGAAATTAAAAGTGAAGAAATTAAAGTTTACTCCAGGGACACATAAATCAATGTCACATCATAAATTTGATTCTATTTTAGAATTAGAATTAGAATTAGAAATCCCTTTATTGTCATTGTACTCAAGAGTGCAACGAGATTAGAGAGCTCCCCTCTCCAGTGCAATACAACAGTAATACAGACAAATATATAAATGAGATAAATAAGAGAGTGCAATGGTCATGTGACACAAGGCTCAGTCTCAAGCTAGTTCCTGAGAAATGGAAATCAAACCCATTGCCACACTGATGGCGCAGCATCATGAGCAGTTTGGTTTCAACATCTTTCTCAAAAACAACTTGACAAGACGAGAAGACAACCAACTCTAAAATACTAACTGCAAATATAATCATGAATCCAAGTTTGTTGTACAGGTGAGGGCATTTTCCCCCCTATATGTTTGAAGATTACCAAAAAAAAACCTCCTGCTTCTTTATCACACAACAACACCTTTTTTTTTCCTTTCATTTTATCTGAACAGCCGAAGCAGTGTATCCTGAGGAGATTCGTTCTAAAAGCAGAGGAGGACCAGAGGTCGGGGAAGCAGAGCTGACACAACTGCTTGAATCAGCACAAAAAACAAACAAACATGTCGTGCCCTAAATCATCTGATGCTGGTGGGCTTGTGCAACGGGGCCAGGTATGCTCACAGAACAGGTGGCATGGAGAAAAAGGAGCATCTGGCCAAGCACGGACGGGCATGGCATATATTGGACATCCTTTCCTTGCAAGGTGAGGAGCAGCAAGAATTATGACACGACGGCGCCGTGGCGCACAGCGGAAGAGAGATGAGATTGAAAGTATGTTTCGACACAACTGAGCAGTCACAGAGTGAGACGCGAGTGACAAAGTCAAATGACGCGGGGAAACGGTGGTAGCATTGCAAGAGGGAAAACGTCACACTGTCAGAAGGCATAAAAGATACATCAGCATTTTTCTGAAGAAATCACCATGGGGAGGAGGGCGGATGGGGGCTGTCATTTCTGATAGTGTACGAGTACAAGTCGTGTGGCGAGTCAAGTCTGAGCATTGACCTTCATCTTTAGAGCTCCTGCCAGGTCCAGCTTCATTTGTTCCGTGGAAGCACAATCACTCCCAAACTGTTGTTTTTTTTTTAATATATTGTTGTTGCATTAGAGCTGCTATTCAGTTTGGTGTCATCTAACGTCACCCTGTCAATAAAGCTCTTCTGATTGTGATGACAACACCAGTAGCAGTTGTCATGAACAGACGGACCTGGAACAATGGAGACACTTAACATCGTCCCCAAATCTTTAACCTCTCCCTGTCAGCCTTTTGCTCCGCTGACTTTATTCTCTCTCGGCTTCGTCACATCGGCTGCAGCTCACTGCTGTGTCTCTGCTTGTCAAATGCAACTGTGCTCCCTCTTCTTTGGTGTCTGACCCGATATCCAGTCACGGCGGGATCTTAAAGCGCTCTTCACTCTCAAGTATTGCCATGGCTGACATCATCCCGAAAACTCATTCCACTTGCTTGCTCAATCTCATTTGCCTTCGCCACTTGTGTGAAACTCCTCGCCTGCCGTGCACACGCTCCTGAATGTTAATGCAGCACCAACAATTTCCTCTCGCTCGTAATAGTCACCATCTGTGCAAACGGCCCAAGTCTGTAAGCAGCACTTGCTATTTGTTATTGAAATGGAAAGGTTACCAGCATTTGCTGGTGAGGCGTGTAACGACATACATTTTTCCAGTGGAGCCCAAAGAAATCCATAACTGCCAAATTATAAATGGAAAAGTGCAGTCTGTGGGGAATTCATTTTCAAATGACGAAGGCAGTTCCCACAAGGTAACAATTCAATTGTGAAATTAATGTCCCCGCAGGATTCTCAGCTATGCCGCAACGTGAACCCGCCTTCGTCGATCACGAACTGACATCAATTTTGCAGTAGCAACGTCATAATTACAGTAAATATGTACATACGTGATTAAAGTGCAAGTGCCGAAGTAACTGCTGGTGCTTTCTCGTGTATACGTGATATGATATTCCCCCAAAAAAAGGCATATTTACAAAAAAATATTTGCACGAAAAACACTTTTATGCCAAAAAAATAAATAAATGAAAAATAAAACATTGTTTTGTTCTGGCTCAGAAGAGGACTGTCGCATGCATCTTCATAAGACATTGAGATGCAACTCATGCACAAGTGTGACAGCAGCGTTTTTTTTTTTTTTCCCCCACTTATTAGCTGACTGATGAAGGCGAATGATCTGTCAATAGTCAACACACAAGCAAAAAGTCACCCCGGCCGCAAGTTCCTCCTGTATCTTCCCCTCGAGTGTCACATACCGTGCGTATTCAACACATTGACTGATGGTGGCTAATGACGACGTTCGGGATCTTCTGCTAAATATAACGCACAGCAATACAGCAGGCGACACGTCTGCACTTTTCGGCATTGGCATCCTATTAAAAGAAGAACAGATTGATTGAAATAGATGCACCCGGGTTTGGCTTTCTGTTTGTATTCAGCTGTGCGTTCTTGGGTCTTTTTCATGCCTTTGAATTTCTTGTCGATTTGCAAAATTGCCGTTTGAGCCATGTGTCATCCGGACGCATTTCCTGTTAAAGCTGATATATTTTTTTTTTAGGCATGTGATAAACTTTGCCTAACAGCTAGGCTGCTTTCATTGGCACAAACGCTCCTTTGTACCTGCCTTGCACACACACCTACCCTCCCGGTCCCCCCGCCCCACCACCACCACAGCAGTAAACACACTAAGCCTTTATTAATAAACGCCCACGGGGCAGTTAGGGGGAAAATTGGTGTCTGCTACCTTATTTGTTCGGTAGGGAAAAAAAATGAACCACAAGACTCGCACAATTATGAAGGTGACCTCTAATTTCGTGAGCTCTTTGTTTGGCTAAAAAGTTCATTCCAGTCATAATTGACGGTCATATCGTTTAATCGTAAAAACCCAAATTACATTATCCACTTTGGTTGTACATGACACGGGCTCTATCAATGATGCTCTTGAAGGAAAAGAATGTTTAGTTTGATGCCGTCAGAAAGGTCTTCATGTTTATTTCCGTGTGTAAGACGCATCAAATGCAGCCAAGTAAGTCACGACGTGCGTGAAAGTGACAAAAGGTTAGGCAATGACCTCTGCCGGGAATAAATCAGGTCCTTGGCGCGCACATGCGGCCAGTATGTCAGTAACGGTCTTAAGACATGACAGCTCGGGGCTACGAGCTGATTGGATGGACGAGCAGCTGACAGCTAGAAGGGGACACAAGGGGGGCCGTTCCATGCTGTTAACCTGTCACAAATATTTTGTTTATTTCCAAGTGAGGCCACGGCAGTCACCAAGAAACATCATAATAAACGGCGGCAAACACGGCAAGCAGTTTCCCGGTGTCCGAGTCTTGTCGAATTAAGAGACTGTTTTCTAAATGTGCCGGTTGATATGAGGAAAGCTCCGCAACGACCCCGGTGTGATGAACAGCAGATATATTATCAAGGTTTCAAGGTTTGAATTTTAGTTTCATGATTATCTCAACCAGGTATGTGAGCTTTCACAACATCAGAATAAAAAAAAAAAAACGGATACGGTGGGACACAATAACACAGAACGAGCGCCAAGTGGGTGAAAGGCTTCAAAAACCGCCAAACAAACAAACAAAAATGTTTTTCAACAAAATAATTTACGGCAAAAAAAAACACACACTTTGCAAACTCCATCAGTCGATCCGTGCCTGGCGAGTGCACAAGTGGGCGTCATGGTGGACCAACTCCCTCCACCCCCTTTCATCTGCCCTCATTCATAATTCACCGAGCCATTTATCACACACGCACGCACGCACGCTCTTCCTGCCGTGCACATTAATGAGTCACAGTAGCTGCAAACATTGGCAGGGTGGGGCTGCATTGCCGGCGTGGGGGTTGGCATCTGAGTGCAAAATGTAAGTGAATGCACGCAGGTGAGTGAGTGGGCGCTGGGCTTCTATGGATGCGTGCGCGTGTCAGCTCAAGAGCGAGCGCTATCCATCAGCATCAGTAAAAGCTACCGCGTGTGTATGTGTACGCTGACATTTTCTGCGCCCTTGATCACAAAAGGAGAAAAGCTTCGGCTGCGTCAATGAGTCATGACAGCGATTTATCTGGCGAGCATCTTGAAGGCCGTGAGGTGAGCTCGGCGACATGTACAGCTCAACTAACGCCGTCTGAGAAGCTGGCAGCCGCAAGTGTCAAATGCACCGGCGAGATAGCGACATCGGGTAAAGGAAGACGCACATTTGGTGACAATTCTTTGACCATATTCCACAAGCGCTGCAGGGATACTTTTGAGGCATTCTGTGGTCTTGAATGATCCGTCAAAATGCCCGACAACCGCTTTCGTAAAGACAAAGTACTCAACTGTATTGTGTTACAACTTTCTATTAAATGTCTTACCACTTACTAGATATCTGCAGTTGAATAAATAAACACCTCCAACCCCTATTTGCTCTCCAATTGATTTACAGCTCTGTATTAAATATCAAAATTCAAACTGGACAGAAAGAAAACCGGCAGTATCTGGTCACGCACAAATGCACCTCGTGCCTTTCAATGAATAAAGTCATCCTGCCTCTTTTCCCCGCGTAAGAGCTGTGTCCTTTCAGCTCCTTTAATTGTCCGTTGCCACAGCGATTAGCCTGGGCGGGCCCGGGACGCGATGCTGGATTAAAGAGTGTGTGTGTGTGTGTGTGCACGTGCGTGTGTGTGTGGCGAACGTATGAGGCAGGTGGCACGACGACCCTGAACATGATGAACCCGCATCAGAGTGGCCTGATCCATCTCCCGTCAAAGTCTGCACTGTACATCTGCTTCTTCTCTCTCCATATAACAGCAATCAATCACACTTGCCTCTCCTCGATTTGGATTTTCATTCATCTCTGTCCACGGAGGATTTAGCGATGGCAGGAATACATACGAGCGCTTATGCAAACGTGACAGGAGACTTTGTGCATGCGATCAAGAGCAAGAGCGGTCACCATTTTCTTGACGCAATCACACATCCAGATGGAACGAGCGCTCAGCTACAGAGAGTCCGAAACGTAGGCGGAAGAACACAATATTTATTTCATGACCATGGTAATTCACAAGCTAATGAGCACTACATCAAAACCGGTACTTAAGTGTCATGTACAAATGAGTCAACATAGTCGTAAAAAAATACAGTTTTTTTTTTTTTTACGCACAGAATTTATTTATTGTTCATAATTCCATAGACGTGCGTAGTTTAGAAATTGCTACGGATTCAAATAGTTGCCAAAAATAATTCATCTTAATCTTAATCTTCTTCCTTTCGATCAAAACAACTGCCTTAAAACATGAGTTCAAAGTGATCTCTTTAAAACTATAGTGGTAGTCAGAGGCCCTCTAAAACTCCATTTTTAGAACGCTACATATCTGAAGACGTAAAACGTAAATAGAGTGACTCGATCTTCGTATCGTTCATGTGCTGCATTTGTTCGGAAGGTTTGTCGCCTCTTATCAGACGGACAGCGGTGGTGGTGTGGGGTGGGGGGGCGGGGTTGATGAGGGGGGGGGGTCACCTTCTATGTCACATTCGATAAAGACAGGCCACGTCAACATCGAGCCGATACTCCCGCTGGGCGAGGTCTGCATCGATACAAGACTGCTCAGCGGGGAGCTCACCAAGCAATTCAAACGTGATTCTAATTGTCCGCTCTTGATCTTGACAAATCCCAACATCCTCTGATTGCAAATCTTTTCCGATACAAACAACCGGCCCCTCTCTTGCGCGGCCCGCCAGAAAAAGAACAGGTAGTCCAATCTGCTGAGTAACAGTGCGACACTGCAGCAGGACTAAATGACTGCAGCTCTATAAATCCACCTCATCGTCACACTGTGTAGCGCTTTGCCATAATGGCTCCATGCGTGTTTATGGAGCGTGACCAGGCATCCTAAAGAAGCGCATACTGTACTTTGGCCGAAGGACCCCAACAAACAACGGCCGCGCAAACGCATAGCATGCAATATTAAACGCTTGATCGGCCCCAGTAATGTTTCATGGGGCGGAGCGTGGCGGCTGCAGGTTACGAAATATTTGCGATGAGCAACAATATGCACGACAGTCGGATACGGCACATTCCCGTGTGAAGAATCAGACCATTTCCAAATACACCAATCATCACTTCAGAGCATTACTCAACTATCGAAGCGCAGTCGTCCAAAAGGCTGTGTCACCAAAAGGAATCTTAATAGTAGACTGACGACAGTGGGATCCAGAAATAGCTCATTTTGCTATAATGGAAAAGCATCGGGAACAGAGCCATGTAGAGGAAAACAAAGGTTTAATTGTCACACTCCCAGTTTCCCCAGACTGGGGTTGGGATAAATTGTTTTTATTCTCAATCGGACATTGTAGAAGCCATAGAAAAGTTTATGTTCAGGGTTCGTCCACACTGCATTTTGGTGAGTATCGCCAAGCAGGCCTCATAAATCTGTGCCAAGTAACCAATTATAGAGAGAGCGATCCAACAATATGCATGAAGGACTGACAGAACATGCTAATGGAGAACAATTAACAGGTTAGGGGAACGAATCATGGTATGTGTCCCAAAAAGGAAAAAAATAAATAAATTAGAGTGAAAAGACACGATTATTTCCTCTTACGTAGGCAAAGACAAAATTCAAGGTTATTGGTCCGGCAACTGACGACCTTGTAATAATCTCTGAAAAGCTCTCTGATCATAAATAAACATCAGCTCAGCATCCTGATCGGCAATCAATGTGATTTGATGTCATTAAAAGAGTTGCCAGGCGTGTCGCAGGCGGAGTGTTTGGGGGTCACCGGAACGCGACAACTGCTATAGCGTTAATCCCCGTTCTTATGAAGATGACGGGATCTTGTCTAATTAGTGACCTCACGGAGAGGAGGAGGGGAAATACCGTACTCGACACAACTTCGTCAGCAGTGAAGCCGGCAAAGGTCACGCTTTTAATTTCAAAGGGAATGTGAGAAGATCACGCTCTACCGTGAGGCGAGTCGTGCACACAACACCAGTCACAAAAGAGTTGGGCAAATGATATCAAAAAGATGACAAGAGCTGCCGAACGGAATGAAAATCATTATCAGATTACGTCATTTGGTTGAGGAAGTTTTGTTTTGTGAAAGTGAGAAACAAAACTGGCCTCTTACCTGAAGCATTGTACGTACTGTGCTCTGCTCAGCACGACTCAATTTATGATTAACACATTTCTAAAAGGTAAAACTAGGCATACAAGGTACTAGTTCTACAACCAGCAGTTTTTTTTTTTCTTAGTTTTTCACAAGGTTTGTCACACCGCACTACAAACCAAACTAGCATTTTCAAACCATACAATGACGTGAAATGTGCATCTTGGAAGATGCAAAAAAAGAAAAATTTCTGACAATGCAGAAGAGTTCTGAAATAAATCATTACAAACCTCCAACACATTATAGCTTGTCCAGAAACAAAGATCAGATGCTCTTAATCGCTTTGACAGATTTCACCAATCCCACCCAAACAATTGAACGTCATCTGAAAACAAAACCTGCTTGGACGTCAAAGCTCTTTTTGGTCATCATCAAACAGGGTAACAAGTTCATCCTGACAGTTTTTTTTCCCTTGACATGTGACATCAGTCTACATTAAGAACAAAGGAAGGACACAGATGTACACAACCGTGTCGACTTACTTCCCCAAGAAACTGAGTCATATTTAGTCCCTTTTCCACCGCGGACAAGACCTGGCCCAAACGGTGACACACAGGATACCGCACATTGGCTCTGTTACAGAACAGCTGTATTAGAAAATCACCACCACATTTGGTTCCAAAACTGCTAAACAATACATCATCAACAAAATGAGTTTTTTTATATAATAACTTGTGCTAAAGACACATATGAATGAAAATTTTCAGTTTGAATTATTTCCCACAATAATTAATGAGCTCAATGTTTCACAACAAAACTGGCTGAGACTGAGAGGAAGACGTGTTGTCAAACTGCGGCGAGTGACCACACTTCATGTCTCTGACCGTCCAACCACAGGCCCCAAGTCAACCTTCAACTGCCAACACGAGTGAAACTCAACCGACCACAAACGGTTGCATCTCGTTTTCTGCGATGGCGCGCCTCAAAAAGCCTTCAGTATTGTTCATGACAAAACGTCACACGAAAGGTATTGAATCAAAAGACTTAAAGTGACTTGTTGAGGTGGATCAATCAGTACGAGACAATGAAGTCAATGAAAACCAAGCATTAGCTTGCAAAGGCTGAATTTGGTTATAAATCTCTTTTACTTCTACGATTGGCGGGCCACCAAATCAGGATGTACGTGTCTCTCGCCCAAAAGTCAGCGGGATCAGTTCCAGCACACCCGTCACCCTAATGAGGATAAGTCGTGCAGAAAATGGATGCATTTCTTTTCCTGGATTCGTCTGAAGGTGCAGGCGCGCCAAATGAGGCTGCTGAGTGTAGGTCATTGTAATTTATGTCTCGGTGGGGAAAAGTGGGATCATTCACATGGGAATCTAATCCCGGCTGTAGCGCGACCTGAGGGATTTACGCCGACTGATGGAGACAGTGGATGGATTTTTAGTTTTTTTACGACACGTGAGAAAAACTCCCTCCAGACAGCCAGCTCGCTCACTGGCTCAGCAAATCTTTAGGGAGAGGATAAATCTTAAGATGGAAACAGAATATATGGTGGCGGAGAAAATGGGGATGTTGGTCGATTACACCATCCAATGCATTTATCCTCGGTCTAGAAGGGGGACGAAAAAAATGGTAGCAAGCGCAAAAAATTGTTGTTGCTCATTAATCTAAGAGATGATGGGAGATGGAGGACCATAAATCACTCGAGCAACCTGGCAAACAAAAGGCACTTTCACTCTGCGGCGTCATTGCAAACCGATGTCTACAATGACGGAGGCTAATTGGTGTTAATTTCATCATCAATGGGAATCCATGTCGAAATCCAAGGAAACAAATTGGGCAGAATCACCACATTAAAATTTAGAAGGGCAGCTATAACGTCCTCCTGGGTAATAACGGCTTGTACTGGAAAGCTTACAAAAAAAATCATTATTTAGAAAGAATGGGCCATCAAATATTCTCGTAATTTGGGGACAGTTAAGTTAAGATCGCGAGATGGAAGCAAAGCTTTAGTCACATGAATTCAGAACGGACACGTTGAGGGCGGTGATGACTGTCGTGAAACAAATCACCATGGACAGGACAAGGAAAAGGAAAATTCAGGACAATCAACAACAAGCTAAAACTTCAACCAACCTTTTAGCTGGTCTGCCACCACACTCTGTCCGATTCTTTCGTTGACCTGCCCGTCTTCGTGTCGGTAGCGGTCGTCCAGAAAGTTGGCGGTCGCTTGCGAAAGGTGGACCTTCCCGGCCACGCCCAGTTGCTCCATCAGGTTGGCCAAGTTGACGTCGTTGGACCAGACGTCAAACTTGAAGCGTTTCATCCCGAGGATGCCGCACAGGATGGTGCCGGTGTGGACGCCCACCCTCATGTTGACCATCTCCCTCTTCTCCTGGCAGAACTGTTCAATAGCCTGGATCATGCCCAGGCCCATTTCCACGCAGCAGTACGCATGGTCGGGCCGGGGTTCAGGACATCCAGCCACACAGTAGTAGCAGTCTCCAAGAGTGCTGATCTTCTCACAACCGGTCAGCTCGCACAGTCGATCAAAACGTCCAAACAAGTCATTGAGAAGCCCGACCAGTGCATGAGCAGATTTGTTGGCCGACATTTTTGTAAAGCCCACAATATCGGCAAAGAGGATGCTGACAGGCTCCATCCTTTTCATGTTGAAGGGTCTGAAGATGATCTGACCTCGAGGGATGGAGGTTTTCTTGCGTTTATTGTTCTTTGGGCTGGAGATGACAGCAACTGCTCCGCTTGTGGAGTATCGCTTCACAGAACTGTCGCCTAGGTCCTCGTCACCCTGCTTCATCAGTTCATCTGCCACGATTCTGGGCATGACAGAGTGGATCATTCTCTCCTTTAAGGCTTTCTCCACCTCCAGGTCCTTGCCGTGCATGATAGCTTGTCCCACCTTCAGGAAGGTGCTGCGTGACCGCACTTCAGACATGATGAACAGGTGAATACCAATGGCGTGTGCGCACAGGTGCAGCAGGGCTTTGGCTGGTCCCAACCAACGAAGGGTATCCAGGTCTTTCTCGGGGGTTAACATCAAATTACCAGACGTCTGGGTGAGATGGAACCAGCCCAAAATCTCAAAACAAACTGAGTATAGAAACCCGAGTAGGACAGAAGCAAAGAGGCGTACATGAAGAACGCTGTACAGCAACAGGAGAACTTCAATACAGAGCGAGAAGGTGCCAACAGGAGAGACACAGGCGGACCGGGCGCTACTCTCGACAATCTTTACGTAGGACAGGTTGTGTGCAGGCCCACTGAAATTATCGACAGCGAAAATATCAGTGACAGTCTCTGGATCTCTGAAGCTTGACGTCTGGATCTGAGGAGCCAGGGTCAGCATGAAGGTGACCACAATGAGCAACAGGGATGCTTGATTGTAGCAGCGAGAGTAGAACTTGGTAAAAGTTAGCAGGAAGAGGAGGAAGCAGAAAAGGAGAAAGGCTCCCGTGGGGATTAGAAAGACGATCCTGTTGCAGCGAGATGGGTTGGTAGCAAAGTAAAATCCCCAGAGGATAGTGGCAACAGACAAGTAAAAGAGCACATAGCGGAAACGTCGTTGCGTCTGAGGGAAACACCGTTCTCTGCATGCTTCCTCCAGGATAGCCGAGTCAAACTTCGGGTCCCAGAAGTGACCGGCAGACCTCTCGAAAAGCTGGGGGACCCTCCTTTGCGACCGGAAACTCTTGACCAATGTCCTCTTGACTGCCGACTCTCCGGAGCTACAGCTGGAGGAGATACTGTACTTGCAGTGTTTGGATCCCGCCATAAAGCCTCCCCCGATGGAGCCGAGCGGCCCGCCTCCGTGCTTGTGTTTGACACTGCTACCAATCCTCACTGAGACGCCCTCGCCACTCGAGTCACAGCTCACCTCTGTGTTGTGAGGCAGCAGTTGTTGACGTTGGGGGGATGCCATGTTGCTCTAACCAAATCCAAGGCTTCAAGAAAAATCCAAAGAGGAGGAAGGCAAACTATGGAGCCACAGTATTAGAACCCGTACAGCGATGATTGTTAGAGCTCTTCAAGGTGAAAAGGCAGATTGGAAAAAAAAAAAGGGAAGCCCAGTTAGCAGTGAGGACCTCGTGGAAACTTCAAGTGATGTAAGCAAGATTTTAACGACTTTATTGGTCCAACTGATATCAGTATGTACAGTCCATTAGTTTTGACGCATTGCACAGATCATCCTCTGCAGGAAAACACGATTCCTTTCATTGTTAAAGCATTTAAATAATAATTTCAGCTGTAATTTCCAATCTTTATGGAGCCAAGGCACGTATTTTAAGTCTGAAAATTTCACAGCACACCACCATACAAAAATGTCGCAAAAGTGGATAGGCATTTCCATTCCATACTTTCAGGAATCTAATAGAAGATAATTTGTTCTTTTGATTTGATTGCAGCTCCAGATCCAGTCAGATGGCGTCCGTCACAAAATGTCACAAAAAACATTTCAACTGGCCAGACATAACTTTGAGACTAATCAAATGGACTGAAGATGGTTGTATTCCGAGTTCTCTTTTCATGTGTCAACAGGAGATAAAAAATCCACTTATTTTCTTTTCGTTTCATGCAATTCAAGAACATCAAACAGTTCACTGTCCTGTCGTCCTGTTTGAAAAAAAAAAATAGTCATCCAATACATGACCTAATCATTATCAGTCCATCATCCCTGAAGTGAAGTTCTTGTTTGGTTTCCCAGCGAAAAGGCAGACGACGAAAAAAAGCCCTCCAGGGCAGAGTCGAGGGCTAATTAAAAGGTCCCCACAGCCTCTCCCGACCACATCACAGTCCCACGGGTCAAAACGGCACGACGCCGCCTTCATCCAGCCACTTTAATTCAATTGCTAAAGGTGATATTCATACCTGCGGTTCCACGCGGATTAGAAGGCGGCTGGCTTCAAATCAGATGTCTGCTTGTTCCGTCGTGAGACGGGACTGCTTTCTCGCGGCTCGCGGCACACATCCAACCCGTCCCGACAGCATCGACACCAACACCTGGGAGAGACATGGTGCGGGATTCCTCCCAGGCAAAAGCATCGTCAGTGTGCCGTTGAGCGCGCGCGCGCGTGCATGTGCGGCTTGACTTTGCGTTTGTGTGTGAGCGGGAGAAAAGAGGACGCCAACGTACAGTATACGAGAGCACGCACTTCACTTCCGACTTTTCTCTTCAAAATAAATTGCTTAAATACCTGAGGAAAACACTCGCACTTCGCTTCCGATTTTTCACTTCAAAATAAATTGCCGTATAATAATACGAGACAAGTCACGCTAAGTGAGTGAACAACGTATCAAAAAGCGACAGTCGGTGGATTTGTATTCAAATGAACCAGCGTTTCTTTTTGCGTTTCAAGTTACAAATGACAAGCCATTGTCTTTTTCTTCTTTGCTAGTCATTTGACAGCAATGGCGAACATTTTTTAAAATGTGCGTTACTGCCTACTACAGGACATAACTGGGACTGCATGGGCTTTGAAATACTGTTGACTGTTTGTGTTAATCACAGGGCCAATGTGTTGTATTAGTTAAGGGATTCTCAACATTTATTGAGCCATGGCACATGTTTTGAGAACAAATCTCTCAGGAAATGTCACCAAAGAAAAATGTCACAAAAGTGAATGATGTGGCATGAAGAGATATATGAGCAAAGATACATGATGAGCCTATCTGTCTATTAAAAATTAAATGTTTTCCCACCGTGACTTCAGGCTGTAGCGCAGATAGCTTTTATTTTGAAGCGATTCCAACTGCTAGCGCGTCCTCACTTGACCCGTGCACGTGTGCGCGTGAGTGTGTGCGTGATAAGCAGACAAAAGAAGAGTCACTGGGGAAATGGGGAGTGTAACGACCTATTATAAGGTTGTTATGGAGAATGAATGTAATCGATTTCAGCACTTAAAGGTGCAGACTTAAGTTTTGTGGGCGTGAATCATTTCAGCCTGCACACATTTTCCCTCCCAACTAGCAGCAGCAGCAGCAAAGACAAAATCAATGTTGCATGCATCAAGTAAAGCAAATAAAGCCTCTTATGATGTTCATTTCTTGAGTGAATTTGAAGCAGTGGATTTGTGCACACTTGCAACAACGTGTCCTTTATGAGGGGAAAAAAGTGGGTGGTGGCAAGAGACCAACAGCTGCCTGAGGTCACCTCTCTCTGCTTTTGTTTACTAGTCTTGCCCACTTTTTAGCAAATGACCGAATAGTCCATTTTCAGTTCCACCAATCCTTCAAGGACTCTAATTGCGTGGGGTGAACTAGTTTGCTGGTGCTTTAAAAATACTTGGCCTAAGAAGGCCTGCTCAGTTACTGTTAATTGTTTTTCATACAACTACTTTCTGAAGGCTACTCATGACTTCACTACTGTGCTAGCATAGGTCAGTGACCTGATGCATACATATAAATTTACGCCATGTCACCGTCGGAAGCGAACTCAACAACTTGTATGTTGTGGATGGAAGCAGAAAAAGCACAAAGACGGACAGATTAGACCTGGTCGATCAGAAACTTTTATTCTTGTCGATCAAGCTTCCAAATGAGTCCATTTGACAATTTTATACCAAAACAAAAATGGGACACAAAACGCATTCCAATTCAAATTCACAGGTCAATTAAGATATTGAACAATAAATCACTTTGACACGCAGCAACGTCGCTATTGCCTTGAAAAGTATGATCTGTTCCTGATCTTTTTTTTTTTTTTAATTAATCATTTTCACTTTTACACAGCACTCTCTAGTGAACATACCTGAAACTGCAACGTAAACATAAAACAACATCCCGTGAGACACTCACACTCCAAGAAAGACAGCAAAAAAAAATAGTTGGGCTAGCTTTACTTGGCATTGCACTTCAGCAATCAGATGGGGAAACACTGGGGGGGAGTAATGGCGGAGACTGCAGGTCGGCCTGCAGGAGGCGCTACTCACCATCGCATAATCATCCATCAAAATCAGGGCTTCCGATTTTTAATAACAGTTCCTCCGAGGTTTTAGTTGTTTTAAGAATTGTATCTCGATGCAGGCCTTAAGCAAGTTCCCCGTCCCTGATCTAGGGCGATTGTTGTACATTGAGTGTAAACATGTTACGCCACCAACAGGTCTCAGTAAGCGTCTTACACACAAACTGAAAATCGGGCTTAATTTGAGCATTTTTGCTCTTTATAGCTCAAAGTCGTCAATGGCCCAATTGTCAGCTGTCTCGGACGGATTATCTTGCGGTGTCGGGTGTAAGTGCCTCGGGTGAAAGAGTGATTTATCATACCTTATCTGGAAAGCGGTTGTCGGGCCGACAAGGGTAGTAGCCTGTTCATTATTCACGACTGCAGATCCAACCCGACAGACATCTGGTTTGGGGAAGGTAAACTCGGAATTATCGCTGGAGATATGCTCGTGTGTGGTGTGTTGGTCATCTGGAGTACACCACGCACGATAAAAGCCGTCAGCACACACTTGCCCATTTTGTCCTCGTCGTGTATTGGCTAGCTCAAATTTGGTTAAAAAAAATAATAAATCGGTACGTGTGCTTTACCTGGCACGCTTCTCATTCGGGAGAAAGTTAAACAATTTTCTTTCATTGACCGAGGAACTCCCTTTGTTCCCTGAATGCCTCACACGGTTGTGAAGACAGGAAGTAGGTTAGCACTTCTAGGAAATTCACAGAGGTAGGTTCGCATAACTTGGATTGTCGGCAGAGATCAGGGAACAACTCATGAGTCTTCAGCTTTACCCTTGCCATCCTTTTGGCCTCCACCCCCCCCCGCCCAGAGAAGTAGGTCGTCTACATTTGGAAGGTCTGCACACATGCACACGCATGACGAATAAATAGATTGGCACATGGAAGAAAAAAAAAGGTCTAAAAGCATCCTTCGGATGTTGTTCTTTGTGGTCATACAGCTTGGAAAAAAAAAAAAAAAAAAAGCCGGGAAGCTCATTAGTAGAGGAAAATGTCATTCATAACAGAATTAGATCATCTGGACTGGAAACTGGCATAAAAATACAGTAAGACCAGGTTTAAAAAAAAAAAAGAACCAACCTTACTCCGACAGAACACTCTGATGACATTTCATCTCACAGACCGACGGGTGTCGATAAAACTAAAATGGCCTTGTTCATTGCCTGGTTGGTTGGAAAATAATCTTGTTGGACATGCACAAAAAAAAAATTAAGATGGGCCTCTAAAGACATGCAAGCATAATCACTGTTCGTCTAAAACTACATCCAAAACCGAAGCTTGTATAGCACCCACAAGAAGGCTGCTTCAATGTCTGAAGCATTTTTGGAATTGACCCGCTTTAACAGCTGTTTTTCCCCCTCGGATATTACAACACAAATTGACAACACCGCTTTCTACTTCCTGTTTTATTCACATACAAGTGGGCTGATATTGGACTGGCTGTTCCCCATCGACCCCGGGCCAGGTTTCTGCGCATCAGTCCTCCCCACCCCCCGCCCCCAAAAACAAGACTTTCCAGACAGTCCAATATTAAAACTCATCAACGCTTGTATCCTTAAGCTGCCGTCTTCAGACAATGAACCTCCCCTCCCACGATCTTTCTTATCCCACAGTCCCTAAAACGCATGTCCCGTGGTCTCCTGAGGGTAATAAAGCTCGAATATCCGTTTCCTCGTCTCCTCGTTATTGCAGGTCTTCTGAATCGGGGTTCGCGTGTCTTTATCTTCACCTCCTCTCCCGCCTTCCTCCCTACCCCCCCCCCCCTCCCCCGTGCTCAAAGTGTCGCGCTTAATCTCAGTTCTTCCGGTAACGGTTTTTGGGCTTCTCCCCGCAACCAGTGGCCTCGCAGGAGGACAGACCCGGCTGTTTGCCCGAGTTGATGCTGCTCAAGAGGGCAGGCAATTCATTGGTGATGGCCTTCTCAATCTTATCCAGCAGGCAGCCTCCGATGTAGGAGCACTGGGATGCCAAAGGTTTGAAGGTGGTTATCGTGTTGATGCCGAAGAAGTCACGGTACGCGTCGCGATTGGGGAGATCGAACTTGCTGACGTTGGTCTTGGCCAGGATGGATTTGAAGATGTAGAACTTGTCCGGATCGTCTACGATCTCCTTAAAGACGAGTTCCGGGTCGCTGAAGAAGCTCATCTTCTCCTTGAAGGTCTGGACATAGCGGTCCACCAGGAGGCCGTGGATGCGAACGCGGATGCCATGCTGGCGGATGAACGCGATCTTGTTCTCCATGCGGTTTTCAATCACTTGATTGAGATCCTCCAGCAGGGAGATCTCTTCCCGCTTGAAGAGTTCGCGACTGGTGTCCGGAGCGTAGTCATAGGGCCAGAACGAGCTGACGTAGACGCGGGGGGGCTCCGTCACGTTGATGAGCGGGGCCAAGCTCCAGAAAAGCGCTCCGTACACTCGCATCAGGTCCTGGGTGGCCAGATTGTCGGCTTTGTTCAGAATGATGCGAATTTGCGACTCGCGTCCCTTGAGTTGTCGGAAAAGCATCTCCAGCTCCAGACCGACATCCAGCTTGGTGGGATCGAAAACCACAAAGATCAGATCCGCCCGGTCGATGAACCACTGGCAGACATCATTGAAGGGGTATCCTGGACGGAAGACGACGTGATCATATTTGTTTTCTCATCCACACGCAACCAAATGTGACTTTACCTCTCTCCTGCTGCTTGCGGTTCTCGATGATTCCCGGCGTGTCCACAAAAGTAACGCGTTCCAGCAGCTTGTGTGGCATCTCGATCCCAATCAACTTTTCCAGGAAGTTTTGTCCAAATTTCTCCAGCGGGGAGAAGGACCGAGAGCTGTCCGCTGCCATCACGATGCCCTCCACCGAGCGGATCTTTTCGCCGTGCATGATGACGGTGAACTCAGAGGTAGTGGGCTCAGCTCCTGACAAGTCGGGATGGATTCCAACAATGAATACAACTTGTATCGCACGACTCATCAAATGATTTATTGATGAAATTGTGGCAACCTGTGTAGAGCTGGTACGGGCTGTCATTCAAGCCCAGGAGATAATTAATCATGGAGGACTTTCCTACACTCCACGGTCCCAGGAACAGAACCATGGGCTTGGATGTGATTTCTCCATCTGTGGAACAAGGACAAAGAAAGATGTTGCTTCCGCCCGTTGATACCCGTCTTGTAGCACAGAGGTCCCTAAAAGCTGAGAAGACCGCTTCGTGGGGGGGGAGTAGTGGGGTGTTGACCTTTGCTAATTTTATATTATATATTACGAGCATTTGTGGATTTATTTTTATGACGCTTTCTCTGTGGGTGTATTTTTATTTTTTTTTTCCAGAAATGCGTGGTAGGCCAGATCCACAGTAGGCTCCCCACCGCCGATCCAGACTAAACAGGGGTCAAATACAAGGCAGGCAAAGACAAAAGGATTCAAGGCTAAGAAGCAGTTTTAAAAGCATGAACAAAAAGCATCATTAAATGCTGCCCTATGGTGTCCAAAAAAAGCAGTAACTCAGGAGCACAAACCTAAAATGCAAAAAGCGCCTTTCTTATGAGTGTGGTGTGTGTGTGTGTGGGTGTGTGTGTGTGTGTGGAAGGCCACAATTAAGTTCGGCTGCTTTAGCACATTTGCATTTGACTCAATGAATTCAGCCAAAAATGAGAGAGACTATTTTACCCATTCGTACTTTGCTCAAGCCAGAAATGCGCATGCAACCCCCCCCCACCCACTCCTCAAACATTTTACACCATCACAATAAATATTTTCTTTTCTTATATACAACATTACGCACACCGGCTGCCCAAGTTGGCGGGAGCCTGTGTCCCTAATGTTGTGGCCGGTGATGTCAAGGCAAACGAGAGGGGTGGGCCAGGAAGGGGGCTGAGCACTTGAAGCAGTGCCATGCACAGGTAAGCCCCGGCCGCACCCACCTGTGGCTGTGTCCCCCAGGGTTCGTCCAGGGTAGGCTGTTAGGTGGAGGGAGGGGGAGCGAGGAGAGTGAGGAGAGCACGGTGAGGGAGGAAGAGTATGAATGGGTGGGAGATCCTAGCTGGAATCTTGCTTTTCATACTTTGAACTATATGGAAAGGTACTTTAAAAAAATGGATTTTGAGGCTTTGGTGCAAAATTTCAAAACAGAGCAAAAGAAAATCATTTAAAAAGAGGCTTTTTAAATGTATTTTTGTAAGTACAATGAAGGGAATGAAATGGACTAAAAGATGCACTTAAATCAAATGCGAATGGAACACTATTGGCAGTCTCGATAAAACTGGAGTGGGTAACATGTCTCACTTTATGACAATTATGATTCATATCTCATGAGCATTGATTCCTTAGTACCTCTTAGCTTTTATTCGTTTTAGTTTAGCACAGTTGACCAAACCGAATACTGTATATGGCCCACGTGCTGCAGATTTCCCAACCCAGAACAAGAACAAATGCACAATAATCAAAAGATATAAATGTGCTCCAAACTAAGCAGTTGCTATAGCAACCCCACCCAAACAGACCAGCATGATACAACACAAACAAACAAAACAAAACGAGATGAAGGTGCTAAAGGCCTTTGGCGTTACCTGAGATCTCGTGCTGCCTCAGCTCGTTGTACTTGTAGGCTTGCTCCATGGGCTTGATGGAGGAGTGGTAGATCTTGCGCAACCTCTGCACAGCCGCTGGAGGAGCAAGACACAATTTATGCATTTGAAGACGACAACAGCGCAGCACAATCACATGGAACAGTCTGTTGAAACGCTAATCACCTACAAGTTGGAGTTGACATGGAACCATGAAATCTTTCAAACTGAGCAGCTATGACTCACTAGCTTAATGGGTGCCACTGTTTTTGTTAGCAACAGAGCTCACCAGTTTATTTCATCATGCTTCTAGTGAAGGGAGGCCAACATTTGAGACATTTATGAGACATATACAACGATCCCAGCTCAATGAAAAGAAACAACAACAGCGCCATCTGCCGGATGTGCTGTGTTTGTCCGGGCTCTCAAATTGTCACCTGCATAGTCTGCTGCTTTTTCCTCGGTGGCAAATCGAAGCGTCTCCTCGATGTGAGACGTGTCTCTGAGGACGGACGTGAAGTCGTGCTCTTCTTCTGTCAAACGGAGAAAACACAATCATGTACAATTGTGTTCCACAAAGGACAAGGTTTGGGCACTAAAACTAAGCCACACTTCATTGACATGTTTGGATTTCTTCACAAAATGTTTTGTTGCCTTTCCATTACTTTAGCTATTGAATGCCTGTTTTTTTTTTTAGAAGAGCAATAGTTGAATGATTTATTCATTTCAAACTGCTTGCAAGCATAGGGAGTACATGCAAACTCCTCGCAGGAAGGCCGCAGCCAGATTGGAATCTTGGACCAGCAAACTTCCGATCCACCACGCTGCCCCGATGTTGTCCAACCGAATCCCAAATTGCATAATCTGTGCAAGAGATGCCATTTATGTACAATTTGTACGACGGAACCTAAACAAATTTCATACAAGTGAGAGTGAGAAAAATCCGTGGTGTCACGAAGCTCTCAGATGACTTCGCTCACAGCTGTTATTACGCTCTGCTCTTAATTTAGAACACAACCTCCTGAAAATAAACAGACATTTGTTTGGCATCACAATGGGCTTTACAGCAAAGATAAGCGAGTGCCATGATGTGCACTCATCTGCCTTTTCTCAGCCGCCAATCACACACTTAGCAGACTATGGTGGTGGGAGGTCGTGGGGGTTTGGGGGGGGGTGTACAAGTAGAGCCCCTAATAGAGTTGTGAAGGCATTTTCACGATATTTCCGGCACGTTTGTTAAAGATGATACAGTGGCAGCTGCGGCTCGGAGAACACGCGCAATAAATAACCCAAATAGTGCTGTTGCCACGTAAACACTCTCGGGACACTTCATGAACTACGAGCTCTGCTCGACAATGTAATCGAGGGGTGGCCAAGGTGTGTTGGAGGAGGGTAACATCTAAAACAGGCTCTCGTGGACCGGATTTGCATGGGCACCCCTGATCCAATATAGACAATAATTGACAAATTGCGCTACGCGGGCTCTCTCTAGTGGTGCACGAAGCAATCACTGGATTAAATATCATTTTAATCAATTAATTAAACCGAAATGATACACTACAATCGAAAAAGATGTCTTTTGCAATGATGTTACTTAAATTTTAGTGAGTACATTTTTTATTCAACTATTATGTTACTTAATTGAATAATTATTAAGTTTATTTTCATATACTTATGAGCAGTATTATTGTTTAAACTATGCATAGTGCTATTTTAGCATATGATAATATATATTGTATATACTGATAAGAAATAAAAATGATCTAATTTTTATGAATACTAAGGCCTACTTTTTATTCTCATTTTGAAGCCGGTCTTTATTGTGGCATTTGGAGAGTTAAAGATGAGAAAGAAAAAAAAAAAGTGACTATCCGGCAATAGCAAAACACGCAGAAGGTCCAAATCCAAACATAGATGATCGCTAAAGACAATGGCAGCTTTTAGGTGCGGCATTTGGGTGGTCGAGGGAGGACGGACGGGGGCACCACTGATTCTCCCTAAGTCAAGCTGCTAAAAATAAGACCGGCTAATGTTTCCCCTCATACAACGTGAGAACAAGCGAGACAAGCGAGAGACACGAGAGCGGGACCAGAGTAAAAGCAAAAAAGCAAAGTACGCTTGTGTCGCTTGGTTGGTTCAGTGCAAATGTAACAAACAGCAGGCAGGTGGAAGCTTGGGGCAACATTTTATCGTATCCTACCTTATCATATTGCACCATATCGGATATCATTTTCCATATCGTATTATATGATACATCATTTTCGGGTATCATATAGTATTGCAATATCATATTTTACGAGAATGTCGTGTTAGTCTCATTTAGTTCTAAATGATATCATATTGTATTGTATCACGTTGCATCATATTCTGACATATATTGTACTTGTACGCAAACTGTAGCAGCAAATCGTTAACGACTGCATAGCATAACGCAGTGCTCACGCCAAAGCCCCCCCCCCCCCAAGGCACACTTGAATGTCTTTTCACGCGGACCTCCTGAGTGGGCCTCAACTGGCGGGTGCGAACGTGTTAACACTTTCCAATCTAGTCCATCGACGAACATGACGGCGGCCTTGTTGCTCGCCAACGGCGGGCCTTGCATCAGCGGGCAAAATCAAGCCCGCAGGCGCCAGTGGAGTTGAACTCTCGACATTTGGGGCCCGGCCGGGAGCACGTGTTGTCGCTGAGGCCGTTGCCACACGACCGCGCAGCCGTTTGGGGAAAACATTCGAGCAGAATGCTCGAGCTGGAGTCATGTCGCAACTTTAGACGCTTGCCGTCATGTTACGCAGACGTGTTCAACATAACGTGTTATGACATCATTCAGTCTTCGTATTTGGACGCATTTGGACCCAACTGAAGTTAGGTAAAAGTGTTAGATGCTCCACAACTTTTCGGACGGAGCCGAGGCCGATAATAGAGGCAGGATAATATCTTCCTATGCAGCGGATCAGCGGATGGCTACGCTAACCCGTATAGCAGCCTTTCAACTCAAAGCCTCCGTGATCAGGTTGCACTTCTGCACAAGCGAAGGTAAATTCAATTAGCATGACCACCGCGAGCAACTGGCAGCTTTGCACTGGACGACAGAATTTTTTTTAAAGCTTGAAGATGAACAAAAGTCAAGATGCAGAAAGCATTCCCACTCATGAAGGAGTCAGCACATGCACGTGGCGAACAGATCACCGAACATAAAAAACGTCAGAAGCGCCATCACGTCAACTTCACCCAAGTATGCCGCTTATCAGCTTCATTCACGTTAAATCATCAATAAACAATTCCATATTTGAACATTTTCCAACCCAAGTAGTTACTTGAAAGTGGCTCTGGATTGTCTGAGATGAGATCAGTGATGGGTATCTTAAATATTGGAGGTTGCCGCAAGCACACATTTTCTCAGCAGATAAAAATGTGATTTTCAAAATGAGCATAATAGTCCTGCCACTCATTCCAAATCCGCGAAAAAATGAAGTTACCTCATATCAGCAGAAAAGCGCAACTAAGACGTGTCTGCCATCTAGTGGTGATTGCTGATATCACAACTTAAAAGTACAGTCGACCCTGGTGCATATCACTCACCGAAACTTTTTCAGAAAGTGATAAGTAGATTTCCTTGGTTGTTGAATTTGGTGGACTCGTCCTCCAGAAACTCAACAATTTGCATAAATTAAAAAAAAAAGAGATATGTCCTAAACATTGCAAACGTCTACGCTCCAAATGTTTTTTTTTTTAGAGGGATATGGTATGGCAGGCGGTGTATGGGCGCTTTGTGCTCACAACACACACGCGTCTCGGTGAGGAGAGGCCCCTGTTCCGCCGGTGACAGGTGGTCCCGCTTGTGGAGCTGGTACTCCCCATCGGTCAGAAATAGCCCCACAGTGGGTCAAAAGGCGGACACACACTGGAGGAGGTGGAGGGGAGGGGGCGGCTTCCTATTTTAAGTTCTGGTGTACAACTAGGAGACATCCACTCAACATTAATTTTACTTCTACTTCCATGTCCACAAAAAAAAAGTAAATACTTTCTCTCCAAGCGACCCCTATGGAGCACTTTTTTGACACACACAAAGAAACAAAAATCTAATCTGACGTCAGAGGACGCCACGAGTGTCCTTGGGAGCGAGGCGTCTTATTTTTTTATTTTTGCTCGCGCGCGTCTTGTCTTGTCGCTCAACACTGTCAGCGAAGGAGCTGATAATTAACGCTTTTTTGGGGGGGGTGACAACGCCAATTGCAGTGCTCGCTTGAATGAGTGTGTGAGCTTTGCCTTTGGCTAGCTTGACTTTAATAACAATGTATTGAGCGGCTCCACAAGAGGGCGCCAAAATTCTGTCCAAAAAAAAAAAAGTCTTGCTTTTGATTAGTTGTGTACTGTATTTATTTTCAGAAGTCATGTAAAAACGGCAAGCAAATATTTAAATATGAAATTAATGCTAGGAAGGCATTTGGGTGGGGGTGGGGGGGATAAAGGAAAACTAGCAACATTTTCTGAAAAAAATAAATAAATCTTGACCTCTATTTACTCGAGTGTGCTCCATTAATCTGGGATCTGGAGTATCAACTCCACAATTGTTTTTTTCCCTTTTCGTGTGCGATATGAGTTAATTTACCGGTAAACGAGGAATAAGGGTTAATTGTCAAGATTGCTATTTGATGTTAAACTCTGTCAAGCACTTTGTTAGAGCTGCAGCTGTTGTGAAATGCGCTATACAAATAAAGTTGTATTGGATTGTATTAGAATGAAGAAAAAATGCAACAGCAAAGTCATGAGTTATTTTCATGACTGAATAACTAACTATACAAGAAAAAAAATGAATGAAAGAAGCCACGTTACAATACAGTCTTATGCTAGCTATGCTATGCTATGCTAGCCCATCTACAGCGTTTTGACTTGCTAAGACAGCGGATTTTAGTAAAATTAAGTGCTTTGGTTTGATGTTTAGTTTGACAGTAAACTTCACCAAACAGCTTGACGACTTTTTTTTTTTTTTATGAATTGTTTACTATCTAACAAACATCTGTTTGTTGCTATAGCAGCTAAAATAATTGTTTTTGTGATGGCGACTCAAGACAAGGCGCGAGGAGGAAACCCTCTCAGCCCACAAGGGTCATCGTGGGGATTGTCCCACTCATGCCGCGTTCCACGAGAAGGCGGGGGGGGGGGATCACATGGAGGCTCAGCACCTTTCATTTTCCACTTGAGGCCCCCCCCCCCAAAGTAGACAACAATTTTCCAACAGAGGTTATGTAACAGTGTCAGCCTTGCTAATCAAATCGACAGGATGATCTTGCGAACGCAACAAGGAGAAAAGAAAAGACATCTAAGGGATCAGTCGCATTTCCACGACATCTTAAAGGTCAATCTTGTTGGAACGGAAAAGTTGCCCGAGTAACGGATGTTTACCATCAACACGTCAGGCTTTTGACAGCAGGAGCCGTTCATCATTTGCGTACAATGTTCCCACATCTGCTAGTCAATGCTCATTACAATTAGCTGGTCTATGGAAATTTTCATCAAATATTAGCATTGAGTACGTGGATGTCATATAGACGAAATTAGTTGGCTGAAAAGTTTTGCGTTTCGATATACAACGTTTGAATCTCTCGTTTTCCAGTTAACTTCAACCGACTTGAAGCAAGCACACTGGGCTTCTTATTTGAAATCTTCTTTGGACTTTTCCATAGTGATGTTATCCGATAGCCTTGAATCCTTTTCCCAACGCTAAGGCATCGGTATACGCAAGCGACATGAATGGAGGAGTAAGGTTCGAGACACCTGTATGGCACTGCGGCCGAGTGCAGCCCGTGTCGCCCCTCCTGCCTGGAGAATGCATGTCCCTACAAGGCCAGCGGCTGGGAATAAATTGTGATTGTGACAGTGCAGAGTGACAGCAGCTGTGCAGCGTTTCTAAAGGCGAGCAGTGAGTAGGCCGGGAGGGGAGGAGGAACTATAGTGGACTACAGTGTTGGGTTTCAGGAGGCCTTCCAATCTTAGACACCTGACTGCCGCCTGGAATAAAAAGGCCCTGGCGACGGGCTGCTCGGGAGCTCAACGCCATCCCAAGGACGGGCAAGGGTGACACGCAAGGGTACGGCTTGAGGGCAGGCTGTGGGTGTGAGTTTTACATGCGGTCGGGAACACATGGAAGACATTGCCCCCCCCCCCCAAAGCTATCATGACGAGTGGGGAGAGGAGGGGCGCGGAAGTCTCGTGAAATAAACGCGACCCACATGAGAAAATGTAATTAAAGACGGACTTGGCCGGCGAGTTGCCACAATGGAAGTTTCTAGATGGAACGTGCACACACCGTCAACCGCATTGCAGTCACATGACATGAAGAAGTTTGTTGACGTCTGTCGGTCTTACCTGCCGTGGCCTGCAAAAGGAGCAGGGAGACGAAGCAGCAGACGGAGACGATGCGACCCTTCATGGTGGCGGCCAGGAGACCTCTCATAGTCCCGCACGCACTATATATACCAGGCAGGGAAGGTTAAAGGGCAGGCGGGCAGAAGGGGCGGAGCCTGCAGACTGGCAGCAGCTGAGTGTGTGTGTGTGTATTGTTGTAGGTGTCACTGCATGCCCAAAAGGGAGCCTGTACTGTATGTGCACTAGACAGACTTATTATAGGTTGGGATTTTTTTTTTTTTATTTAATAGAGTTAGTTGGGTTTTTTTTCATTTTGACTTTAGTTTTTAAATTTCAGTTCGTTTTTACAGCAGGTTTGTTCGTTTTAATGATTTTCTAAAATGAGTCGAGTTTTTATTAGTTTTTTTGTTTTAGTTTGTTTTAATAGATGGAGTATTTGTCAAGGGAAAGATTACAACAAAAAAGGTCACCAAAATGATATAATAAAATAAATACAATGCTCAAACGATTGTTTGACCGTCCTTATTCTATATAGATGTACAGCAATAACGAAATAAATATGTTTCTGACAATAAGATGAAGTTTTACAAGTATGTTTTCATTTTACAAAAACTTGATTTGATTTATGACAAAACTGAGTTGAATTTAACTTGTAATTTACAAGAATTACCATTTCACAAATTATTGCAACTATTTTAGGGATTACTTTGACTTTTACAATAAAGTGCAAGAATTAAAATGCAATTTTTAGGTTTAATTAGAGCAGATCTTTTGCACAAAATCGTAAAAAGATATTTTGCACGTGCGTAATGTAAGCAGTCAGAAAACGATGCACTTCAAGAATACGGCAAGGCGCACAAGTTGTAAAAAAAACAAAAACAAAGTACAAAGTTTATTATTCTGTCTTTACAAAGGCACAAGCCTCTATTTTCTGCCAAAACGTTTCTTCTCTTACAAAAACAAAACAGCTTTTTTGATGACAATGAACGAGGGCGAAAGGACAAAAAAAAAAAACTAAAACAATCATAAAAACAAGACGGCATATGAGAGCTTGTAAAAGTTGCGGGGCTGTGTTTGGAGAGTTTGCCTCCAGTATTGTACACATAAGTGCTGAACAAAACATCACAAGAAAAGCATATCATCAACAACCTTTTTTCTTAAAGAGTTATACATCTTGCAAAAAAAAAAAAAAGGATTCAAATGTTGATTTTTCTTTTTAAATTTCTATTAAAGGGCTGTGACTTCAACAATGAAAAAATGAATTTATCTGTCCAGCAGGATAAAAGCGCCATCTGTGCAGTGCTTAATAACGTGGTGATAGTCCAGCAAAGATCAATAAGAACAAAAACGTTTCGACATCAGCCGGGAATGATACGAGTGTTTAACCCTCACGGAATGTTTTTTTTTTTTCAACTCGGGGAAACAAAACATACTGCACAACTTTTAAAGAATTGGGAACACTTCATGGGAAACGCTTTATGGCCTCGCGTTGGGCTACCGCGGCAAAACTTCCATTTTGTGTCATCGCCCGACACGAGCCGTCAACACTCACCTAAGTGTGTGTTTTGTTTTTCTTTTCTCGAAGTAATCCTCGCATTCTGTGAAAAACTTCAAACCGCGGCTCTTTGTGGCCTTTTCTGCATCGTTCCAAGAAGCCACAAGATGGCGCCAAGGCCTCTAAAAACACCCCCTTGAATTTCAATGGCAGCCAAATAAACTCGGCTTTTCCCTATTCTCGCTCCGTATCCCCCTCCCTCAAATAGCGGTGCTCCACTGTACTTATGCTAGAAGGTTTTTATGCGCAATTGATTGATTGTCGCCATTTTTGTGTCTATGCTAATTACAATCACTTTCCTCTTTTGTCAGAACGGTCTGATACAACCCCCCCCCCCCCCCCCCCCCCCAAAAAAAGCACCAGCGATAAAGTGGATTCGACTTTGGAAGATCCAATACGTTTGGCCTAAATGCCCAGTGAACATCGTCCCCGTATTTTCCTATTTGGGCGCGATTCCTGTCTTAAATGGCAACAGTCAATATTAGGCGCATTTATGTATCATGGCTTTCTTTTTATTGAAGTTTTTCAAATTCCATGGCAGACGAGAAAATGTTCTAAATCAGGAGTCAACCTTTTTTTCTTGTTTGTGTTAACAAAAACAATTGTTTTCTACATAAGGCTATAGTTACTCAAAAAGTATTTTTGTTAAAGGTTTGCTGCAACTCACCGCTTTGGTGTTGGTGAGCCGAGCTCGATACGGAAGGCAAACTTGATTGAGGATACACGCGATTGCAATTCGGTGGCGCCGCTTTAGACTTCCAGAGTCGGCTGCACAGCCACCAGCGCTTTGAAGGATTTTCCCTTATAAGCCTTAAAAGGGGAAGGGCTTGTTTTGTCAGGCTACGGGTGTAAAAACTTTTCATATTGAAATTGGGGCCAGCCCAGTAAGATTGGCAACATGCAGACATAAAGAAAAAGCACAAAGTGCACTCTCCTCTCCCGGATACAATCGCTTTGAGGAGCCTCCAAAAAAAAAAGGTGGCAGTGATGTCTCAAGTAAGGCCCGACCGATTCAGGGATTTTAATCGGCCGATATCGCTTTAAAAAATCGGCAAATCCAAACAAAACATTCAGCCGATATTCACTCTGTTGTGATGTTGAACAAATACAAGACGGAAAAGTATTGTAAAATTCATATCTTTATTGTTGGACGCATAAGGGACCGAAATAGAAATTATTTTATTCAATATACTGTCAATATATTTCATTAAATCGGACAACTAATCTGTCATTTGAATTTTATTCTGCCAAATATCGGCATCGGTGTGAAAAAAAATCCACATCAGTCGGGCCCTAGTCTTGAGGACATGGCGATTTTTTGTTTCAGCGGTGAGTGGAAAGAAAAACAAAAAGAATTGAGTAACATCCAGTACGAGAGTATTGATACGATCAGTCAGTCAAGTCTAGTAGCTGCTCTAATATCCTTTCGACAAGTTAACCAGATATGAGTTGTTGTATACAAGTATGGCTAACCGGCCTAACACGGTACTATACTGTAAGTGTGTAGAGGAAAAAAAAAAAAGGGAGAGTGCTTCAATGTGTCTACCAGCCCTGTTGAAAGTCCACTTCCTTTGTTTTTGGATGATGTATGCAAGTGTGTGTGAATGTACACGCGTGTGTGGGACAGCAACTTATGGCAGTGAGGAGTCGTCCGGCTCGTCGACGTCGGAGAGGACGCGCCCCGAGCTGACGATGACCGCCCGCCGCTGCTCCTCCTCGCCCCCGCCGCCCTTGCCTTGGGTGCCCTCGATGTGCTGGATGGCCTGTGGCAAAGAGAGGGGAAGTGAGCAGGCTTGCCACAGCGCACTCTGGTGGCCGACTATGGCCAATGACTGTTCCGGGCCATCGAAAAAACGATCAAGCGCTACCTTGACAGGCTAACTTAAAGAGTAGTCGCGCGGCTGATTTTTTTTTTTTTTTTGTCGAAATTGCACCTATCTACTCAGGGTTTATTTGACATTCCTTGTTTCAAATGTTGCATAAAACAAACAAAAACATACGTTAGATACTTAACCAAAGCGCATTACATAAGCAAGTCTGTTAGCTTAACGCGAACACACCATGCAAAACGGCTGACAAAAAAAAGCTTTGATGACGTGCTAGTACTAATCCAGTAAGAAAATATTTGTACAAAAATGGTGCAGCAACATAGTTTTTTTTTTTTTTTTTACTTTGATTCGCAACACATCCATATTGTCTTTTCTTTTTCATTTAAGTCTTATTTTTCCGAACATTGTGAAAGTAGCCCAGCGTGTTGTTGACCTTACCTGGACGATGGTGTCCAGGTTCTGTCGGGACGTAGAGACGGTGTTGATGACTGATGCAGGTCCCATGGTTACTACGGTAACGTGATGGGACTGCGGCGGCGGGGGGACGGGTGCGGGGACGATGACTGTTGCGTGGTGCGTGGGAGCGGGAGGGGGAGGAGTGGTAGGGGTAGACACCTGGTAGAGGCAAAATTTGGATTCTGTTGACAACTTCTGATGATATGAACGGCAGCTTCTCAGGAAGCAAGTAAATGTCAAACTCTGTCATGTGATCTCTCCACAATATTGTGCAATCTGATGGAAATTTAAGAGATAATTAAAACTGAAAAAATGAGACTACAACGGGCGTTATCCATGCTCAGGAACATAAAAGGGTACAATTCTGTGGTTCCGAATTAAAATCGAGCGCCTTGCCTTTGTCAGAGCACACTGAAAATGAAACAAACTGCGTCTGCTATTGGAGCAATCGAGAGCACCACTTTATTTTTTTAAAGATACATCTGTTGCCATGGATCTCGAGAGCGTGTGTGTGTGTGGGGGGGGGGGGGTACCTGTGGGCTGTGGGCAGGAGTAAGATCCATCTCCAGCTTCTTGTGTTGTTGCACACACACAAGGCTCTGCTGGCTCAGAGACTTCAGTTTCTCTGGGAACAACTCCACATCCAGTGAGCGCATCTGGTACAAACACACACGTGTGAGCGAGTGACGATCGTGAGGGAGTGAAAGAGTGAGCCAGCCAGCCAGCGAGCGAGTGTGTGAAAGTTACCTGGTCTTCCAGCATCATCCTGATGGAGCGTTCCCTCTCCAGCTGCTGCCTCAGTTCAATCATCTCCCGCCGCAGGTCCTCCGTCTTCTCCTCCTCCAGGATGTCCGGCGAGCCGATGCCTTCGTCCTTCTCCTCCACGCGCCTCCTCTTTGGGGAGGAGCCGCTCAACTCCTGTCGAGACACACGCTCTTTAGCAGAGAGGCGAACACTTGAGCGCAGCCGTTTTCAAACTGGAGACGGCCATCCATGAATTTGGAGGGCCCGCATGTGCGGCTTGGCCACCAGGGGGCAGTGTAAAACAGCCATACGACAGGAGGAAGACAACTGCCCAGTAAACTGCAGTAACATGAGAATTGATGCACCGCCTTCCGCTCCGCACACACAATGCACGACACTGCAAATGTTTGCATGGCAGGTTTAAATATTTAAAAATTGTCATAACTTACTCATATTTAGTGTAGCATCTAAATCAAACCGAAACATAACCTGAAGCATCAAAATCGAATGGAATCACAAGTCAAGATGGAATCAAATGGTGAGATTCTTCCAAATGCCAAACCACATCACAGGATCCAAAAAGTTTGAAAGTCGTGTGACGCTTTACCTGTATGATTCGCTTGAGTTGGCTGTTCTGCTGGAGGAGTCGCGTCTTCTCCTGCTCCAACGTGAAGATGTACTCCGCCGTCTGCTGCAAGATGGCGGCCTGAAATGACAACATTTTAAATTGAAGCTCAGCAAACAGAACAGGGGCTCATTCCGGAGCTATCCGGTAACCTTGCTGAGCTTCTCGCCGTCGCTGTGCGGGATGAGCGTCTTCAGTGACTGGAAGCCGGCGTTGATGCTCTGCATGCGCCGCCGCTCGTTGCTGTTGGCGATCTCGCGGCGAATTCGCCTCTCCTGGTCGCGTGCTGTTTCCGGGGGCAGAGGAATGTTGGCCAGGCTGAGGGCGGATCGGAGCACAAAGGGGGAACAAAATAATCAGAATGAAGCTATATACAATCCATCCATCCATTATTTAAATGTGGGAAGAAGCCGTAACACCCGGAGAAAAGCTACGCAAAAATCCTCCACATTATCCTCTGAAACAAGTTGCATAGTTCGGCATCCCTCAGGTGCCAAGCGCTTATCTGAAGCGTCTCAGCCGCCTCAGCGCAAACATTGGGAACAATTGCAATTGTACGGACACACGACACAAGTTAGTATGGCGGTGGCATGTCCAACACAACCATCCAAAGCCCAGTGAGGATGGCCAAGCGGATCAAGAGTTCCAGTATTTAAATAAACACTAATATATGAGGTATTCTAATTGCCAAAGGATTCTCAGGATATCATTACTTTTGCTGTGTGATTATATGCATATTACGGACAACATAGAAAAAAAGTGTTGCTTTTTTTGCTGTATGTTTGGATTCAATTAACACCGGGGCAAATTCATAATATAAAGATTATAGGAGCACTCAACAGTCACAACAAAGAAGAACATTTTATTTCGTTTCAACATGTCAAGCAAGACATGCATTAAAAAAAAGTGTGGCCGTTACTTGTACAGATGTGCATATCACATTGATATGCATCTAAAATTTAGATTTATGTTCATGCTACTGTACCGACAATTAACCTCACACACGATTAAAATCTACAATTAAAAGCCCGTTGTAAACATCAAAGTCCATTTCCAGCCCATAGAGCCGTTCTTTGATGACGCCAGTGTACCTAATTAAGTGGCCAGCGTGTATGTTTTGAAACTGCGAGGCATCTGGTCGTGTCACGTGGTCTCTTCAACAAAAAACCGAGTTGATAATCGCATCGACAAGTCCGTGATGACCGTCATGATTATTTAATCCCCGTGAACAAAAACTGTGAGTCTCAAAAAGATATTTTTTTAATGACCGACAGTGAATTTAAGAATAATAAAAAATTTAGCGGACTACGTTTCCCAGGATGCCCCGCTCTAGGATCGAGTCAGCAACATCAGATCCCTCCGCCTCCCTCGTCGAGCAACCTTGCGGACGTATACACACATACACACCCCCTTATTAATAAACACAATTAATTCCCCCATTTCGTTGCTAAAACATTTAAATTCTGTGACACGCATGTCGAATGTGCTTTCATAAAGAATGATTCAAATTTAAAACATTCGCCAGGCGAGTGTTTCGAGCTTCCCCGCCCCCTGTAGCGTGCTCCAGGCAGACTTTTTTCCGCGTCCCCCGCCATTACAACAATGCGGCAGGCAGCATGGCAGGCGGTGAACACGACGCAGTGGAGGCCAAGTCACGCCACTGCTTTCTTAAAAAGAAAACTTATTAAAAAAGAGGAAATAACCTCACACACCGCCGAAAAATGTCGATTTTAAACGTGGCAAAGAAGACGTCACAAACAGGAAAAGCAGACTTCAGCCCCGTTGTTGGTTACGGCACTAGTATCCATCCACCAGCTGCACAAGAAGCAGCATGGCCGCGCTTCCTCGCTCCAACTCAGCCAACCAAAGCAGCACCAGCACCCTCACTCAAAACAACCACTCACGGCCGTGCTACACCTCACCGAACGCGGCCACCTTTACGACATCGGCTGGGGGGTAATTTAAGGATAAACGCAGCGAGTGAACAGCAGCGTGGTGCGCTGCTGAGCAACCACGTGGTTTGTGTTTGTTAGCCACCAAATGGACACATTTCTCACTAGAATGGGGGCGAATATCACCCGAAACGCGAATAGTCATCCGCGTGACAACCTCTACGCGTCCCGGGGGGCCATTTCCACGTCAATTAGTTCTCGCAGATGGGCCGTACACGTACAACAACAGAAGCATGTTGCCTCTTCCTTTCGCTCACTCGCGCGCGCACGTCTGCGTGTTGTGATTCGAAATAGACAATAACACATGCTGGATACACACCTACACAACCCCCCGATGACTTCTTTCTCCGTTTTCCTGAAGTGTTGCAACGAGGGCACCTTCTGAGCGGGCACCATGAAATACTCCATGCTCACGGCTCTCCAGTTTTGAATCCCCCCCAACCCCGCCGCCTCCCAGTCCCCTTTCTCCCCTCTCAAAAATACCAAAACAAAACCTAAATAGAATGCAATATTCGCTCATTAAAAAAAAGGATGAAGTTAGGCGTTTTGGGAACCGATCCAAAGGAGGTAAAAAAATGAATTCGTGCGTTGGGAGATGTAGTTGTAATGTTACTCGACTTCCAGCTGATGGGGTTCCCTCGTTGTGTGTGGCTCTCTACCTCGCTCTTCCTCAGCCCCTCCCCTTTCTCTCCTCGTGTGTGTGCGTGTGCGTGTGTGTGTGCGCAGCTGATCGCTTTCAAGGCGGGAAACAGCTGGTCGGAGTCACGCTGCACTACTGAAAGCGAGAAAGCAAGCCTCCTTCCGCAGAGATGAGGGACTGCATGTAAACAAAAAGACTATTTGGGCCACCGAGAACTGCGACGGGCTAACTCAAATGTTGCTCGTTTTGTAGCAGAGAGGTACTAAGTTAAATTGCTGTCGTCTAAAGACGAAGCATCACGAAATTGCATTTTATAATAAAGTCGGTAAGATTATTACAATCAATTATAATCTGTGGAGATGAAAATTTAAATTTCTGTTAGGGCAGGGTTCATTTTTGGATTTCTTTTTTTAAGAACCAAGTTATATTTTGGGGGAAATTGTGAGATTTTTCAAGCAAATGTTTTGTATATGACAAAACCATATTCATTTGGAAAGACAAAATCCAAAGTGGAAGCCCCTGTTTGAGAAATGAACACTGTGCTTAAATCATAGTGAAGAAAATAATGTGCACTTGAACAAGGATTGAACTAAATACATTGTACATAAAAGTAAAATGAAAATGGTAATCTTAAAGACTCAATACAACTGTACTAAAAAGTTAAATACAACCAAACTGTACGTAGGCAGCGATTCTTTAACATACCACCAGAGGGAGCCAGAATACCACTAAATATATATATTTTTTTAAATGTCAAGCAAAAAATTATGTAACTGAACAGAGCTACCCAAAACAAGTTGACATAAATAGTTTTAAAACAATTTAAACGTAAGTTGTTAAAAAAATGTCTGGCTGAGTGGTTGTTTGCCTGATTTTGGAGCTTGCAGGTGAACATTTCAGGTTAGCTTTTTACTTTTAAAAGTCATGTGACATTTACTTTGACTGCTGGTTATATTTATTCATCTTTATACTGCGTGTCAGTTATTTAATAAACAACATATATGCTAATCTATTATCCTGATTGTTTTTTTAGGGTGAGTGTGGCGCATGGGAGGGGGGGGGATTCATGGTCCTTTCCTGGACCCCAGGGAGTCTAGAGAACACGCACGTGAACACAGTCTAATATAAAATATTGGAATGCAATGCTTGGGTAGAATTACAAGTACTTTACCTCACAGAAAATAACTTTTTGAAACGTTCTTAAATATAAATAAAGTGCGTGGACCTTTTAATCAAGAACAGTTGTATTTCAAGACAAACAGTGTGCGTGCGTGTAGAAGTAGTAACTGGTGCCTATCAATGAGCTGAAAGCGATACTTGAGTAAAAGTAAAAATTAAAAGTATCTCAAAATAAATGATCATTCTTAGCATACGACGAGCAAGTATTTCAAATGTTGTATTGGTTCCCGGTTACATGACAAGACTACATGAGTCGAGTGCGATAGTCGAGTAAAAATACTCCGTTCCGTTCCAAGACAGCGCAGACGCGCGCGCGCGCACACACACGCATCGAGGTATGGAGGCGGAGCCGACAGCACGTTGTGAGCTGGCACAAGCTTTGGACTCGGCTGGGCTGCTCGGCTCCTCCTGACGGGGCTGGCTGCGCTGCTGGCGGGCAGACGGGCAGACGGCGGCGGGCGGAGACGAGCCTCCGCACTCGGACACCTTTCGCAGCCGCAAAGACGACAAAGACGACGACAAAAACGACGACGAAGCAGACAGCAGCAGCAGCAGCACAATCCGCCCTGCCACCATTTTCGATCAGTAGCAGCCAGCACCCCTCGCTCCGTGTGCGTGTGTGCGCGCGCGCGTGTGTGCGTCTCCTTCGACTTGACCAGCGTTGCCATTGAGCGATGCGCTTCGACGACCACCAGGAGACCACCTTTCGGGCTTGCTTTTGCCTGCGCGCACATTGTGGCTGTTGACACTCGGTCCTGCGCGGGCTGTCAACTTGGACTGTCCGTCTTGATTAGCTTGCTTGATGCGCTTGGGAGCAAAAAAGGCGAGAATGGTGTGGAAAGGGAGCGCCTCTCTAGACACTTAATCAACATCAGAACAACATTTGCCTTTTATTGAAAGAAGAGGCGAGGACAAAAATTGACGAGGAGTCGCCCGGTTCGGCTCTGACCGGACCACCACGCAGGACTTTGCTTTGGCCAAGTTTGGATGCGCTTTGAAGGTAAGACTCCCTGAGCGAGCCACGCATGCCGTTCGTTACGTGTGTTGTCATTTTACTGTCATGTCATGTGCGTCCACGTCGCAACGGCGAAAGAATGCGCGCGAGAGGTTCAAACCGGGGCACTGACCTATTTTCCGAGACTCTTCGGCGGCGCGCTTGCGATCACGGACGGGCTCCCCCCTTCACTGGTGCACTTAACCGGTTCCTGCTTTCAGAAAAAAAAAACATTTTAGGGCCATTACTTCGTTAGGTACTGGTCTCCAACTCAAGGCCCTGGGGCCCACATCCGGCCCAGCACATCATTTTATGTGGTCCACCATAGTGAATCAAGCGGAACTACCCTTTTACTTCGTTGTTAAATGGGTTTGCTGCTTTCACCTTGGCAGAAAATCTGGACAAAAATTGCAATTTTCTCAATTTCTCACAAGTACAATAAAGTCAAGTATTCGCTGACACAGAGTGCCAAAACAATAATATACAAAACATGAATTCTCAGAAACATCCCTCAAATAAAACACGTTTTAGCATGACGTGTAATTCCCGACATTTCAACATCCAACTTTATGATTTTTCATAAGATTCTCGCCACAATTGTCACTTAAATGTACCTTGTAACGACACAAGACACCTCAGTTATGTGTCTCACCTGAAGGGGGCGCTCTGAAAAGGTGTTCATCCAGTAGCTAAAAGACAAATCAACCATTAGTATTTGTTTGTTTGTGACTATTTTAATTAAAAAAAAATAAAATTATAACGGCTGTCAATTATCATCAAATTTGCCAGTGTGCAGTCAAAAATTGAGAGTCTCATCCTCAAATCACCACCCAGGAACAGACTAAATTACACCATTGATCACGTAGCAGATTTCGATGTTTATCAAGGGGGAGGCCTTTATTCCATCGATTTTCTATAGTGCTTGTCCTCGTTACGCTCACTGGTGATCTGGCGCCGGTCCCAGTTAATTTTCGACAAAAGGCGTGTTCAATCGCAGGTGATCAAGCACTTTGAGATCATTTCAACAGAAGCTAAGCGAGCACACAAGTGAGGCTGACGCAGATAAAGCCGCGTTTCTCCTCCAATTAAGCAATCCCTTCCCCCGTCGCCGAGCCTCATTCAACGAGCATCGGGACACGTTTTGGGATGGCACCCCCCCCCCCCCCCACCCCGCCAGTTGGTCGCCTCCCGTGGGCCCATTGTGCCACACTGAGGATGCCAGCGGAAAGCGGCGCGCGCTGCCAAGGCGGACATAACGAGCCCTGTGCGGCAGAGGGATCATTAAAAAGCGTGTGGATGCAGAAGAGGTGGAGGGAAACTCCCTTGGAGGGTGTGTGTGTGTGTGTGTGTGTGTAGGGGGGGTGGCTTCATTTGGGACTGGTGTACATTTGGGATGTCAAATCAAATTGTTGCTGAACAATAATTAAAAAATTTTTTTTTAGGATGACGACAGTCATAAATAGACTAGTTACGGTCTTGCTCTGTCAGTCTGGGTCAGATAGTTTGTTGACTCCAAGAACAAACAAAATGAACTCTTCATTCATGCTCGTTGGCTTTGATTTGTGATAACCGCGCTCCAAACGCCAAGCAAAGGTGGTCCTGAGCCTGAACGCTGCAGTGTTCAGCCAATCAGCTGATGTGCAGTTCAGCCGCGGGTCAACCATGATATCCGTTTGAGAGAGACGACACGGCCCAGATGTGGAGCCATGTACTCGGCTCTCTTTGCACGCACAACTCCGAGACGGCACGTCTAACTGTGTGCCCGCTCGTCTTACGAGTGACCTGACTTGTTTTGGAAGGATTTTGAGGATCGATTTTTGTCTCCATTTCTGAGCAAACTGGTGGTCGAGAACTTCATGACAAGCAGCACAGCGAGAACTGCCAATGTGGAGTAAAAATCTTGTTATTGGAACATAATTCAAAGTCGTCACAATGTTTTGCAAAGTCGTCGGAACATTTTGCTAACACGTAGGCTAGATGCGAAAAAAAAAAAAAAAAAGGCAGCATTTTTTTCGATAATGCCACGAGTTATTGACTTTCCCCACTTTGCGGTACGTTTGATTAACGTAGCTGAGTCAAAAATGATTAGTCCACATTTGGCAGATTGCGTGCTTCCAGTTGTTGTTTTGGCAGTTGAAATTGAAATTTATCACGACATGTTCTTATAAAGTACAATTAGCATACATCTTTTCATATCCCGTCGCATATTCCAAAACTGATCCGACAAATCGATATAACTTAAGGTGTGCAAAGTGGCAAAAAATACGACTAACGTTGTAAAGTGAGATTTTAGCAGCAACTCAAATCCAAGAAGCGCCGTTCCCACCTCCCACACCATGAGCCTCTCACCCCAAAAACACGCTTTCTTATTACGGTGTGACATCATTCCTTTTGAACACCCCAACAGCAGCTTTATGGAGGAAAAGGTGGGCTCTAATAGCATATTCCTGCGTCAGAGCGCGACCGCGAGCTGTGCGTTAGCGGCATGCTGGCAACCCGCAGAGCGCTCTCTCGCACTTGGGCCAGGTTCATAAAAGCAAAAAAAAAAACGCATGTGATGTAACTAACAGAGGCGTTCCCGCTTCATTCTTACACTTTGCGTCAAGTACGGCGGCGGGGAAACAACGCAGGCTTTTATGGAAAAGCCCAAAATGAGTGAGTGCTACTAAAACGGCGTCAGCGTGTCGAATTAATATCGCTGCGGGGTTCCGTAGCAGCGGCAGAGGATTATGGTCAAGTTGAAAGGCAAACCGGCAGCAGGGGAGGCCGACTGCAATGAGAACATGCTACACGAGGACGCTAGAATTTAGTAGCAAATGACACAAAAAAACAACAACACAATATTGTTACTTATTACTGTCAATATTATGTCACATATTTTGTGCTAAAAATATAAAACAATCCAAAAAAAACCAACAAATATGTGAGTAACCAAGCATGACTTTGTATTCCTACGTCGCTACGCTAACTAGCTCACAGCGCCAGGACACCCTTAATCAACCCGCCCACTCAACAGAATTCAGAACAATCAGCGCACTGACTAATTGATACTTTCACTCTTCCCGTGCTCGCGACAAATTCCTCATTTCTGTTTCGATCTCCATCCAAGAACGAGCGAGAGAGCAACGTGAGAGAAGCGCAAGCAAAGGGACAGATGGAGGCCGATTGAGATGGCGACAACACACAGAGTTGGGCAAAACGGAGTCGCACTTCACTGTCAATTTGCGAACGTCACGGCCAGTCAATGTAAGAATCGAGTCTTTTAAAAAAAAAAAAAAAAAAAAAAAACGCGTCGACAGAGAACGCCAATGGAGGTCAAAGCGGCAAGTGCAATTACTCATCGGCTTAATTGGTGCCCAAAGTCAGCTCAATGTCGACAATTAGAATCAATTAAGGGATAGCGGAGCTCAACGAGACTAACTGAATTGTTTAGTGAGGTGCATTTATCTGTTTCTGGCTTCCGTGCTGCTGTTTTGGTTAGCAATAGCATATGAAGGGGGTGAGCAGTTAACTCTGAAGGTAAATCTCTCAACTGAGATATATAGTTATTATCTGGTTTTATTTTTAGCAAAAAGGTGGGCAACATGATCAAGTCCTTTCTTTCTTTTTTTTTAATTATTTATTTATTTTTTTAAATTCCACCAAGACGTTGCTCGTGAGTCTGTGACTGTATTTTTGGTGAACTCGCCCAATTCACTCACTTTCAGCCACACCACTCTGATGTGTTTCGGCAAACATCCGGATTGTACAAACTCAGGGATGTTCCACTAGGCCTGAGTATTGCGCAAAAGAATGAATCCAAGGTTTAAACTCGCGCCTGTAACCTCACTTGCAACTTTCCGCCATTAGAAGAAAACAGCCGCGCTACACATGCATTCAATTAGCGCGGACACGTCTCCAGAACACCAAAAGCCAAACCTCCCTCTCTCTCTTTTGCTCTCTGAATGCATATGATCAAGTCTTATATAATGAAAGTTTCGTCCATGAGGTGGGGTGGTGAGGGCTCATGGAAAGTGCGAGGGAGGGAGGGGAGGTTAAAAGCAAGGAGGGGGGCGGCGGGGGAGGATGTCGTCTGGAGGAGAGTTAACAGGACTGGATTCGCCCAGACAGCAAGCCAGGCCCAAGCCCAGATTTGAGGTTTTTTTTTTTTTTTTTTTAGTCTTTGCAAATTGTCCCTCTTCTGTTAAAATAAACAAAACAAAAAAAAAATCACAATCAATGCCTGACTTGCAAGCATGCACAATTCCAAACAAGCACACGTGCGTCCACCGTGGAGGGCACAACAGAGAAGGGGGGGCGGGGTCTCGGCCATAAGAGTCAATAATACAAACCAGCTGTGTCGCCACTGGACTCTCGTACAGTACAGGCCCCTTCCTCCTCCATCATCATCATCATCATCATCATCATCATCTGCATGTTGCATTTCGGGTGGAAAGTAGCCCAGGACTTTCCACTGGCGCTCTCAACTTCACATTGCTTTCTCGAATCGCGCCCTGCCCAAAACATGCTCGGCATATGCTCGGCATTCTCTCACAAAAGCAACCCAGAGTGTGAAAACGACTCGGAAGAGGTTGGCCGGGGTCGGCAGAGTGCGGTTGTTTATTTTGGAAATGCACGCTTGCAAAGTGGTGGAGCAGACCCCTCAAACGTCACTGGTGTCGAGACTCGAAGGAGGGGAACGCACAAACCGGAAAATGGAGCATTTACTCGCCGTTGCGATCAAAGATCTGATTTAAAAACTTCTCAAGGAATATCCTGACTGATTATCCCGTGGTGTGGCGTGTTTTATTGCAATTATACGTGATATGTCTCTCAAAGATTATCCCGAGTGATTGTCCTTTGGTGTGTGATCGATGCTGCTTTTTGGTTTCTTAATACTTGACGCTCACTCTCTCTTGTGATTGGTCTTTTTAGCCACATGCTGTGATGACGTACACGTCTTTCCGGGCTAGGTTCCGCAACACACAATTATTTTTTTTTGTCAGCACGTTAGTGAGGAGCCGCAGCTCGTTTGCTTGCTAGCATGGCGGTCGATAGCACTTCCAAAAAATCCTCAAAAAAGAGCTTCTGCAGGCGCACTTTATAGTCCGGAAATTACGGTAATTATTAAGGGTGTGCATCCGTCCCCCCCAAAAAAAATCAATTTTAAAGTGGAACGATTTGATTCGGTTTTATCCTGTGACCTTGATTATTTATAAATAAATAAAACAATTAAATAAATCTGATTTAAATTGGATTTTACAGTTACATCCCCAACTAGTTATTTTTAAGGGCATTTTTATAAGATCGCTGAGATTAATTGTTATTTTTTTATTCCATTTTTTGTTTTATTTCAAATTTCAAATCTATTCTTCACAGTTAATCCAATCATGAATCAATCCCAATCGCTAAATACTCCACCTCATTTTACTCCCCCACCTCCCACCTCGCACGTACTTGGGTACACAGGTGTCAGCCAGTCAGGGCGTGGTGCCCCCGCCGGAGGAAATTACAACATCGGACTCAGCAAGACCGAGTGGCAATAAAGACGGCCCACACCCACAGCCACCCGCTGCCTCCCGGAGGCCGTGTTGCATAAATCTGCAACCGGGATCGTATTACCTCGGCGCTTGGAACAAGGGGAGGGCGAAAAGCGGCTCCCTGTCGACGAGCGAGCAGACGAAAGCAGGCAGGAAATGACTGCGAGACAGGAGCACCCCTCCCAATGCTTCTTGGAGCGTCGCTACCTTTCCGAGCACGAGATGAGGCCAGCCCCATGTCCACTCGTGTGTCTTTCGAGAATATGACGAGGGGGTGGGTGGGGGGGCGGGGTGTAGTTAGTGGGTGACAGACGTGTAATAGCACCGCAGTCAGTCAGCGGTGAAGCACAACCACAATATTGCTGCTTATTATCCCCTCACTTTCCATACCGGAGTCACCGCTATTAATCTGCCCGCAGTTTGAGAGGGCAAAAAAAAAAAAAAAAAAAAAGAGACGGATTTCTGGCTTCATTCCCAATCCAAGTGGTGACGATGGAACAGCCCATTAGTGCAGTTTTGGCTTAAAACCGTCCATCGTAGACACCTCTGTTTCTCGTGCTAGGCGTAACTCTTTCCACATTTAAATCCTGACATACGGCTGCGTGCGTGTGCGTGCTGAGACAATTTTAAAGGCAGGTGCCGGTGCTTTCTTTGCATTCCTCACCTGACCTTCTGCTCATTTGCGCTGTCTCCAATGAGAACGCCGGCGGAGCTTGTTTGCGTGCGTCCACGCGTGACATTTCATTTCACATCAAGAAGTGCATTTTGTTGGACGACATTTTGGAAGTTTTGGATCGCAGCGGTGATAATGTTCCAATTCATCCTCGAAACGTGCTTGATGAGTTTACGGCTTTGTACTTGAGGGCGTGCTGGAACAGAAAATATAAATATATGAATCCAGCCTTGTTGCGACTGCCATAAGCATCTGGGATAGCATCAACTAGTTTGCCGTTTGCTGCCTAAAGAAGTCAGCTACGGTTGATGTAAAACTAGCTCTGAAACAGGACATCGAGACGGAAAGTTAGAAAAAAAAGCTCAAATAGATCTGAATGACTTTACTTACAAAAGCCTGCGAAATCAAAAAAAAAAAATGCGAGAACAGGCTCTGCAGGAGCAGCCAAGAAGGCTCACTTCCGAAACGCAGACCTCATCCAGCAACCCCAATAAACCAGATGCAGCTGGATAGCGAGGATAAGAACAAGGGGGGTGTTGATCTTGAGAAGCCTTTCGGGAAGAGAGAGAAAAAAAAAATCGACAACAGAGATGCACAAACAAACAATACCCTGCTCGCAAACATTGACCTAAATATGTCGTAAAAAAGTGAGCTGTCAACTTTTATCGGCCTTCCTGCCATCCCAGCAGTTGCCGACCGTTTTACGTGCTTTTGGCCTGGCTTCTATCGCTCGCCGCCACCTCCCTCCTGTTGCTTCCCAAGCGAGGGCGCCGCGGCGACGCCTCTGCTTGGATCGCCGCGCCACTTCCGGACGCTGCGATTGCACGAGAGAGTCGGAGGATTGCATCACTGCTTGCGGAGAGGCCACAGGAATGGGTGGAGAAAGGGGGGGGGGTGCGTGGGGGTTGACTTGACAGAGGTGCACTAAAGGGCACGTCAAGATGGAGTTTGCAGTTGCAAGATTTGGTACAATTTGCACAGAAGTCGTAACAATCCGTGGTCATAATTCTTGGAAACATTTGGATGAAAACAACTGGGCAGTAAATCGAAATTAGTCAAACTGAAAAAAAATTAAAATAAAATCAAGGCAGGAAACGAGTGTGCCTACATGAATTTTTTCTGGCCGATATCTGCCTTATTTTGAAGTATCGGGTACTCCTCGAGGCTGTCGATACCAGCCACCGATACTTAAGGCCACAAAAGACATTCAGTAGTTGGTGCTATACTTCAGCAGTTTGACACTTTGGCGATTCATCATCTGCAGCTTTGTTCACATTTTCTTAGCGTCCTTAGCAAAATTGTATACATCAAAAGTACGACAGGTAGGGCTGGGCGATTAACCGAAAATTTACCGTTACCGAAATTTATTAGAATGACCGACATCATTTTGCCCATGTCGGTAAATTCGGTGTCTAAAAAAAAAAATGAAAAAGGAAAGTCTTTTCTGTCTGCGGCAATGTTCATGCCTCTTTAAGTCTGCTCCAGCGCATGTAGTCACGTGACTCAGGCGCTGTAGAAGAATGTAAACACAAGACTCGTTCGTAGCTGGCGATTCAAATTCAGAAGCGGCTGACACGGCTAAAGACGAAGTAACGTTAGTTGAAATTGGTCTTGTCGCGCTTGTCCCAAAAAGAAATTCGACATCTGTCGTTTGGAAATGTTTTGGGTTCCATAAAGACGATGTTTGCGCAAAAGAACATGAACTACAAAGTGCGTCGTAAGCACCTGAAACAGCGCGTCCAACCTTTTCTTTTTCACCACCCACAACACAACCATGCTGTTGACTTGGAGCTTGTGCTAAAAGTTCAAAGTGAGAAGCAAGGTTGGACAAGTGACAACAGCCCACTAACGGAGGCGAAACCATACGAGAGAACGTCTCAGTGGTGGACGGGATAGCCTAGCACATAGCTAAAGATAGAGCTCCTGAAGTTACAGTGGAGCGCACAGGATTTAAACGCCTCAGGAACGTAGCCGACAAGAGGTACGAAAATATTTGCCGCAAACAGCACTTCCCGATATGGACAACATCGGGACGGGAGCGGAGACATGTCGAGCATTTTGCATCCACATCCGACTTGTGGTCGAGTCGCAACATGCATCCCTGTTTGAGCCTGAAATGTGCAGTACATAGACAAGTGGCGACTGCGCACCGGAGTACTCGAGACGGCACATTTTACTGATGAAGCACACGCGTTTGTTTGGCACTGGCATTCCATTGATTTTTTTTTTTTCATTTTATTTAGCATTTTGTTTACAGGCGACTAGTGCCTTTGCACAAGGCATTATTTATATTGTTTACAAGATACCTTTACACAAATCTAAGCATTTGCAAATGGCATTACACCATCTCGGCACAATCTATTTGCAGGAAAAGATTTTGTGAGAGGTACCCTTTTTTTCCTGTTCTTTGTGACATTGTTCAAGTCATGCAAAGCAAGCTATTTTGAATGTTTATTCAAATGATTTTTGTACTTCTATTTTTCATTGAAAGTAATGTGTACCAGTTGGTCAATAAAAAAAAGCAGTTAATATGCATTTTCTGCATTTATTTTGATTTTGGTCCTCAGGGGGAATTTATCGTGCATTTATCGTTATCGAGGTAAAATTGCCCAATTTATCGCGATATTGATTTTAGGTCATATCGCCCAGCCCTAACGACAGGTATCCATAATCAGTCCCAGTCAGTACTCAAAGAGTGAGAATGTATGTATTTCGACAGTAATTCATACACATCTTTGTGTTGTTGTTTTTAAATACTGCCCGACTGTTTTCCCCTCGCGGCATCCCAAAGCAAGAGTCGACTCGGGTCGGGTCACTGTGACGTGCGCTAATCCCGGTTTAGCGGGCCGCAAGGCTTACTGACACAATGTGAAATCGCAGTCAGATGGCTGTTTATGGATCACTCACGGTACAGATTGAGTGCAAGCGCTGCTTTGCTCTGCCACCACATCTGTGCCGGCCGGGTGTTTGCTCTCAAAATAAAGTCCACATGGAGGTCGATAATGGCGCTGACGAGACCTCCAAGGCTGAACCATTCTGATTTGGGGCCGCAAAGTATGTCAGTCATCTGTTCCTCTCAGCGCTGTTGTGAATAAAAACTAAATATTATTAAAAAAAAAAAAAAAATGTGAGTACTGTAGCGTTTTGGGGCACTCGGTCAAGGTATTATCATCCCTATTTGACCAAATATGGTCAATTTCCTATTTTTTCCCCAATTTGATACAATTATTATTTTGACGCATTATTATTAAAACTCATCTATTAATTCTTGAACACTCTGAGAAGTGTAAAACTCTTCCTTCACTTTGTGGAAGCTGTGCGGCATTATGTTGCCTCTAGATTGAAATTCTGCATTTTTTTTTTTTTTTAGATGTGCAAAAATGTGAGATACATTTGAGGAAGCCTATTTTGTTGAAAATAGATCGCTGTGATGCTTCAGTGTAGAAGTTTGTGTTCAGATTCTTTAAACTGCTTACTTTTTTTTTTTATTGTGTGACACATGGCTCTAAGACAGGTGTGGGCAAACTATGGCCCGGGGGCCACATGCGGCCCGTTAAACGTTTTAATCCGATCCACCAAACTTGAAAAAAAAAAAATGAATAAACCTTGTTAATGTTTTATTTTCTAAATACTCTGCTTTTTCAAAGACATATTTTGTTGTAATGCTTTTGTTCACTTTCATTAAAATTAAATGTTTTTTTTTTTTTTAAGGTGAGGTTACCGAAACACTCCATCCATCTCCTCCTGGTCCGGCCCCTCTGTCAATTTTTAGAACCCATTGTGGCCCGCCATTCAAAAAGTTTGCCCACCCCTGCTCTAAGACCTTCGAAAAAGAGTCTGGGAAAATGACACAACTGCAGTCGTTAAGTATGAAAAGTCTCGCCATGTTGGGGTGGGGGGCACGGTTGTCGGTGGCGACGTGACGTGGTTTGACAGATGTGAGGATTCTCTCTGACAAAATAATGCAACCAAGCTCTCCGATGACATTTGAAGACTGAATCCGAATGCCAATATTCCGCCAACGCTCATTTAGCTTCCCGCCATCCCGGACAACATCGCGCAATCGTGACCCGTCCTCCTACATCTCGACTCCAACTGCCCAACCTCCCCGCCTGGCAACATACACACGCCCAACCCCTCCCCCCCTCCCACCATCTCTGGAATTTCTCAGTCCCTGAACGCCCTGGCGGGAGGCCATTGGTAGCTTCCTGTTACTTGGTCTTGCTCTTTTTCTTTTTGGTGTGTGTGCGTGCGTTTCCACTTCTCTTCCTTTTTGCACGCTCTAATTTGTTAATGGTGCTTTTATTTTCCTTTTGTTTCCTGTCGGACCACGAGAAGCCAACGTGCGTCTCGAGCACAGCCCTACAACAACTTGGACTGTCCCCAATTGCCATTTTGGCTCGCGGAACACAGCAAACAAGTGGCTTTTGCTGATCGTCACTCTTTTGAAAAATCGTCTCGAGGGGGTCGGAAAAGTCGCTAAATATAGCGACAAAGTCACTCAGTTGACAATGAGCGAGCGTTGCGTGGTCGTGCTCTAGTTTTTCTGGTTCAAGTTTGCTCGCAACATCACTCGAAGTAGTTCATGGAGGAAAAAGCACCAACGGCCACTTCAAATGGACTTCTGAGTTTTTTTTTTTGGGGGGGGGGCATAGCTTCTCATAATAGACGTGCCTGGAATATTTCACAATGTCAACCGAAACCTTTCCAAAGTTTACGGTGCCAATTTTTGAGGACATTTCCGCCAGTAGGAACATTTTGGAGTCTGGGAACGAAACGTTTGGCGAAACCTCTCTTCTGCATCCCAGAGGACGAGGGCGGCAACCGTTCGGTTTCAGACTGGCTCAGCAGGGGCCCCGCAAACACCTGAGGGTCGGCGTTGATAATACCCGTGGTCAGAAACATGATCCTCTTGTGTGCAGATCTCGTCAAGCCAAAGATCAGCGCTTGGGATCAGGGTCAAGAAGTGATCCATGTGAGCTGAGCCTCGCAGGAGCACGAAGGTCCACGAGCCCACCGAACTTGTGCTACCTTCATCGCTCACCTCTCTCACGCCGTTACCGGACCTTCCCGGTCGACACAATGAAACGTTCGTTTCAACATATAGACGAATGGCTGCCACGCCGTTTTTTAAAAAGTCTCTTTCTCTCCACAAACATTTGCATACCAATGCAATGTAGGGACGGTGACTAAAGAACAACTTTGCTATGTTGCTCAAAAGCAACTCAAGTCAGTCCTTTGGCGCTCGCTTACACCAGATTTAAATTCCGCGGCTTCCGTCGAGGTGATTTTCCTCGTGTGTGCTGCACTCGTGTCAGTTTCGTTATCATCCGTTGTTTTCCGGTAGAAAAGTATTTGTCAACAGATGCTTTTTCATTTTAGCTCCACCGTGACATTGCACAGGATGCAAACGTCTCAAAGGAAATTAAGTAACTGTTTGGCGTCGCTTTGAGCTGAAATTTCTGTCGTGAGATGGAAGAAGTGTGAGACGCAAATGCCGGTACTCAATTCACGCACAAAACAAGAAAGTGTGTTACAGATTTTCCCTTAGCATTTATCTCTTTAACTCCCCAACACTGGCGATTTTTTTTAAACTGTTTGGCTCAGTTTGATTAAATGCTTCAGGCCGTATCTCACTGAGCAGCGAATATTGGAATCGCCAACTTTGGTGCACTGGTGCATCCTCCTCCTCCTGCGCCCCCCCCCCCCCCCTCCCCAACTGGCCATCGCCCCTGTCCTGGCTCCGGCTGCTACATGCTGTGTTTACTCTGCCCCACAGCGCCAGGGCCCCGCTGAGGGGACAATGCCGCCTTTCAGACAAACTGCCGACCCTATGGTCGAGCACGGAAGTCCGCTTGCAGGGGAGGGCGGTGGACGGGGGGGGGGTGACGGCCGACACCCCTTCCCCAAACTTCACAGCCACCCGACAACTAGACATGCACACACTAGTGAGCAGTGCGTCTTCCTCTCGATTTCCTGCTTGGTCTTTTTTTTTTTTTTTTTTTCACATTTCTCATCAACCTCCCCTGGACAGCAGCAAATTAGATCGAAATACTTTGAGTCACTTCCCGACCAGTCCAGAATTCTTCCGAATGTCCGGTGGTGGTGGCTGAGTCACCGCAGGACGACCATTAAAAAGAGCAATTCAATGCCCTCGAGGATGCTTGATGAAAGTCAAAAGTGGTGTGCGGTAAAATATCAAACATGACTCACGCAACCATCGCTTCACAAGCATCAAAAGTGTTGACGGAGCGTTTTGCTTTTCCGTCCAATTTTTTTGGTGAACCGCATCATCCTCAACAAGGTGTTGAGAGAAGGTGACAATCCAAAGACGGGAAGTGATATCAAGTCAAGGTTTTGTCAACTGGGAGAGCAATTAAACAGCTTCAAGCTTCAGTTTTTGAAGACGATGACAGCTTGTATCTCAAAACGCTCTCAAGTCAGGTCGCTTGTATCTTAAGGCACGGCAATATCCACGCTGCCATCAAACCAGGAGAACTTCTGATTCATTCAATTTATGTTTTCTTGAATTTATCATTTCAGTCTAAACACAGTTGAGGTCAAGTTTGCGTCCAGTTTGTCGATGACGGCGCGGATTACAACGCTTCCAAGGAGGGAAGCCACGTTTGTGTTTGTCCACGCACACAAGATGAGCGCGGGATTTGGATAGAAAAAAGGTTAAGCTGATCCCTGGTCGCCACCTCGGGGTAAGGGGCTTACTCATTTAGTGCTTCTTTGGCGAGTTTGACGACGCGGTCAAGGTTGAGCGCATCCTTCACACGTCGGCGGTGGACAGAAAATCCCTTCAAATTAATGTTTTATTCAATGCCGGACACGACGGGCAGCGTCTGCAGTTAGGAAAATGCTTTAAGATGATTTGCATTTGTACTTTGAAAGTCACGTAACGAGCAACGAATGAATACAAATATTCCATTCCAAATCTTGATGAAATATCTCATTTCTAGTTTAGCTAGCAGTTGCGAGCCTCCTCATCATCTCAGAAATGTATGTTCCATTTTTGTCGTCATCTCTTTTTGGACCATTCAAAAACATCGCAGTAACTCAAATGAAATGAAAACAAAAAAAATAGGTGACTTCCGCGAGCAGCAATTTGCATCGATGATGATGATGATGATGGTCGGGGGGAACTCAAGAGCGACATCTCGATGACGTGCCCCGGCCACAACCCTCAGGCCGGGTCTCGGGGTCAGCGTATTTAGGGGAAGGAGGAGGTGGAGTTGGTGCAGCTGCACGTAATCGCATCACTCCGCTTCTCCGGCAGCTTCACTGGCTGCCCATAAAGTCGCGTATCCGTTTCAAAGTCCTTCAATTGGCATTCGTGGCCATCCACAAGCACAAAATATCTGCCGGACCTTCTCCATTTTCCCGCATCCTCATCATCATCATCATCTTCTTGTCTGTCCCATCTGCTCGTCTCACCACAATGAGGAGCATTCTCACCAGTGGAATGCTCTACCACCTCACCCCAAAAAAAAAAAAAAATAAAATAAAATGAAATAAATAAATACAGGCTCACTCATTAGAAGTCTCGACCATTTCTGTAATTGCAATTTATCATGACTGCTCTCATCTCTTTCTAGTTTTTAATTTAAATTTTTTTTTTTTAATGTATTCATGTCTTTTGTACGGTGACCTTGAGTGACAAAAAGCCGACTGGAAATCAAAACGATGATCATGTTTATAAAAATCCCAGAGAGGCTTACCGGTGAGATCAAAGAAGTCCGAAGGTGCACACGGTGAGGTTGGTGGGCTGATGTGACACGGTGCACGGGGGGGTTGCCTAGCCGAGGGGTTGGGGTGGTCGAGCTTGGTGACCATCTGGATTGGATTGTAGACATTCCTCAGGAAGAGTGTGCGAGTAAAGGTCAAGATGGGGAAAAAAATAAAAAAGGAGGGGCGGTGGAGGTTTTCTTGGATCGCCGTGTTTATTTTTCTTTTAGCTTACTCAGTGTTTCGGTTTACAATTGCGGTCAGTTTAGCATTGTTGGGGAGAAATACTTCCCCAGTGGGACGGTGGAATTCCAGATACATTTAACCTGGCAAATATCACAGGTGGATTTCATTATCAGTCACAGTTTGACTCTGGAATGTGCAATTTTTACTGCATACAACGCGCTTTACGAAAACATCTGACTGTCTTTTACCGAACCCCCCCCCCCCTTTGGTCTAACTCGGCCTCCACGCGTCTGCAAAGTTTGTGCAGGTGTGGTCATGCTTTCCCTGGACGAGCCCCTGGACCTGAAGCTCCCTCGGCGGCCCAACGGACGAGACCGACCGTCGCGCTCACCCCCCCTCTCGCCGATGAGACCCAAAAAGTCTCGCCATCTCCGCATGACGGACGACGGCACGGCGGTCATCGACCCCGCCTCCCCGCACACAGGTGGGTGACGTTGACAAGCAGGCAGAACGACGCTCACCTTAGAACGCCGTTCACTTTTGTCTCGGCTGTCTTAGGTATGCAGGTGGTGTCGCACGAGCGAAGCGATACCCCAACGCCCCCCGCGGTGGATCTGAGCTTGTCGCCCGTCTCACCCGAGATGACCAACGGCAACGACACTCACGCAGTGGTGAGGAACTGTCACCTTAACTCGGCATCAGATCAAGTTTACTTTCGTCGAGCTCAAGGTACAGCCCACATGCCGACTAATTCATTTGCCTCCCAATCGAATTGAGACGAGACGGCTGGAAGTATTCTCACCCGCCCGCGCGTCCCACCACGATAACTCCCGTCGCCGCAAAATAGTCTGCACTTAAGTTGACCCCCACATGGAGGCAAAAGCAGGACGCCGTCGCTTTATCTTGCAGACTTTCTTACATAAGAGCAGCTCCGTTTCGCATGGCGAGGCAGAGATGAGCGGGATTTGTTTGGGGGGGGGGGGGGGGGGGGATTTGTCACACGTGCTTGACGAACGTCGCTGCGAGTCAACAAGACGATGAGCGGCAAGATCCTTTTGGGATGATTGCTTTTTTTTTTTTTTTTTTTTTAAACGCTATTAAATTAGGTGCATCCACCACACTGTAATGTTTGAGTGTGACAATGTCATGCTGAGCTCAAAGACGGCATCAAGAAAGGAAGTACAAAAAAATAAATTATAAAAAAAATAAAATAAAATAAAAAATAATATATATATATATATATCAAATAAAAATAAAATATAATAAAAAAAAGAAAAAAAAAAGGATAAAGCCACAGTACACTCGATTTTTTCCTGAGTCCACTCAAGAGCAACTATGAGACAATTTCAACTTCTTCGTCTCTGCAACAAAAATCTCACAAGCGCCGCTAATGCTGATCTTCTCGATTGCGTTTTCCTCCGTAGAATTCCCATCTGTCGCAAACCTTTCAGTTTTTTGTGCCAATCGGAGCCGGGGCGGGACTTCACCTGCCATCGTCCATGTTCATTGGCCAGCCGAGCGACAAAAGGGCCTCCCCCGACCTCTCGTCAGATGAACAGCTAGCTTGCCGCTGGAAAAAGGTGCGACTCAAAAAAGCGGACCATCCATTTAGCCTCCTAAGCGAAATTAAACCGTCTTATTTTCTGCAGTGCCGCCTCCTCTTTGACTCTCTTCAAGACTTGGTGGACCACGTCAATGATTTCCACGTCAAGCCAGAGAAGGAGACGGGTTACTGCTGCCATTGGGAGGGCTGCGCTCGAAAAGGGAGGGGCTTCAACGCCAGGCGAGTGCCGGCCTCACGCAGCCTCTAACATCAAGTGTCAAGACGGAGCTGAGATTGTTGTCGCTTTGCACCGCCGCAGGTACAAGATGCTCATCCACATCCGCACGCACACCAACGAGAAGCCTCACCGCTGTCCCACCTGCAACAAGAGCTTCTCGCGCCTCGAGAACCTCAAGATACACAACCGCTCGCACACAGGTCAGTGGCGCAAGCGCGCTCGAGTCCATCGCGACCGGTCACATCGACGGCAAAACTGTCTTTCGTCTCTCCTGCAGGTGAAAAGCCGTACATATGCCCGTACGAGGGCTGCAACAAGCGCTACTCCAACTCAAGCGACCGCTTCAAACACACGCGCACACACTATGTGGACAAGCCGTACTACTGCAAGATGGTGGGCTGCCTGAAGCGCTACACCGACCCGAGTTCGCTACGCAAGCACATCAAGGCTCACGGCCACTTTGTGGCTCAGGAGCAGAGCTCAGCGGGCGGGGTGGGCTCCTTGCTGAAGGGAAGTCCAAGTGGGACGTTCGCGAGCGGAGGGGCTAAGGACTCCGAGATGTCCTACGTGAGTGGGGCTCACATTATCATTCCAGGGGCGGGGGCCGCGCTTCTCGGGGCGCACACTCTTCAGGGTCTGGGTGCATCTCTTCCCCTGTCCTCCCTCAGTCCTCGACCGCTGGACCTCAGCACATTGGCTTGCCCAAGCTCCCCCCCAGGCAGCTTGGGAGGCGCTTCCGTCCTGTCCTTCAATGGCTCCCCGCTCGGCCTGACCAAGTCACCCCTGCTCTCCTCGAGCCTCGGCGTGCCCATGGTGCCCGTGCTGGGGGCGGGCGCTGAGCGCAGGGCCACCAGCCTGCGGGCCAAGAAGGGCCGAGGAGGGGAGGCTGAGAACGAGGTGACTGGGGGGGTGCTTAACCTTTCCACAGGAGGGTCTCATGATGCCTTGTCCTGGGTGGTCATCCCCCCAGGCACGGTGGTGCTCAAGCCAGCTGTGGTCAACTGATACACACATACGCATTCCAGAAGAGCTCAGGGGGTCGGGATGGGGGGGGGGGGGGGGGGGGGGTGAACGTGCAGGCGGTCAAGGGTGGTAGGGGGTGAAAAAAAAATTGGGTCACACAATAGCTTCAAAGAGGGTAGAATATGTCCACCAATATGGAGACTTAGACGACACTATATTTTCTGAGAGTCGTAGAACGCAGGCCTCTTTTGTTGCCGAGGGGCTCAAGAATATTTGTATACCAGGCCTAACAAGGGCTCCTTCTTTCTTCTTCTAGATTTTTATTCATTCCTTGTTTGTTGGTTCTGTGGACGGAGCCCATGAACGTGAAAGTCTTATTCAAGTCCTTCGATTCTTTGCAGTATTTATAAAAGATTATCGACCGTGTGCCTCTAGCCAAGCAGTGAGAGAGACAAACCTTGCAAAGAAACAATGACGCACTCGGCGCTGGGCAAATGTGCACGTTGTTGAACTTTTAAAGGCTTCTGTGTTTCGTAAGATTCAGACAAGCTTGCCGCACCAAAGCAAGTGAACGTAAAGCGTCTTATTAAAACGGTTCAGTTACACACAGCACTTAAATCGTTAGTCACAAAACCTCAAAACTGCTGCTAATCTCAGTGTGACTAGGAGCAAGGCGATTTTATTTTCTCTTTTTTTTTTGGACAATCTATCCCCATTTCGGGGAGGCCAACAAACACGGACCAGCCTGGTCCGCTGCGGATCTGAGGACAGACAAACGGTGTTACATCACCAGGCAAAGACCAATAATCACTTACGCTTTCGAAAATGGAAGGCGCAGCTGTTTGGCTCCCCCTAGTGGCAGGATGAGAAGCACAACATGCCATTGGCGCTGTTCTTTTGCTCCTGGATTGTCCAGCTGCTTTCCCGTCATGGAATCAACACGGCCAGTTTGTGTATGAAAGGCGCACTGTGGCGATAAACACTGCCGTCTTGTGTTTTCTTAAAGAGTGACCCGGTCGAAAACCAGCTGTGAAAAACAAGACGGCCGTCCACTAACCGCTTCACGTAGTTGGTGGACGTTTTGCCCTGCGTTCAAACAAACGGTGCCAAAAATAGTGACGAAGGCAAAGTGGGATATTCAGATTAGCCTGTGTGGACAATTAAGCCACACGAGAGCAAACTGCCTCATTTAAACAAAAAAAAAAAAGTCAGGAAAGATTTATCGTAGTTTGATTAAGCAGTTGCCGTGCACTTAGCATTTCTTTCATATATCGGATGTGACTGTTTGGGGGGGGGGGGGCTGCTATCAAATCAAGTTTGCAAAATGACAGAGGAGAGGCAGAAAAGACTTCCATCTCCTCCTCCTCCGCGTTCCATCTGTTCCGTTGGCCGGCATCCACCTCGAGAAATTTCTTGTCGCCATCTTGCAATATGCATCTCATCTGTATGTTTGGACGAGACATTCTTTTTCTGATGTTGAATTGACTTCGCTTCCGTGTTCAAGCTGTTATGTCGTCAGCTTGTCTTCTGTCTCAAGGCCGACCGAGTCTTGAGGAGGACGAGGTGGTCCGGGATTTCTCTGAATGAATTCCAGATTTGAACTATTAAACAAAAACAAACGTCTCCCTCAAATAGAATTCTTCACGCGCGGACACTGAACTCGCTCACATAGCCCAACGTAATCATTTGCGGCCCATCCTAAGGATGAAGAGAATCTCTCGGCCTGAGCGATGTCATCAGAAGCAGGTGCTAAGTAGGCTAGACGTTTGCGTTTCCATGGCAACAGTGAATCCCACACACGCGGCAATGGCTTTCCTCCTCCTCCTCCTCTTCTTCGACTTGACAGCCTCTCTCTTCTCAGCAGGTTAAGATGAGGACAGCCTCGGCTAGGCAGCGCAGATCGGATGACGCGAATTTACACGGTTTCCATCATCAAATAAGCAACATTCGTCAGTTTAACCCTTTGAGTTCCGTCGGTCGCAAAGTTGCACTTTTTTTTTTTTTTATCCTGTCGTGGGAGGCTCGTACGTCCTCAGCGTAGAGCTTCCTTCACGGAGTCATAGTTGAAAAATATCCACAGAATTTTAGACATTCTAAAAAGCGGTACGTGCTCCGAGAGATTTTGCTGATGTGTTTTCACGAACGCTGTCGGTGTCGTTTTAAAGAAGCTGACTGGAGCGCTACAGTGTTGCACAAAGCGTTTAATAGGCGAGACTAAGGCCAGTCAAGGCCTGTTCCAAGTTCAATTTTTTTTTTTTTTTTTTTGCACATTTGACTTGAGATATTCTGACAGTATTTTCATTTTTCCAAGTGCCTTTTTTTTTTTTACTATAGGTAAAATATAGATGTTAAACATTGTACGGTGTTAAAAAAAGAACAGATTTTATCAAATATATATATATTTTTTTCCTGGTTTCATGTTCTGTGGTCGAACATGCAACAATTTTAGTTGTTAAGTCTCCAATTGCGACAGCATAGCAGCGTTCTCCTGTTTTAGAGGAATTTTATTACGATGTTGGGAAAAATGTCAACGAAAAGAACTGTTTAATAAAATTGCATTTGATACAAAATTTGTCTTTGTGTGTGTTATACAGCTAAATTCACTAAGCAATATTCTTAACAGGAATAAATATCGTACATTTTGAAAATATTTTTTTTTCTCCCCAAGATAAGTCAAGCAGGCAACCAGAGAAGGGAGGCCAGACTTTTTCAAAGTGCGTCTAAAAACGCAAAGCATAAGAAAGGTATAAAACGCTGGACTTCACTACCACATCAATTTGACGATACAATTCAAAATTGCCGTCCAATTGGCAAACCGTTTCCTACGAGTATGTCAAAAGACAAAGTGCAGAGGTAGAGAAAGTGTGACATTTATTGGGGTATAATTTACAGGGGAAGCGGAGGGGGGGTAACGTGCTTTCGCTTTCATACTTCATGTTTCCGTGTTTTGTTGTGATTGCTGCTTTTGGTGTTGCGCTTCGATATTTAGTTCCTCATCTAGACGCTCTTTAGCCCGCACCACCTGCACACAGAGACAAAGTCACAGAGGACACTAAGGACGGCCTCGAATGGAATAACGCGGCAGGGGGATACGGTTTGTGTCGAGTGGAGAGGTTCTAATTGACATTAGTTAGCGGTCCTCAATAATTGCTTCAGTTTTCTCAACAATCACGAGCTGACACTTTCACATTTGATAATTTGCTTGAATGCGGCGTCACCATAGCAACAAGAGGAAACTGCATCACAGCAAAAGTTAAAGGATACTTACTTTTGACTGCAAGTAAAATGAACCGCCTACAGATTTATCGTTGACTTTGAAGAGATGTTCGTAGTTCTGCAGTAGAACGCAAACAAATAATTATCAGTCTTTTGTTATTAAATCTTGCGAAAAGTGGGTATAGTCGGTTTTACATTGGTTGGATAATTGTTAAAAAATGGTTTCAATGAATGAAAACACAAAGGAGGGCAAGCATCATTTCACTTGTTGTGTTACAGATCATATCAGCGTGACTCTTATTCCGTACCTTCTGGATTTCCTCTGGTTCAAGCTTGGAGATGTTGAGGATCTGCTGGGCCTCTTGTAAGCTCATCCCAGAAATGCTGGTGGCGGCGGCAGAATGCTGACCAGCGCTGCTTCGTGCTCGCGCTGCCGCCTGACTTGCTGCAAAGAAGACGAGGATGAGGCGACAACACTATTTTAATAAAAAGAAGTTTCGTACCACTCTAGTTTCATCACACTAGAAATTAAGGTATATTAGCACAATAAGGGACAGCACAGTGAAAGAGTGGTCAGTACATCAGCCTCAACTAAGATTCTTCCTTTATACTCCTGATGTCACTCACTCTGCTGGTACCGTTGAACCGGGATTTAATTTCAGATAGACATGAGGACGAGTTGACTTGGATTTAACAGAACTTTGGAGATAGGCGTCATCAGCAATGCAGATGAAAAGAATACTAAATTTGCATAAAATATTGCCGTGGGAAGAAGTAAAGTGATGAACAGAAGAGCCCCAATGACAGCACCTTGAGGAACACCAGTGGTAGTTGGGAAACAATGTAAAGCGCTTTGAGTATCCCATTTATCATTTCACAAATATTGTTTTTTTTAGGCAGCTTGAATGAATGACATTTCGATTTATTTCACTCAGGAAATTGATCCTCAAGCAATGAATTAATCCCAAAGGTTTTATGCATACCTGCATATTCTTGCTGTAAGGCTCGAGCAAAAGCACGACCCACCACCTGAACCCCCATCACGATGACTTGTGCTAAATACTTGGCCTGAAGACAACACACAAAGAAACAAAAAAACATGAACACATGGATGACACAGTGGCCGAATGGCTGCATGTCGCTTCCATGGAAGTCAAACTAGAAACTAGTTGTGAGGTTTTACCTCAAACTAGATACAAAACACTCAAAAGACTGCAGTGAAGAACGATGACCTGCCATTAAATGTCAAATGTTTAAGCATTATCATTAACGTTACGCACATGATTGCGATTAGATAATCCTGTATTGTGTTTCTATTTAATTGCAGGTGGGAAAGGGACTATACCAAACGCAAAACTACGACAACGTCTACACTAGAAAGGAGCGTTCATGTGAGTGACACGTTATTAAATATCGCGCTGTCTTACCATTTCGCTGTCATAAATTGTCTTTTGGGGACGAAGGACCTGTTTTCACATGGAAGAAGCGCATTGAAGGTTATGCGGAAGTGTCAAAGTTCACGGGAATAGCCGCTCGCGTTTTAGCATGTCGACACCCAAAGGCGAGGAGGAAGAACTGCAGCTTGCTTTCATGCCATGCAGTTGTATTAAAAAAATACTACAAGTAATATTTATTACATTAAATTTGATCACCCACCCGTGTTAACTGCAAAATATTTTATATATACATGACAACAAACATATATGACAATATTTACTAGATTAATTTCCTGTATTGACTGAAAAATGTAAACTTTTTACGTTTTATATGCGTATGACTGCACAACTATGTGAAGCACTTTTCGGGAACGTGCAATGGAAATCAAATTTACGAATGGACAACCTCTTGTGGATATATAGTAGTAATTTCAAGATTTATGACTATTTTTAAAATATTATTTTTTATGTGGTGCTGTGATTTAATAGCTGTACAAAGAACTCCAAAGACACCGTGTGCACATATTTGTCATACAAACGTTAAATGATTTTTTTTAGACAAAATTTCCTGCAGGGGAAAAAACTCTTTATACAAAACATGACATTTTTTTTTTACATGGGATTTAATTTTAAATGTAATGTTAAAAGTTGGTGTAATGTGAAGCTGACTTTAAAAGTATGTAAATTATTTATTTCAAACTAAAAGCTACAGATCACATCAGTGGTGATATAATAACACGAGAACAAAAAATAGAATCAAAGTGAATTTAATGTTAAGACAATGTTGGAAAAAAATAAACATGAACATTCTGACCATAAAATCTCCTCTTCCACCACCGTATTAAAGAATGATCCCAGTAGTATCCCGAAAATCACAAAGTATGGCATCTGATGAGTTGAACAAGCAAATACATATTACAGTACAGTACATAATTGCAGCAAGACGGAGAACATTTGCCGTTCACGTGCATTCATTGGAGGTTGTAAACAAACACTGATCCAGTTGATTGGAACATTGTACAATTTGGACCATAATAATAATAAGCCTTACAAAGCAACCTTTAACCCAAAGTAACGTATCAGAACATCCCTCCGTGTAGAAAATATTCAAATACAACTGGTAGAAATACAGTAGCAATAGAGGAAAGTTAGTACAAGTCATAATGTAAAAAAATCCAGTTCGTGGCCAAATATGAAGACTGGTCACCCTTTGGTATCCTTACACTTGTGTGAAGACATGATTGCCTCATACGTATTTTATCAAAGACACAGTTTACTTTTCCCAGATAACAACGACAAGATGATAATTAATATTATTTTTTATATATGCACCAAAGAGCAACCATTATGCAAAATACGCCCACAACAGTAAACACATTGTTAAGTTAATGGCACTTTTTAAAACAAATAAATGTTTTTAAATGGAATTTGGTCTTCATGTGGTGGCATCTTCTTTTCTTTTTTTTTTTTTAGACTGTTTCATAATGGAGTGAAAGCAAATCAAAAGCAAGATGAATTCCTGAATGTTTTTGTGACACATTGAAGAATTCCAGCTAACCATTGGCAACATCCTACATAGAAAAAAAAATAATTTTGTTGGAGTGACGCTAGAAACTTGAGAGTGTATTTGAGCGGAAGTGTGTGGGTGTCTTCTCTCCTGGCTCCGAATGCTTTCAATCATCCTGTGAGACACAAGAAGAAGGTGACCTTGGAGCAAATACGTCATACATTGAAGGCAGTACCGTATTACGGAAAAAGTGACATTTCAATTGCTTGTAATCAGAAAGTCAGGTCACTGGAAAGTTCTAAAACTCCCGAGGGTTGAAAAACAGGCGAAGACGTTTCAAATCTGAGGATTCGGTTTCTCGTACTCACCCACTCATCGTCGTCGACCCCTTCGAAGGATTCCTGAGGCAACGGCTCGTCCATGTTGCCCAGCTTGGCAACCATGGCCACCAGGAGCTGCAACGCAATTTTTGACAAATATTAAGTGCATCCCATGTAAAATTGTCATCTTAAATCTGTCACGTCACCTCCTCCTTCTTCTGCTCGTCAGTCTTCTCCTCCAGGTAGTAAGACGAGGGCATGTACTTCCTCACGGGGGCTTCTTTGGGGGCTTCGCTGACTGACAACAAGACGTCATGTTGACGGCCGGAGAGAGGAATTCAGACGGTAGGCACAAATACGTACCTGGCGTCATGTCTGCGGGCCTCATGCTGATCTTCCTGTGCCGGCCGTCGGCGTTGTTGAGCCAGGCCGAGGCGCTCAGCGCCGGCTCCCAGCACGCCGGTGTGTCTGGGAATAAGTCGTCCTGGAAAAACTCTTTCTGCGTGGGAAGACGCAGCGGTGCACAATACAGCATGGCCATCATTAGAATCAGAATCAGATTTGTGGGCAAAGTATGTTTTGAAAAAAAAAAAAAAAAAAGCACAATATCATCGGCACTTTGCAACCAAGATGCCACAAGTTGGTGCTGTAGCACTCCACGATGCCACTCAAATCACTTCAATATAGTTCCTGGCACCAGGATGGCACCAAAGTGCGACACAAAGCTTCTCAACTCATTTCAACAAAGTCCATTGGCAGCAAAGGCCACCAGATGGCGCCAAAGCGCTACATACATCTTCTCAACTCCCTTCAACTTTGTCACTTGACACCAGTGTCAACGTCATTCCTAGGCGCCAAGACGCTCCAAGACAGCGGCAAAGCACTACACGAAGCTCCTCAACTCACTTCAACAAAGTTGGCGCCTCCATGATGCTTCTCAACGCAATCGAAACGGGCCGAACGGAATGGACTTGAGCCCATGAGGCCTCATCGTTGCCTCACCTTGACTCTCGGCACCTTGAACACCAGCGGCTCCACGGTGGTCTTGGTGAGCATCAGGGCCGCCGCTATCTCCACCTCGCGCACGTTACACTCGCTCTTAGGGAGGAAGGCCAGGCCCTGTAGCCCGGCAGAGAAGATGACTTGGAGACACTCGGGAACGCGGCAACGCAATATTTCAAAATGACGCAACTTACCTTGTGTGGCTCAGAGCTGTTAAAACTGCTGCACTCCACAAAGTAGGGCTCCTCAGGGACCACCTCATAAATGTGCACCCGGGTTTCCCCCTTGAAGAAAAAAACAAAACAAATCTTGACGTTCTTATTTTGCATACCACCGAAGTGCTCCTTACCTTTCCAGTGAGGAAAACCACACCGGTGTCGGCGTCGTAAAAAGGGATCAGCGTGGAGGGGGAGACGTCTACAGTGACGCTGGCCACCACGCCGGAGGAGAGCGAGGCGGCGGAGTACAAGTAGAGGCCTCGCTCGCTGCGGCTGCGCGGCAACATGTCAGTGTTTGATTACAAGACTTTTTTTTTTTTTTTTAATTGGTTCACTGCAATTAGTTGGAACGGACCTCTCGCCTGTGTGTTGTGAAATTATACAACCCAGTTAATTACAACCCCCCAGAAATGTACACAATTATAAATCAATTGGTTGTTATACACAACACAAACAAATCACCTCCACATGAGGCTCAATTTTGCGAGCATGTTTGCCTAAATAAACTGACGGGACACAATAAACAAATATTGGCGGTCACACAAAAAATAAAATGTTAGGCAACACGGGCAAATTGTAACAGCAAAAAAGACTAGTTGTCGCGGCATCAGGTAAAAATCAGAAGCATATTTTCACATTTGACAATGCGTGAGGTGAATTCAACTGCCAAAAAAAACAGGAAAACGCCGATTAAAAAAAAAAAACACTAACATTGAATTTCAATAACACCAGGAGTCCACTAGATGGCACCAAATCCAGACATTTACTGCTTTGGACTGAGCGCAAAAGGCAAAAGTATAAGTTCTGAAAGAGAAAAAAGAAATGCTTATGGGCTACATCTGTGGCCTTCGAGCACCACGTTGTCAACTCCTGCTCTAAAGTATCCCCAAAAAGGCCCCGCCCCATCTCCGGTTGACTTAATGAAAGCAGCTCATTTTTGGAGGAATGTAAAGTAGCAAGGATTGAAGCGCGTACCTGTCAAATCCAGACACCAGCAGGTACTTGCCGTCACACACCCACACCACGCGAGCACCTCTGTGGCCGTTTGGGCCTGGACCTTCCTTTAAAAAAAAAAAAAATGCTTTTATGCAACAAGAATGAAATATTAAGCTGTCAGCTAATAAAGAGATGCCTCATGTCTTGTTTGGCCACGCACGCTCACGTGCACTCACCTGCACAGGAGCATCCGACTTGCGCGGGTCGTACACTCGAATTTTGCCATCTTTGCACACGGTAGCCAGCAGTTTGCCATCAGGGCTCCAAGCCATGCAGAACACCTGAACGACAACCACAAGGGGGCGCAAGTGTCAACGAATTAACAAGAATTGTTCATTCGAGTCCAAGCGCAACCCAACAAAACATGTCGACATATTTCGTTTGAATGACAGATGGCCTCCAAAGCACGTAATGAGCAGGAGGTTTCCATGGCGACAAGCTGGCCCACCTGATCTTGGTGTCTAGTGAGGAGCTGCACCTGCTCGCCATCTTCCAGGTTCCACAGCCGCACGGTGAGGTCATAAGACGAAGACACCAGCAGATCACTCGCCAAAGGGTGGAACTTGATGGAGTAGATTTTCTCCGTGTGGCCTACGACCAATCACATCATTGCTGGCGTTGTCCTCATACTGCGGCATGCCCGTGGTTTTGATGTTCTCACCTTGCAGGATGAATTCAGGTTCAGTCAGAGTGTCTTTGAGGCCGCCCTCGGGTACCCGCCACACTCGGATTTTAGCGTCCTCACCAGCTAGACACAAATGACACACACACGAGTTATGACATCACATTCCAAAGTGGGTTCGCATGTACGCGTTTGGTAAGTGGCCACTGTCCAGTCACTCACCCACAGCGAGTCGATGCGTGTCAAAGGGATCCCAACAAAGGTCCGCCACGCTGGCACAGTTCTGGATGGTGGGCAGAGAAGTGTCCGGCAGTTTGCCCGGCTTGGAGCGCTGAAAGAAGAACGACGTCTCATTGCTTCAATTTACTTTTTTTTTTCTTCTCGCCACCGGCATACCTCGAAGATGGCGATCTGGCCGCCGGATATGGCGAGGGGCACGGCGGCGTGCTGGCGGTTGACGCAGAAGCCGTCGCACTCGCCCGGCGTGGTCAGGTTGAGGTCGCGTATGTTGGTGATGTGCGTGTCGCGGTGAAGCACAACACCCTGGATGTGCCGGAACTTGGAGGTCGGACCTGGATCACACGTTGTCAGATAAAGAAAGCAAAAACGGTCAAAAATCAAATGAATATTTATTGCACACAATTTTGGTTCTTGACTGTTTTATCGCTATGTCAAATGTGTGTACAGACCAATAAAGTTGTGGAAGGCTTTGGCCGCCTGGCCCGGACTTGGCGAGGGGAGGAAACCCGAGGAGAGCCCCGAGGTGGAAGAGGGTGAGCGGGATGCGGCGGCGCTGCTGGTGGGGCTACTCAGCGGACTGCTGGACGTGGAACATCCACGTGCCGCGTCCTGTTGCAAAGAGTGAATAGCATTTTCTCTCTGCCACGAAATGAAAAAAAAAATGCTGATGTCATTCAGAGCCAGTTCTTTGGCCCCGTGAGGACAAAATGCAAAGTTGATTGCTGTTGGTCGCCAATGCTCATATTTTTCAGTCACATGAGCAAGCGCGACTGATTGGGAAGGACTGAGGCAGATTATATTGACATGGCAACACACAGGCTGAAATCTGATTGGTCCAAAAAAAAAAAAAATGGAACATCCACAAACATACTGAAGGCAGCGCAGTCACAAGACAAATGGTACAAAATGACGAGAAGAGACTGTCAATTTATTCCCACCTTGCTCTCACCGCTGATAAATTCCTTCCTTGCCGGCGTCCGATTGGCTAACGGCGCCTCGGCGGCTTTGGGCCGCTTATCCGGATGGAGACTGACTTTGTGAACCTGAGCACAAACCACATCAGCCATAATCGATGCTTTCCAGTCCATGCATGCATCTGAGTGTCCATTACCTGCTTGTTGCCCCCCCGCCACCACTCGTCCGCAGCCATGGCCGGACTAACGCCCGCCGTGTCGGGGTAAAGGTCAGCATGGAAGTCATGGCCGGAATTCTGATGGAAAAACACACAAACGGCGATGTTTAAATGTCATTTGATTTGATCAAGCTTGTTGCGCAAGCGTGTAAAAAAAGCGCAACCTTGCGAGGGACTTGGTAGCTGATGGGCACGATGTAGTTGTCCGTCAGCTGGAGCACTCGCATCACTTCGCAAGACATGACGTCCAACGCCAGCTTGGGTACCATGGCGACGCCGCACGTTGATGTGTCAGTCAGACAGTGGCTCACTAAAGTGGGATGAACGGACACAATTAACTTCTGACGAGCACATTTGGAATAATTAGAATTCTGTCACATATTACAATATATATTCATTTATATTGTGCATATTAAATAAAATATAAAATCTGAGTGTATATATATATATATAAATATATATACATATACTATATATTAATTAAATGCCATTTAAATTAATGAAAGCCTGGAGTGACACTTTCTGCAGTTAAGTTATTAAAAAAAAAAAAGAAAAAAAAAAAACTGAGTTGGAGGAAGCACAGGAGTAAAACTGGCCTTGAGAGAGGAAAGGCTCTGACGTGGACACTTCGAAGCAGTCTGCCACTGTGTCGCCCTGTACAGAAATAATATCTCAAAGTACAACTAAACTGCCCGGACAAAAATTTTAAAAGAAATAATAAAAAAAAAAAAAAGTGATATGCTTTGCCACATCATCATCACACAGACGTGCAAGAGAGGAAACAAGTGTTAAATGTTACCATGCCAGTCAGCACCAGCAGACCGGTGTCATCATCAAGAAGAGGAATCAGCACCCTGAAAGGCAAACACAAAAAAGACAGCATTCTTATCCTCGTAAAGGAACACTTTGTATTTTATCTCTTTAAAGCTTACGATCAATGTCACAATCTTTGAATCATTCCACATATTGACCACTAGATGGCGGAATACACCTGAAGTAAAAACTTGCCATGACTTTCTGCGCTCTGGGACCAGTTCAGTTTTTTTTAAGTCCCCCAGCGTCTTGCTGATGGAAGCGCTGCCTCCAATTGTCAACACTCAATGCAACGACCTAACTCAAAGCCTTCTTGTCATTTTTTGACTGACCCCGCCCACCAAAAAGTCATCAATTTTATTCGGACTTTTTCCTTCTTTTGATACTTTATTCTTTGTGTATTCTCACACGACTTCATATTTAGACACCTGGAAACTGTTTTTAACGGTTAAAAGTCAATTTAACTCCATTTTATTTAGAGACCACATAAAAACCAACCGCAGCTGAAACAAAGTGCTGGTCATAAATTAAGTTAAATCAGTGGTGGCTTTCAGCAAGCGCCACTCATTTGCAGTCTGGCTGCCGAAGGGTGAACATCTGCTCTGAGTCTCCTTATGTCCCCAATAAAACCACAAAAAAAAAGTGTCTAGATTTGTTGGGATCCACTTAAAAAAAAAAGTCACTTGAGGTGACAGAAAAGTTGCTTCGTTGGGAACAGCGGCTCACACCTGCCAATCCTAAATCGAGTGCAACAAGTGTGCTTCAATCTGTATCCTTTGTGTATTTTCACCAAAGAATGTGAGAGAAATTGGCATCAAAATGTGACGTCATCATTGGCGGCGGTGCAACAAACAGGAAACAAAGACCAAGTGGCCTTCTTTCACCTGGAAAATCTCTTTCATCCTCTTATTACTTCCCGAACCCTTTCACACAGTGCCCCTATTGTGCGAAAATGCATCATCAACAGAATTGATCTGTAAGCAAAGAACACACACACAATAGTGGAACCGATTTGAGACTTTTCTTGCCTCCGAATGGAAGAAAGCAAGCGGGCATGTTTAGTTGGGGCAAAAGTGAGTTCCCGCAGTCGGTAAACACCTCCATTCCCACAGCGCTCGCTCTTCCGCCCGCACCGGCGTACCCCCGCCGCTCTCAGCAAGCCTCCAAACCAATTATTCCCCACCAAATGCCCTTCCCTTCTCTTACGGCGCTTATCTGCCTTTTTCTCACAGTAAATGCACAACGGGCTAAATAGCGACATATTAAGGGCAGCGCTTTATCACTGATAGCGGATTCTGTTTACGAGCATTTTGCATGCTTGGCTTCACCGAGGGCCCGGTTTCCCACACGCGTGTGTGCAGACAACCGCAGACATGTACACATTTACATTTGCCGGCAGGCAGGTTGTAATGATGCGTGCGAGTTTAGTTATGAGCTGGCACAAACTAGCCGATTGTGCGATCACATGGACCCGGGATGAATATGAATGAAGGAATTGTGGCGTGTGCACCACCACACACAGAAATCGTAGCAAAACTGGATGATTGAGGGTTGGTGAAATGCAGAGTATGGTCTTTTATTAAAAAAAAAAAAAAAAGTTGGCAGCCGATAAGACAATTTAAAAGTCTTTATCTCATTTTTTTTAACATTTCAGTTACATTATATATATGACAATAATATATATATTAACTGAACTATTTAAGTCATGCTGATGACTGCGCAGCTCCCTGAACTGTTTTTTTTTTTTATTTTATAGGAATGAAAAATAATGATGCCTACGGATGAGGTGGATCAACACGACATCCGGTGCCGACACAGAAAAAAATGCTTCAGGTTTTGAGGCTCTACATATTATTAATTGGACACAAAACAACCCATTTTCCTAACCCACTTGCTGAGTAGCTGTTGGTTTTGAGCAGATTGCCTTTATGATTGAATTATTTATGACCTGGGCTAAAGATTGGATCGGGACAGGCTGAAGTGGCGACGTTGGTTGCCATTTTTTACGTTTTGAGTACTGAAGTTTAAAGTAATTGCTGTATTATTATTATTTATTTATTATTATTTTTTTATTGAACCACGAAAACATGGCGCGATTGTCAAGGAAGAAGCAAGTTGCCACAAAGAGAGATAAACAGGGCAACAATAAAAGAGAAAGTGTGGCTATTTCCAGAAACTGCTGGCAATGATTGATCGCCATATTGCCGTGCATTAAAGAGTGCGACCAAATGTTCCCTGCACGGTAGTAAAGATCATCTTATGTGATGTGGGAGAAAATAAAGGCCTCTCCCCAAATAGACGCTATTTCCAGAAACACTGTAATTACATTTGCGCATCCCACCAACCAAGCCAGCTGACATGTCTTCATAACTGGAATCTATTAAGACGCCGGGCTAAATAAAATCATCTGGAGCCACATTAAGACGCAGTTACCCTCCACATGAGACCGCAGTGTGGTCACACACAGTTCATATGCGCACATAAAAGCCCATCTGGGAGCCATGAAAGCATCAAGACGCCCCAAAACGTCCTCGGTCGTATCATCGAGAAAAAGGTGAAACAAATGTTCAGTCGGACAGAGTTAGAGTTGACCGAGATCGGTATCAAAAGACAGGTGGAAGGAGGATGACGGACCAGACCAGCCTTTGTTGACCCAAGATGTGGGGGGGGGACCACAACAAAGACTTGAGCCCTAAAAGCTTTGATCCAGTGGGGGCTACACAAGAAGACTTTGCTGGAAGATTTGTAGTCAGAGAAAGCTGTCCGAGCGACAAACGCTTTTATTAAGTTCCTCAAAGCAGCAGCAGCGGCGGCGGCAGCGTTCAACCACATTGCCCCGAACTGGAGGGAAAGTGAGTGAACGTGGCATATTTGATCCATCAGAGTGCGAAAGAAGCTTTAGTTTGAAATTCTGTCGCTAGCTCAAAGCGCTTGTCTCGGTCCCGTGAAGAAAAAAAAAATCCGTTCAAAAACTGCGTTTTATTTTGATTAAAAAGGGACTGAAAATGAAAATATTTTATTTGTATTAAATGAATGGATTTTGCGTTCTCACTTTCAGCAGAACGGCCTCGAGGCGGACCGGCTGGACACGCGTGTCGGCGCACCCCTTGGCCTTCTTTTTATCCGCCACCTGTGCATGCCATCCCAATCAGTTGCAGTGTGTGAGAGTTCGGCCAGCTCGCCAATGGAAACTTCCCCCGAGGACATTGGCTGGAAATTTGCAATATTGTCTTTTCGTCCGAGAACTGTTCACAGACAAGAATAAAAAATTCTGTCACCTTGGCAACCCATCAGACGACCTTATGCCAGACTTGTTTTTTTTTTGCCAGATGTCTCACGGCAGTGTTTCAATTACACAATATTACTATTAACCAGACACCAAGCAAGCACCTGCAAGGCAAAACTGAAGATCAAAATACTGTACGAATCTTCATTGACCTATTTAGCTTCCCTTTGATACACATGCGTCATAATAAGTGCAGATAATTAATTATAATGGGTGCCTCTGACAGTTGTTGCAACCATCAAGAAATCTAGTTTGCCACATGGCTCTTTTTAATTTTATGTGCTTCCGCCGTTTAAGCCTTCTGCATGTTGCGGTGGCTAAACATTTAGCTTTGTTGAATGTTGCCCCCAAAGAAAGTGACGTGTTTTACAGCTTTCTGGAGATGCCTTCAATGTGTGTGTGGGTGCGTGAGTGTGACCACATGGGGAGCAGAGCTGTGGTTTTTGGACAGATTTCATAGAGCTCTATCTCCATAAGCACATCATAAGCATTGATAATTGCAGCCACAAGCCTCGTCTGACGAAAAGTTGTGTTCCGTTTCGGGGAACAAAGGGATTTTGTTCTTGTCGCTTTGTGTTCAGACTGTGAAAAATATGCTTCTCGTGGCCCTTGGGGAAGAAGAGAGATCAAAAAAAAAAAAAAAGAAAAAGCATAGAAGGTTAAAAGGATAAGGAGACTTGCAGTCAACAATATGTGAAGTTGATAAATCCAACAGTTGTTCAGGTCAGCGGCTCCGAGCGCTTTGATGAGGTTGGCCTTGGCGGAGGTTTCGGTTCTTTTGAGTTCTTTAGTTGTGATATCATTTACTGGGACGGAGCCTAGCTTGATCCAATATTATTACACTTGTTTGAGGGTATCGGACACAGCTAATGGTTTTAAATGCACCTTCTCTGCAGATGTGTGGGTGTCCCAGACAAAAGTACAAGTGGTGTGGAATAATCCACTCGTGATTAAACGGAATTCGTGAGGGGGGACGGGCCAAGAGGATCCTCACCAGGAGCCCAGCGTGAGTGTTCAGCAAGTTCAGAGAAAGTCAAGTCGACAGGTCACAAATGCTGATGGCGCGTAATTGACATTACTCACTTGAAACTTCCTTCAAAGGAACTAAAAACGTCGGCCAGGCTAGATTTTGTAAAACACTTTTCACTGTCACAAATGTTCTAAAACAAGTTACTCTGTAAAACATCGACACAACAAAAAGCATCTTAACTTATCTTGCTACCCATCTGACTACGAAACTAGCTAGCAAGCTAACGACCAAGCTAATCTCCAACTATATATATACCTACTGAACTAAGCTAGCTAGCTAGCAAGCTAGCTCATAAGCTAGCTCGCAAGCTACTGTCTATAGGGCTAAAAGTAGTCGACCTCGATATATCGAGTGTGTTTAAATGGGAGAAAAGTGTTAGAAACAAAAACAAACAGTACAAATAAACAAACTACAAAGAGTAGCGACTGTAAGTAAAAATCTCCTGAGCATTTTAGCTTTGAGCCGACAAGGGTGGTAACATTGGTAAAAGCTTTACATTCTTAAGCTTAACGTTCCTGGATGCTCAGCAGGTGTTAGTTTGGTTCCTTAAACACAACCTACTTTTCTCCTTTCTGCTTGTGTGCGTGCGTGAGTGTAGCTTGCGGTGTTTAATAAGAGCACCGGTGCTGGCCGGCTATGGCCTTCAGAAGCCGTTTCATTAGAAGGGAATTAGGCTTGACGGAGGGGAAGAAAAGCGAAGCGAGGATTGTCGGCCAAGAGGGGCCAGCTGTGGGCTGACGTGCCACTTGGACGGGCTGCCAAAGACTTGACGATAAGATTGTTTTCACGTCCTAATATTAACGGGATGTTAACTTATTTTTATACTTGGACCCAGCAAGGTTGCAAAGCAGCATGACCTTTGACACCGGTTGGCTGTCGAGCTAAACAACAGACGCCGACGCACACGCGCTGGGAGACGCTTGTCGACAGCAGCGGCGGCCCGCAAAAGACGCGCTCCACGTTAACCCGAGGGTTCAGCATCACGGAACCCGGCCCGGCCGGATGACCCGAAAACAACGTGTCGACGGGGAGGTCCTGGGAACTTGTCGGCAGCTGCCACCGCAGAGGAAGTGTCACGGTCGCATCTCATACGCTAATTAGAGGCACGCAATAAGCAGTTGATGGACGAGCAATCTGGAGTTGCGCTTCAGTTATTTACAGTTTTAGAATATCGTAGGCTCAGCCGTGCCACCTGAGGCAAAAAACGTGAAATTCCTGGCTCCCTAAAAAAAATAAATAAATAAATAAATTCCCAACAATAACTCCACAGCACACTGAGTAAATGGAGATCTCAAGTCATACATCAGCCGTGGTGTGTGTGCATTCCAGCGTCCCGACTTAAAGACGTGAACAGGCGCTCCGCGTCCAATGATTTGTGACAGTGGACCAGTGAGGGCGGATGATGTCATCCGTCGTGGACTGGAGTGCGTTTTATTTGTGCGGAAAAGTGCTGTTGCCGAGCACGCAGACACACTTACACACGCACACAACTCAACAGTGACAGGCAAGGATGAAGCGACTTGATGCGCTCAACAGACGCACTCGGATAACACAAGTCACCACACGTGCCGCAAATCTTTCCTTCAATTTAGAGCAAAGGCCCATTCGCTTAACACACGTACGCACGCACACACGCAAGCAATTATATAGCCGAGTGTTCTCAAGCAAATTTATAGTCAAGTTGTATTTAAATACGGCACAATATTATTATTATATATTCATTGTTCTCGTAAGACGGAGTTGATACGTAAAGGAAAACTACCGCATGTTACGCATGAGGCCCGACACGCAATACCTGAAAACAAAGAAACGGTGGAACAGCTAATAAATAAATAAATAAAAAAAAGTAATTAACTCACAAAGGCTCCTGAATTTATTTTAATCCTGATAGCAGTTGGCCAAACTTTCAAGCAGAATTTCAGAAAGACTCCTGGGAATGACCCAAAATGGCTGCTTTGGACCAAAATGGCCGACTTCAGGTTCATTATTGCACATGATTCCTTGAGACTTTTTTTTTTGTTAATGATAGACATGTCCACCCAATTTTGAAACTTTTTTTTTTTTGGTGGGGTCTGCTAAGAAAGACGATGTGCTTCACACCGACTGACTGTTTTGACTGCCGCTTATCAGAGTTGCCGCGCAGACGCGCATTTTATCTGTCAATCTGTCTGCAAAGCGACGGCCTCCACACACAGCAACAAGTCACTGACTCAACTCCACATGCGCCTTTTTTTTTGGGGTGTTTTTTTTTTTCCTTACTTGCCACGCTGCCTTTTATCTCTGTCTCCTAGCAACAAACGTCCACTCGTCCTGGATTAGGATCTTTCAAAAGCCCCTGCCTGACAACACGCAAAAATTTGATTCCGAAAGTTGCAGCGGCGATGAGACATGAGGTCCCGTTCTTAAAATCAAGTGGCATCCGTCACAATCAGCTCCAAAGCATCTCGACAAGCCGGAGAAGAACTCCCTTTCGCTGCCCTTCTCGGCCTCACCTTTTCCCATTTTTTTTTTCTTTTCCATCCAGCGCAGCCTCACTAAATCACTCGTTTTAATGACCCAAACGGGGATATCTACGGTGAGAAGCAATAAGAACCTTCTGAAGACCCGACAGATTTACTGGAAGAGAGAAAAAAAAGAAAAAGTAAAGACAGAGAGACATATAAATGAGATTACTATCGTGTTGTAAATCACGACATGTCCGCGCGTGTGTGTGACTTCATTCTTTGAACTCGTCGCCGCTACGTGGGAGAGTTGGAGGACCGAAAGAGAAAGTGGTTGTTAGCGTCAGCTGTGGTTTTAGAGTTGCAAAGGCCTTGATGAGCGGAGAGCGGGACGACGGAATGGACTCCAGCTCATGGCGCTTCGTTACCGGCCGCAGTCGAGCAAACACGCAATTAAATTTGTATTTTTCCACCGTCTGTCTGCTATATCTTGATCAGCGGCAAGAAAACTTCCAGTTGCACGTATCGTTTGTTTATATCGAAACATCACATTGCAAACAATAGGAAAAGGAAGAGAATCAAGCACACTTTTAAACTTTAATTACAATGCAAACAAACAACCGCCTTCTCAAAAAAACTAAACAAAAGGGTAAGTTCACACAAGGATCTTAAAAAGTTAACAGCTGAGCCCATTTGAACTCAGTTGCTAACCAAAACAGCAATACCTTTGGAACAATGAGATCCTACTGATGCTGTGGAAGCTCTGGATGGCTTGTGCGGTTAAAACGTACGCGCCTTGACACGCAGTCCAGGTCAAAAGTTACGAGTTGATAGCGGGGAACGGACAATGGCAAGACTGAGCATCTTGTTCCATTGTTATCATGTTTGTCTTCTCTCGCAAGAAGCTTAGAATGAAAAAGGGTGATTTGACTCCCCGCGACCCCCTGCAAACGCAAGTACAGAGGAAATAAAAAATCTGCACACCCCTATTCAATTGACATTTGCGAGATTGAAAAAAAAAAAAGGAAAAAAAGTCAACGACTGAAGTGTTGGGCGTGTGCCTTTAAGGGGTGGAGCCAAGCGATTGACATCAGGAACACTTTGACGCAACTATTGGCCAACTGTTGCTGAAAACAAATTGGCGACAGTGGCTCTCCTTGCCCACGTTCGAGGGCATTATTACAGCTGCACACTCCTCCATTCTAAAAAAATATTTATCGATTAAATGAAATTAAATCGTGGAAAGGTTTTGAATAATAACGTCTCGTTCCATCTGCCTAAGAAGCCACATCTCCACGACATACCAACAAACTCGATTGCTCTATTTCTTTTTCCCACTTCACTGAAGCGGCGGCATGTCTGAAGTAACCCAAGTTTTGGCTCGCCACAAACACAAAGTAAAAAAACAAAAAAAAAACAAAAAACAAAACACCAAGCTAACATTTGCTAACATGATGTTTTGCCATTTCTTGCCAAGAGCGCGGAATCTTCTTGACCAATGAGCAACTTGTCAGGCTTGACCTCATCCGTTTGGTATTCACTCCGGCACACTTGCAGCTCAGCTCTCACAAAGACTTTGAGGATCATTTCACATCAATGGAAAACAGAAAACAAAGCCTGAACAAACTAGAAATGAAGCCAGACAGACTCAAAGTTATTAGCGGAGCACTGGTGATCATAAAAGGCAACCGCCCGGACACACACGCACACGCACACACACGGTCACCTCTCGGCCCTCCCGCCGTTCAGGCCTCTCTGCACCCTCTTGTCTTCTACGACTCTTGTCAGAGCGCCGTGATAAGCTCAAGTCCATCCATCCCTTTAGCTGAGGAGAGCACAGATGAGCGCTCGAATCCAAACACGCCGCGTGCACAAGGGTCAGGCCGACAAGACCTGGCGGGCTCTCACACAAACACATCGGCGGAAAGCTGATGATATCTCGCTAAGTCCAGGATCGGCATGATCCGAAATCAACGCTAATGGCGAGAACGGCTTAAAGGAAATTCGACGTAATAGTTAAGACGGGATCAAGTCAAAGGGAAGATGAGCAGCTAACTTTGACATCGGTTTTATATTTCAACTCTAAGATTTGCTAACCAAAACAGCAGTACTGAGAAAATGTTAACAGATTGTTGATTTTGAAAAAAAAAAATGGATCGTGACGATGACTCCGCTAACAACCCAGGCTAAAATAAGCTCCTCCTCCCTGACAGATTGCGTCCCAGAGGACATGCCGCACTCCAACATGCTGCCTTGATCAATTATTTTACTACTTTCCTAATTAGACACAATTGGCGGTATCTTAGCGTTGTTCAGAAAGAGAAAACGTTTGAGAAATTTATGAAAGGCTCAAGCTCGGTGGGAAGAGCCGTCTATTTGCATTATCGGCTGGCGGACAACTTCTGCTTTGCGAGCATATTTACGATCCCCCTTCGCTCGCCACCCTTTTCCACGGCTTCCCCATCATCAACACGTTTGCACGTTTTTTTTTTCCTCCCGTGCGCTTGCCGTTCCCACGGAAGCATTTGCCTCGCTGAGGACGGCAGGATGCGGCCTCCGTCTCACAAAAAAGCCCACACATGCGGCACGTCCAAGCACATTTAGGTGTGACGGGAAGACGCCTTAGAACACACATGAGCGCAAACACCCAATCCGTATGCAGATAAGCCAACAAAATGGCACGCTGGAATGAAGAGCATGGATTTAACTGGGGCCTCCCTCAGGGGGAAATGAAAAAAAAAAATACAAAAATCAACTGTTCAGCGTGATGACGCCGCATATAACAGCGGCAGCGCTGCAACACACCATAAAAATGCCACGCACGCTCCGCAGCGAGCGCTTTTGGCTGTCCGAAGTGCTCAGCGATTGGCAAGCCGTCCAGTAGTCGTTGGCAAATGGTGTTGCAAGCCAGTTGAGCTCTGCATTAAATGCTTGAAAGAGTGAAAAACAACTTGTGGCGGTATCAAAAGGAGTGGAAATACGGTATTTCCTCCAACAGATGCTGGGTGTGTCGCTGACTTACGATCAAATATAAGCCTCCCTCAAAGAGATTTTCGTCACTTTTCCCAGATGCAAAATAGCAAATAGTTGCTGTAATTGCTCAAAGTTCAGCATACAGCATAAAAAATCTTCAAAAAGAGGATTCCTTGAAGTTTAAACATCTAACCAAACCAACTCAGCTTACCAAAATTTTCTTATTGCTAAACGCAGAATTCAAAACGCCACGGACAGGTTCAACAAACTAGTTTTGATGTTGCGGTCGAGTTATTTGAACACTGTTGGTGCAGCAACACATGTAGACGGAAAATACAATACGCACATGCAGTTTAATTTCTTTAATTTTGATACTCTTGGATGTTTTGATAAAGTGCAAAACTACAGAGTGTGGTTTTTCATATAAAAAAAAATATTGCAAAATTTATTGTTGAAGTCAAATGAATTCAAGTTTGCACTGTACAGAAGAAGATATCTCAAAAGAATTTTAATGTCTGTAATTTTCCTTTAACCACAAATACGACCCCATTTCCTTCTATTTGGACTCAAGCAAGGCGACACGAGCGTGCATTTGTACAAAAAAAAAAAAGAAAAAACACATGGTCGCCACTTCCAAGCAGCACACACGCACACAAGCCGCAAAAGCGAGATAAATAAGCCCTGCGGTTCGGCTGCGGTGCTTTATCGCAGCCGAGGGTGATAGCTGCAGTTTGTGAGGCTCACACATTCGTGATTTGCAAACGTCACTTACGGCTGAGAAAGGCCACGTGATGTACAGGAGGATAGCATAGGTCAGTTGTATTGAACTTTTCTTGAACTTTTATTTAGGTACAATTTTGATTTGACTATTATGTGCCGTACATTTTAATGGAATTATTTAATTAATTTAATAAATAATTTTATTTTTTAAATTGAAAACTCCCCTTAAAGCACATGCGGTCTTAATGCACATTGTTCATAACGGCTTACAACACTATCTAAAATATTTTTTTTAGGACTAAAACCTCTATTTCATTGGTGATGAACACGTAGGCCTACTGTGTGACTGTCTTTTAATGTTGGAGGGCAGGGTATTTTTCGGGGGGTTGAGCTGGTAAGTGAGTATAAAACGACAGTCCTAACGACTTGCAGATGGACGAAGCGTGCACGTATGCGTTTGTCATCGAGGAAATGACTTGCAGCCTGCGTGCAGACTCTCAGCATCAAAAATCATCCGAGGGCAGTGCAACTAATTGTGCTCCACGCGCCTTGGCCTCGCTCTGTTTGGTGAGCCTTTACCAACAAGATGGCCGGTGACATCACCACTGCTTGCTTCCAATGACAATTTCCGAAAAAAAAAAACAAAAACAAAAAAACGAACGAACAAGCCTTGAATTGGGCAACATGTGGCTAAAAGTGAGCACGGCGGAGGCGACACCAAGCGATCGCCTTACTGGATGTCGTCGAGACGCCACCCGTGTCGACTCTGACAGGTAGTTTGTAACGGGTGCTGAGAAATATTACAGCTGCAGAGACGAGCATAAAAATAGAATGGTGGCTTTTAACCTTTGCTCTGTGTGGAACATGCTCGAGAAAGAATTTGAAAGATCTCTTAAAGGCTGTTTGACTCAAAATACAGTTGGTCAAAAAATAACCCAATCATGGCTCTAAAAGGGGCCAACCCAACTATTTTCGAGGGCACATGCATCAACTTATGAATACAAATTTTAGGGTATTGTTGTGTGGGTTCTTCAGTTGATATATATATATATATATATATATATAATATGTTGATTGGCAGAATATTATCTTGACAAATAGCATTCGGCAAAAAAGCATAAAAATTGTTTTAAAAAAATTATTTGAAAAACATAAGGGAATTGTCATTTCTGCTGCAGCTCATCTGTGCCAGAAAAAATGAATAATGGACATATTTGTGGTATTTGAAGTCGTTGTAATGCAATGTGGACTCAGAAAGAGAAAAAGAGGAAAAAAATTCCAACACACCAACACGCACTCATACACGAAATATCCCCTGCTTGCTTTATATTTATCGTATACGTTTTTCAAACATTGCAACGCAACTACGAAACTCGCCCAACTTGTCACACTTAATCTCCGTTGACCATTTTTGCTGGGGAATATTGAAATGACGTCAGGCTTGTGCAAAAAAATAAAGGCGCATTAAGCAAGCAACTCGCTCAAAACAACAACAACAACCCCAAAAAGACGGAAGATGCAAATGCAGCGCAAACTATTTGTCCGTCACGAGTGTTTGAAACAGGTCGTGCGAGTGCAAGTGTGCAGAAATGCGTGCGGAATGCGCGCTGCAAGGTGACCGAGGCTCCTCCTCCTCGCCAGCCCCGCAGCAATAAGAACAAATAAGAAAGGCTTTTCTTTTTTTTTTTTCCTTCCTCCTACTTCTTGTTCTTTTTTCTGGTGCGCGCACTCGCCACTCGAGCGCATTCCTCGAACGTGGAGGCAGGCGCGCCAGTCCGGCTCACTTTCTGAGTAACATTTCGACCGCTTCGATTTTTTTTTTGACACAACACGCCACTTGTGGACTTTACCATTCGGATCGAAACAAAAGCCCAAACAAACGCCAAGTTGCTATAGGTAAGACTTTTCATCCGATTTTTTTTGCTGTGCATCCGGCGTGCGCAAAACGCTCGGACGCGCCGAATTTGACTTGCTGGCGTAATGATGGCGAGAGTTTGGCGTCAACGCTTCTGTTGAATAGCAAAGGTGCGCGCTGGTGGGAGCAAGAAGCCGGTGGCAAGGGTCCCCCCCTGGTCCGCTCCAGGCAAGGGGAGACTTGTAAGCACGCTTGCTCGCTCAAAACAACCGCGGGTACGTTTTGGTTTGGAGTTGGGCTGAGGGAACTTGGAGGAGCTTTGGACCAGGCAATACTTAAAAAAAAAAGTTATCAGCATCTAACACACAGATGCTCGTAACTTTGCATCATAATCAAGCGTTGCTTTTGAGGCACACAAATATGTGGGACTCTTGATGCACGGTTCCAAAAAAGGCAAACGGTGCGCAGCGTCACGCATGAATATAACACAAACCCCCACAGCAAGATGAATTTTAAAAAATCCCGATTGCCATTCATGAGCAGGCTGCTGCCGCTTCTGAAAAGCAGAAACGGCTCCCAAGCGGCATTGAGAATTTTAACTTTTGAGAGAGTCTCAATGGCAACTCCACGAGAAGAATGCAAAGAGAGAAAAGAGCAGAATGTGAGCAGCAGTGTGTTGGGCAAAATAAATGTCGTTGATGTGGATGCCAAATTGGATGGCAAAGTGGACTTGAAGCAGAAAGTCTCCCGAAAAGTGATCATTTTGGAGGTGCAAGAAGGTCAAATTCCTCGAGCGTCTCCGCTACGAAGGCAACAACATCCAATCACGCGGCAAGATTCAACCTGCTGGTGTCAACGAGCCATCGTGAGGTCGATTGCGACTTTGGGCCGATTTGGGCTTCCACCATCGGCAAACATTTCACGAAACCAGCGTGCGAGCGCTTGAAAGTAGCCAAGGAAACCACATTTGGCGAACGACGAGGCGCTCCTGCGATTTGATATCGTCGATCAACTTGTTAATTGAGTGTTGACAATTTGATTAATTGCGCCACTTGAGCACATAAACGGAGACGAAGAACGTCAACGTCACGGTTTCACGTGCGCCAAAGTCGCGCGGGGACGCCACCAACTTGTTGTCCAACTAATTTATAAGATCAGATTTCAATACAAAAACTGGCGCGAGATACACAACAACCACACACCACAACAACTTGTTGCCTGCCAGTCGCAGAATGATTATATTAAAAAAAAAAAATCCTAGTGACTAAAAAAAAAAATCAATAAAGTTACTCACAAATTAAAAAAAAAAATACATGGTCACTTATCTATCCTAAGTAATAAACAGTCACAGACAATTAAAAGAATGAATGTCTTACATAATTAATTTGTTGATTAAAGACAAAAATTTACATCAATGAACACATTTCGAGCTTGCTATTTAAGAAGCAAAAAAAAATACAAATAAAAAAAGCGTGTTGAAATCTTAATCGGCCTCAGAAGAGTCTTCTGACCACAATCCCGCAAAGCCTTCAGACAGATTAGCATCTTTGACGCAGCCCCCCCCGCCCGCGCCCCCTCCAACAAACAAAATCACATAATCCTTCCCAGGGGGCGAAACAGTAAAGTGGTCCAATCGTGACGTGCCGCTTGTTTCACAGACAGTAAGCGATGATTTTAAATCAACGAGGCCGCCCGCCACTGCGCTGCTGGGGCCTTCTCGCGGAAAATTAGCGTCACAACACATCTCAACGGTCCCATGTGGGCATTAGGCGGCTTATCGGTGAATAATGGTGGGCATGGCCGCGATTGTTCAATTTAGTCATTGAGCTCCCAACCCAAGCCGAAAAAAATAAATAAATAAATGAATAAATTATTGTGTGTTTTTTTTTTAATTAATATGTACTGTCCCTGTATACATTTAAAAAATAAATAAATACAAAATCCAAAACACCTGACGCGTTAGCATGTACGTCTCAAGCAAAACCATGCTAACGTTTGAAAACAAAATTTGACGTTAAACCCTCGAAAATGGAGTCTGGAACATCGTTGGCCGCACGCGTGAAGTCTTCGGTCTTGGCGTGTAAACGCGTCGCAGGCAAGACGGACAAAAGTTTGTTCAAATGACGTTTGGTTACGCGGAGTTAGCAAATGCTAACATGTGACTTGACACAAAGTGGATATTTTTAAAATCTGGTGCGCTTGGCCTCAAAGTGTTCACCGGTTGATGGTTGACCCTCGTTGAAAAGACCCCAAAATTGAAAGCATCGTCGAGCCGCCTTTTAACCGTTTGATACCAACGAGGATTTGAGCTTGCTCGGGTTGGAACGATCCACAGAAAGTCAACCAAAATCCCCCCTTGAAATTCCAACACAAACATCAGCGGGCGGTTGAGCGGGAGACGCACGAGGATGAGAGCGATGCGACGAGAGGGAGGGAGGATGCCCGGCCCAGAAAAGTCACCGCAAATTGCAGCGTTTTCAGCGAGGGCCCCTTATGGAAAAAAAAAAGGAGCTCTTAATCGAAAGCTGTAATTAACTCGGGGGAAACCAGACCTTTCGAGGCAAAGGCACACACAGCCGCAAAAGCGCACACGCGTAGGGATGTATTTAGTCATTCGAAGCCCTGCTCATGCAAAGTTTTTGAATATTCAAAAGTCGGTATATAGTTATACATGATTATTATACAAAATCATAAAAATACATTTGTCATATAATATGACACTAAAATCATTTTTGAGACGAACACAATCGCTCCACTTTCAAATATATCGCGATACGTATGGAATCGTCATTTATCGGAAAGACGGACAAATTCTTCATATTGTAAAATGAAACTCATGTTATGATGGATAACGTCTTGATCTCGAACCGAATTGCAATCCCACTCAATCAAACCCCGACGAATCGTTTCACTTTCAAATAAATCCGTCTCTGAATCGCATTGCATCTTTCATCGTCGTTTATCGTGAGGGGCAATCGCGACCATCATGATAGATTACAGATTTGGATTTTTCAAAGTCAAACTCATGAAACTAATGCTTTACAATGAAGACCACCCGATGAATACGTTTTTATGCGAGGTTTGCCGGAAATCGTCTTTGTTTGCCGAACGCCAAGTCCGTCCCGTCCATCTATTTGACTACTCAAGCGAAACTACGGACAACAGATCGGCCTTTGTGAGCGCCAGGTCAAATATTTAACTGCTCGCTATCAATAACTGATTAAAAGTCAAGCAAGCGAGCGCCATTAGCGAGATAAGACGGCACGGGCAGGTTGGCGACTCGTTCGTAGTTGGTGCAACGCTGCTGACGGGAGCTCCGTCGTGTCAAATATTTTGGGAGGTGGCACAGGGTGCTTGCCGTTCGAACGTCGACAACTTGAAGATTTGCATGTCGTTTGCATTTCGCGTCGGCAGGTTTCCAAGCACACACTCGGCGGCAGAGGGTTGAAGAAGAACGGCGTGTCGGAGAAACGCGGCGGTGACTCAGGCCTGATGTATGCAAAGTGAAGCGACATCATCATCGCAAGCCGGTTGAGCGAGTGGCGCGCTCGTGCTGTACGCAAAGTTTGGCTTTTGGCTCTTCGACACGCGCTTATTGTCATTTGAAACCATATCGCAATATTGTGGAAAAATTTAAATTGCAATTTCAAAAGTGTTGATAGCAGGGCAGCCGGTGCCAGCCGACGACGCAATACGTGGAGCAGCCGGTGCTCACGACGACAACAAACTCCTCTAAAGCCAACGAAGCGTCCCGTGGCGATGATGGACTTGTGACAAGGCGTCAAGTTGGCAGAGATCAGAGTAGTCGGCCTGCATTCTCGGCCCGCTTTGTCATTCGCTTTGGCTGCCAACGCTCGGCCTCTCTGACACACGCACGCACGCACCTGGAATTCAAGCACCTGACAGTAAAGGAAGACAAAAAAAAAAAAAAAACATCCGTCCTTGTTCAGCTCCAGGCAATGAACAATAGATGGCAAGAGGACAGCCATCCAAAAAGGAGCATGATGGTGACATGGATTGTTTTGATGTTTGTAGGTGACGACGTCCCGAAATCGAGCAAGGTGGAGCGACGCTAGAGGAGGACGCGAGCGACGACAGCGGGTGAGTGCATGAACAATGAAAGGCTCGATTGTGCAATTAAGGAACGCTTCATGCGTCCGGCTCCTCTGTATATTCCATATTGGGAGCGTTCCTAATTTTGTGGCCGCTGATCTGTTCAGCAAATAGTCGCTCGTTTGGATGCAGGCAGTGCTGAGCACAGATGAGTTCATCCGTTACGGACAATTTCAAATTGAGTCGTGGTTCCATTCAATTATTTCAATTTCATGAGCAATTTGAAACTAAATTCACTTTTTCATGCGTAACCACTAAAAACATTTTCAACTATTGTGCGTGACGTTACATTTTCTTTCCCTTTTCTCTAAATGAGTAATTTGAAAGTTTATGAGTAGTTATATTAATATATACCAAAAACATGAAAATATTATTTGATTAACGGAGCTTTTACCGTCTTCAAAGTGATATACTACGTGATTGTTTTTGTGACTTTTTATTGAACCTACCCGCCGTTATTTGATGAAAAACTCAACCAATTTGTTGTTTTTGTCCTCTGATCTAAAAATATGGCGCCATCTTGGTGTCAAGGAACTAAGAGGAGCATCATTTTGTCAGACCATAGCCATGTCTAATTGTACATATGCATAAATAAGAGTGTTAAATTAAAAAGACGGCAAGCTTGAGCATATATGTTGACCATGCAAAGCTTTTTCACACACACCCGCACACCCCCCAGCACACGCACACACACACGTTTATGCAATTCGGACAATGCTGCCTGGGGCGCCTGGACGCACACGGCTAACTCTCACTAATTGCTTTGGGACTTCCTCCAGCCTGGTTTTGCTCAGTGAGGAGGGGGAACGTGAGGGGGCGGGGCAAACAGAGGCACGAGAGTGTGTCGGGGAGGGACGAGGAGGGGGGGCTTTTGACTTCTGGTGAAAACACACGCACGCCTTCCTCGAGATGAGGAATGTGTAGATGGTGTGTCAGCTTGCTTCCTGGACAATATTTGCAATGCACCGCGGAAAATGTGTCGACAGGCCAGCAAAAGGCAAAAGTTTAAAATATTTTTTTTTTTCCAGCTTGGACCACACATGCACCGAAAATGTGTGTGTTTTGAGTATGAGTGGATGTAGTTTGCATCCTGGAATGCAGAACATTGTCGGTTCTATTTACGAGCAATCTTATTTGACTGAATAATTACTTATTACGATGCAATGTGCATGAACACGCAGACAAAATATTTTCTGTACGTTCTATTCTTGGAATTTTTTTTCCTGTTCAAAAATGCTTACAATGAGTGTTTCATAATTCATAAAAAAAAAGACAAGTATTAAAAAAAAAATTGTGTCGGCCGTAATCCTAACTTCTCTTAAAAAAAAAAAAAATGTAACCAACCTGCAAACTATTTGCGCCCATGATTTTCCAAACAACATCCCGACTTTCATTCTTCAGGTGACAAAATGTTGCACGGCTCCCACAGAGTGAGACAAAGTCCCCCCCCCCCTCAAAACATTTTCAACACTTGCGTATAAAAATAACAGACGATTTGAGGACAGAGCAATTATATTGAATTGTGAAAAAAATGGGTCATATTTGGACATACGAGGTTGTTGTCCACGCGTTCCAAAAGAATCAATGAAGACTTAGCTATTCATGTTAAGACGTTTGCTTCAGGGCGAATGAGGAGGAACAAACAAAAACGCACCTGAATACAAGTAAACACTGCTGAGCACTTTTTGGCAGGCCAGCACACGAAGGCTGTACACACACACACACACACACACACACACTCAGGAACGCACACGCGCGAGTAATGACGTGTTTGAGCGGATGTGTGGCTTAGAAGCAAACACACCGGCTCTTTCTTCAAATAACTTGACATTCTCGCTACAATGAGAAGGTGTCATTCATGAGCATCAAATTGTGAGCCACCCCCCCCAAAAAAGTGAGTTTGTCATGTTGTGCCTCTCTTAGTCAGTGACATCATTGCCTCCACAAAAAAAAAAAAAAAAAAGAAATCACGCCAAATCAAATGTGATGCCAGACAGAATTCATCCAAGGAACAAATTCATCAAAAGCATCACGAGAAGTCTGGAAAGTCAACTTCCTCATGATAACGCGGCTGGAAATGTGTCAAAACATGTGATGCATTTGGAGCGAAGCGCGACTAACGGATGCTTCTGAGTATCGTTATAAAATGCAACGCTTTCATGCTCAAGTCTGACAGCACATCATCGCATTATCTGCTTCAAAACATTTGGGAATATTTCACCAGCAGGAATTTTGGTGGCAGGCAAACATTTCGACTTTTTCAACCTGATTGGAACGTCGAAGTTTTGTGTTTTTTTTCGACAGGTCGTCGATGACGGATGTCTTTACACGCTCGATGGCAACGCTGGCACAGGAGCGCGATGCCTTTTGTTGACTTACGGCGACCTATCACAAACTGACTTGGACTTGCACAAGTGCTGGTCGTGCCCCCTTTGGGAATTTCCCGCCATTTCTCGCAACCTGTTTCACAATCAATCCCGTCGTGACGTTCCGATGATCTCATTTCCACGTTCATCTCGCGTCAGGAGGGTGGAAGGACTTGAAAAATCACAAACGGTTGCTCTTGGAAAAGCAAACGGGCAGAGAAGGGCTCTGCCTGAAAAACAGGTAGTGCCGCGCATTGGCACACTTGAAATTGTGCGATCCACGGAAAGGTGGGGAGGGAAAAAAAATTCCAGTTATTGTAACTCGCTTTCTGGTTATTAATAGTAGTTGCCACCTTACATAATAATTCATAAAAAGTCCACATCGTGCTTTGTCACGCAGACGTGTCACATGATCACTTTAATGCAATCATCCCTTGCCGGTTCTTCACAATTATGGCCACCTGGGGGGGGGCGGTGCGATGCTGAGGGGGGTGCATGTGACCCTGGGGAACATGCTTTTTTTCTGCCATACTCCAAATAAGTGTAATTGCACATCCAGTCCAGTAGTTGGCAGTGGCGCTCTCCTTGCCCATTGTGCGGTGTATGGTTTGTTTTGCAACAAAAATGCTATTATTTATAGTTGCGGCGGAGAGTTATTGGTGGCGTGGTGGGGCGAAACAAAAATAATTGAGACGCACCGACTTAGATGAACAAAATGAGAATAATAAGGGGCTTTAAAAAAAAAAAATGCATGCGCAAAATAATAAATAATAATAAATGGAATTGCTTCCCCAGCCTGTAAACTACGACAAGCGTCACCTTGCAGAATAAGAAGATGAAAGCAAGGCTATCATCTACAGAATATATATAAAAAAAAAAAATTAAAAAAAAAGGCACAATGGACCAAGAATACATTGCTCCTCTCGACGGTAATCCATGATAACGGCTACATTGTAAAATAGAATTAAACAAGAAAACTAAATAATCCACAGTTAAAAAGTCACAGACGGGTGCAGGCGTGATCTAAAAAAGAAATCTGTCAGTTGACAGTGGCACAGTCCAGCCTTCATTCTGCAGTGGAGTGTCGTGTTTATTCGCAGGCAAGTGCTCAGACATCACAGATTGTTGAGACATAAAGAACACGCCTGTCAGGCCATGTCCAACAGTAACCGCAGTGTCCCGCACGCAAAGTTCAACTTTGGGCTAAAGCGTCCAAAAAGGCCCGCCGCTTAAAGCTTGTCGCCCCATTTGCCGATTTTGTGACGGCTCCTTCGAGTGGGTGGAACTTGCGAGAAGCCAGCAATGCAGAACACAAAACACCTGCTTGTCAACACCAAGGAAGGCAAACAGAGAGCGACAAGACAAGTTTACAAGACGCCGGAGGACATGCACGCATGTGACACTGTTTATCTGGCGCGGGACCGACGGCCTGTCAGTCGGCCGGGCTTGCCGTCAGTCGGTGTGCCTGCGGATGACGCCTGACACGCCCAAGTTGTAGAGTTGAGCTCATGTTTCAGCAGACGACAAAAAAAAAAAAAGCCACGTGTGGTGTCCAGAGCCCACCTGAGAGTAGTTGTGCGCTATATTTTAAATTTAAGATTAATTTGAGAGACTCCACATATGAAATGGTGTGTGGCATATTTGTGATAGTAGTAGAAGAAGAAATAGAAGAAGCTAGGCTAACTGCTAACATGCAAACTCTTGACTCACTCTTACAAGTTGTACAAATGTCAGCACCAGCAACTGATTGCCAATCAAATCAGGAAGTAAAATCACTCTTTCAATCAATCTCGTCATTGGCTTCGATCGAAGGAAAGAAAAATAAAAAATTCGGCCTGATTACCGTGAAAAGGAAATTGTCGCATTTTAGTGATGCCAGCGTCGTAATCAATGTTCAAGTTTGGCAGTAGAAAAAAAAATTCAGGCATAATAATGGAGTCGTGAATCAGCAAAAATCGATCACTCGTACGCGATGATTTGCTATCGGAAATATTGAACAAGTTTAACAATTACGATAATCGGCGCTGATCGTTTTTCAAGCAAAGTGAGATCGGAAAATCACTGAACACACCTCAACGCACAGGACAGTTGCTCAGGACAATCATTTCAAGACACTTGACAATCAGGGCATTACTGACTTTGAACAATTCTCAAATTTGTATTCCTGATTATCCCGCCCGCGCAGAGGCAGCAGCATGTAGCCACTGCTCGGAAGGCGATTCCGGGGGTCATTTTGTTGCACCCAAAGAGGATGCTGCAACAAGAGGAGGAAACAGATGAAAGCCAATGTTGTCTGAGCTGGACTTTCATGTCTGTGTAACACGAGAAACCTTAGCGTGGAGATCTCAGACAAGATTAAAAAAAAAAAGACTACGACCTCAATTGTGGTCCATCTCAGGGCGGGGTGCGATGATGAAAGACATTCGCGGTAAGACGTCGCCCGCCGGACACAAACAAGAGGACGGTGAAAACTGGAGCCACTTTTGTGACCGAGACCGTATCAGATCTGGTTTTAGTTCCTTCAGACTCACTCCAAAGGGTTTTGGATTTCCCCAACGCGTGTTTTCCCAAAAACGACAACAAGAGCAGGCTTCGGGCGCGAGGAGTGTGTGTCATCTGATCTGCGAGAGTGTGTGTGTGTGTGATGTCAAACAAGGCTTGTTATCTCACAGAACACAAACTAACGGTAGAAGCTCTACACTCAGCCTGACCTTTGACCCCTAGGCACCTCCCCCAGAACTCGTCTTTCCGTAGCAAAGAGCTTTGTTGACCTTTGACGAAAGCTGATCAAATTAAAAAGCTTGATGTGCGTTTCTCACCAATTTTAGCTTCCTGACTGCACATCTTGTATTTAAGGATGTTTAAAATTCCGAATGACAATTGGAAAACCTTTCAAATGGGATGAGTTTATCCACGACAGCCTTTGACTTCATCTGGCGACCATTTTGTATCCCACCGAGTTGTTTTGCGAGGCAATCCGCCTTGCGAATGGGAAGAGAGGCGTTAGCAGTCAGCTAGCTAGCGCCATTTTAGTTAGCGCTTGTAATTCGAATAAAATAATTAGTCATCTTTAGAGCAGCTCAAAAATTAAACCTGAACATAAAAGATTGCGCCACTTTGAGTTCAGCTAAGTGAAGGCTAATTGTAAACGCACAATGATTAAGTCATAGTCTGGCTGTTCCTAATGACACGGCCGCTCGCGCAAATCTCGATGCTACACTTTACGACCGCTAATAAAAAACAACAAAAAAACAAAAAACGTAACCACAAATGAAGCCATGCTAGTAAAAATTCAGTGACGACTGACATTCTGAGGATAACAATGCGCGTCCGTTGATGAATGTTGCTAAGAAATTGACAATCAAAGCATCATTACAACTGCTGTGGTTTTCGGACGCGTACTGAAAAAGAGCCGCGAAAGCTTTCGTGGCATTTCATTAAACATGCTCGAAACAGCAAAACACATCCCATATGAACATCTATGACGATACATTTGCCACTTTTCTATTTCATTTTTTTTTTTTTCCACCCTTGTTCGATCATACAGGTACAACCGGTGACGGATCGGAATGTGAGGAATGCGCATCATTCATTAACATAGTCGACATATTCACACTCAACCCTGCGTGGCATGTGTGGGCCGGACGTACACCTGGAGGGCTGTTTCGCAAGATACTCGTAATCTTTATTTATCCTCCTTCATCCTCCCCAAATCTCGCTCGTCCGTCGCAAAAACCTCTGCCGACCCCCTTTGTCATGTTGACACGTAACCCCGCCGGATTACGGATAACAAGGGCCAGCTGTGGTGGCGGACGGTGCTGACAGTGCAGATGGGGATGGGAAAAATGGGGGAGTCGAGGAAAAGGACGGGGAAGGAGAGTCGGGGGCGGGGCCGGGGGAGGGGGATACTATTACCAATTCTGTGCTTTTTGGCTAGGTTACGTTTTCAGGAGCAATAAATATAGTCCAAGGCTTGTTATTTGTGTTAAATGCCGTTATAATCGCAGGCCAAACGGACTGCTCTGGATTTTGATTCCTCCTCCTTTACGGCGCATACCTCCACCTTTCTAAATGGTCCACCACCACCTTCTCGGCCACTTGCGATGCCAAGCGACAGTCGTATGCTGGCTGATTTTGGGCGAGAGGCGGTGTAAATTGAATAGTGGCTTCCCACGTATTGATACCGAGGTCTAATTATTGTTTTTGTCGGCATTTCCACAGAGCTCATGACGTCATCATAGCATTGCATTCATATTTAGGTCTCGGCACAGAGGTGTGACTTTTTTTTTTTTTTTTTTAAATATATATCACCTGTCTGACTCAAAAGAATTCCGACTGAGGTCGGACAGTTGTTGACATTTTCATTCCTTTTCCAAACTGTTAAGTTCAGGGATGCGTCAACTTTTCGAACAAACCCCAAGCTCGCTTTCGCCGCGTGGATGTCATGTCGTGAAACGAGTGAACTCAAGGAAGCATAAGACTGTACATTCTGCCTGAGCGCACATGCCCAAAACATTACTCCTTTGCGACTTGAAATCCCCGAAGGAGAAGGAGCCTCTTTAATGGTGTGCACTTTTCTCCCCACACTGCGACTTGGCCTGGTGCCCTCTTGCAGTCTCTTGTCCGGCCGGCAGATTATGCAAGTGCACGGCGACCGGGAACTCCTCCACACACACACGGGCGGGCGGGCATTTTCTAACCCCTCATGTCACAGCTCTCAAGATAAGGGCTCTTGACGCTCAGCTTGGAGGGACTTGATTGAAGCCCACTCCCCCCGCTCCCCCAAACCGCGGCCTCACAGACTCCTCCTTCAGTCCAACTCGCTTTGACCTCCGCTGTTTTTTCACTCCTCCTGGTTGCTTGCTTTTTTTTTTTTTATTAGTACCTCGACCAAGGTGGCTTCGTTGCTGTTTGTTTTGATTTCATACCACACCGATGAAACGATTGATTTCACAAGCGGTGAGTTTATGTACTCAACGGCAGAGGGGAGGTGCAAGATTTGTTTTGGAATAGCACAACAATATAACGGGCGCGCTACAATTTATTGATTTAATTAGATCAAAACCCGAACCAAAAAAAGTGAAACGAAACCAACAAATCATATGTTGTGCACAACAAAGTCGTCGCCTCCACATCATGGACAAAATTCAGCCAGACTGCCTCGCTAAGTGCTGCTGTTTTGATTAGCAACTGAGATAATTAGTTTATTATTATGTTTTTTTTAATGGCAAGCCAGAATTATAAACTCTACGCATTGTACTCAATCCACAATGGAGAAAAAAAATAAAACCACAGATCTGACATCTGTTTTCTTTTTCTGTTGTTGTTTTTTCTTCAAGCTGTCATTCATTCGCGAGCAGTGCCGTCCTCTCATAAATCTGTCAACTCGTAAAGTTTTTGTTGATCCCCACATGCCAAGCCCGTGACACAGACAATTGCGTTTCTTCAAGCTCAGCTGCCGGCAGTCTGAGGAATGTCTCGACGAGCGTGCAAGGAGGAAAAGAAATGACGACGAGTCAGAAGGAGGGGAGGATGACGAGCTTTCCACACCGCCTCCGAATTCCCCGCAAGCCCCCATTTCTCTCGCTCGAAACACTCCGCACTTACTTCTTCAAGACACTTGAGTTAAAAAGCACAGTCAGGAGTCACTCAGCAATGCACCTCCACACTATTGCCACTTATCTTTTTTTTTAAATGTTTTTTTTTTAAACACACCGACTGATAAAAAAAACTACAAATCATTTTTTTTTTTTTTCTTGCTGGGGGGGCGTAACAGAAAATAATTGAAACGCAATGTGGTAAACTAACGGCCTCGCTTTTTCTTTTTTGCATCCAATGAGGGCAAACGCTGTAAAGGGATCACTCGGACTCGACACATAAAACAAGGAAAAATAAGAGATGCGGGAATCTTTCCAAAAGGGGGGCTACAGTTTCAAGGAGGGCAGCGGGAAAGAAAGTATGCGGCACGAGAAGGAAAAAAAAATGCCAGGGTTGAGATGATACAGCCTCTTTTTCTCCTCCGACTCTCTGCCGCACCCTCCAGACGTTAAGACCTCCTTGAGACACGTTTAGAAATACATTTTTCATCCGGCAGGTTTACTCAACGGCGGTATGACGGCGACGTCAATAAGCGTGAAAACGGCTTTTTGGACATATAAGGTCTGATAAGAACACAACATTCCACGTGTGTTTGTGTGCGGTCTATAAAAAGTTCAGCAGAACTCGGCTCTTCATTAAAGTATGAGTACGGCGGAGACAAACAAATCCAGCAGTAAAGTCCCGAAAGTATGCACGGCGTTCAGCATGAGGAAATGGGAGCTTTTACCCTTCAGCAACACTGCCGCATTTGTCGTGCATTTGACACAATGAGACGATTGTACCTGGCGGAGGTGGAAAGACACACACACACAAATGAGTTTTCAGGTTACTCGGTGCAAGTAAAAAAAAAAAAAAAGAAATAGATAAGATAAAAAGCTGTCAAAGGATGTTGACAGATAGAAAAGAGGCCTGTTGCAACCCCTTCTCCCACTCATTCCCGAATCTGTTGAGGCAATAAGAAACTGTCAAACAAATTGTTCTTTCTCTCCTCATTTATCTTTACATCACCTTTCCATCAACCACACACACTCTCCACTTTTTTTTAACTCATTCACTGCCAATGACGGCTATAGACGTCAAAAATCCTTTTTTTTTTTTTTTTTTAACTTGGCTGGCGGTGAATAAGTTAAGCTACTACCAGTCTCGCGTCGACATCCTAATAGCAATTTTTGCAAGTCTTGGATTGGTGGCACATATCACCCGGCTGATCTTGAGTTTGTTTCCTTTGCAACCTTCTGTCGTTCGTCGTCGTGACATGAGGTGTCACGTTTCGATTACATGTCAGCAGTCGCTGAGTGTGTGCAGAACGAGGGAACTGAGAACAAAACGGTCCTGGCCAAGTCGTTCATTACACGCGACAAAGCGGTGCCACTAATATGTGGCTCAACATCAACATTTTGTTGGTTAAATTAGCACCAACGCTTGGGGAAAAACCTTGTGACAAAAAAAAAAGCCTTTGATCAAAGGCTATGCATAATTGAATCTCTGTCAGTAATCTCGCTGTACAATTTGTTAGACAACTTTGTGCTGAATCAGTGTTATGAATTTGCAAGTGATCTCATTTGGATCTTTCATGTTAGCAAAAAAAAAGTAGCTCGTAATCGGTGTGCTGCTGTTTTAGCCCATCCATTCATCTTTCAATGGCAGGTCATTGATGCTATTTCTGTTTTTTTTTTGTTCCAGACTGAGCCGTGGAGAAGAGTCGGCAAGATGAAGGTCTTTCTCACTCCGACGCTGATGCTGGTCCTCATAATTCCCCATGGCATCATGTCCAGTGAATGCCCAAAGGACTGCTCCTGTTCCACGCCGGAATCCATCTTGTGTTTCCAGAGACGTTCCGCCACGTTTCCTCAGGGAGTGCCGCCATTGACGAGGAGTCTCTACCTTTTTGCCAACGGCATCGAAGGCTTGTCCGCAGAGGACTTTGATAGCCTGGAGAACTTGGAAATGCTCGACCTGAGCCAGAACAAACTGACAGAACTTTCTGATGGGGTCTTCCTGCCACTGACCTCTTTGAAAAACTTGGACTTGTCTTCAAACCAACTCACGCGCATATCCGAGCAATGCTTCCAAGATATGGTACTGCTGGAGCGTCTTTATTTGTATAGCAACCATATCCAGACCATCCACCCTGCTGCCTTTAATGGCTTGGAGAACCTGCTGGAGCTCAAACTGCAGGGCAACAGGTTAACGTCTCTGCCTGTTCTCGCAATGCCCCGATTGCTGCTGCTGGATCTTCGTTTTAACGTCATACCTACATTGGGCCCCTCAGACCTCCAAACCCCAAATCTCGAGTCCCTCAAATTAGGAGGCGTGGGACTAACTGATCTGAATTCGGAGCTCATTGGTAGTCTGAAGAACCTCCATGAGCTGGATGTCTCAAGAAACCAACTGGAGGTTTTGCCGCCGATCCTGAAAGAAATCCGTGGGCTGATTCATCTCAGCTTGGCTGGCAACCCCATGGGTCCTGTTCATTTTCAGGACCTGAAGAACCTGGAAGAACTGAAGGAGTTGGACATTAGCAGCCTCAGCCTGCAAGCGCTCCCGAAAGAGTTTGCGCAGCTATTCCCTCACCTTAGAAAGCTGACTGTGGCAGAAAACCCCTTCAACTGCCTGTGTAGCTTAGCTTGGCTCCCAAACTGGCTGCGAGCCCAAAGCATTACCCTGGAGAGAACAGAGGAGACCCGCTGCCATTTTCCTCCAATCAATGCTGGCAAGGTAGTGGAGCGACTGGAGCACCGGGATTTTGGCTGCCCTACTACAACTACACAAACGACGACCACAGTGAGAACTACAACCGCCGTTCCTGTCACGACCTTAGAGAGTACTACTTCAGCTATTCCAATGCCCAAGGCAAATGATGACGATGCAAACAAGGAAGCCGACTACCCCTTTCCGCCGGTTCCTGCCTCCCCAAGCAGCAGCAGTATCAATTCTGATGAGGAACAGCACTTCTGCCCCTCTCACACCTGCCTCCATGGTGGCACTTGTCGTCTGGACCAGTACGGTCAAGTCCAGTGTACCTGTCCTCGTGGTACCTCTGGATTTTATTGTGAAGTAAAAAACAACGATCCCTCCTCACCCCCTGAACGCGTATCAGCGACAACGGCCACCCCGAACGCGCCAGACATCAGTTCGCGTCAGGCGACTTCCACGTCAATCCTTCTGGATCTTCACCGCTACATCGAAATGCGACCGTACATCCGCGGCATCCGTCTAACCTACCGCAATCTCTCCGGGCCGGACCGCAGGCCGATGCAACTCAGCCTGCCCGCTTCGTATCTGGAATACAGGCTCAGAGGCCTGAACCCCAACTGCACTTACACCATTTGCGTCAGTCCGCTGGGGGCCCCAAATGGCATCGACAGCGTATGCACTCAGGCGCGTACCGCCGATGAAAAAAATGCCAGCGTCACCGGAGCGCAAATAGTGAACAAGAAGATGACCACCATGCTGGTGCCAGCAATCGCCATCTTGCTCCTGATGGTGCTCATCGCAACAGCCGTGGGAGTGGTTTGCTTTGTCCGCAAGAAGAGAGCTAAAGGCCACCTGGATTTAGACTGCGAGCCGTCTCAGCTGGAGCTGGATGGCGTCAAGGCCGGCTTGGACAACGGGAACGGGGCCCTGCCTCAAAAGCAGGCCGGACTCATGATCCCTGAACCTGCCGTTCAAAATGGCAACCTGGAATATGAAGTACTGCTACTGCAGGACCATTGTATATCGAGTAAAAACTTGTCACACAAGCCTTCGTACTTTTGACATCTGGCTTAGACTTAACAAGGATTTTCACTACCAGCTCGGTCCCATATTGGCTAATACAGACTGTCGTCATTTGTCGCTTTACAACAGACGACAGAATGACAGTTATTGATCATTGCGGGAAACGATTAGTCATCCAACTGACCGTATTTGGACTTTGACTCCATGTGTGTGACATTCAGGTCACATTGCTAGACTGGTAAGCGGGTCGAAGGCCAAGTGATACCGGGAGAGGTGCCGGATTGTCATTGGTGTAAATGTACGTTCATTCAGGAGTCTGCACTAAATTGCTGTCACGCCACATTTGTTTCCATCGCCCGCGCTTCGCTGTAGGCTGCTGCTTCTCAGTACTTTCCCAAAGGGATTCATTCGTGCCTGTCCTGAAGGAGCTCATGCATAGAAGATTGAGGATAGTCTTATTGCTTTGCTGTCAACAAAGACGTGTTGCAATTACGTCTCTTCAGCACTCCTCAAGATGACTTTCGCAATATTGCGCCGAGGACGTCGCAAAAAATCCACACAGGCCGTGTCGAAAGCCGGCATGCCGACTACCCGACTCGTTTGGCACTAAAACAAAATGCTGATGTTGTATATAACTTTTATACGTCTTTTTATATCTTTTTTTGTCTAATTGATCAACTTTGTGACTGCTAACAGCCTTTTTGATCCCTACAGTACATCGTCACCTCTTGTGACAAAGTGACAGATTTAAATCTTTGAAGATTAGAAATGGTTTGGTACCAGCACGGTCAATCAAAGAGCTTTTCGGCCCCCACGGTGTCAGACAGTCTAAGTAGATGCCAGCCTGCAAGTACTCAAGACTAACTAAATCCCATTTCGCAACATTTGGACGCATGGGCCGTCACAAAAAAGGGGGGAGGTAATCGGGATTACGAGCAGGTACAAGAAAGCAGTTGACTGAACCGCTTCTGTTTTAGCTGCAGCTTAGTGCTCGCCTCGGTTACATTCAATTTGGAAAAAAAAAGTATTTATTATTTATTCTCCCTCTAAGGGACATGCCGTGTTCATTTTTTTCAATTACAGTTCACGTACAAGCAAATTTGGGCGGTAGAATGTGCGGACTTTGAGTAAAACTAGGCATCGTGCTGGATCAATCATTTTTATACTTAATGTGAATTAATATGTGAATTAATAATCCGACTGTCGCTCAGAGGAATATGGAGATTTACAAAATGGGGATCGGAGCATGTCTAGAGCAGGCAAGAAGTCACTTTGAGTGTGATTGTGAGTTATGTGCAGGGGGGCATAGATCTGTCAACATCAGTGCTTATGAACTGTCATGTTGGGACTTGCTTGGCGCTGCAAACCAGCCGCCCGTTGGACGTGCCCACATGCCTCCAGTTCGGTACATCCCAGACTCCTCTATCAACACATCTGTGAATGTCTGTTACCAGCAGTATTTTCAGTGTATAGTCAAGGGTCCCACACAAAGAACGTATTGACGCTCCAACCAAAACAAGAAGAAGAACAAAAAAGAGAAGCGATGCAACTGGAATATTTCTGTAAAACAGAATTTTGTTGAAAATGAGACCGATTTTCAATGTGATTGTAAATTACGTTTTCCCTGTTTATTTTGGGAAGTGCCTTGTTAATATTGTTGTTGTTGTTTTTTAATTATTATAATTATTGTTTGAACTCATTTGTACAAGTGGAACAAAAGTTCTATTAAATGAACATGCAAAAAAAAAAAGAGATGAGCTTGTTGTGGTTTTGCTTTTTTTTTGTAACAGCGCTGTGAGTTCGCTGACTGTTGACAACTCATTTAGTGCCATTGACGGCGAAAGACGTCAAAATGTTTTTTTTTTTTTTTTTTTACTCGGCTGGTCGTGAATGAGTCAACAAAGAAGATGACGACATTTGAAGCAGCAAACAACATTTCAGCGGACTCTAAAACGCTAACAACAATGACAACAATTCATTCTTTGATCCGGCACTATAAACGAATACCCATTTATTTTGATGACAATTTAAATAACCGAAGACGGAAAAGGCGCAGTTTTTTTCCAAACCATCTTGAACGAGACGATTTACAAGCAACTTCAGTGTGTGAACACCATCTTGAAGCTCCCGATTAGTCGGAAGCCGATTCAAACTTTTTTGCGAATGACTCACAGCAGCGCTGCGCTTTTATGAGCGACTTTTATAAAGCAACACCGTACACAAGCTGACCACCCGTATGTTTTATGACTGCGATGCGGGGAGGGAATCAAAACAGTATGCACGCACACCTACAAACAAACTCCTCCGACCTATAAAACGGGCCCCACCGAGTCTATTTGCTCATTGAACGCAAACTTCAGAGAAATCAAAACACAACGCGCACCCCCGTAGGGGGAGGCGGCTTGTATGGAAGGAGCCGGCCGGCAACAGATGCTTCCTAATGGTGAGCACATGCGAACACGGTGGAGCGAATTCAGGTAAAGAAAACACAGGTGAGGTCATGCGACAGCAACGCTTGCAGCGGAAACAATGCGCGCATTTCGCTGCACCGGCATCTGCTAATGTTCATGTGTGAAAATCGGAGAGGGGTGTGTGTGTGTGTGTGTGTGTGCTCTTTTATGCGACGCTTTCCTTAAAACAGGCTTGCTTTTTGTTCCCCTGGAGCGCAGAGCAACTCGCTCCTTTGGATGTCAGCCAACTTTGATGCCACACCACTCAATGCTTTTTATTGTTGCTGCAAGGGACACGGTGCTCAATTCTCAACGTTATAATATCAAACACACACACACACACACACAGGTTTTGGAATAAACGGATGGCCTGAAATCAATTTTCAAGCAGCAGTCGAGGGCAATGCGACAGTCCCACGCTGAGGGACGCCCACGTCTGGTCGCCACATTTTTTTTAAAAATGTGGGCAACATGTTCATATGCGCAGCCGTTGAACTCTCACTGGCCTTAATCACGCAAACATTTTCCCAGAAATTGCCACAGAAGCTCATAATAGACAATTTATCTTGCCCTAGCGCTCTCCTGTCAAGTGTGAAATATTAATAGGGACTAATTGCTTTCAACAGAGCAGGGCGGAAAATGTGAGTGTCAGGTGTGAAATTTTGTTTCATTTTATTATTTTGGAAGCAGGAAAAAAGGAGGAAAAATGTTGATAGAGAGCAGGATACTTCCTGGTTCACAGAAAAGATGGACAGCAATGTGCGTTCTGGGATAAAAAAAAAAAGGTTTAAATTATCGAAAAAAAAAAAAAGATTTTGACGACAAATTATTTGCATGTCATTGGAAAGAGGGTGTGTAGACTTTTGGAATATTCTTGAATTTTTTTTTTTTTCCTCTGAATCATGCACTCAGTCAACTGCCAACCTCACAGTCACCTCACAACCGAGCTCCGCTAGTCTGCGCAGAATGCAAAATAAGGACAAAAATCAATAAATCAATAAATGACAAACAGGTTCTACAAGAAAGGTTGTGTTTTCCAAAGCCACTGGCGCAGTTTGCACAGGGCAAAGAAGGAAGCGCCTTTGGAGAACAAGGGCTCGGAAAGTGAAAGAAAAGAAGCAGTGAGTTGGGGGGATTTAAAAAAAAAAAGAAAAAAAAAAAAAGCACAGCAGCGCTTTGTTTTTAGAAGCTGCTTCTCTGGCTCAGTTTGTTGGCTCTTTCCTAGTTTCCACCGCTCGCTCGCTCGCTCTCTTGAAGCACATTCCACTTTCGCTCACCATTAATCTTTCCCAAGGACGAAAAACACACGAGATGCAGTCGCTCATGTGCGTCTAAACAAGAAGCGCCACGCTGCCTGCCGGCAGCCGGCGGCCGGCGTGTGCCAGCAGAGGGCCAAGAAGCTGCAAGAGTTTTACTCAACAACATCCACACGCGCCAACACATGCGACGCATTTCGCATGCTGTTGAGGACATTATTTCATGCCGTGTGACACGAGAGTTGACTTCTTCAAGCGCACTGCTCTTGACATTTGGACTCAGTCAAATGAACTCACACTGGTTTGCAAATCGAAAGTAAGCAAGTTAGAACATAAAAAAGATTCATTTGAAGAGTTTTTGTTTTGTTTTTTTGCCGCAATTAAAATAGTAGACAGCGGTTATCATTATTAACTTTTGAGATGAGCGATCAATTAAAAAAATTTTTTTCCGCCCGCTTCCTTGTTCCTTAATCAGCTCGCCTCCGGATTGGCTACATTCCGGTTCACGTCGCAATTCGTGCAGTCCTGACTTTGGAGTCATCGGCTCACCGCACATTTTTGGTCATTACGTTGTCCCGGACGCGTTTCGGATCCTTTTATCCGGACAAGTTTACACACCTGAGGCGCACAGGACAATCTTAATGTTTGAAAAGTTTAAAAAGTTCAAAGAGCTCGGTAATGAATGCATCGGCCACTGTTAGCAGCGTGTAAAGATTTGCATTTTGTAACCTTAAACGTGCGAACCCTGCAGCGCTTTTTAATGAATGTATTTCTTTGAGTTAAATCCGATGAATTCCTGGCACACAGCCAACCAACTACTTCGGCTGGATGTGGCAGCTGCCAATCATGTTGCACAAGCTGTAGAGAATTCATTTTTTTTCTCAGCGCGCAGACCGGCGGGATGGAATTCAGAGAGGAAACGCATCCCGTCACAATCTGAGAATACATTGAGTGATCCAAAACAACAAAAACGGGAGGCGGCGCCGTGCCGAGTGTGAGAATCACAGTCAGTTTGACAAGACTTTGCTTGTTTGGGCTCCGGTGCTCGGGGCAAGCGTTTTTTTCACCATTACAATTATTTGGGAGGTAAGACAGGGTCATAGTTCCGGCGTCGTTAAGGTGTGAAAGCTGTCCCAGATTTTAAAACACAAAATTCTGTCGTCGTGTGTAAGATCGCAATATCGAGGGGCGCAGAGAAAATAACGAGCTTCAAATGGACCCGGGGTCAAACACTGGGATACCTCTGATGTACGTAAAAAGGTTTGGAAGAGGACAGAACGGGAGTGTACGTTGCTAAAAGCCATCCGTCGGCAATGTGTCAAATCCAGAGCAGTCTTCCGCAAGATAAGCCCGATAAAAATAATCCCTCATTAGCCTTCACTCGGACTGAGAGCAGTGAGCTGTGGCTTTGTCGGCCCAAAGCGAGTTGTCTAACCTCATGTGAACTTTAAAAAAAAAAAAAAAAAAACAGCTGGGATGAAGAGAAGAAATAGGGGTTAGCAGCTGTTTTTAGTGCCACAAGTGAGAAGAAACGCCAACGTTTAAAATCGTCAGTGATGTCGGTCAAAACATTTTAAGATGTCAATTCAGGCACAGTGATTGGATGACAATCTTCTTTAGTTTCTCAACTGCAGACTGCCTTTGCGTTGCTGTGCTGCTGTTTTGGTTAGCAGTCCAAATGGACTCAGGAGTTAAAATCTTTCATGTCTGTGTGTGAGCAATTTGTGACTATATATGCATTTAATTTCTTGTGAGTGATATCAATTGGAAGCGTATATTTTCATCACCACTTGCCGAATGGCAACCCCCACCCCCAAAAAAAAAAAACCCATGAGGCTCCACGGATCAGAAACAAAAGATGTGCAAAAACATGATGTGTCCTCACATCACTCCGACTAATTACCTTTCCCGCTAACATGTCCATCCAGCCTAAACACAAATGATCACTGGCAGAACATAATGACAGGCTTAAACAACCCCCTGCTAAAGTGACCTTTGAACCCTGGCCTATGAACCCTAAGACTGCAGGAATGGGCCCATCGATTTCCGGCCAACAAACACCTGTTTGGGCCCACTGCTGAAAACGCACGTTAATAGGCTGAGTTGGAGTTCCACATGCGGGTATTGGAACATAACACACACACACATACGCACATGCACCCCCACGCGCGTGCACACACACACACACACACACACACACACACGGAGCTAATCCCGTCAGAGGAAGCATCTGAAGAGTCACAAGTGTCTGGTAGCTGATTAGTCATGAGCTAGTGAACGAGGAGCAGAGCAGGATATGGCCAATTTTTAACCGGCTGATCGGTTGTTTATGCATCCTGATTGGTCAAAGCTAAACCAGGATGGAAGCGTTAAAAAGGTCCTTTTAGAAAGCCGAAAATTCCAAACGAAGGGTTAAAAATAAACAGAACATTTTGAGTCCACTGAATGGCACTTATGCTGCGTTTGTGGCGGGTAAACTGCCTCCGTTCATTTTGCGTTGAAGATGAGTCAAGACGAGAACCTCGAGGGGACCGACTTGCTTAGCTGATGTGACATTTTGATTTAACAAACAAAAGTGTTACTCGCGAGTGTTGATGTTAGATGCGCACGTGTCAGGATCAGAAGACGATAAACGCCGTTAACCTCTGAAACAATGGCTGATTTCAACATAAACCGTCATTGCCACGTTGACATTAAGAGCTATGTGGAAACACGCCGTCTTGGAAGTGTCTCTATCTCCGAATGTCACAAAATAAACTAACGACATAAAAAGGGCAGTTACTTGTTCCCCATTTGATTTTTGGACGAGAAATCCAAACAAATATTTTGTGAATCTGAACTACTGCGTTTGCATAGGTTTGTAATTGCATATGGCATAGGTGTCAAACTCTGGCCGGTGGGCCAAATTTGGCCCGCAATGTAATTATATTTGGCCAGCGAGGCTATATCATATATATTTGATATAATAATAGAAACATTAAAAATGATAAGTGATTTTAAAAACTAAACATTGTATGCATTAATAAAAGCACTGATTTGAAAAAAATTCTAATAAAAAAAATTCATCTTAATTTACATTGTTTTTAAAAAATTAAATGCTGGCCCACCGATTTTTTTCGGCCCACTTTGTATTTGAGTTTGACACCCCTGCCGTATGGTGTTGCGACTCAAGTCCAATTTCGGGTTACGTTGCCTAACTAAGTCATAAAACAAGAATCCCCTGAATTCAATTTGCTCACTATTTGTTGTGAAAGCAATCGTCAAAGGGCAACAGGATCCGATAATTTGCGCAGCTTGAGCGCCTTCCTTCCTCAGGCTCGAGGAAAAGCGCCTCGACTTCTGCCAAAAGTCACTCGCAGCGCCGCAGCAGTCGCGACTTGGCGAGCGCCAGCGTGCTTTGTTCGAGGGGAGTCGTGTGCCAGCGCGAGCCGATCGCCTCAGCGCAGTGCGAACGCCGCCACCGCGTTAAACAAACATAAACAGGGGTGACCGCTTGGGGCGGGCCGACGCCGCGTGCCTGCGTGGGCGCCTGCCAGCCCGGGCTGCGGCCCGCAAATGGGTGCAACCGGCAGCCCAAAGTGCTAGCGGCCAACCCGAGTGGATTTCTTCGGATCAGTGGAAAGTTTGCATCAGTGCGCGCAAGAACACAATTGCAGCTCGGGGAAGGCAGTAATTCAGCCGACCCCCACACTAATGTAGCCATTACTTGCCGAGCGACCGCAAGCTAAATGTATCCTCCGTGCATAGCAGAAAATAGCATAACTGTGGGGAGCGAGAGGGGAAAGAAGATGATAGAAAAACACACATTGTATGTGGAAGCCCAAGATGAAGCACAAAGATGGATGGAGAACAGAAAACCCGAGTCACCAAAGAAGGAAACGACTTAATAGAGACCAAAGAATAAATCATTACAAAAAAAAAAAAGGAAGATGAAGCATTTCTGAAAAGGAGTAAAGCAGACAGAAGACTCAATGGGGGTGGAGTGGGGGTCTCTCAAGTTCTACCGCTGCATACTTTCCATCTTAAGAGATATAATTTACAGAAAGCAAGCGAAGGTCAGAAGCAGGCAAGACGCTGCCAACTCCATTTCAGCAGCCAGGACGCATTCCCTCCTTCCTGATTTCCTTTCGCTCCGTCTCTCCTTCTTTCTGGCCGTCATCGGCCTGTAACCTTTCGTCTCGCTATCTCATCCGTCAATCTAGAAGGGACTTTGCCGCTTTTCACATCAGGAGGCGCTTGCGTCTGCAGCTGCAAGCTACCAGGGCCACGTGTCTTTTGACGGTCATGCTTTTTGCAGAGTGCGCTTGGAAGGCAGCTGCAGGCCTAACACCTCATATTTATGGAGGGAAAGTTAGGAAATAAAAAAAAAGGGGAGGGCAGCAGAAAATGAGTATAGCAGCAAAGGGGTCAGAACAATCTCGCATTTTGAAGATGTCTTTTTCTGTCTCTTGGGTTCTAAAATTTGACACAGGGGTCGGACCAGGCAGATGGATGGAGTGTTTTGGTAGCCTCACTTCATCCGAGAAAATAAATTTAATTTGAAATGAATGCATCAGAACAAAATTTGAAAAAACTGTATTTAAAAAATAAAACATGAACAGGGTTCATTCATTTAATTTTTTTTCAAATTCGGCGGGCCGGATTAAAACGTTTCACGGGCCGCATGTGGCCCCCGGGCCGTAGTTTGCCCACGCTTGTTCTCCAGGGTTAAGAACTCGCAAGAAGGCTACAAAAGACAAGGCATTTTGTCCCTAAAGATACAATTCTTTTCTATCCAACAATCTAGAAAAATCGTTTACTTTCAAACTCAACTAAACGAACAAAGGGTGTCTTCAACTAATGGCGGGAAAAAAATATCCGAATCAATGTCACGCCCTCACGAAGCGCAGCTCCTTTAAGTGGTAGGCCAAATACGAGAAAGTAAAACAAGTGAATGTCACAGAAAGTCTCGAAAAGGATTAAAAAAAATAATAATAATGGCTGATAATCGGACAGACTCGCAAGAAGTCGAGTCGCGGCGTCATTTCTTAGTGAACTGGGTGAGGTCAGAAGTTGTGCGTTGCGGCAGCGCTCGCAGTTGTTATTGTGAAGAAGACAAAGATGGTCAGGAAGCGTGAAGACAATGTCGGCCATCTCACACGTGCGCGGCTGTGGAAATCGTTTCTTGCGACTCGTCCAGCAAGCTCGTGTTGTTCCAGTTGAGTGCGACAGAAAAGAAAATTCCCCCTCAGGGCAGAAGCTTGGGAAAGTGTGGAAGAAAAGCGCAGCAGTTTTCCACCTTTGTCCGCTTCAGTTGCTTGAGGAACAAGTGGACGCTTCAATATTTTCCTGCGACGGGGACCTCCTGCCTTGTCCGTGCCGGTCTTGCGTTCAAAAGTTTAGCGAAGGACCTTTGTGGAAAAGTTGGTCTTTCACCCTCTCTTAGAGAGTTGACCTTTATTAACGGCATGCAGGAGAATGCAGCAGAAAATGAAAACTGCAGGACACGCAACAGAAAGAGGAACAATGCTGCTTTCAAAGAATAAAAAAAAAAAATTTAAAGCAAAATTCATACGCGCCGTCTATCCAGACAAGCATCACCTATGTCATGCCTGAATGCATCACTTGCCAGATTCCCTTTTTTGTCACCACGAAAGATGATAAATATTGTTTGGACATTTGTCTATAACGCAAGCGTGTCCTCACATGTGCGTATAAAAGACGTTAAGTGCATGGAACTGACCATTCTCAATTGCCTGAAGCGATGCAGGCTTTGCGCCTCACGGTCGGGCTGCATTTTAAGACACACCTGTGCCTCCACGCCGGATGACGGAACACCCCCCCCCACGCCGCCCCACCCCCATGTAAGAAGGATAATGTCATTGCAAAGCTGGTTGCCCCCGCATGTCTCGAGGAAGCGGGAGGCGAGCGCAATAGGTTTAATGGATGAACAGGTCGACAAACGCCATGGTGACAATTCGGGACTCGTCTTAACACGTTAGCCTGACAAGCGTAGTTTTAGGGAAAGCACAAGAAATGTAACAAAGAACTGATTGTCTCGCTTCAAGCTCTGTTTGACAACTTTGTCCTGAAGTACACACGTAAAAACGGCAACACCGTTACGTCGGTATCTGGATTGATCATTTGAAAATATGTTAAAAATGACGGGCCTTTATGCTATTAGGCCAGTGTTTCTCAACTAGAGGGGGGGGGCGTGGTGCGATGGGGAACATGCATTTTTTTCCACCGTACTACAATAAAGTGTAATTGCACATCCACTCCACTAGTTGGCAGTGGCGCTCTCCTTGCAAGCATTAACTCTACGGTGTAGGTTTGTTTTGCAACGAAAATGCTATTATTTTTAGTTGCGGCGGAGAGAGGGTGTTGGGGTGGGGCCGCGAATTGTTTTCTTCTTGCAAGGGGGGGCGTGGCAGAAAAATAATTGAGAAGCACTGTATTAGGCGAACAACACAAATGCACAGACGTGCAGAACACTGATGCTACCCGTTCTGCTCAATGGCATTGCCAGATGTAAACGCAGACATCCGGCAAACGTATCTTTTATTTTTTTTTAGATTTTCATTCTTGCGCGCTGTTACTGTCCACTCGGCTGCTGTAAAATCTGAAGTTTCCCCCCCACAAACGATTGCACCAGCGCCCTCACGTACTTCCGATGTCACCACTGACACAACTTTGCCATTTTTCTATCTGACCATTTTCCCGCTGTCGTGAATGGAGCAGGAAATTAACCGGAACCTAATTTGCTAATCATTCGAGAAATCGGAATTCGTCCATATATGATAAACACCGCTTCCCTCGTAACCAAGTTAAAGAAGTTAAGGAGAAAACAGCAACAGAACAATACAAGGCTTACACCTCCACAAACCCGAGTCCTTTTGTCCAACCGGTTGGTCCCATTGGGGGGGGGGTGGCCCTCCACCCCCGACCATTGCACAAAAACGTCCACACAATTGCCGGCTGACTAATTGACCTGACTGAAATAACGTTTAGGTGGCTTCATACAGAGTTGACGTTTGAGCAGAAAAATCTCAGCTGCAGTCCCAAGCCAAAGGGTCCTCAACCTTTTCTTCTCTCCTCTTCCACTCCCAACTTGCTTTTGCACAATAGGACAATTCATTTCCCCGCCACCACGACATGCCCAACACTCCCACTGTCTGCATTTCCACGAACGTTTTAATCTGCTTAAGGGCCAAGTGCACTTGCGTTGGACAAGTACGGGCACACGGAGACGACAAGAAGGAGCGCAAGGAGGCCCATGCAGGTGCAAGGCAGCTTTTGTTGTCAAAACATTTCCTGACGGATGAGAGAAATTTGACAGGCAGCAATTTGGCTTTACCAAAAACTCACACGATGAGTACGAATCACCAGAAAAATGAAGCCGGAATTCACCATTTTTTTTTCAGATGTGCAAAGACTGAGGATCCGTATATCAGGTCAAATCAACTGGAGACTAAACCACAATCAGAGGCAAGATGCTACGCTCATGACAATTGGAAGTCGCATTCAGAAGAAGCCGAGGCGGGGGGTGGGGGGCGAGTTGGGCGGAAACAACCTACTAACGCAAAACACACTTCTCTCTCTCCACCGTTGAAATAATTTTTTCCCCCTCTCCCGCTCCACAGTGAAGCGTATCATCCTGATTTAATAGAGCACTTCACGTGCTCCGTTTTGTGAAGGGGGCAAAGAGTGTCACGCTCTTGTAAAAACACATCTGGAGTGTCAAGCACGAGTATGAGGATATACTTGAATTAAATGGCACCGAAAAAGATTGGAGACGCTGGAGTGACGAGACGATGAGGAGCGAATGGGAGTCGGAATTTTGCCTGTCGTCTGGCAACGTGGCTCCGGCGGCGTCCTCGCAAGGGCATCCGCTCAAGTCCTCGCATCGCATAGCCATGTGTTTGCGATGAACGGCCCGGCGCTGTTTGCACTTAAGGCTCGGCTCGCAATCCCCTGCCAACCTCGCTCGCGTCTTCATCACAACGATCGGCTACTGGCGCGTTTCCCTCCGGGGGAAGGTGATCGTGCCAAAATTCAAGTGGGAAGGCCTCAAACGCAGGGAACGCTTCTGTATGTGGAAAAAGGTCCAAGATGCCAGAGCTAGCACATTTGATTTGATAAATCGCAAAAAAAAAAAAATCCCCATAAGTTGACCAAAGCAATAATCTGCAGCTGCAGCTATTTTTATTTTTGATTTTTTGTGCAGGACGGAAAGTTGGCCGGATGGTCTCCAAAAGTCATCTGGGCTTTGAGCGACTACCTTAACCGCATTATGACGTACGTCCTCGACCGCCACATCTTTTTGACAGATCATCATCCGCCACTTTCGTCTGCTTACGCTTCAAAATCCAAACCACAAAAGACATTCAAGTGAAGGTGAATGGAAGAAAAGATGGAGGAGGTCGGAAGGAAGAAAAGATGAAGAAAGACTTTTTTTTTTCTCCCCCATTTTCCTGCTGTGGCAAGTTCACACAAAAAAAGGTCTTTCTAATCCCCGGAGTGCTGAGCGCATACCTGCGGGATGAAACCAAAAGCCTCTGTGAATTATATTAAATATCCCGTGCCAAACGCTCGACATACTTCCATGTGTGAGTGTTTGCTTTTTTTTTTTGGGACTCCATTAGGTTTTGTACTCAAAGGAAATTTCAAATAGAATTCCGGATAGCGGGAAATCGGCAAATCTTGAAATCAACTGGTGTGGAAAGACAACACGGAGGAAAAAAAAAAGCGAAAAAGGACTATCGGTGTCGGCATATGTGCCGTTTTGGTTTGACTTTTGACTTTCTAAGACATTATTTTAGCGAAGGTGTTAGGGCGAACTAAAACCCGACATTTTATAAAACTAGTTACTCTCATTGAATTTTTTTTTTTTTTAATCCAAAATGGCCTCCAATATTTATTTTATTTATATATAAAATAAATATAATATCATAACAAATATAAAAAATACTAATTCTATAATTTTATATCTAATTTTATATCTAATTTTAAATTTAATTAGATATAATTTTATATATAATTTTATATATAATCTTATATATATATATATATATATATATATATATTTTTTTTTTTAACAATAAATACTTCATAGATTCATGTCAACAGCAGATGAAGAAGATATTCTCATTGACATCCCTTTTTTTTCTGGTCTGGCGTCCCTCGGTTCCAATTTCATCCCAAATTTCAACACCAAATGACTAACAGATTGCGGCCCTTCATGTTTGATCTTCCAGAACACGGTGTTCAGGTTCTCTAACAGAGTTGAAGTTGCCAAGTGGATCACCTGAGGACTCGCATTTTGGCCTTTCTCCACCTCCGCTTTTGAGCAACCTCGCATCCACGTTTATGTCAGACGAAAGAAAACAAAAGGCAGCAAGGTCAAACCTATAGTCCAAGCGTTGTGTGTTTTTGCCTTTTAGTGTGCTTTGGTTAGCCACGCCGCAGCTGCACCTAATCCCCCACAGGAAAGCCTTCATCTGGGACTGATTTTCAGAGCGCCTGGGCTCCGATCGAAGAAAGGGCCGAGTGTTCCCTGCCTCTCCTCGATCCGTTTGATTAAAGGGGAGGGAGCCTGGCTAAATTACACCCGATGACTCGGCCCGGCGCTCAGGCACGACTCCGTTAGAAAAACATACAGAAATAGAATGAACGGCTTGCACGAGGCAAAAAAGGTTTTTTTTTTGCTTCAGCTAAGCACGGTCGTCAAGACTTTTTGAAAGTGGTTTTGCAGCAGCTCAATAAATGCGCACGGCACACATTTGTCTGTTGATGACGGATTCAGTTCTCACTCAAGGTGGTGTCCATGTGAAAGACTGGTGACCAATGTTGGGTGGAATCTGCCCTTCGCCTGAATTTGCTTTGATAGCGCGCACACTACCCTCAACCGGATTAAAAATGGCCAATAAAAAAAATGGATTGACATCATGTGTTTGTATAAAATAATAATAATAATTAATAAATAAATAAATTAATTTAAAAAAAAAAGATGTTGCATTGTTCTCAGAACTGGTGTGATGGTGACCCAGTTTCAATGCAAGTAAAAAAAAAATCCAAAATAAAAAAAATAAAAAAATCACCAGATTTGACTGTTTCCAAAATTGCATATATAATGCAATAATAAAGTCAACAACCTCACTGAGTTTTGACGCAAAAAAAGGTTATTTAAAAGACGAAGAAGACGATGACGAAGACGCAACTTTTGTCACGTAAAATATAGGATTAAAAATGCGCATTAACAAACCTTTGGCTACAATGCGATTCAGGATTCAACTTCGAGTTTTAGATTTTAAGATAAAAAGATTATCATGCTCGTCCACTGCCTCCGTTTTGCCTTAATTGCTTCCAAAAACACAATTAATCAACAATCAATCTGGCAAAATTGATATTTTCGACTCAGCTAATCCCTTCTGATTTTTTTCAATATACTGTAGCGCTAATTTGTTTCAGATATGTGCCGTTTGTAATCATATGCAGCACTGCAAGTCAACATTACCCCGCCACAGTCTTGATTTCATCTCCAAGCCCCTCCAACCCAACATTACCCCTTCATTATTCTCCGTTTCAAATGATTCCACCCACAGCCCAAATCTACTGGCAGGGCCTCTCCAAGTTTGTGGCAAGCCAATGAAAACAGTCCTACCGAAAACTGTGGACAGACAACGCTAACTTGATACAACCCAGCCTGCTGCTCCAATTACAACCCATGTTTACCGCAGCCCTTTTAATTAGGAACAGGCAAGAAAAAAAAAGAAAACTCTCCTTATGTGGACTTTGTGCCTAAAAATGACAGGGAGGAAATGCTGCACCGTGCATGTTTGACTTTAAGCATCCTCGGCTGCGCGCACACGCACAAATAGAAACACACGCATGCACACAACGGCATGGTTTAATTTCATGGAGCGCGCAGATGAATGGAAACAAAGTCTCTCTTTGATGGGCGCATTTGTCGACACATGCGCTGAGGCCACGCTGAACACAAACAAAATTACTCATGGTGTAACCCGTCATGATAACATTCAAAGAACAACCAACCAAGCGACCACAGGGAACCCGAGGACAAGCCGGTGAAAAGCGTCTACTGGAGTCGCACGTGCACAAGACATCGTCATTGCAACCGCAGATTTGTTTACGCAACAGTAAGAGATGCTCAAAGATGATGAATAATTGTGAAATTCCAGACCGAGCAAGTGTTTATATGTACAAGCACATTTTTTGGAATGACATAAAGCAATATCCAACATCCATTTTCTCGATCGCTTGTCCTCATTAGAGCGGCGGGTGAGCTGGAGTCTATCCCGGCTGACTTTGAACGTCAGGCCGTTTAAATCGTGGCGAGGGAAGAGCCAGCCCAGGCTAACGAAAAACCCCGTGATGTTTTAGATTTGCAGTCAAAGTCAACTCAAACTCCCACCGATCAGTGTCATATTAAAAAACACGCAACGTCTCTATAAACAAAAGATTTTTCGGAAAATGCCACATTCCTTCGGCCCTCGGCAGCCACGTTTGGAAAAATTAACGCAGCGACTGCGACGGCGAGAGCGGTGAGGTGTCAAAGTGCCCGCTGCGGTCTCGCCACCCCGTTGTAGTGTTTCTGAATAGGACGTGTTCAGACAACAGGTCCACATTGCTGTCTTACAGCGCCAGAGAGCGTTCCGAGTGTGACGAGAACCTCCACGCACGCATAGCGCGCACAGGTTGCGTGCTAAGACATTTAAGAGCGAGGCGTCATGACAGTGACTTATGAGGAGCGACCACCGCGGGTTGCACGCCTGTACGTCACTCACCCGCTGGATGTGCCGAAGGTCTGAAAGCTCACAGAAGAAGTCAAGTTCCTGCTGTCCCAAAGCCTCACTTCTCGGTTACGCATCTAAAAACAGAACACAGCTCATTTACTTGGGAAGCAGTGCGCGTGTATCAAGTTTGTCATTTGTCGCAAATGCAAACGGAACAGAGGTGGGGGAGACTTTTGTACTCAACATTTGATCTTTAAAATGAACAGATTATTTTGAGCTCAAATGCACTTGCAAAACTCTTTATTTTGGACGTATATTACGTGACGAGCGGATTTTGGGCTGTTTTACTGCCGCTTCTCCTCCCTCCTTCCCCACTTCTTTGCTTTCGTGAGCCTGTCGCTGCGGAGGATTCAGCATTGAGCAACCGGGACTACCTGCGGCTCGAGTTATCGTGAGCCTTTTCAATCAATTTGCATAACAACCGAGCCGCGGAAACATTTCGGGAAGGCAAATGAGCAAAAAGAGTTCCTTCTTACCCTATCAAAGCCCGTTGTCAGCAGAAAGTCATCCTGGGCCCACAGAGTGCGAGAATCTTTGTTGTTCTGCAGGCAGATGGCGCTCTGCGAGACAGACAAAGCAAACAACCTCTTGAGCTTGCTTTTGGGAATGTTGACAGCGGCTTGTTGAACATTGTTGCTGAGTGATAAGCGTGCAAGGAGCAGCGAATGCCACACAGGTGCCTCGACTTGTCCCATGAAAGGAGATCTTGCTTTTTCGTTAACTTGTGACGTTGGGTCTGTCTGTCCCAATTGTACACGTGTTGTCAAGACGCACTTTGTTTGGCGCTTTTCAAACACACATAACACATCATGAGATGTGTTGTTGAAATTAGACAATGTGATTAATGGCAGTGTCATTTTGAGGAAAGCTCTGCATGTGACTACCCGCAGCCAAAGTCATGTTTTGTTGATTTGAAGACTTCGAAATTGTCCATCGGCGAGCATTCAAATGTGAACAGTTGTTCGTCCGAACGTGCCGTCAGCTCAATCGCAACGCGTGTAGGATGAATGGATGGGTAATCAACCACCAATTCTCCGAAAATAGCTTTCTGGAACTGGATGTGGGTCAAGCATTTATGTGGCGCTAAATTGTCTGACTAACTTGAAAAGCCTTTGAGCTTCAGCAGACTTCAAAAAAAAAAAAAAAAAGGGGGCCCTGATCAAAATTTTTCATCAAAAGGTCCAAGTCAATGGATTTGCCAGAAGACGTGCTAATCACACGCGTGTGCTTATATTAAATTACATTTCAGGCTCACGTGCGGCTGGACATCAGGAGCTTATTAGCGTCCTCACAAGTACGCCGCCTGGTTTTCACAACGCTAATAAATTGCCCCTCCAGAAAATGAGCTAAATGGCGCAGTTCAAGTCGGCGTGAGACTTGAGAAACTAAGCCTCCGTTCATTTTTCTAGAATGCGCCTCATTCAGCTGACGCCACGATTTACACTCGCAATAAGTTTTGGGAATGTGGAATGAAGCCAAAATGCAACTCAAGGAAATACTTGCAAACGACACACAGAAAGGTCAAAGATGAGATCCAAACTCAGGAAAAAGAACCGCGGGCCTGTCGAATAAACAAGTACGGGGAAGGAAAAAAAGAAATCCCAAGTCAGTTTTAATTGCGGTACCACTTCTTTCCTGGTTATTTTTAATTTGCAACGCTCCCTGAGGAGGGTGTTACAATTTCAAACCGTGTCAATCAGATGCTTCCTTCTTCCTTGCCGGCAGCCATGCAGTGCGCTTCTCGTGGGCGCAACAGAAGCACTTGGGCACGAGACAATCGTTTCTCTTGTGGTCTGCCGCGCTGTTGCTTTCAAAACTGGATTTATTGCACTTAACAGAGACTTCAAGCTACCACATGCGTTGACGGCAAATCGCAGTCGTGCGCTCGCGTCCCTGAATAGACGCGTCCGAGCTGGCACCGACAACACGTCGTGTTTTTCTTAGGCTTTGGGCGAACGGCGAAAATATTAGCTAAGAGGCAGTCAGCAAGCATTTTGCTGATGTGTCTCTCGGGCATGCTGCTCCAAGCTAACAGAGCACTGACAGACTTAATGATGAGTCAAAGGCTTGAATAAACACCCAAGATCATTTTTCAGCCTGCAGGCAGCCGCGTGGCTCGTGCGAGTAAGTGAAGTCACGTTCGCCCTGATGAGAGCATGTGGTAAGATGAAAAATAGTCAACATGTACACGAGAGTAGACCAAAAAAAAAAATTGGGCAGAATATCAGAAGTAGAATTTGAACGTCTGAAACGCAGACGCATAAACAGAAACGGAGCAGGATTGATTGCCAGTGAGGAGTTCATCAGCAGGACCGCCGGTCCATTTCCTTCCAGGGGCAAACCGACGCAGAGCTGCTGGCCGCACTAAACTAGGAACAAGTTGCGCTCAGACTATTTACGGCTGCTCAAGGTCTGTCCAACATTGGTTTGGGTTCAAAAAGTAAAACATGAAATTTATTTATTTATTTATTTTTTTTTAAATCAAAAGCAATACTGGGGCCATTTTGCCATTTCTGTTTGGTGGCGTAATGTGAAATTTTATAAAATACGGTTATCTTTAAAAAAAAAAAAAAGTTATTGGCTTCATTAAGCTTGTCAAACACTGATTGGATAAAAAAACTGCGAAAACAGGCCCGAGCCTGAGATTCAAACCACGAATCTCAGAACAGTGACGCTAACCATGACGTACTGGATTAGTAGATGAGACAACTTGGATGATTTATCAAAGATTCAAGACTCCAATTTTGTATTTCAGAAACCCTTGTGCATTTTTTGAGCAATGACTCCCAAAAAAAAAAATCGTATTCATGCTCCACTGTGTGCAAAAGCATCATTTACGATTAGAGGCTTCACAATGCTGCGAGGCAGGAAGAAAAAAAACAAAACGAAAAAAAAACCCACTCCTTCCCAAGAGAATGCAAACAATGAAAATGTTTTAAAACATCAACTTGGAGTGAAGAAGACAAGTGCAATTGTGCCGTCACGTCTCGGATGTGAAACGAGCAAAGGGTGCTACCTCGGGCCAGAGTCAGAGTCATGTGATGCTTCCGTCGTAGGAAGCGTCACGTTCGAGGACGCGACGCAAACAGTAACCGGCAGAGGACGGACTCTTGCAGACGCGTGAGGCTCATCTTTAGCCAGGTTGTCTTGACCTTCTCTCTTGATTTTTATTCCCGGGCCGTTTGGCGTCTTCTAACTTTGACGCCACATTTGAATGTCATCGGGATTTTCCGCGTCGCGACAACGAGGCGTATTTTTACATTTCTGCTTTTAGTCATCGCTCGCTGAGATCTGCATTTTGAGCTTGAAACTATTTTCTGATCAATTCCGCAGCCCTGAAACGAGTCGGGATAGCAAGAAGATGTTTTGTTCCTTCTGTATTAGTAACAGAGGAGTCGGTTTACTGCTTTTCCAGCTGCAGTCTCCTCAACCTGCTTCTCATTTCCTCTCAACTATCCATCATCGCGCTCGTGTCGTAATTTCCCCTCCTCGAATAACGAACTGTTGCCTCGAAGCTTTCATCGGGCCTCAAAATCAGTCTCAGTCTTTTCATCCATGGCCAATTAGTCGTTGCGGCAGGAGTTGCCGGGGCTTTCTTCTTCTCCCGTCTTGTCTTCGTGGTCCATTACAATTCGGTTTCGGCCTTACAGTTCACAATCAGGAATATTAGAAGACACATGCCGTGGCAAACAGACGGCAGAGAGCAAATCAAAGCAGACGTTTTATGTTTTCATTTCCTGGACCGCCCTCGGTCGCTTTGGATTTGGATTTCACGACGGCTATTTATCAAAAAAAAAAAAAAAGTCCAGGAGCAACTTTCAGTCTGTGCTAAACTTACTCTTGTCCGTCCCTAAAATGAGCTTGGACGCATGAAGCTGACGGCCGCAGCTGGAATGGCATGAAAGTGAGAAGGCGCTCTGATGTGCTCAATATGCGCCGACGTCGTGAGCTTGAGCGCCTCATTCCAGTCGGCTTCTGTTTGAACCGTGACGTTAAAAAACGTGAATGCATCGGAAGCTCTTGAATTCATGGCGAGGGCTGTTAATGCCATTAGGAGGCATATTTGCCTTCGCATTGCGCTTTTTTGTTTTTGTAGTTGCGCTCGCACGAGACGAGACCCGGCGCCACCGGGGAGGGCTCGTGCGGCGCCAACGCGACCGATTTCCCGGTTAAATAAAGACTCCGGCCGCAATGAGATCTCCAGGAGAGCTTTTTGCACATTTGCTGTTTTTCAGCAATTGAAATGAGACGAAAGTGAACAGGGGGCAAAATGGAGTGCGCTACGGTGGTCCAATCTTGGTTGGTAGTTCTACGGTTCCGGGCTTGACTCTTGGCTTTGGACTTCCGGAGTGGAAACATAATTTTTTTTTGTATTTATTTATTTTTTGGCGCAACTCCCACAAAGCAAAAACTTGAATGAAAGACTTCAAATTGTACTTGAATGGCCCACTGCGACTGGTTGGTGGCTGAGCCCACCTCGTACCTCTTTTCAATTTTTTTTTGTGGTCTGACCTTCACCTCTCACATAACAAAAGGTCAGAAGCTCAGATTCACAAATTCCTTCGGATCGGAACTTAGCACACAGGACAGAGAGAATAGGCCGCTTTCTAAGCATTATTTTCACCGGATTGGTTTATTTTTTGGGGCTAACTTGTTTCTAGATCATCAGAATGCTGAATTTGTGCTCCGTGTTAGCTTGACAATCCAGTCAGAGGCTTCCATTCTCGAAGCACGGCGCTAAACGGGTCGTGTGGCCCACATTAGACCCGACTGCGCCGGTCTGTGCGTGGACTGAACAGACTGCAGTGTGCCTCCTGGAAGCGGACACGCTTGGGGGAAAAGCGGCCAAGCTCGGAATCAGAAGACTATATGAACTTCCTGGTAAGCGTGTTCCAGGAACTCGACATTTTGGTCCAAAAGAAGCACTTGGAAGCCAGATGAGTTCTGTATTGCATTTCGGATCATCTCCGGGGAGGTTTGATGGTGACTGCGGTAAGCGCATCGTTCAGAGATGCTCTTAAGTGGGCCAGATCCGCGACACCTGGAGATGATGAAAATCTGCGTGCCAGACCGGCTCTGCACCGAACAAAGACACGATTCTTTGGCTAGCTTCTTTATACGGCGAGGGTGGAGCTCACTTAATCACGGCCACACTGTTGAAAAAAAAGACCACGAAGCCCCTCAGTTTGCCCAACCAAGCCCTCTCGTGATTATTTTTCCATCACGGATAACAAAGTTGGCTGGCCGAACTCGTTTGACCACATCGGAGGGGCTTCACATGATCAAAGCTCCGCCCCAACAACCTCGTGTGATGACGACGGAGATGCATGTCGTCGGCCGCGTCAAGTGTAAACTAATTACGAGACCACAACTTGGAGAAAGGCTTGACTTTTGGGGAGGAGGAAGGAAAAAAAAAAAAAAAGCAAGCCAGGTTTGAGGGTATCTTGGCTCATATTTTCTACTATCGTACGCCCACTTTCTTTGACTGCCAAAAATCAGTCACCGTCGATGCAGGTATGAACACCTGCGTCCTACTTTCACAACCTCAGAAAGACCGCAGCTGCACTACATCACAATTTCTATTTCCCTCTACAACGTCTGCAAAAAAAAAACAAAAAAAAAAACATGTTTTGATAAGGTTGTTTTCACTCCACTTTGAATCTTTGTGAGTGTTTACCGCCGGTGCTGAATTGACTCAAGCACAATAAGTTGACAACAATCCAACCGGGCATTTTGATGAGAAGTTTAACAAACATTAAAATAGTTTGCAGGCGTTTTTTGTAAAATTTCCACAATCATACGTGATACGAACCCAAAAAGCAGGAATTACAGCACACTTGGCAGACTTTCTAAAGAGCGCAGTTCAAAGCGGACATTTTCGGTGGTCTGGAGTTTTTTTAGATAATGAAGGAAAAGCGCACGTTTTAAAACGTGTGGACGTTAGGTCTGCAATGCCATTTGTTTCCTTTCATGGAAAAACGTCACACGGCGAGAAACTCTGCCAAAAACTGGCTGCCTCTGAACATCTCAGTTCTGCGTTTCAGTAGCATGACTTTCCCCATCATTTCAAGTCACAATCTGACCTTAAAAGATGAAATCCTGACGAAGCCCAAAAAAAAAAATAAAATGAAGACGTCGTTGCCTCACCACAAACTTCATCATTATTAAGCCAACTGACACCAAGCGCGGAGGAGCCGGAGACACTCTTCCCGCTCCTGAAATCCCGCCCGGAGGTGCAAAGTTTGGATAAGAATCACAGAGATGATTGCGATCGACGCAAATACGTGCCCAAGCGTGAAGTGGAACTGACATCGACAATCACGTCAATGTTGTGATTCATTTCTTTCCCCCTTCCTGAAGATGAGGAAATAAACTGCGGAAACCGGGTCATCACTTTGTGGGATGAGCTCATGCGCCAAGCAGATCGTATGTATTTGATTTATTTCGTGACAGTAAATCACCGAGCAGTCATGGCATCCACAATTTGCAAAAAAAAAAAAGTGACGTTGGCCGCAAGTGTGCGCCTGACACTTGGAAAGGGTTCAAATTCACGTTGCTGAGTCCTGCCTTCGGAAAGAGCATCTCTGCAACCAGCCGTCAGCCACATGTGCGCAGGGCCCTAAATTAGGAACGAACGAGGAGCAGCCAATATTTAAACGAGGCTACACACACACACACACACACACACACACACACACACACAAACGTCGGCCAGCTGGCGTGCACCCACATGACCCAAAGTCGGAGCACGCGGACAAAAGCCTTTCCGAGCGTCCTCGTCACTTTATGACTTTGACCTTTTCGCTGCCAATTCCAAGAGATGAAGCGAGCGATGAAGCGGGCGCACTTTATCAGTCAAAGATGTTAACTGACCAGTTCAGATGCCGATTGGACGCATTGGACCGACCCCGTTTCTGATATTTGACACGGTCGCGGGATTACGTCAAAACGTAAGATTAGTTTTCAGAACAGACTGCACTGAAACAGTTTTGGACTTTGAGAAATGGACTTCAAATTGGAGCTTAAAATTATTCCCGTTAAAACTTTTGACGGATTGTGGATGAACTTTCACGGAGTGAAATGGCGACGATGTAGAAAAAAACAACTGGCGTCAGCGTCCCACTGTAAAATCTGTAAATACGTTTTTATTTGGCCGTCAAAAGGCATTGCTCAGTCTTCTTCTTGTTTTCTAGCTTTGAGGTGTCACAAATACCCCAAAAAATTGACTTCAAAGTCACTTTTCTGCACAACAACGATCAAAGAATACTCAGAGACTCTCCCAACCGATTAAAGACAACGTTTGAAAAATAATTAACACGCTCATTGTTTCTTAATTGTCCTCATAAAAGTATTCAAGAACATTTAATCAAGTACAAATGTGTGCATGCACACTTTGATGAAGAATCTGGAAATGAGTCGTCGGCGATTCTTGGATGACTTCCTCATACAAGTTCACAGCGCTGAGTGTCGACATCACTAAACTAGCGTTAGCATTCGGCCTAACTTTAAACGGTAAAAACTGACATTTCTCAGGTAGATATTTGCTGGGAAGTGCTCATTGGAATACGGTTTTGTGTCTATTGGAAATAACTGCGAGGACAAATTTCCTTGGATTTGGTTTTGAAATATGATCGGTCGCTGTACTTAAAAAAAAAAAAAAAATGAAGTCAAGATGATGATATCTGAGAGGCGCCGTCAAGTGCTAAAAAGCTCGCTGCAGTTGAGCGTGTTAGTGAAACGCGACACTGACGGAAGCGCTTAAACTAAGCGTGATGGATGCAAAAGTTGCTTCCTAATGTCTCGTACACAAACGGCCAGAAAGCAAATCGGTAGATTTCATTCCCGAAAACGTGCGTAGCTGTCAAGAAATAGAAAAACGCTTTGCAATTATACAGTCCATAAATTCACGTTGTTTTGTAAGTGATTTTTTTTTCTTTTTTTTAAAGCATCTCAGTTTAGACATTTCATTTTTTTTTTCAATTCATGGCACAAAGTGCTTCATTGTGCTGCCGTACACAAAATGCAGTGTCGGCATATTCGACCAACAATTTTGTTCTCAAGCACACACACACTTCTGAAAGGCATAATTCAAGACGCAATTAATAACAAGTTACCGACATGTTAACCACAGACGACTCCAAATGGAGTTTGTAATTTTCCAGACGAGAAGTCCACCAAAACACCTTCCAGGAAGTTTGTGTTGGCTTCTGAAGGACGCCATTTTGAGTTTTGCTTCTTTTTCTTGGTCAAAGTCAAACCGCTCGCCTGCCCCGTTTTCACTCGCTCGTGTCGTCCAATCCTATTCCAGTCGGTGGTCCTCTCTAATCTCACCCGGAGCACCAGAAGCTCGGGCTGAAAAACAAGAAATCGAGGACCCCAAAAGTCCAAAAAAACGGTTCTATTCCAACCCCCCCGTCCCTCCGTTCCTCCGTTTCTTCCAGCAACCGCAGATCAACGGCTTTGTGGCCGACACCGGACCAAAACCATGCGAGGTATTTTCAGGCCTATAATTTTAGGAACGCGCGCTGAACGTTCAAGCGCACACTGTTATGAGGAATCAAACGCTCAGCAAACAGCCAAACGATCCAATTAAACAACACGGAAATCAACCCAAAAATCCTTCAAATCCTTAAGACACGATTCAAATCATCTTCGGCCATTGAAATGAATACAAGTGCCATTAATCCGTTCCACTTGTGCGCGTTTAAAATATTTTATGTTTTGTTTGACAGGAAAATTCAACAGTTAAAATTATTTTTGATTATTTATTTTTATTATTTTATAATTTTTTATTATTTCATATTTTTATTATTATATATTTTATTATTTTTTTGAAGACTCGCAAGATGACACACTTCACTGTCCTGACAGTCCTCAGCTCTCTAATTTTATTTTGCAAAAATAAAAAAAAAATAATTAGAAAAATACTAGCATAATGGCTCACGTCTTGAAAATATTTATAAGTTGGCTCACTCGTAACTCAAGGCACCACAGCATAGTGTTAAATAAATAAATAAATAAATAATCCAAATTCAGCATCACAAATGTTCATTTTGCTATTCTGCTAAATTCTTGTCAAGAACAGCCTTTCCTCAGTTCTGGATCCCAAAACGTTTTAATCTTAGTGGCAGTTCTTGGCAAAAAAAAAACATGACCAATCTAATATCCTCTTTATTGCCACGGTTGTTGGTCGCTGATAGCATCTGCTCGGCAAATAAGAAACATTGCGAAAGTTGGCCTGAATTCTCATCACGGCTTTGAGAGCTCGGTGGTCGGAGCAGATAAGATCATCTTGACTTCAATCGATCCAAATGGTTTGTGTGTCCCTCAGTTGTGGGGACAAAACCGAAAAGTGTTCCAGCCACCGATTTGGGGCCGGGGTGGGGGGGGACAATGGTAAGACTTTCCAGGAGTGCTCTGTGGGTTGAAAAGGACAAAATCCGAACTGATCCTCGCATCCAAGAATGAACTAGCACTTGAGGAATGCGCCGAAATAAACCGACACTTCCTGCTCTTCGGCACTTCCAAATCACTTGACTTCTCATATTCGTCTGCGTCAACAACTTCTTTTGGTGGGGGCGCGCACACACACCTGCGCTGCCTTCAGCCAGATCTTAAAATGAAGTCGCCACCTGACTAAGCAGAAGCAGCAGACTGGACGCGAATGAATAGATGGAGCGTCGGATCCATTTGATTTGGGATCAAGCCATGTGGCTGGAAATCAGGCAGACTGAGTTTGCTGACTCAGCGACTCACGATTTGGTCGGCCAAGACCAACGAGCAAGTTGAGATTTTTTTTTTTTTTTTTTTTTTTTTTAAGTTGACAGTTTTGTGCATTATAGTCACAAGCCACATTTCCACCGAGTTAAGTTCAGCTCGCCACAGTACGCTTCGGAACAGTAAACCCCGACCGGGCTTGTTGCTTTTTCCACCATGGCGAGCGAGTCCGCCGTGGAAGTGCCACACAGACGCGTCATCCATTTTCAAAACATTCGAAAACAGTTTTCGAGTGTCTTAATAACATGTCTGTGACGTGTTTTTGATGATGAACGATATCACATTTGACTTTTTCTTTTTCGGCAAGCGAGCCAGCCGGCATTCGGCTGCGCCAACGGCGAGTCCACTTTGGGTTTAATTTCACACAGAGTTTTGTGCATGAAAATGAACACGAGAAGCGTCGGCTTTTTAATGAGGTGCTCAACTCATATCCAATCAGAAAAGCGGTACTCACCTGAACTGCTTTCAGCTGGGCTCTCGGGTCAAACACTCGCAGCATCTTGTCCTGGAGGGATCATGAAAATGATCAATTAATTTCCAGAAGAATAAACAAGATGGGACTGCAAAAGATATATTTTTTAGTTGCATGCATTGAGCTGCGGGAACAATTTGGGGAAAGCCCCTTTTCCGCACTTGCATGCAAAAAGTATAAAGTAGGGATGAGAATGCCCAAAAAATGAAGAAGTGAATTACTTCCGGCTTTGCCTGACCATTCCTCTTAAGTTGCAAATGAGTGATTTTGTAAATTGGAATTGGTGTCAAGGAAGTATGATATTAAATAGTGTTGGTATATCCTTTAGAGTTTAAACTACGAGCGTGGGCGGGCGTCAAGCGATTTTTGGCCACAGTCCCGTCTACTATTCTCATCGTGTGTTTTTTTCATGGCTCCTCAAGGCATGTTTTGCTCCACCCAGCCGTGCCTCCGACTACAAAGAAAGTTTCTTCATGTATCAGTGTGATCTCACACACACACACACACACACCTATTTATTATTAGCAATGAAGCGACCTCTCGCCGAACTCCTTCCCCACATTCTGCATCAATGACGGCGGCCAATGGGAGAGCGGCGTCGGCTGATTGGGAGGAAACAGACCCTAATGAGATCAGGCTGTGAGCAGGCCACGCGCGTGTCACCCAGCAACACGTGTGACTGTGATTCGCTCGGACGAAATCAACAGCGCACAACAAATTTCCCGAAGTCGATGCCGTTTCATTCACAGAAAAAGCACCATGTGAGTTTTGATAACTGTTTTTTTTTTTTTTTTTAATTGAATGAAAGTTATTCTTTGAGAGGATGATACAGAGATGTTTCCTTCACGTGGCCAATCCATAAAAAAAACGTCAATTGTGTTTGTTTGTGTGTACAACAAGGCCACCCACATATATTTTTTTGATTTTGAAAAAAAAAAATAAATAGGCGCCCACGTTACAGGCAGCGTTTATGCATACAAGAAAACAATGCTGGTGGCGTCCAGCAGTTGTGGAAAAGCGGCTCGCAAGATGCCAAAAGACCCGTCCGCTGAAATCGGAGGCCTCCATTTGATGTGCAGCGTTTATGTATTCAAGTGACGCACCTGGCAATTACTTGAGGCGCGGTGTCTACTTTCTGTTTAAGAAAGTATATTATGAAAGCTTGCGATCGGTCCGCCATCTTCAGACGACTATCTGGCTGCGCAAACACTCTGACGAGGGTCCGCTCACTTACAGATGTGTCCGCGAAGCAAACACACACTCGAAGGCCCTATGGCACACAAAGTGTGTGTGGGTGCGTGCGTGCGTGGGAGTGTGTGTGTGCAGGAGCAGCAGCTGTTTAACCAAAGTGACAGGCTCTCATTCACCGGCTTTCCTTAATGAGTTTTCCCCGCTCGGTGTACACAACTTTGGCTTGTATGCACACACACACACACGCAGACACACACACACACAATGTTCAATAACGGGGCGCTCTCTTTGCGCCGCAAACACACTTCGCTGCCAGACGTCTCCCACGGTTACACGGCGGGAGGTGAGTGGCAACGTGGGATGCCTTTCGAGTGTCGCCTCCTTTTTCCATGTAGAAGGAGCGCAGAAATCCACTCGTACCTCAAACCGAAAGCGCCGCTTCCTCATTTGAATCCATCGGGAACGGGCCCTTAACCACGCCTGGAAAAGCGTTCGAAATAATTCATCAGGAGATTCAAACAAGGCCTGTTGTGATGCCGTCAGGACTCTTCCCTCCATGCCCCGCCCCTTTCTCCTCTCAATGTTTACCCAATGGGGGCACCCGGGGGCTTGGCCCCCACATGTGCGCAGGCCGTATTTGCTTTAAGAGATTGAAAAGGGCCGTTTGGGTTAAATGACAGCGGGGAATCTCTGCGGACCCGCAGCCGCGAGCCAGCTCTGATCTCGACTCGTGTTACGCCGGCGAGTTGTTGAAGGTGCCTCTGACGGCGGGGCAGGTAGCATTGATGAGGATGATTAGCCCGTCGGGCTAAACGTCATGATTGGGACGTGACCCGTGATGGGGACGGGGTCATTTGTTACTTGTCACAGCGAAGACAAACAAAGGCGATCGGCCTGACAATCAGACCTGTTATGCGGGCACATGTGGAGCATTTTCGGGGGAGACGTTTATTCCGATTTAAGGGCAATTACCCACCATTGCACGTCGCTCAGTTCCACATCGGGACTCATTTTCCCGTCAATCAACATCTGCTAGCATTTGCGTGACGTTCCAGAGCTCAGCTCACACATGCCAGCCTGTTTTTCTATCGAAGACGGCGCGTGAAGGCAAAAAGGGAGGATTTTATTTGCAAGTGGCATTTATGGAAGGGAATGATGCACTCATGTTTAATTAAGTGGAGGCAAGAAGAGTTGCCAAAAGTCACGTTAGTTGAGGGGGGAAAATACACATGTTGGATTTATGGATTAAAACAGACGATAAAGACAGGAATTAATCGGGGGACAGCATTTATCAAAGCGGAGGTCACTACATTTATTTAAAAAATTGTTAAAAGTCACTTTTCCTAAAGGGGGAATATATTCAAGAGATTAATTGAGGCACGGCGTCTATATAAGTGGAAGCCACAATTTGAGAAAATACGGCAAACAAAAATAAAAAAAAATACACGCTTCCATTTGACATGCAACATTTGTGCATTCAAATGGAATTGCAAAAAAAAAAAGCGATTCATTGGAGCATGGCGTCTATTAAAATTTACAGTTGATTGCCTGCTTTGCTGGATTTTGCCATTAGTTGACATTACCATGACAACAACTCTGCTAGGAACCATTCGTAACATTTTAATAACGTTCCTCAGGCGCAAGTTTCACTTTCGCCTCAAGGCCATTCTTTCTCCTGCACGCTGCTCGTAAAAGAAAATTTTAACAATCCCTGCGAGTGATGTGATTAATCCCTGATGACACCTTGGAGAACGGGACACAGAAAAAAAAAACAGCCTGACTTTCACTCTTGCAGCTTTGAGAATTAAGCGAAGTCACGTGAGGTCAAAGCAAATCATTTGAAACTGACAATAAGATTTTGTCCCCCCCCAACTTTGAAAATTTTCCAACAACTACTCTCAGATTGCTAATGTGCACTTTGTAGAGTACATGTTAGAGGCAAGACATTACTCATGACGTTTTAATAGAGCACCCAAACATTTTGACAGCGCCAGATGCTTCCACAAATGTGGCTCACTGGCTACATCTAGTGGACAAAAAAAAAAGTAAAAATTCAAAATGTTTTTTTTTAAAGCTGCCCTCCTCTGGCATATGCCGGATAATTTAGCACATTTCCTATTAGTCCACCCAAAAGTGCCGATGAGTAGCAGTACCGCAGAAGCGGATCACAACCTAGTAGTGCTCACCTTGCAGGTAGAAGCCAGCAGGGAACCGTCCCGTTTCCAGCTCAGACTCTGCAGCTGCTCGGTGTGCTCCTCCAGAACTGACAGCAACAAAAAGAGTGCAACCCAAACTGATCAGCACCATGGACATAAGTATTGGGACACAATGTCATCAGACTTTAAACCCTCCACCAAGCGTCTCAGTACTTTTGTCTCGATAGTTTACTTCCTGGATGGCTACACAACACAACACAACATCGCACAAACCGCGACTACCTGCCAGCGGCGCGTCCTGGCGGTCCGTGTCCCAAACGAGCGGGCACTTGCCGGTGCCGACGGCGAGAAGCCCGGAAGAGGTCGGGTGGAAGAGCACCAGCTCCAGCCGTCCCCGTCCGGGTTCGAGAGTGAGCTCGGGCTTCAGGGGCTGCTCCAGCTGCGGCTCGCACAAACGCCACAGCTTGACCTGCGCACACAAACGGTCAGCAGGTCACTTTAGGCACATTTGACCGCTCTGTATTAATGAAATAACTAAAACTTAAATTGAAAAAAAAAAATCATTTTTGTAAATGAAATACAATGAAGAGGTGGCTCGCATTGCCATCCAGGCGCTGGACGGGGGACGACGGAAGGTCTGGAAATGGAAAAAGAGACGCTCACTTTTTCATCCGCGGAGCAAGTTGCCAGAAGATTCTCATCAAATGGAGAAAAGTCCAAGTCGGTCACCAGATCTGATGGAGGAAGGGGACACAAAATGTGCACAGTGTCTGTCTGGAATGTTTTCCCACTCGTGAGGTGTGAAATTAAACAGCCAAGTCAATCGCTAACGCTAATCTGCAAAGAAAGGCTTCATATCGCCTTGAGGTTTTTTTGGGGGGATGAAAAGTACCAGAATGGCAGGAGATTTGGGTGACGTTCCATTTTCCATCCGCAGCGGGTTTCACAGACGTCAGGCCCAACATGCCGCCTCCTGCAAACACATCATCATGAGGTTCAAGCGTGCTCCTTGACTCTCATCCACTTTCTATGTCTTCGTGTTTCTCACAACTGGGCAGACCGTCCGGACGCCCATTTTTGGTTGCGGCGGGCGGAGGGTGACAAATTTTTAAAAAAAGGGTTCGATTAATAAAAGATAGAATAGAACAGAATATTTTATGGAAAAGGCCGGAGGGTCCAGGCCGAAACGGTACCGAGATCACGGCCAGAGGGCGGGGGACTGACTGGCAAAACAGGGTCGTGCCCGGTTAAGGAGATTTATTTGGACACAAAAAAACCCTAACAGGTCCAAAAGTAATTCTTACCAGCCTGCTCTGTGTTGAACGCCACCAACTTGCTGCTCGCCTTGATGTGGTTTCCCTGGCAGGTGAAGGATCCGCCACGGACGTTGTTGATCCATCCCTGGAGGCCACGAGTCACATGTGACAGAAACTCAATTAGAACCGGTGCATGTCATGTGACAAGAGTAAAAGTACATACATGATACATGATCGGGTTTTTGCAGAGCAATGTTTTATTAAAATTACGAGTTGATAGTGGTGGAATTAAGAATTTGATTCAGTCCTATTAGTGCTTTGAAGGTGCAAGTATCACGTGCGCGGCTTGCCACACCGCATTCAAGGTTGCCCTAGAGTGAAATTTCCTGCACAAGACCACAACCGAAGGGCTCTAGGGCACTACATGAAAAAGTTTCAATGCAACAAAATGAAAAGGAAACAGGAAGGATTGAGCTGACACTGAAGTTCCTGTGGATGAGCAAAGTGTTGCGGAAGTGCACATTGCAAAAACATTTGCTTGCATTATTTTTTTATTTATATAATATGCAGCATTATGTGTGTATGTAGATGAATCTATGGTCTTCAAAAAATATTTCATAAATTCGTGAATGGATGCATCCACATGCACTGATCATGTTGTTACTTTTATGAGTAGGATTACATACATTCGTCCATTATGTAGTGTTTCGGTTCCTTTTAAAAGAATTGGACTTGTCTTGCTTTGAATTGCTGCGCGTTCCTGACGTTGTTTGCGACTTAAAAGCAGAAGCAGCAGAAACAGAGCGCCACCTGCTGTATTTTAGTTGGCCTGCATTGATTGGAGGAATTCTCCAACACCTCCTGAACATTCCTGGGATTTCACAGCCACGATTATATAATGCGCCGAGGGAAGCTGGAGGCGTTGCAATTTGATATAAATCAGTTTCCAAAACGCATGCAAATGCGGTGCTGTCATGAAAAATATGCGGCGGCAGGATGCTAATGGAGCCTGCTTTGCATCTGTATTTTAAATTTAAAAAATGCATTAGCCGGTAGATGTGAACACTAGTGGGTTATAGTGAGTTGTTGTCTCCCAAATGCAAGAAGTTAAACAGAAGAAAGCAGGCAGGCGTTTCTACCAAACACACCCACCCACCCACAACACAACACAACACAGTTTAGTGACATTTCGCGGCGATGCTAATGCTACAAAACAAGCAGACACCACAAGCTAATCGACTACTCACATCCTTCTTGGCGATTTTTGGAGTGGTGTTTTTGAATTTGGACGTCTTGAAGCGGTTCATGGTGGCCGCTTGAGGTGTCGTTGCCTTCCGGGTGTCTCTGCTCTCGCTCGTGCGAAGAAAGCGGCGGCTGTGTAAACGCCAAAGTGTTCCTGACAGCGCAGGTTGTGCCGCCCGGCGCTGAGGTTCGCTCGTTTCACCTCACGCGGAACGTTGCGCGCGGGAGGAGTTAAGTTTGCAACGGTCGCGTGCAAGCGAGGTGTTTGCTCTTGTGGCGTTCAATGACTGCTCGGATAATTGGGTTTCATTCGTTTTACTGTCGGATTCAATGCGTTAATTTTCAGTTTTAGACATAAAACGCAGTACTTTAAGAGCATTGACCGTAATCTTATTTTTTCCGGAAAAATGTCAATAGAAATTTTAATTTAACATTTAATGTTAAAGGCCTACTCATACGTTTGAGTCTTTGAATGTATAAACAACCATTCTCATATATTTTCATCTTTAAATTATAACAATACAAAGATCATAAATGTCTTAAATTTGAGTCATAAAAGGTCTTTGAACATCTTCAAATTGAGCCTTTAAGTTGAAAAAAAAAAAGAAAGAAAATGAAATGAATGAAAATTAAAGCCATCTGCTGGAAATGTTGCCACCTGCAGAGGGCAGCAAAGTCTTATACAGTACCAGAAAGCCAACACAAACATAAATATTTAGTTTTACGATATAAATTATTTTAGTTTTGCCCTTTTATTAAGACTATTCACGTGAAACTAAAAGGTGCAGCAACCGGCCACGTTATTCATGCATTTGAGTATATAACTCTAAAAACATTTACCAAAGGTGGCAAAAGTACTCACACTCTGTACTTAAGTAGAAATAACAAAACAAATACAGACGACAAAATATACTTGAGTACAAAATTATTTTTTACTTTCAGTTACCGTACATACAGTTGGTATTTGTCGGCGATAGGCCGACCCCCGAATGGTGAAACTCACTGCTTAATATAATAAGAAAATATTAATACATGCTTTTTATGAATACATCGAAATATTTATTTAACCACCAAAAATTTTGAAAAAAAAATGGGTTAAATTGCTAACAAGCAAAACATGTCACATCCCTCATATTGTTGTTTAAAGAGCAACTTAGCAACTTACTTCAGCACGTCTGTTTTGACAAAGTCGCCAAAGGAGTACAAAGCACAGTTTTGAAATATCTCTCATACCTGAAAAAAAAATATTTAGGTACAGTAATAAAGTATCGTACTTGGTTACTTGCCACCACTGGCGTTCACCAGAAATCCAAATGGTTCACTTTGCATTCGTATTTCACCATCACTGTGATCATCGCGCAAAAGTAGAGCGTGCCCAGAATGAAATAAAACCAGAAAAAAGTTTTGTCGATCCTGTCGGCGAGCGCCTCGTAGCTGTCGCGCTGGGCTTCTTTGGCTTTGACGGCGTCCAGAAAGTCGCTCACCTTCCGGTGCATCTCATTTTCCTCCGAGTTGTCCAGCTGAATGACGCTGATGTCGGCTTTCTCTTCTGCACACACACGAAACAGTGGTTGCAATCGCTGAGGAACACAAAATTTCCACCAAGAAATCTGACGCAAATTACTATTCATGGGAGGGGGGGGGGGGTGAATCACACTTGAGTAATTCTTGATATTTCCAGAATTTACAACGTGAATATTTGATGCCCTCCCTCACCCTCATCGGCTCTCCTTTGCTCATTTGCACTTTTTGCTCTTCTCGTGAAGCAGCAGAAGACGATGCCTCCATCCTTGGCCACCCGCGTGAGCACCATGGACACCAGCATGCTCACCACCAGCATCACCAGGCACACGCAGAAATGGTTCTCTGCAAGCGCAAAGCCCCACGGTGGGTTCATGCGAGTTCAGGTCGCCTCCGCCGCCCACACACCGACTGACTTATGACGGGGCTGCACTCGCTGTCGCCGGGCAGATGCTCGTTGAGGATGAGCAGGAACATGGTGAAGCTGAGCACTAGGGTGACCTTGAAGGAGTTGCGCTCGCCGCACCCCAGCGGCAGGGCGAAGCTCACCATGTCGGCCAGGATGAGCAGAATGCTGGGAAGCATCAGCGTGATGAAGGGGTTCTGTTGCCGGATCTTCAGAATCACCTGGACACAGTCGAGGTACGGCCGAGGCCAAATGTTCAAGCGGTTAAAAGAGTGATTTGCAAAATGTACACAGGCGCCCTCTTGTGGTACGTGAAAGAATCACAACCCAAGTACTGTTTGGTTGTATTCACTTTTAAGTTTTTGCTTTTGTTTTATCATTTTTATTTAGGTCTAAATATTATGTATTTAACTTATATGTGTAATTATTTTACATTAATTCCTATTTAAGTCCACATCGCCCCAATTGGAGTCATTTTTGGGAATTACCGCATGGAAGAAATATCTCAATCGGCTAAAAGATAATGAACCAAATGCACTGTGATGCCTTGACGGAATTAAAATTGCATTTATCTGTTCTACAGCCACACCCAAAAGCCACACTTTGTTGCTGCATGTCGTTAAATACAGAAAACAATGCACCCACGAAAAAATATTTTCTTCCAGTTTGAATGATTGACTCGGATAAACGGAAATCAAGTTGTCGTCAAACACAACATGAGAGCTTACGGAGATATAGAATTGGTCATCAGATGGCGATTCCAGGTAAGCGCCCAACGTTTCCCAGTCGCCGTGGCTACCATCAAACACCTCCACGGTACCGATTTCCATGGTGGTACCGCAAGCTGGGGACAGAAATTGAGAAATTGAGAGTGATAATGTGACTGCTTGGGGGAAGAAAACCCCCCCCCCGCCAAATTCTCATTTAAAAGGCACAGATTCATTCATTTTCATTTCAAGTGCATCTGGTTAACCTCAAATTAATTCCAGATGTTCTAGTAGGCTTTTCCTGATGTTGCCATCGCAAAACACACACATCACTTTTGTCTATTTAGAAGTTTTGAAAATTCCTTCCACTTTCACTTCTTTACCTTTTTTCCTTCTCTCTGATTTCTCTTAAGCATCATAACCTGCCGCACATCATTTTCATGTCTCAGTCTGGTCAACCCGGAGACCTTTCTCTCGCTCTTCCCTGTCCTCAACCTCAAATGTGATGACATTGAAAAGGTGCAAGGGGCAAAGAGCAGGGCCGACCTCCAGCGGACCAGGTTTGGATGGCCACGGGACATTCGTCTTCAGCAAAGGGGTAGTTGAAGAGGTTAAACTCGCAGTTGACCTCGGCCGCCATCACCACCCTGTGGCGCAAGGTCCCGTTGCTGAACACGATCAGGTCCCGGAAGCTGTTCTGCGTGCTCGCTGATATGCTCGAGTCGCAAAAAGAAAAAGAGAGAGAAAAATGTTAACGATGAATTGAATCGAGTCATGGCAGCACAATGGGGGTGCTTCTTACCCATTGGTCACAAAGAGGTCCGGGGTCCACACTTTGCTGACGGGCAGAATGACTTCATCGTACGGGTAGACGGACATGTCCCAGTATAAGTCATAATCGGTCCATTCCTGCGGTTGCAATCCGAGTTACTGGCGAGGTTGATATGCTTGACGCAATTGTGTGTTTGATTTGAACAAACTTACAATTGTGGCCCGTAAACGACAACCTAAACGGAGATTCTTTGTGTCCTGAAATGGAATAGCGTACACTTAAATGTCTTGAAAAGGCAAATTGTGTGGATTTGTCACGTGTTACTGTCGGTTCGTACGACTTTGATGGTCTGATACTCAATGGACGACACGTAGATGTACTCGGAGCAGTTGTCACGCTGCGGCTGCGTTATTAACTTTTTGTTGACCAGCTCGTTCGCCAGACATCTGCGGGTCGTGCACATAGCATTTCCGTGCCCTAAGGAATCAGAGTGTTGCAAATTGTATAAAAAAAAAAACAGGTCAAAATCGTCATTCAGAGATGCATAATCGCCATCGAAAGAAATGACAGGTCATCTGTTGCCAAGTGCTCGCTCATGTGGATTCGCTTGATTTCCTTTTCGACACGGTCGCTCGTCTTGGGCGGAATCTTCGCAGATGCTCTCCAAAAACGGTATTGCCAAAAAGACATTTTCAACGCGTAAGATTGAGAGCGGGCCACCTTTGTGAAAATAAAATAGGAAATTGACAAAAGTTGGATATTGGAGGTTAACAACTGAAGCTGTTTGGCTCTTGACTGACTCAACACGTCACGGGCCTTCAGATCACAATATAATAATAATAAAAATAAAAAATGGTCTTGACTCGAACAGGGGTGTCAAACTCATTTTTCTTGCGGGCCACATCAAAGTTTTGGTTTCGCACAATGGGCCATTATGAACTCATATAAATCATCACCATCGTATTATTATTACATATACACAACAAACTGACCGAGTATTTAAAATCAGAATCCAGGAAAATGTTGTTTAAATACCATTCAATTCATTTTAAAAGTCCGATCGGTAACAAAGAAAAAAATGCTTGTAATATTTTAACGACAATTTGCAATATTAACAAGAAACATGAAGTCATGCTTGATTTGCCTTGGCGGGCCACGTAGAATGATGTGGCGGGCCAGATCTGGCCCCCGGGCCTTGAGTTTGACACCTGTGATCTAGTACAATAAATCCTTATAAATCTAGTTCATGTGTTCCGCTGGGGAGAGAGCGATCCAATCGGTACTCCAGAGGACCAAATCCAAGTCGTAAAATTCTCCTCTCGAGTCAACTTCGATCTTGCGTAAACGCTCGATAGAGGATGTGTTGTTGAACGCAAAAAGTATCCAAACACAAAAGCGGTTTCCCACAATTCACGCAATCATCTGCGACTATGTTTTTTTTTTTTTGACTTTGCGCTTACCCACAAACAGAAGCGTCCACAGAAGCGCTGCCCTCAACACACCGAAGCCATTTTGCGTTTGTGACGGCATCGCCTCGCCAGCCAGATTGGACGCCATGGAAGATGCCACTGCTGACTGTATTGTGGCTTTGCTGACTCTTAAATAGGCCGACGCGGGTGACGCTGCGGCCACGTACGGGCAACAAAGACAATTGAAGCCACCCACAATAGGCGGCTGGCTAAAACTGCTGCACTTGCGTGATTAAACTGTTCAAACAACAAGAACGGAGCTCGATTAACACCCCCCCCCCGCCAACATCAATGAGCCAGCTGCTATTTGTCTTTCTGCTCGACAATGCCATCCACACTTGAGTTTACCGAACTAAGCCCCATCCTCCAGTCACGCAAGGCCTGACAATGACTATGCGGTCGCTCTTGTTTTTTTTTTTTTTTTTTTCTTTCATTTTCATGGTTTTGGAAAGCGCGGCAATTGTCAGACTTGTTGTTTTGATAGCAGAACGCGCGACGCTTGCGTGTCATTGTAGTTGTGTTGACTTTGACAAAACGGGCTCGTTAAATCAGCACGCTATATAAACAGACTTTCCTGTTTTTATTCCTCGAACATTATTCTTGCCGGGATGTCCTCGTGCTCACGTAAAAAAAATTTTAACATTTGTGGTCTTAAGAAATAAAAATCTTAACCAGATTGATTTTTCATTCATGACAAATTCAACGAGATTAATCTGGAATGCCAAATTTATCTCAATTTTTTTTTTTTTTTAAATCATTGTCAGGTTGAAACTTTATCAGAATCGTCGTCTGTGTTAAAATCATTTTTTAGTCATTCATGCGTGTTCAATGAAGGAAGTAAAGTGGTGCGTAAAAAAAAGGTTATCGCTCAGGAATGCTTCTTATCTCCGTCTTTGCACATCCTCACACTTTAAAAATCGAAACGTTACACTTTAAAAAGTCATTCTTGATATTTGCCCCCCCCCCCCCAGCGCGACAAAACAGTTTTGCGGTTGTTGACCTCTTTGTGGATGGCGTTATGGCCGCAATAAAGGCGCTCTAAAATCCAGAAGTCGTCTTATCACGGACCAAACGGAGGACAATTGAGACAAAAGAAAAATCCGATGCCAATCACGGTCTCTCTCTTTCTCCGCCTGATTGAGCAAAGGTTAACTTTCTGTCAAATGAATCACGGAAATGCTTTGGGCAAAAACACCTGCGAAATTTGCCGATTAATAATCCGCCCATTGGCGGCTTTAAAGAACAATTAATCTCGGATTTCATCACCTGGACCGAAACAAGGACAGGACAACTGATTTTTGTGTGTGCGCCTGTGCGTGTGTGTGATTTTTTTTGTTTTTTTGTCCTGAGCAACTTCTGAAACGGGCCATAAATTCTTCTCGATTGTCCAATAAGGCTTCTAAGGTGGCTGCAATGATATCAGGAGGTAGAAGGGGACTTTGCTTCAGGACCAGACCAAACTTTGCACACACTCACGCACAAAGGACACACTTGGAATGCTTTGAGACGCCACGAAAGCATCTTTGCACCGCACAAGTAAGTAAAAATTTATAGTGAAGCCGCTTGTGTCATGGAGTCGTTTTAATAATCAATTGGATAAACTGTGTTTGAGATAAGCAACGAAATGACACTCGGAAAGAATTAATAAATAAACACGATTTAGCTACGCTTGCTCTAAATTGAGCTGAGCACATAAAACAGGTCAGCTTTATTTATGGAGCACATTTCATACACAAGGTGCTTCACAAAATTAGAAGTACAACATTGAAAAGAATTCACAAACAAAAATAGTTTAAGACATTTAAAAGCAAAGTGAAGAAATAAAAAGTGAATTACTAAAATTAGAGCGACATTTTGGGAAAACACAATATGAAAATGCATTTTTTTTGTGTGTTTTTTTCTAAACCTGGATTTAAATTCATTCACACTTGGGAGTGGACTTCGCTTCTGTTGGCAGCTTATCCACTTTCCATGCAGCATAACAGCTAAATGCTGCATCACCATGTTTGCTTTGAAGTCTGCGGACCTCTGAGCTCTCCTAATTTTATAGTCCATGTGCGTTTCCTGACTTAAAGCATTCAATGATTTCTAGACCAGTGGCCGAATTTTAAAATCGCTTCGACAGCCGACTGTGAAGCCTTTCGGACTGGAGTGCGATGTTGATCTGATCTCTTTGTTCCGGTCAAAAAAAAAATAATTTCTGAATCTCTGAATCAACCAAAGCGCTTTGATGCTCTTTTGGGGCAGACCAGTCGAGCCTCAAGAACATTTGATCACTACGTTCTGATTATTCCTACTAATTAGAATGCCTTTTATAGGCTGTTCTGTTCTGCGGCGATGCTCGGGCCCCATTTGTTCTATGAGTCATAAGCAGTAAAAAATAAAAGAGGAATGTCAAGCGATGTCTTTGACTGTCTTCGTCTTTTTTTTGTTTTGCTTTTCTTGTGTTCGGCTTGACATTTGCGCGACTTCCTCAAGATGTGTCCGGGTACACGGTGTCAACAATAAAGGTGTAACATTAGAGCGCATCATAAACGCGCGCTTATCAGCGACGTGACACAATTGAACCAACGGCGTGAATGACTACGCGGCTTTGAGAATGGTTTGATCAGTTCCTACTTGTCTTATCTGTGCAGCTGTCAAGATTGTGAAGTTTGATGGACTGCAAGAAAGTGATGGAAATATACAGACTTTTGTGTCGTGCACATTTTATATTTGGGGACAATTCTGTGTGTGTGTGTGCGTGTGTGTGTGTGGTTAAAGTTCAACCCTTGATGTAGCATTTAGAGGTGAAAGCCGTTTCGGGATAATAATTGACTGAATTTACAATGAAAGACAAAATCCATTAATAACGGCAGAGAGGCCTTTTTTTTTTTTTTTTAACTAACCGAACTCCTATGAGTTGTCCTTGAGCAAGGCACTGGGCCCCAAACCATTCCTTGTGTCGCCACCACACTGCTACTCAAGTCCAAAGCAGTGAAGTGTGCTACACAAAAAAAAAAAAAAAAAAAACTGAAAAATTTGGAACATGTTAACGTTAAATAAAAGTTTTTACAATTGTATTGTCATCAATGGTGATGAAAAATGTTTATGCTGTATTCATTTTGGAAAAAAAAATACTAAATCCAATTTTTTTAATGTGCTTGAAGGCCATTTATCTTGGACATTCAAGTGACAATACATTCATGTTCTGCCAGTCCGCTTTCTATAAAAGTTCCATAAAATGTGTTGCCGCGCTTTGGAAGAACAACAACGCAAGTTGTAGTCAATAATCAACTCATGCAAAACATTCTTAAGGTCGGTTTTTGAGTGTCGCCAGAGGCACAGTTGCTCTCTCGAACATGAACGGTTCACCTTCATGCAGCAATATATAAATATATATATTTTTTTTTATTTGTTTGTTTTGTTTTTTTATTATTTATTTATTTATTATTTTTTTTATCCAAAAATATAGATTCCAAACTGCACTTGAGTATAGTCAGAGCATCTTTTTGTATATTTGTGATGTTTTTTATTTAAAAAAAAAAAATTTTAAAAACTACTGTAATTGACCCCCTGGTATGCCACAAGGTGGTGGCAAAGCACTACTCTTGTCCAAGTGACTCTCCTCAACTCCATATTTACACCAACATATTACCAACTACTTTGGCCAGAGCGCAAAAAAAAGTCAGTAGGCAAGTTTTTCTGCCAATAATGAAGAATATGTTCCCCAAAAACAAATCCACCAATCGGTTAGTTGTATTTGCAAATGGCAAAGCACGAGAATGCGCAAGTATAAAGTGCATGGCCTGCCAATAAAAACTTGTCCCATCTTCTCTCTCCTCCACGCATGCCTTCAGGTTCGACTCAACGTTTGGGCCTTCGCAGGGCACCATGAGCTCCGAGAGGCGCGACGAGGTGGTGGTCGACACTTCCTCCACCACCATTCACAGCGTCGGCGGCGGGCAAAACTCGGGCCGGCGGCTTCGTTTCATGCATAAGGACGGCAGTTTCCCCGTGGTGTTCCACAGGGTACCCCGGGAATGGAGTCCGTACCTGCTCGACATATTCACCACTCTGGTGGAGATCCGCTGGCGGGTGATGCTCCTGGTCTTCTCACTGTCTTACATCATCTCCTGGCTATTCTTCGGCCTTTGCTACTGGCTCATCGCGTACGTGCACGGAGACAAAGACGGAGATGTTGACGGTCCGTGCGTTTTAAACGTCTACGACTTCACTTCGGCGTTTCTCTTCTCGATGGAGACGCAGGCAACCATCGGTTACGGCTTCAGGGGCATGACGGAAAACTGTATAGTGGCTGTGGTGGTGGTGACCATTCAGGATGTCATCAGCTGCCTACTGGACACCATCGTCATCGGTATCATTATCGCTAAAATGGCATCGGCGCGCAAGAGGGCTCAGACGGTGGGCTTCAGCAGATTCGCCGTGGTCAACCAGCGAGACGGCGTCCTGTGTCTGTCATGGCGGCTCGGAGACTTCAGAGGTAATCATATCTTGGAGGGTGTCGCCAGGGCGCAGCTGCTACGCCACTCGGAGCGATCCGAAGGCCCCGTGGTGGTTTCATACCAGGATGTTGAAATCCAGCAACAGGATCTTGTCCTTGCTACGCCAGTCGTTGTCGTCCACAAACTCGAACCGGGGAGCCCGCTCTACAAAATAGGCCCCGACGAGCTTCTGGGGGAGAACTTTGAGCTTGTGGTGTCCTTCACCTACACGGGCGACTCCACCGGAATGCTCCACCAGTCGCGGACCTCCTACACGCCTGCGGATATCCGCTGGGCTCAACAGTTCAGGGAGGTGCTCAAAGTGGGCAAGAAGCAGTACAAGGTGGACTACGCTCTGTTTAACGAGACCACGTGGGTGGCCACCCCCATGCTGAGTGCGGAGCAATATGACAGAGGAAGGAGTCCGCCTGGCCTTTCGAATTCGGTCATGGTCAAGCGAGGCCGCCGTTGTACGGAGGAGCTCTTGCAGCAAACCCATTTTTAGGATGGGGCTTCTTCACAAATGTTAATATATTTATGTGTCTGTAGAGTTTATTCTATTTTGTTATGTATAGGATATTCTAAATAAATTGTCCAAATGCAAGTCTTATTTTTTTCCTATTCCACTGATGGTTCTACTGACGTTATTAGTTTTGAACCCTAACCAATGGAAACACTGCCATCTTGTGGCTAGACTGAGCACTAATTTTTACAGCAGCATTATTTTGAAATGCCGTAATAAAATTGGAGTACTGCACACAGTTTTTTGTTAAAAAAAAATCATATATTGATAAATAATGAAAATGCTATACTAAATTTAAAAAAGTAGCTTTTTTCTGGGTTCTCCAATTTCCTCCCACATTTCAAAAACATTCAAGGTAGGTTGATTGGGCACGCCAATTTGTCCTTGGGAGTGACTGTGAGTGTGAATGATTTTCGTGTGCTGTGCGATTGGCTGGCAAAAAGTTTTTGGTGTAACCCACCTACTGGTCCAAGTAAGCTGGGATGGGCTCCAGCAGCCCGCGACCCTCGTGAGAAAAAAACACTCACATCATGGATGGGTGGATAACTACAATACTAACAACAAGCCCTTATAGTATAAAAAAAAATAATTAAACTAAAACTTAACCAAGTCATTAAATTCAAAAATAAAAATAGGTAATTAATTCCAGCAGTTACCTCTAAAGCACCCTGAACATTTTGACAGCATAGAAAGCACTGACTAATTCCTCATGATGATTTGGTTCTCCGAGCGAGGAAAAGAATTTCAATTGGCCAACAGTGAGATGGAGGCGTGGCCAAAGCGGGACGTCGTGTATGTGCGCGTGTTTGTGTGTAGTTTTAATGAGCATCGCTCTTGGAGTGAAGCACAAAAGAAGCTCGCCTTCCTCTAGACGGTTATGGCACAATTTGGTGCAGCAGACAGCAGGCCAAGTGAGGCTGACAACATCAACAAGAACAAGAACAAAAACAGCCGAGCAGCCAGAAGCAAACGGACCAAGCGGGCATCTGTTGCGTTTATGGGACATAAAAAAATCAGGAAACACAACTTTGACTCGGCAAGGGCCAACAGGTGAGCGAGCGACTTCTCCTTGGAAGAATAATCTATCATAATAACGTTTATAGCACTAGTTGGAATACAATTGATCATAAAATCGAGCTCATAAATGAAAATCCTAACCATCTAAATGTTAATATTCATTCAAATAGTGAAACCAACTCCATAAAAGGTTCACCAGCTATCATAATTATTTTTTTGTAAAGAGTGCTACACCCTCAACTCAAATCACTATTGATTTTTGTAGCACCCCGCCTCCCCATCCCAAAAAAAGTGCAGCTTTTATGTAAGCAGTTTCCATCAAGCAGCCTCAACTGTTGACCGTGAGAGCCGTCGCAGGTTTTGTCAAGTTATGGAATAGCCGAAGAGCACCGAAAAGGCATTTTACACAATTCCATCTAATTCTTTGCAAAAATGCATTGTTTGTCTTTAATGCAAAAATAAAATGTGCTTGTAACTTCTCTAAAAAAAAAAAATAAAATAAAAAAATTCACACTTTGAGCGTAAGCGATTGTTGCAATTGCAATGAAAAAAAAACAAAACAGAAAAAAAAGCCAACTCGATGTGTGTATGTGCGTGTGTGTTGCCATGTCTAGTAGTGACATCATTAGCTGAGCAAAACAAAGATGATGCTCAGGGATTTGGGAGTAGGCCCTGCATATTTTATCCCCAATGACTTTTCATGACTTTCAGGGCCCGATTCAAGCATCATTTTATGCAATAGTCTTACGACGTGCTTTAAAAATTAGAAATGAACCCGAGTTGCTGGCTGTGGCCTAGTTGCAGCCAGTGCATGTGAAATTCGAATGAAAAGTCCAGGCCATGCAGCAACAGCGAGTCAATACCTTTTCTAATTTAACCGCCCTTGCTGCTCCGTTACATATTACGCAAGGTTGCTGTCGCTCGCAAAAAGAGGAACAGATACAGCCTCTCGAAATAGCTGTGAGGGTCATTTATGCCATTTGTAATCAAACCGACAATCAAACCCGACACATTTTTCTTGCATGTCAAGTGGGATGATGCCAATCCAAAGTGTTTTTAAGCTTGCTCGTTGGAAGAACGCAAAAGCCGTTCTCAGCAGACAAGATAATGTGAAACGAGATAAGCATCGCAAAAACTGCTCTTTAACAAAGTCAAAGAATAAAGCAAAAATATGAGTTGACTTGGAATTCTGCAAAATGTCTTTTATCGTATAAACAACCACTGATTCTAATAGTAGCAATTATGTAATATTTCAAATTTTCCCTGAAAAGCAAAAAATTAAAATGTATTCCAAATTTGACACACCACAAAGAAGAGTGTTGTGAGATATCCTGACAAATTTAATTTAAAAAAAAAAAAGGCAGCAAAAATGAGGCGCGTGTATAATAAAAAATCAAGCCGTTGTCTCTGCTCTATGAGTAACACTGAAAAATGATACCACTTCATCCAGAAATGTTCTTATGTCAACACATCTTAACACGTTTCAAAACGAGGTCCGCTTAATCCCTCCGGTGGCTCGGATATATCTCCCCCGGGTCTTCGTGATGTGAGGCGCTATAGCCACTCGCTAGCTAGCGAGGCTTCCAGAGCTGCTCTCAGCTGTTGGACAGACAACAGGCAAGTCGGCGGCGTCCCCACCTTGCCTTGCTTGGGAATTTAAATTCATGATATTGAGCTGTTTTGTAAATTGCGGCATTCAGAGAAGATTCTATTTGCGATGTTGGGCTAGCTAGCCACTGCTAAAAACGGGCCTCGACATCATTTGCAATTTTACAAACAGATGCGGCCGATGGCACTCGAGGTGACAACTCATGCCAGACGCCAAATTCGCTCACTGAGTCTCATGTTAAAATTTAAAATGTCATTTTTGAGGGGTTGAAAAACAGCTTGAAGGTAGTCAAATTTGAATCTAGTCTCGACAACTCAAGTACAAGAGCTGCTTGCTAACGTCATGTAGCTAGAGCCGGGCAATGCATTATTTAGGTACAAGGTAATCACACACCTGCATGCACTTGATCTTGATTTTGCTTCCTGCCAATTCCTTTAAAACGGTACTTCACCCTTGCTGTTATTTCCGCAGCCCACTTCGCTGATGAGGCCTCAAGCAGTCATCAGAGAGTGACACCCCCCACCCCACCCCACCCCAGCAAAAGATCCTTACCAAGGCCTGCACTTTCCCTCAACGGGAATAGATTCTTCCTGACGTGGCTCCGTGATCATTCGAAACTGTTTCTCCAACGCTTACACCAGAAACTTAGACTGTTTTCCAAAGCAGAGGCGGCCCAGCCCCCCCAGGCAGAAAGGATGGGGAGCGTGCGAAGCCACCGCTACAGCATTGTGTCCTCCGAAGAGGACGGCATGAAGCTGGCCAACATGGCCGTGCCCAACGGCTACGGCAACGGTGACGTCAACAAGGCCGAGCACCAGCGCCAGAGCCGCTTCGTGCGCAAGGACGGCCACTGCAATGTGCACTTTATCAACATGAGCGAGAAGGGCCAGCGCTACCTGGCAGATATCTTCACCACCTGCGTGGACATCCGCTGGCGTTGGATGCTGCTCATCTTCTGCCTTTCCTTCCTGCTCTCGTGGTTGTTCTTCGGTCTGGTTTTCTGGCTGGTGGCGTTCTCCTACGGCGACCTGGAGGCAGAGACGCAGATGTGCGTTTCCAATGTGGACAGCTTCACGGCCGCCTTCTTGTTCTCCGTGGAGACGCAGACCACCATCGGCTACGGGTACCGCTACGTGACCGAGGACTGCCCCGTCGCCGTCTTCATGGTGGTCTTCCAAAGCATCGTGGGTTGCATCATCGACGCGTTCATCATCGGCGCAGTCATGGCCAAGATGGCCAAGCCCAAAAAACGGAACGAGACTTTGGTGTTCAGCCACTACGCCACCGTGGCGATGCGAGACGGTAAACTGTGCCTCATGTGGCGCGTGGGGAACTTGAGGAAAAGCCACCTAGTGGAGGCTCACGTCAGAGCGCAGCTCCTCAAGTCTCGGACGACCGTGGAGGGGGAGTTCATCCCCTTGGACCAGGTGGACATCGACGTTGGCTTCGACAGCGGCATCGACAGAATCTTCTTGGTGTCCCCCATCACGATCGTTCACGAAATCGACGAGGACAGCCCCTTCTACGAGATGAACAAGCAGAAGCTGGAGACGTCCGAGTTTGAGATCGTGGTGATCTTAGAGGGCATGGTGGAGGCCACGGCCATGACCACGCAGTGTCGCAGCTCCTACGTGGCCAGCGAGATCCTCTGGGGTCACCGCTTCGAGCCGGTCCTCTTCGAAGACAAGAACTACTACAAAGTGGACTACTCGCGCTTCAACAACACCTACGAGGTGTCCGGCACGCCGCACTGCAGCGCGAGAGAGTTAGCGGAGAAGACGTCCAACGCCTCCAGCCCGAGGAATTCTTTTTGTTACGAGAATGAGGTGGCGCTGGAAAAGATTGAGATGGAGGAGGAATTGGAGGAAGCAGCGGAGAACGGCGCAACGAGGAACGTGGAGAACGACAGCAACATGGACACCGGCTCAGACTTTGAACACAATCTGGACTCGTCGCCTTTAGAATCGAGACCTTTGACTGCCGAATCGGAACTATAACACGGCAATTTGAGATATAATCAGAATGCGTCTTAAGGATTGAGAATGGTTTTCACAATCTCTATAAATCCCTTCACACCCAAAACATCATGGGAATGCAAAGTCGATATTGTAGCGCAATAACCCAAATGTAGCTTCCCACCCCTTCCCTCTTTCTTCATCGCAATCGTAAGGAGCTTTCCCCCCCCCCATCAGGGACCATTGTCGCTTTTTTTAAGTCCCCGGAGGACTATACAAAATTTCTGAAAACAGACAATGCAACAATCAAACAAATGTCTATTATTATACATCATGAGCATTTGTGAGTTTCCTCTGGGTTGGATTTCTTTGAAAATTCCAGGACAGACACCTTTGGACCACGGGGGGCCACGAGTTCCTCGCTCCGGCTTTACAGAAATATGCAAATTAATCTCCACCTCTCGCGGCGAACACAAATGAATATGCAGAACAAACCTGAAAGAACAACTGTAATATACGAAGTGCATCAAAAATTCTGCTGTCAGAGAAGTATTCATTCCACAACATGTTTATGATCGTGGTTGCGGACGGTTAGAACCTAACACTGCAGTTCTATCCCTCATCTAGCGAAATAAGGAAGTAAAAACCTCTCAGTATGTCGTGTCCAGTGCCGTTCTGCACCAAGGTCAACTAAGAGAAATATGAAATTATCATCTCATGACGATTGAGCTCACTCAGTCAGGTAATTAGTCGTGATGGGAAAACGAGGCTTCAAATTTGCTTCATGAACCAGTGGTAGTATTTTTGAGTCCTCTAGATGGCACTGTTGGTTAAAAAAAAAAAAAAGCCTAGTCAGTGTGCTTTCAGCCCAACGTTGAACAGAGAGTGCCATCTACAGGATTCCAAAAAGACTACAACCGGTTCATGAAGCAGATTTGAAGCTTCATTTTCCCATCACTAGTCATCGGTGAGCTTTAGCCGATCCCAGCTCACTTTGGTCACGAAAAACGAAGCATTTGAGAGAGTAGCGTTGGAATATTTGATGCAATTTTGGAATTGTCGCGGGCGTGTGAGGCCTATATGCAGTAATCACATTTTGAGGTGACTTCATTTTTGCCCAGTTTGTGCCAGAGTGAAACTTGTTAATGAGCTGGTCTCTTTAACCAAAATATATTTATATTTATATTTTTGGGCAGAAGATTTATGACAGGAATTCGCCTCGTTCAATGTGCAATAACGATGACTTAAAAGGACAGAAAAGCTCGATGGCGAGCTGGGAATGAGGACGTTGAAATGCTGCTAAGTAACATATTTCACACTTTACTCTTTGAACCAAAAATGTATTATGAGTGATTTTTAAAGTACGCAAATGCAGTCTACGATTTTGCATGAGTCCAGTGTGCATTTTCCTGCACTTTTTTTTTTTAGCAGGCGGCTAATAATAATAATAATAATGCCTTTATTAGTCCCACAATGGGGAAATTCGAGATTCTAACCCAGGCCTCCTGGGGAGACTGGGTCCTGAACGCGGCGCCTTAGACCACTCGGCCATCCTGGCAGCCACGAGATTCGAACCCAGGCCTCCTGGGGAGACTGGGTCCGGAACGCGGCGCCTTAGACCACTCGGCCATCCTGGCAGCCACTGTCTTCTTAGCCGAGGCCTAATATGTAAATACGTAGCTGGCGTCAATATCCTAACATCGATTGGCGGGTGGGATGGTGAATTGTTGATGTCGTCTATATGGAGGTCAGTGTTGTGCACATCCGATCGAACCCTTTCACGCGTCGCTGCGGTCATCAGTTGGATGGACCCTTGCTTTGTCTTAATCACGTTTGGATTCAAGCCACAAAAAAAAAAAAAAAAAAAACACATGACACTTTTATTTATAGTTTATGATCACTGGATTAAAACAGATTATCACTTTTTCCAGCGTTTTCCCTCGATCACGGTTGTCTCACCTGCCTGCAACAACCAGACTTAAAAACACCCCCCCCCCCAAAAAAAGGAACATATTTTGTAAATTATGTTGTACAGTTGTCGAAAGCAGTTTTGTCTCTTTGTTTTGCAATAAAACACGTTGAAAATGATTGCGTTGTTTTCTCAGAAGAAGTGTTCCGATCAATGGGTGATTGCGCAAGAGCCGATCGATGTGCTTGGCTCGCAGATGAATGTGCATTATGACACATCGGCTCTGCAAATTTCGTTAATTTCCGTGCCTGCCCTGAGACGTAGTCAGGGCCGCTATCGATCCCGATTTGATTTCGTTCTACATATAGGAGCTCGCTTCCGCCTCGGGGCTTTTTCCACATTAGCCAATCAAAGTGCAACACAGCTCAGCTCTGATTCGGAATACTCACTGCAGTCCCTTTTGTGGACATAAACAGCGTTTTTAACTCAAGCTGTTTTGCGATTGCATTTATTACACAAGTTGCTGAAGTTTTATATTGACCGGGGGAAGCATGATGATTATTTATGAGCACACCCATCCATTATCCGAAATGCGAAATAAAATCCACTTGGTGAGAACAAATGACAAGCTAACCTGTTAAAAACCTTGCAATGACATTTCAGGGCGTAGATGGCGGCCCCTTCGGTTCGTGCCGACGGAATTGACAGACAGCGTTGGCCCGAGAGGTCCCGTCGATGTGTGCCGATGACGTCTCTGCGGCTTGTTCCAATTCGAGTGGCTCATCAAAATCAAGCCTGGCCGCTGGACTAGAACATGAACAACACGTGACACGATGGTTGGGCGAGATCCAAATTTTGACACCGTTTCACCATCTCCGCATTACACCGGAGTGTAGCGTTGCTAATTTTAGACTTAGTTTGTAGCTTGCGCCGATCACGGAGTACGAGTCTGTCTGGACTCGGGACCCAAATCCGCAATCGATGTGTTCAGAACTGAAAGACATGTCGAAGTTAAAAAAAATAAATAAATAAATAAATGATCGCTACACTATGTTGTTCAAAGTGCTATTTTGAAAAGATAGCAACATGTTTTAAAATGACTTACTTTCAAAAGGCCTATAATTTATTTAATTCTAGTATTATTGAGTTGCACATCTTTATGTGCTATCAAAAAATTTTAATAATATAAGGTCTCCTTGCACAACATTTTTTTTTTTTTTTTTTTAATGACACAGCTGCTATTTTTAGACACCGGACAGCATAACAGTGAAATTTCGCCCAACACTACGTCCTTTGTAAAGAACGTCCTCTGAGCACAAACGACTCATTTATAAAAATTAAAAATATAGCCAACTTTGCCAGCATGCCCCGCCCACACGCAGAGATGAAAAATAAAAAAATAAAAACGTTGCCTCTGAGTCGAGCAATAAAACAATCTGTTTGTTTCAACGCAGTGAAGTATTTACGAGCGATTGGAATTTGACGAGTTCCTCAAGAAAGCGGAGAGTGACCTGTTTTATCTCATCTCATGTCATTTTTACACACTTAAATTTAGCAAGTGTTCAAATCACTCGGATAATTTATTGCCCAAAAGGAAGTGCCTGTCGTGTTGTCTGGAAAAAGTCTTTCCAGAACATGAGACGGTGTTATGTCAGAACAAAAAAAAAAAATTCACCGGCTCCGACTTTGAATCAAACTTTGCAAAAGCAGACGTTCCTCAATTTAAGTATCAACGGTGAACTTTTCATATATCAAAACTTTTATCATAATGGATTCCGGTCACCAGACGTCGGACTTCCGAGAATGCGAATTCGATACATTGCCAGTAAAGTATGGCTTGTAGTAGCAGTGACGTTCACAAACGGTAACCATCTTGACACAAAGACAAACGGCTTAACAAGTGTGGAAGTGGAATAAGAGCTGAGCGATTAGGGGACAGTGCAAGTCTGAGGGATGTATTTTTATAACGGCATTTGTCGGGAATCGTCAACCGTACGGCCATTTAAGGCTTAAAACCATCAGGCAAAGTTGCAAAAAAATTGTGTAAGAACGGCCAGAAGGTACAGTACAGTGATGTTTGCTGACTGGTGAGGAAGGCACACACACTCACACGCACTAACTATTCTATTAGCATCTTACCTTGCGGATGCTAACGGGTGCAACGAATATTTTTCAGTTTACCCAAAAATATAAATCAAGTGACTTGTTAGCCGACGATGCCGAGGTGTCTTGCGAGTGAAACAATTTCATATCGGTCAAGCTCAGATGCTCAATCGATTCAGGTTCTTCGACGAGTGAAATATTTCAAACCGACGCGTCGAGCTTTCAAATGATGATGCTAACGTTAGCTGACTTCTGGAAATCAGTTTACGTTATCGAACGATACAGCTCGCTAGGGTGCTGCCATCTGATTCTTATTCCAGCTGAGGTATTTTGCTTGCGAAAATAAAGATAAATGGTAGTTGACTTTAAAAAAAAATATATATCGACATCTAATTATAGTATTTGAACTATGATAACCTTAAGCGCACACCTGCTGATATTCATTTTGGCTCCGTCTTTGACAGCTGAGTGCCCCTGCGACTCTCAGGGGAGGAAAAGCAGAATCGAGTAGGTACAATATGTTGGACACGATTCAGACTCTTTCCATGACTCCAGTTGCCTACTGAAGACTTCAACGTGCATGTGTGTGTGCGTGTGTATGTGTGTGTGTGTGTTCTCGTTGGACAAAATAGCTCGGCGCATCTTGTATTTGTAATTGTAACCTGCAACGATTCATCGAGAGCGTTCCCAGATTCCCTCACGCTGCAACGCTTTCAATGATCCTCACTCCCTCCTTTGTCCACCGGCTGCCACCGATGTGTGACAAGTCAGTCCCCGGGGGAGAGATGTGGTTACCACAACACATAAAATAGGAGACGACAATATCTGGGCAACCGGCGACGGCACTGCGCTTAACCTCGGAGGGGATTGCATGGTTCGATTGTCACTGTGACAAGAGAAAAGGAGTCAGATCAAAAAGATATTGCAGGGCTTTAGAATAAGCGTAACATAATCCTAATCCAATGCTATCTTCGCAGACTCTACCCAAACTTTTACACAAAGCCTGACTCACCCTCAACTGGACCCTCAACCACAACAATTATTTCCTCATCCTAACCCAAACCAAATTGAAATCTGAACCCAAAGCCTCCATCAACACCCAAAACCTAACCCAGTCCTGTCCATAAACTCTCACGCAACTTCAATTTTTACCAGACTATAACTTATTCAAACCCACTAAAGTCATTTCACGCTAGTTGGTAAATTTACCCCTTCATGCTGTGAGGGAATGGTTAACTTAGCAACACCCGAGCGAAACTGGGGCACAACAAACCCTCCTTTGCATTCTAGATTGAATGAGATTAGCGGATCCAATCAACAGTGACATTGAGCCTGGCATCCATCACAACGAGACACCACACAAGACCTAATCATCCGCACGGCTCGACGTTGCAAGTCCGTCAAATCCCCTCCGAGCGAAGCAGATGGTTGTTATCATCTTCCTTTTTCCGAGGTGAGGTGGGATTATTTATCAGGCTTTCGGACCTCGCGTGTGCACGACGGCTGAGGGATGCGTCGTCAACTGTGAGTGACAGTAATCCGCCTGGGACAAAAACAAAAAGATCCGAACTCTCTTCTGGAGAGTCAATCTGGGGAAAGGAGGGTGAATAATTTATTTCCTAGCCAGTACCTGACCCGCGAGCTACTTTTGTGTGTGTATATATGGACTTTGTAAACGACGGATGCAAATTCTTGCTGGCAAGAGATTACGCATTACGTCACATCCCAATTTCTTTCCAGTGCCGCCAGAGATTACAAAAGTGGTTTACGTTTGCGTTAAGCGAGGCTGTTTTGCCTTACGGAACGGAGGAGGTGACTTCTGAAGGCCACCGCATCAGCGGAGGATTGGCACGGTGGCACGTCATATCATCGTCAGCACCATCATCACAGCAGCTCGAGCTCAAGCAAGGCTAGCAAAAACCTCTTCAACCCTGAACCAGAATCCGAAAGCAATGGCAACACCAGTTTTACGCAACACCCAAACTTTACCGCAGGGGTGGGCAAACTTTTTGATTGGCGGGCCACAATGGGTTCTAAAATTTGACACAGGGGCCAGACCAGGAGCAGATGGAGGGAGTGTTTTGGAAAAAAAAATATATTTCATTTTAAATGAAAGTGAACAAAAGCATTATAACAATATAGATGTCTTTAGAACATAAAACATTAATAAGGTTTATTCATTTAATTTTTTTTTCAAATTCGGCGGGCCAGATTAAAACGTCTAAGGAGCCGCATGTGGCCCCCAGGCCGTAGTTTGCCCACACCTGCTTTAGCGGAACTCAAACCCTTCCCAAGTCTAACTCATCAAACATAAACTCCAAACACAAACCCTGCTAAAAACTTAATCCCAAACCCAACCCTTTGTAGGACTCAAAACCCAAACAGAACCCCAACCCTGATGCGAACCGAATTCAAACCCTTAGCGATCCAAACCAAAACCCGAACTCCATTTACAACTAACTTCAAACTCAACGCTTCCTGAACCAAATCCTATCTCAAGTTGACTGTACATCTGCGACTTTGTTCACATTCAGTGCAGGAAGGGAACAAAAACAGATTGTTTTGTGTCAATCGGAAAAGATTCTTTGAGTTTGACACCTATGCTCGACATCAACCCCACCCCAATCGGAACTGTGAACCCCTTGCACGTCTCGTGACACACACTGAGGATGCCAAGTTCCGTTTCACCGATGGGCCGGTGTAATTCCGTGTGAATTTAATCGAAAAGAAAAGAAAAAAATGTTGCTCAATTATGACCTCATAGAACGGACGGGTCGAGTTACGTCCTTTCGCCACAACATTGGATTCAGTTTACATTAGCGGTATGTTTTGGGTCACATATGACCTGGATGACCTTCTGGATCAGTAAACACATGCAGACTGCCTTCCATATTGGCCCGGAGCCAAGAAATAGACTGAATCTCCAATGTGGTCTAATTACAGCAGAGCGGAGCAGAGCACTGGGCCGCCGCACATGTAATGGAAGCCATCCCCGACTCTGGCCAAAGCACTTCAAGTGGGACAACAGTGTTGCATGTCCCGCGGCACACCGGAGGATCAGTGTTACACCTGCAGAGCTCCGGTCAAAAAATAAATAAATAAATAAAAACTTTCACTGTCAAGTTGAAAATGACGACGATTTGAGCATCTTTAGAGATGAGAGTCAAGGAAAACACAAGAAAGATTACGTCACGCCTTTCCCAGAAGACTGGATTATGTTTGTCATTGAAACCTGGAAATAAACAATCGAACGTTGGGTGGGACACTCTTCAAATGGTTAGAAAAATGACTATGTAAAAAAATAAATAATCTATAGAAAATAACTACTGGGTTTTTGGGAAGAATTTTGGTTTAAACAAAATTTAAAAAAATAAATAAAAAATAGCAGATTTTTGCTTTTGCGGGTCGGCCTCCCCTCCAACACAATTTGACGTGCCTTTTTGTGAGCTATACTCAGTGACTTCGAAGAGGTACGGGGACATAACCCTGAACGGAAAAGACTTCATGACATTCAAAAGATATATAAAGACGTCTCTGCGGTCTGCCATGCTTGTTTCGCGTCAACAGGCGTAGACTTGCAGCCTTGGTGAAGAGGCGTCTCTCTCCACACCCGGTCTCACAAGGGACTCGAATGTTTCCATTCGAACGACTTGCATCGACCCTCCTTCAGGGAAACCCACCGGGCTTGAGGTCCTCGTCTGTTTCTATCCACGCGTCATGTGATGGCAACAAAGAAAACACTCGGCGGTATGAACTGTGACAGGTGCGCATAGGCCGAGGAAATGTGTACTGCGGAAGGCTAAATATCATCATCATCGTCGACGGTGGACGGCAAGATAGAAGCTCGGCTGATTTCCATTTTACCAAATACATTTCAGAGGAAGACAAGAATCGAGATATGTCGTCTTATGAAACTTTGTCTTCTTAACGGTTGAAAAATTCAGTTTTCTCTCAAGAATTTTACAATGCAGATAGAGAATGTAAGAGGCTCCAAAAAGGATCCTAGGGGAACTCCATGTTCACGTTTAAATGACAAGCTAGCAGAAGACGTAACAGTCCTTCACTGCTCGTATTCCCAGCATGAAGTTAAAGATGTGGGTTAGAGTCGAAATGGAACAATAAAGTAGATTTAAAGGCGTGATAACGTCAACACATGGTGAGTCATCATCATGTCCCCGGAGCAGTTTACCAATCGTTTGTCTTGCATCGTTTTACACTGCACACAAGCGCCACAAGCATCGTGTAACAATGTGAGCGAGTGTGTTTGCCGTCTGCTGCCTCATGTATTACGCACAATTTTTATTTACATTTTTTTTGGTGACTTCAGTTATATTCTGGACGACGTGGGAGCCCCCCTACTGCTCATTTGTGCGACTGCCTGACACAACAAAAGCCGGATCGATATGTGCTCGTCAGTAGTGCTGGAGGCCGTCGATGGATACACGGAAGCGCGTTGATGTAATTAGGCGATGTGGGAGGTCAAAACAAATATTTCAAATAATATTATTGGGAACATAATAACAATCACAACACTGGGATTTTTCCACATCGGGCTTCTACGTGTGATTCGATAATCATCCACCTTGTCTTGAGACAAAGTGAAGCAGCATGTCACTCATCATCTGCGAATGTTAGCCATTGACAGGAATTGTAGTTCTGGTTTCACGTAAAAGAACGCCTCGCCCGGCCGATTGCAGCTGTCCTACCCGTTGACACGTCCTCTCCCGCTATGAATGCGCAGATATTACGTTTCACCATCTTTGGCTGGCCCAGGTTCTAAAGTAGTGCAAAAGTTCGGAATCATGCTGTAAACAACACGTCGCCTCATTGTTGAGCGGGTCTCATTTCATGAATGTTGGCCGGCGAAATCGTGCATGACGACTGTCTTGTTACCGTTGGGTGCTGCGGCGTTCACGTTGGCTCAGCAGTCTGCATTTTCCCTTGGCAGCGATCGTTGATATAGGACATCCTGGAAGGAAGGGCAAGAGGGAGTTTCAAAGCTCACCAGCAACACCTGCGACGTATTCGGCAACACACGTGCATATATGTGTGATGTTCGAAATGTGCACCGTGTTTGTGGAGCGAATGGCTACAGTGGCCGCATTGTTCTCGGAGTGCGTTACCATTTGTGTTGTTGTTGCATGTCGGCCATATTTGTGGCGTGTGTGGATGCATTTCCGTCATAGTTGTCGTGTGTTTTATAAGACACGGTTATGACTCAAAAGCAGTGCTTCCTAAACCATTGGACTTTTTTTCCTTTTCTTTTTTTTTTTTTAAATAATGGCAAGAGGTCTCCCAAAAATGATATTATGTAATTTCGCTTTGCGGGACGTGCATTCACGGAAAATCTTTTGATCCCAAACAGCACACAACTCCCTCGAAGGCTTCCGACTGAAAAAGGCGGCCGTTACGACAACTACGGCAGAGGTGCACTTACATTTCATACGATATAAACAAGACTTGTGTGTGACGCTTTTGCTTTTTTTTTTTTCTTTTACATTTTTAGTGGTACGTTTCTCAATGCCGATGCTTCATTGTGATTTTTGTCTCTGTTACCAAACAGAAGGTGTGAACTTTAAAAATGATGTTTGGTTTTTTTCCATATAATATAATATATTTTTTTATATAATATAATTTTTTTAATTTATTAATTTTGTTTTATTAAAAAAAAAGTGTGTAATTTCTAAAGGAAAAGGGCATCTGTTTCTGAATAATAGGTACAATATTGTAAAAATAAATTTGTATATTTTTTAATTCACTTGTTAAAAATCGGCCTTCCTTCTCACATTAAACTTTGACATTTATGTCTTAATCTTATGAATCTTTATCAGTCTTGTTCGATTATGGCTTTTTATCCTGACAAGTCTTTTGAAGTACACTATTTTTCTTGGGAAATTTTTTTTTTTAAATTTCACATTTTTCATATTCGTAAAATTTAAACTTTTTCTTAAATCTAGGCAACTTTGGGGGTTTAACTGCCATTTGGATTATGGGGGGGGAGCGTTGAAAAAGAAGGAAAAAGTTTGAGACCCCCCCTCCTTCATACTGTATTTTCATTCATCCATCCATACAAGGACAGAATTGTTTTCGGTCTGTTAACTTATTTCCTAAGATGTCCATCATTCATGACAACATGTGACGAACGAGCTTATGTAAGGCCGCATCCAAGGCCTCCTTTTGCCAAAGTAAGACAACTTTTGTCTTTGCTTTTGGCCTCAAGTGCGTGGCCGCCATTGAGTTTCCTCAACGTGGCGTGAAGTCATCAGTGGAGTGCTCCACTCGGAGTGGATTTCTTCTTGTTGCTGTTGTTCAAGAGCGGAGGCTCTCACGGGAAAAAAAGAACGAGTCATGCGACAGAATTCTTGGTTGCCATTGTGAGGAATCACGACGGGCTACAAATTGCGTGTTGACTTGCGTGCGCTTACATAACGGCCACAATCGGAGGAATAAATATGTGTACCCAGTGGAAGAGTGTTGCAACGTTTAACCCTTAACATTAGGTACTAGTGAATTTCCGACTGCTGTCTAATACGAAACTGGACACAGCACGGTTGCTCAACCAAGTGGCCAAGTTGATGAGTAATAGTTGAATTGAACCAGGCGAGGGCCGGACACCCATTTTCGGGCACGAGCAGTTTCAGTTCAAGGCAGCCAGTGATCTTTAAAAAACCTCTGCCGGGTTTTTTATGAATTTTTACGAATGAGGCTGGAGCGTCAAGGCCGGAAGGGTACCCAGGTCGCGGCCGGATGGCGGGAGACTGACCGGCAAAAAAAGGGTCAAGTGCCCGGCCTGGGATTTTAGACAAGCGCTTGTCCAGCTCGTTTGAGCTTCCTAACTGGCAATTGTTCCATTTCACGTCAAAGCTCGGTGTAAACCGCTCACATAAAGATTTGCCATTAAAATTATTGAACAGATTTCACAGTACATTAAGGATTGTCGACCCAGGCATTTTATGAGTATATTGGAGGTGGCAGAATCAGTCTTAACACTGCACACCACCTCATATTTGGTTAGGATCATCTTTTAGAAACATCAAACTCATAACAATTGTTGCTATGACTGTACCTCACTTTATACGATGTCCAGGTGTACCTAATAAGAATTTTCCACCAGGATTAGAGCATAACGGGGAAAGGCTTGGAAATGTTCGTGACAATGACAATTTTCTGTATTAAAACATCTAAACAAGAAGATTTAGACAGTTTGGTGTGCTTTAAATCATCCCAAATGTTTCCAGCCATTTTCCAATCCACAGACTTGCATCATTTTAATCAAGATAATGTTAGTTGGGTTACATTCTGGTTGCTCAGTGACGTCACTGAGAAGCCAAAGTCACTTGAGGGACTTTACAAAGGACACACATTGTCACTCATTTGTAATCCTGACTTGCCACTTGAATAATAAATGAAGCGAAAAGTACAATTATAAGTACCGTAAATGGTTATATAAATCGATAATTCTTCCACAAGAGAAATTCTATTATTAGAATTCCTTATTCGGATTCCTATTTTACTGTGCCTGAGAAAATGGCGGGTCACCTCACAGAGGAAAAACAGAACAAGCCAAGCCACGTCATTTATACGTACATATATAGCAAGCACGCCCGCATGGGGTTCAAATTATATAATTTAAAAACAAAAACAATTTACGTGACATCACTCACCGAAAGATTTCACGTATCGCGGAAAGGTCCCGTTACCGCCTAGTCACTGGGCGTGGCCAAAAAGGGCGTCGGAAGTAACTTCCGGGTTTGTACAGCACAATCCCGCTTTTCTGGAGTCACATGATCAATTAATGAGGTTTGGTTGGCTGACGAAGAAGACGGGATTTCATTCATAGGCACGTAATTATTAAGGCAAAGAAACACAATTAAAAGAATAGAATCATTATAATAGACTTAAAAACAGCTTTTACCACAAGCAGTGAAATGGATGTCCACGTCACCAGTTAAAATGTCATTTTAGTAGTTGAATGATAATCATGAAATTCATTCAATCGAGTAGAAATTCAAGTAGAATATTTCATGATTTTATTTCAGAATTCTGATGATTACAGCATAATGCGAACGGAAACCCAACATTCAGAAATTAAATAGAAAAATGTGTAGAAAATTGAATTGAGATAAAGAAAAATGTTGCCGCTTGATCAAAATTCTCCCAACACACAATTGCATTCAATGAAAGCATCCACATACTGAACAATAAAGCCTTTATTTTATTTTTTTTGTCTTTCCAGAGTTCAAGTTTGTCAGTCCCACCAAATGAAGAGGTGGCAAATAGAGTGAAGGAGTAAGAGGTAGAGCAAGTGTTCCATTCTCGTTGTGATCCGTGTAAAAAAAAAAAAAAAAAAAGTCACTTTGACACATCAGAGGAAGGGCCGTCGAAGGACTACAATTTTTTTTTGTTAAGGAGAAGGAGGAGAAAAATAAACAGCAGCTCGTTTGCGGTGTTGCTAACGTTCCCTTATTCTCATAAATACTCTCGACTTTCTTTTGTATTCTTCCGATAGCGGTGGCACTACAGTGTAAACCAGAGCAAGACTACTGACAAGATCACAGCCTGTGAACACTTGTGGGTGGGAGTGGGAGTAGTGGGGAGACCACATGGCCCTCCTGATGCGTGACTCTGCATAGACACGGGCCGAGCTCTCAAGGAAAGAGCGCAGAAACCTGAGCAGCACATCCAAAATAGGCCAGAATATATGTCGGTGTGTGGACTGTATGTGCATGGCACACTGCATTAAAACAAACTACTACCAAACACTCTGTCACTCAGCTGCACTATCAGGGTCACTGACAGTGTCACACTTTAAAAAAAAAAATAATAATAATAATAGAGGAGACAGTATTTACATCTTCAACATAAATTATTCCCCCTAACATAATGTGTGAGCGCGTGTGTGTGTGTGTGTGTGTGTGTGAGTGTATAAGGCATGAGAAGGTCTCTGGGAGAAGCAACGCAAACAAAGAAATGAGACTGAGGCAGCCGTGTTCGGTCGCTACGGGCTTCTTTTTCAAGCTTTCGCATAGCACAATGCTCTGAAGCTCTGTGAGCTTTTAGGAATTTGCGTAGTTCACGACAATCAAACGCCGACTCTGCATTTCTACGGACATTTGCGTAGCGTCGGGTTCATTTAACTTTCGAAGCGCAAACATGGAGCAAAGAAGCAGATGTGACCAGAGTGTGCCATGCGAAAGTTTGAGAATGAAGCACGGTGAGAGGGAAAAGTAATCCTTGTGCTTCTTTTTCAGTTTTTTTTTTTTTTGCAAATCTTTCAATTGGGATTTTCCATCACGCCTCTCACTCTCTGCTTCCTTTTCAGAAATGTTGTCATCTACTGCTATAAAAGTCAGAAAAACAAGCACAGACTTGGAGAAGTGCGCCTAAATATCACAGAATATCAGCAAGATGGCGCACCACACCATCTCAGTTTTTTCCCAGTCTCGCTTCTTTGTCACACCTGGCCAGTGCCTCATATGTAAAGACTCCAGAAATTAGGAAAAATAAGCCCAAAAATAGTTTTTTTTTTTCTTTACATGCAACCCAAAATAAAATCGTAATGCAGGTCAAAATATTTAAAAAAAAAAAAACAACAACAGCAGCACACACACAATTTGCTAGCACACAGAAGGAGCAGCTGTGAGCTCGATCGATTATGTGGACCACAGAATACTTCCAGGTGGTATCCATAGCAACAGCGGGTCATGGGCGGGCTTGGACGGCCCCGCCAAGAGACGACACCTCCCTCGTCAGCGTTACCTTCGATGCGCCGATACGACCCGAGTAAAATTCACACACGTTGACAATATACAGTATGAAGAGATGCTGATAATGTAAATACAGCGTCCGAGAAAAGACGAAAGGTTGAAATTATTGAATATTGAATCAAAGGGGAAAAAAAGGCTGGCTCTGTAAAAGGGGGAAGACGAACAAATGAAAACAAAAAAAAAAAATAGAGAAAAAAAAAAACGTTCATATTAATTTGAGTCAAACCTCTCCAGTTGCTTTAAGAAGCGCTCTCCTGCTCCAGGGCGGCCGTCAGTCGTCAGGCCGCGCCCTGCTGAGTGCGGCTGCATGAGAGTCTGTCATTCCAGTAGCTGGGGCGGGGGGTGGGTGGGGTGTATTCTTTTCTTTTTATCAATTTTCTCTTTAAAACCAAAACAAAACAAAACAGGAAGGTAGGCCATCGGAGGGAGCGTTGACGGAGAGGTCGCGCCTACTGTGGACTGAGAGGGAATCAGTCGTCCAGGATGACCTTGACGAAACTGGCCACGTCTGTGTCTTTGGAGTCATGCAGGGTGAAAAATGGATGTTTCTGCGGCGGGAAAAGAAGAGGAGGAGGAGGAGTACGTGAGCACCGCCGTTTGATGTCATTGTAAGACAACCAGGTTCATGCAACAGCGCTAATCGTATTTAGTTTACGACGGGGTTCCATTCCGAGAATGGTGACTTCATCCAAATTGGTGTCGAAGCCGGAAGTAGTCGTCGAACAAACGTATCTACTATAACATAGTATTTAAGTCAAAAAGAGCTTTATGACGTTATGGATAATAATAAATTAAAATAAATAAATAAACTGTAGTACTCAGTACTCATGTTATAAAATACATCTTTTTTTTTCCTTTAATTATAGTTTTTTTTTTTACAAATAAATAATTAGTTTCAGTTTATATTCTTCCAAAGCATTTTTATTTTCATTTTATTTCGTTAGGGCAAACGTTACGTCTAATAATTTCGGGTCGGCGTGTGAATGTAACGCGACAACATGGGGAAACGTGTTTTTATTTCCTTTAAAACAGTTTATCTCCTTGCCAGTGAAAAGGAAAAACTTTCAATGCCAATTCTCCAATGAAACAAGCCCAGATTATCATACATTTAGCCACGGAGATTATTTTTCAGTCAAATGGCATCTCAGCAGTTTGCAAGGTTAAACAGTGCAAACTGACCTTGCCATTCGGATATGCTTAATGAAATTCTGTTTAAAAAATAGACACATTTGCATATGTTTTTTTTTCTAAAAATAATTATATATACCTAAAATAATCAATTAATCTGTCCATTTTCTGTAGTGCTTAGCTACAGCCTATTGTAGCACACGTACACATAATGTACATCACATTGCCACATTTACTCCAAAAGACAATTTAAGGAAAGTATCATGAAATATAATTCAACATCATGTATATATTTGAGTACACACATCCATACGTTGTTTATGCTTCGTAAAAAGTCTTCAATTTCCAATAAAGATCGAACAGTCTCAAAGTCTAAAAATCCAGGCTTACTTTCAATTAGTCAGTTAACTATTCAAATAATTCATCAAAGCATACTTACCATTAATTCTGTATAAGCTGGTCTCTTATCGGGCTCCTTTCCTAAACTGTAAGGACAAATAAAACGGGTTGAAGTTAATAAGGTGGAAAACACTGCCCCCTGGTGGACAATTTCCCATTTGCCGTTACCGCCACCTAACAAGTGGGAAAAAAAATATTCATGCATGTACACAAGGCGCTCCGAAGGTGACAATCCTGTTATTGTCTCCGAATGAGCCGGGTGGAAGAGGAGTGAGTGAGAAGTGAGTCTCACCACTTGGAGATGAAGTCTACAAAGTCTGGCGAGAAGCGGTCGGCCGGCAGCTGCGGGGAAGGCTCGTCCACCACCTGCTTGAGCTGCTGGAAGGGCGTACCCCACGATTCGTACGGAAACTTCAGGATGGCCAACTCGATCTAGAGTGGCAAACGCAAAATATTTATAATGGATGTTGGACACAAAAGTCTACACACCCCTGATTAAATGAAAGTTTTGGGGGATTTAAAAAAAAAAAAAACAACAGCAGCAAAAAAGAGCAATACAATTTCGAAACTTTAACGTGGCCTCACCATTGTGATACCGAGACTCCATATGTCCGACTTGACACTATAGCCTTTCTGGTTGAGGTCCGGGTTGATGCGTTCAGGCTGAAAAAGAAAGAAACAAAAACAAAATCGCAATTAGATGATTTTCCATCATCGTTCAGCCTTCCACGCAAAGACAAAGAAGAAAAAAGTGAAGCAAGTCCATTCAATGGCCACTGACCGCCATGTAAGGCTTGCATCCGGCGTCCATGGTCTTGGCCACCGAGTCCACCAGGTGGCCGCTGATGCCAAAGTCGCACATTTTCACTTGGCCCTGAGTGTTGATGAGAACGTTGGAGGGCTTCACATCTGAACGGCGAGAGGAGAAAGGGGGCGTCAGGGAAGGAAGCCGAGAGTCAACGCAACGTGAACATTTCCGCGCTGACCTCTGTGGATGACCGACAGGTTGCTGTGCAGGTGCTCTAATGCCTTGACGATCTGGGGAACCAAGTCAAGAGCAGAGAAAGAATTCAACAACAAAGATTCAAGCGACCCATACAACAAAGGACATGTGCCCGTTGACACCGTCTTCCAAATTATTCAGCATTTGTTGTTTTCTACCGAATGTCGGTTTCAAACAATTACATAGCAATCAGGCCCCAGTTATGACACATTTATTATACGGAATAAATTATCTGGAAGGAACTCCCTCTGCTGTTAAATATAAAGGAAAAAAAATATCTGAAAAACATCTTTAATTCATAAACTACAGGCCAAGTAAAAAAAAAATTATCTTTGACGTCTTTAGCCGTCAATGGCAGTAAATGTTAAAAAATCTTTGATATCATCTGGACAACAACCTAAATTTCTACCGCTCATGATTTCAGTAAATATTTGCATGAAAATAAAATACAAAAATAATCAAAAATTCACCAGTAAATGCGGCGATAGTCATGACAACATATTCGAACAAATTTGTTCATTCGAAGCCTTTTGTAAACCCAAATGTTGACATTTGCTTACATGCTCATTCAACACGCATGTAAAATGAAATTTTGACGTTTACGTACAGCTACGGTGATCTTGCCCAGGATATCCTCGGGTATGGTCTTGTCTTTCTCAATGACCTTCTTGTAGAACTTATCCAACGAGGTGTCCATCAGCTCCATGCAGATCCAAACATCGCCCTGAGAAAAAAAAAAAAAAACGTCTTTGAGCTCACGATGCCGCATGAACGCGACTCGCGCAGGACGCCGACCGACCTCTCTGAAGAGGGCGCCGTAAAAAGTGACGGTGTAGAAGCAGTCCACCGTCCGCATGGAGATGTCCAAGTCCATCAGGAGCCGCTTCTGCTCCAGCGTGTTGACGGTGGCTCGAATCCGCTGTGGCGTCATATTCACACGCTCACGTCGCGTCGCGTCACAACGTTGCAAGTTTCACTCACCTTGACGGCCATGATCACACCGCTGGGCACGTGTTTCATCTTGTACACCACGCCATACGCGCCCCTGCCCAGCTCGGCAATCTGCTCCAAGTCATCCGCCTTCACCACAAAGTTCTGGACAGTCATCAGATAAAGAAGTCACCTCGAATAAACGTCTTCACGAACGGCGGCCAGCCAACGTGAGAGGACTTTACCTGGTCGCCGATGGTGACGCACGCTTTGGAGTCGAGATCTCGAGGAGGCCTGTGAGGAAGAATCGCGTTGAAATGAAAAGAAAAATGTGCGCCGCTCAAGCTAGCATCCTCGTTTCTAATGCTACAGACTCATTTACTGCCATTGACGGCTAAAGACGTCAAAGATCCATTTTATTTACTTGGCTGGTAGTGAATGAGTTAAAAGCAGAAATATTGAGAATGGATGTTACTCCACAAATGTTCCGTTTGGCTTCAGGTGCGATTTCAGGTTGAACCTAAAACAGCTCAACTCATTTGGATATTTGTCCAACTTATATATTTTAAAACATGCTGGCAAAATTCACAACCACATTTTTAGCTCCGAAAAAAAAAAAAGGATCTTTCACTCGGCATGAATATAGATTGACGGATATGCGGATAAAAGATAAGATATGGAGATATTCATACGCTGCTACTGCTTGCGGGGGCTGCGCAAAGACTTCCTTGGCCAGCTTGAGCCCAGGGTTCTTCTTCTTCCCTGAGAAATGAGACAAGCTTGTAAGTTGCAAAGTAAAAGCAGAATTGAGAGTCACTCTGAACATGCACTACATGACTTTACATCATTTTCATTCACATTTCACATAAAAACGCCAACAAAAGTCATATCATGCCTGTTTGGAATCAGTCAACAGCGCCTCTGCTGGATGCAGTAAGGTAGTGCGGCAGGCATCGACGATCAATATTTGGTGTTATGTTGTAATGTGTGTAAAAAAAGTAGAAATAAAATAACAACAAGAAGAAGAAGAATCTGCAAAACGTGACCCAAAAAAACGTAAACAAATTCGGCAAGAACCAATAGAATCAATATCGGTTGTTCGGACTGTCGTTAAAATCAAGCGTTTACACTTTACACAGTCACGATTTTGGAGACTATCACCAGTGTGCTTACAAAAAAAAAAAAAAAACGCTAACTGATCCGTTTAGAAGCTCGGCCAATTTATTTACACGTGTTGTTTGTTTACTGTTGTCAAGGATTGAGAGTGGCCCGGCCCTTGAATAGCCAAAATTTGTGAGCAATTGACGCCCATTGAAATGCATTGGGGGAAAACAAACAAAATTAAACCCTTAAAAAAAAAAAAAAAAAAAAAGCATTTTAACGATGTCAGGACAGAACATTCCTGGAGTGTTTGCTGTCAAGTCTCATTTTGCAGATGCAATCAATGTCTTTGATTGATCGGCAAATTATGTTATTATAACCCATCAGTGATTTTGCCTAAAATTCTAAAAAAAAAAAAAATTCAAACATATTGAAAATCTGCCAGTGTATCATGTGATGATTTTCATGTTTTTCAAAGAAGCTTTGATGGCTTTATTGTTGTGCAAAAAAAAAAACCCACCAAGGTGCACTCTGATTTTGTAAGAGAAATTCCAGCAATGACGCGTTATCTAAGTGGAGATTAGGTGAACAACAAGCGGAGGACCTGCAACAGGAGAAGGGCGGACTAATGACTAACCGACACTGGTATCATGACCCAAATGGAGAGAGGGGGTTGAGCGACAGTTCTGGAAAGAGAAAATCAATCCATCTTCCTGATAATGCCGTCAGCACGTCTTTATTTTATCGTTGCATTTAGAGTGATTTACCGGCCGCGTGCCGTGCAGTAAACTATGCGGCAAATTCCCGCGAGGGGCTTTCTGCGTTTGGGTCTGTGACAAGAGTTCATTCATAAACATTTTTTTATTTTTTTTTTTAAACCAGCAGCCGCAGGGACTTCCCTTTCGTGGAGTGACACAACCAGCAGGCCTCGCACGGGAAGAACAGCTTTTCGGCACAGACGCTGGTTCCTTTCGGCTCATTCTTGACTTTGCCACTGGGATGATGAGTTTCACTCCACGGGTGTGGAAAACTGGTTTCACGCGACGTTCTTCGACAGTAGCGGCAAAAAGGCACCGGGGACAGTTTCAGAGTTTTGACTGGCTCTCATAGCCTGTTAGTGAGTCACGCCGCAGCAGTCAGGAGGAAGTGTGATTCAGTAAAACCCCCACTGACCGGATCAAATGGGAGCGTAGGGTGGGGTGGGGGGTTTGGCTGACAAGTCGGACGAATATTTCGGAGATTCTGCAGCCAAACGTTAGGCAGATTTGAGCTGTACGCCGAAAATAGGGCCGCCGCGTCCTCGTCGAGTGCAATGTTAAAAATAGACTGCGCTTCCTCTGTGCACGATGAAGTAAGAGCACCCAACGGCTTGCAGTGACCTGACAAATATGTCGGTCTTTAGTTAGAAAGAAAAAGAAAAATGCATATGGGGGGGGTGCATACCAAAGGTTTTTATTGGGCCTTCGAAATTCTGTTGCAAAAATGCATACAGGATCTGCACATGAAAGCATGCACGCACGTGCCGCAACATCGAGGACTCTTGTGCTCCAACATATTACGGAAAAAGAACCATTTTCGGTGACGCGTAGACTCGCAGGGTGGCCACATAGCGCATGTGCGTGCAGACGTGCACGCCGTGACACGGCCGCTCAAAAACACGACAACTGTCGAGGTGCCTTTTTGGGGGGGCTATGATGTCATTGCGCACGCTTGGCGCAATGCAAAATGTTGCCAGTGGGGCGGCGCCAGAGCGGCGGGTATGCCGATGCTGCAGTTGATCTACGTAAAGTACGACAAGGAAAAATGAAAACAAAAGTTGGCACTGTCATGTCTAAATTTTATTCTATATTTATATGGTACATTATTGGTTTGTGATTATCTGACTTTTTAAAAATATTTTTAAATATTCACTTATGTCTCCAGAATAATCCTTTCAGGTTAAATAATTAAATAAGCAAACCGAGGGGCAAATGTTTTTGTCGAGGCCGACGAACAAAAACCACCCTGGTTGGCGTGATGGGAACGTCGCACTAAAGAGAATTTTCTGGATTGCGGCGAGTTCAAAGGGTCAATGGCCCGCGTGGCAAATGGCCGTCAGGAAGCTTTCCTCGCGTGGGTTTGTACACAGGCACGCTGGGTGACTCATGTGCTGATAATCTTCCACACGCCCTGTCAAGGGTGCTGCTGCGGGAGAAGCCAAAGTGTCCAAACCCGCCATAGCAATACCAAGCACATGCTAGCTCGCTACCAAAAATAAACAATTCAAATACAGTGGCGTCTTACAAGTTCCATTCGTTCTTTGGTCAGACTCTGAACTCAAAACAATTTGGACCGTAAAATCTTATTTACCCATTGAAGTAAACGGAAATTAAATTCCGCCCAAATGTCCAAATGAAAGTATATTTAATATCTGTCTACATGTGTTGCTGCACAGTTTGTGTTCAAATATATCGCGTAAAGGGTTACAACTGCAGCAACAATGACGCAGATTCGTATTGTGTGTTAGCAACCGCCCGTATAAAGAAAAGTTATGCAGTCGCTTTAAATACATATTACGCAATTCTCTTTTGTTTTCGGTTTAGTTTGACAGCAAACTTCAAGTGGGAGTGGCTACTGCTTGAAGCCTTTTTTTGGAAGACGTTTTTAGCCAAATGACCACTTGACTTGTAGCAAGAAAAATTTGTAAGCTGCATCACTCGAAAAGCAAGATCCGTTTGTAAATCAAAGGAAAAAAACAACGGATGCTGCTTTCATGCTGCTTATCAACGAACCTCCATTCACATTTTTTTAATCTTCTCATTACCTGTATAAATACTTATTAATACTTTCGTAGTATCCCTTTTATTATATTTCCTGACTCAGCGACTCAACGCTTGAATTACGGTGAACCACCCGCCACCTTCTATGGCAGTTCCCTATCCGCAAATTCACCTAACCACAAGATGGCGCCCACGCCCTGAAGTAAATTAGTAATTGAGGTCAAGGAAGTACTATTAGCATCGGAGTGCTGCCTCGACTAGTGGGGGGAAAAAAATTGTCGAGCCAAGCCCCCTCGCAAATGTTCAGAAACGTCTCTCGGTCGGTTACGTCACGTCCACGGAGTTCCTGGGCACCAAGACAGGCTCTTTGTCGCCATCTTGTGGCATTTCAGAGATTACAAAACTGATAATAGATAAATAATGCAGAAATGGTTTCCATTAACTCTGGATAGGCGAGTGCCGATGCCATCCTCCTTTTTGAGGTATCAGATACTCATAGAGGCTGCCGATACCATCCATCAATACTTAAGGAAGGCAAAGAAATCTGACATCGAATAAGTCCTCGTCGGCAGGACTGGCGCTAGACTGTGACAGACAGTATGACATCAATTTTGTCATCGTGTTAAATGAAATGTTAGAGATCAAAAGGACTACAGGTATCGATGAGTACTCAAGTAGTGAATATTCAAACTGGTGTATGCATGGGGGGAAAAAAACGTATTGAGCATTCCCTCCATCAAGTAATTAACATGTAATAAAATGAATATTTCAGGAATTGTAAAAGTGATGTATTTTAAAAGGCATCTTTGCATGTCAGGGGAACGTTTCGCCTGGGATGTTAGTTGAAATTGCGCAGAGCTTTTTCCAGATGCAAGAAATTGTCATTTTCTTTAAAAAAAAAATAATGAAATCCAGCCATATGGATACCATTTATTTTTGAAAGTTGAAGTTTAAAGATGAGTTTGGCATGATAATATAATGCTGTGGGATCTTAGTTTGTGGTATATTTTTTTACTCAAACTATTAATATAGGCAATGCTAAAAAAAAGAAGTTGTGTGGGGAATAATTTAAATGCCCCCCTTTTTTTTTTTTTTTTTTGCATTTCGCAGCAGAATTCGGTCGGTGGGTTCACTGTCTAATTGCAGGTGCTTCGCTCTGTGCCATATGGTTTAGAGTGAGTATGAAATGATATCAAAGTATGCAGGGGATCAAAGTATGGAGCAAATTTAGAGCCTAAACTTTTAATGCAGGCGATTAGAAACATTTTGGAGGAGGTGTCTACTCTTTGGTGAGGATGATGATGAGGATAGCAGAGAAGCTGTGCAGCGGCTAGCTGCTTGCATCCAGCCGACTGTCAACATCAGAGCTGCAGCACAAGTCAAAACATGCCTTGGTAGGCCAAAGGGAGCCACAGTATGTGTACTCCCCCACCATGGTAACGCTAGAATGATTGTGTAACTGCACAAGCGGTGAACTTGAAATGTAAATTGACGACATCATCATCCTGTGTGTGTGTGCGTGTGACGCAGAGGGAGCACCTTTATTTGATTTTTCCGATGCCCATTTTTTCCCAACATTGGGCAAACCAACATGCAGCAATACTTGAAAAAAATCAAGAATGGAGAAAAGCTACACGAAGGCGAGGCTCAACGTGTTTTGATGTACTGTAGCTATCAATCACAACTAATGAGTCATACGTCACGACGACAAAAATACGAACACCTGTAGTCGCCATTGTATCTTTTTTTTTCCCTAAATCAAATGTAATCACTTCAACGCGTTTATTTCAAGCTTAAACGCACATTTTCTATTTTTCCACTCCCGACAAATCACCTAAAGTTGCAATGTGAAGACAATTGCGACGCGAGTAGACAACCGAGCCACAGTGCTAGCTGCAAATGTTATTTAGCATGTCAACAGCGGGGGGGGGGGGCTAGCTTCCGAACACGCACGCACGCACACGCACACACTCTCTTTGCACAATACAAAGTCAAGCAGGCATGCCGACTAGCTTCTTGCTGTTTTTTCTTGTGCACCATGCAAAGCTTTCCACCTGGCGTGCTTTCATTTCTTAAAAGGTGGCTAGCTTACGAAACCGACTTCCGCACACACATACAAAGATGCATGCATGCATGCATTCCAAAGGGAGAAAGTAGCATGAGTGAGTGTTGTAGAGGGGTGAAAAAAAACACATACCTCCTTTGGACAGAGACATTTCCCCTTCGCTTTGATGAGGGGGAAGGGAAGCACAAAGACTTTTTGCCTTTTTCTACTCCCTCCCTCCCCGCATCGAACCCGTACGCCCGCTCAGGATCGCAGGCTGCTCGTGCAGGGGAAAAAAAACTAGCAGCAGCAGCGATGAAAGGAAAAAAATGAAATAAAAATGTCTCGCCCGTGCGTGCTCCGAACGCCACCGTTTGCTAATACGAGCGTTCAGCGGGCGATTAGCAAGCAGATGCACGGTTTGGATTGAAGGCGGTGCGGGCTCCACACTTCGAGTAAGTTTGCTAACAAAAAAAACCCTGCACTTTTTAGGGTGGCCAAAGTCTGACAGCTGAGGGGGCCAACTGCGTGATGACGTACTTCCGGGTACACCGCCGAGCATCTTGGGAATTGTTGTTTTCTTCTCAAGTTATACAGAGCCTTTTTTGTGTTCGTCTTTAATTTTTTTCACGAAATACATATTTGGAAAATGAAGAGTAACATAAACTCACAAATTCAATTATTAACGAACAATAAATAGAAACCACTGCACACAAGGAGACGTCGATAATGTGGTAACTTCAAAGAAACAAGGAATTATTTGAAAGCTTGTTAAATTACGACGTAAAACTACAAATCGAAATGATTTGGACTAGTAACAAATTTGTAATTTTAGACGTCATTATTGTGGTTGTCATATTTTCTCCCAAATTGTCAATCATTGACAAACTAAATTATAACTGGGTATGGAAATTGATGAGCCCAACTGTAACAAGTGAAAAGTTGTAATATTTCAACTTTAATATTGTGAATCTACAATACTATTCTCCAATTATTTCTCAGACTACATGAATAAAGTAAGTAATCTTAAGACTGATGCTTCTTATATGATCTTATTTCTGAAATATCGCACATTATACCAAAGTATACCAAGTTTTAATATTTTGTTTAATATTTAAACATCTAACTCAATTCTTGCAACTTTGACCTTTTCCAAATGATACAATGCGAAAACATTGCCAAGTGCGGACTTTGTGCCATAAACAACTTCATTCATCAGCATGTAAAACCAGCTTGTCTTTTACTCTCAGATTTTATTTTATTTTTGAGTTTTTTCCACTGTTGGAGCTTCATTAAAATCTAGCTAAAATGTACATGTAACAATAAATAGGGAAGAGAAACAAAACCTGCAATTAAATGCTTAATTATTAGAGAAGGACACTACTGAACAAAAGGGAATGCTAAAATTGCATTGTAATTAAAATAGAACAACAAAACATCTAGATAAAATAAAATAAAATAAAATTAAAAATAAAATGAATACTAAGAAAATACTAAGCAATAAGGAAAAAGAACACTGCCTGACGACACATTGCCTGAACAAATACAGTACAATGATTTTATGTTTTGTGCATGAAATACTATCAAATAATTGGAAGACGATTAATGCACAAAGTAATGAAAAATGTGTGTATGCTGCGATATGAATACAGGTGTGTGTGCGTGCGTGTGGGGGTGTGGGTGTGTGTGTGCAGGACAGTTGCGTCTATTTCTTCGCAACAAGCAGGGTATGGTAGAGCGGTTTTATCACAACGTGGAGATAGAGGGAGCTGTCGATCAAGTACTCGGACACGCGCCGCTGCAGGTCGGCGCCCGCCAGGAAGTCTCCCACCTCCTCCGTGCTTTGGTGGAAGTTGTAGACGTGGCGCACCACCACCTTGCCTTGCTGCCTGGCCATCACGATCACCGTCTTCTGGAAGCTCACCCCGGCAAAGTCCGGGCTGGACGTGGCCGGCGTGACGATGATCCTTGGCCGGCCTCCGTCGGTGCGGGTGGGCTGCATGGCGCCCATCTCGCTGTAGGTGGACCTGGCGCTCAGCGGGAGCCAGCGAGGGGAGAAGAGCGAGTTCCACGTCACCCGTTTGCTGGCGTCGTGGCCGCTGGGGCCCAGTTGCGTCTGGAAGCTGAAGCTGCGGTCGTCACGCGTCGGGTTGTTGATGATCCACGGGGAGCCCCAGGAGGAGGACAGGTAGTTGCGGGGGGTGAAGATACTGCAGTTGACGTCAAAGTATTTGGCCAACGTGATGGGTGACGCCGAGTGGAACTGGAAGGCCAGGTAGAGGAGATCCCGGATGGACTCGTAATACTTCTGCATGAGGTTGGACTGCTTCTGGAGACGGAAGAGAGCCTGAGGCGGGATCATGCCGTAGCGGACCAACCTGAGGGCCGTCTCCGTCGTCTTCCCAACGGGCCGGTTCTGGTCGATCCAAGCCTCCAAGGCCTCGTAGAGCTCCAGCTCGGTCTGCAGGATGAGATCCGAGCGCTGGAGCAAAGAGAGGAGCAACTCCTCGCTGATGGAGCCCCATTCCTGACTTTGCAGCACCGACGTCAGGTTCCACGAGAGGTACTGCAGGCAGCTGTCGCGCAGGGCCGCGTCGCCCGTTTGCAGCGCGTACTTGTACCACCCGACGACGTGGCCCGTGGGGGAGTCGCTAGACAAATGCTGGGTCATATACTGGGTCAGGCCCTGTTGCAAGTTCCACACGTGGTACTTGCTGGCCAGCTTGTGCAATGAAATAGCCTGGTCCAGACGCACAGAAACGTCACCGCAGTACAAGTACCTGCAAAAAAAAAAAAAAAAAAACACAAACGCATTGAAACATGATCGAAAACAGTCTTTCCCATCTGAGTCACGCCGAAGCCCACACTGTCCCGTTTTAGACTGCAAGCCTCAAAGGCAAATCTAAGAACAAATAGTGTGGAACTTCAGAACGTCCGCCTCGCAGTTCAGAGGTGACGTCACGTGACGTGACCTCACGTCGGCCATATGTGAAACTCGCCTTGCGCAACAGTCGTCCTCACCTAACGAACTTGTCAAAGACGGCGGCGCAGTCGGGCGGCTCCCTCAGCACCAGCGTGCTGCCGTTGCGGCCGAGCAGCAGATCGTCGAACACGTCGCTCTGCATGGCGAGCAGCAAACTGTGGGCCTGGATCACCTTCACCTCGTCCGTGTTGATGGTGTGCACGCGCAGGGTGACGTCGCTGCCGTTGCCCGCCGCCAGCAGGCCCTCCATCCGCTGCACCAGACTCATGGAGTGGTTGAGGACGGTGGCCGCCGTGTCCGGGGGCACGTCCAACTTCACGGGAACTGACGACACACAAGTGGCGGTAAGTCAGCACAATTTACTGCAAATGTACATTTCGGAGGGAGAGTTTCTTTTTTTTTTTTTTTTTTTTAACTTTCACGTCAGGAGTTGAATCAGTCATCATCACTTCTACCTTATCCAGTCTTTTTTTTTTTTACTCAAGTACAGACTATTAAGAATTTTGGACAACCGGAGGAGATGAGAAATCTCTCAATCAACTGTGAAGTTTTCATCTGCAACCACGGGCGCCCCCCCCCCACACCGCCTCCAAAAAAAAAAAAATAAATAAATAAAATAATTTGAGTCATCAAAGCACAAAGACAATCATTGTCAACAAGTGGCAAACTAAAGCAGCCATCCCTTTTTTTTGCCCAAATTACTGTCACTGGTGAGTTGAAGCCTTTCCCAACTCTCCTTTTTTTTTCTCTCCCCCCCCCCCCCCCCGCCTCATCCTCCTTAATGTATTGTTGGGTCGGCACAACGCCAGCCAGCAAATGGACTCGCGGTGTTTTGGATGCGGGCAGCTTGAGGAGAACAGACAACCGAGCAATCAGTGGCTTGCCTCCGGGCTGGCCGGCTATACTCAAGCAAGACTTGCCCGACAACGCGCTGACGCTTTGGGGGGGCGGGGGGGGGGGGCTGCACTGAGAAAGCCCCCCACCATGCAGAAGGTTTGCAAGAAATGAATGAAGCAAAAGTTGAGTTGTAAAAAAAAAAAAAAAATCATCTTACCTCCTCTCACTGCTCCAAAGTGGCTGAAGAGGAGCAGGCTGATCCAAGAGAGCCCGAGAAGCAAGCCTAGATGACGAGAAGGCATCATCTCGTTTCCTCAACAGTCTTCTCGCTGCGTTGTTGTTTTTTGCACAGAAGTGTTTTGCCCCCTCGTGTGTGTGCGTGCGTGTGTGCGTGTTTGCCGCCCGGCTCCCCGTCCCGCACGCTTTATGTAGGACGCTGGCCTTCCGCTGGCGCATCTCACAAACCCCGGCCGACTCCATTGATTGGTGGAATCTGGCAGGGGCGTTGCCATAGCGACGGCTTTGATTTTGAATTCCTCCCCGTTTGCATGCTACGTGAAATCGATCAGTGGACTGCGCCTAATGTTTTTTTTGTTATTTGTTATTTTATTTTATTTTAGAGGCGCTATCAGCAATCAATATTCATCTTTTAATGGCACACAACACTGCACGTACAGTATCTGGAATTGTAAAAACGCCCTTTGTGATATTTCGCGCTCTCTCTCTCTCTCACTCTCTCTCGACAGTGCTTTAATCATCAAGCTAGCACTGAGACGATCTGCCAAATACAATTACGGTTCTAATTTGCTCAGCTAGTGGCAGTCAATCAAGTTTCATAATTCATTTATGGGGCCTGCTTTTTTTTTTTTTTTGGGGAGTAATTACTTTTCTGATGCCAGTGTTCACCAAACTAATGGGGGTATAATTTGATTTGCGCATGGCTTGCTCATTTCAATTTAGGCAAAACTCGCCTGATTGAAACTGAATGTGTCAATCAGGATTGCTCATCGTCACGTTGGCTTTCGCTAACATTGACATGAAGCTGTCTGCTGTGATTGACACATTTGGCAGTGCATCCTCGACAACACGCCGGACTATTTTGTTGTCAATTTACAAAATCTGCTGATAAAGAATTAGAATCTTCTCCGCCTTTTTGACTTTACATTTTTAATCAATCCATCTTTACGGTCATGCCTTGAGATATGAGCTGTCATTCAGTCGAATTTTTGCTTTGACTTGTGAGTGCCTTTGTCTAAATACCGTAAATACTCTTATTGCATTTTTCTGACCTACTGACCTTTTCAACCATTCGGTCAATCAAATGGCAACATGCAATGTGTTGGGTTTTAAAACACGCCAAGTCCAGTTGGAGAGAGACCATGCGCATCATCACTTTCGATGGAAGTGGGTTGTGGTAAAGCCCAGAGGGGAGCAGTGGGGTTAAAAAAAATATTTTTTATTTTTTTTTTTTTTTTTTAAAAGCTAGAACGAGACCCCAAACCTGAGCTGCCGCTATGAATAACTTGACACGTTCCCGGAGGAAATCTGGAGTGGCCTTAATGAAGACGAGACTGGACTACGGAGTCCATACGGAAATGACATTAGAAATGGGGCCATCGTCTCCCCCCGGGGAGATTTTAAAGGCTATACAAAAAAAATATATAGCAAAACTGTGGACCCCTATCACTGTATCTACTTCATTTAGGTTTTGGAGATCCAGCTTTCTGTAAAGTCACATTGCAGTGAAAAATGCTATTCTATATTTATTTCCCCATTTAGTTTAGTCTAAATTGGGTCTATTTTACACAGTTAAAAAATCTTTAAACCAGTTCTAACTTTCATTTCAATGGGTGTTAAATGGATAGAGATTACATTAGCTAGATAGCCAGATAGCATGCTAACTATAGCAAGCTAGCTAGTTAGAGACGGAAGATTACAAGCTAACATGCGAAAAGCCAGTTCTCAATAATCAAGAACGCAGAATAGAATCTTTTAAACTTGGCAAAAACGGTCTTCCTAAGAATATCTAGCTAGTTTGCTAGTTTTGCTAAGACATTCCTAAGAATGTCTCTGAGTCTTTGCAATTGGAATGGTTGGGTACTAGTGAACTAGCCACCCTGTCTCCAGCCCACAGATTTCCATGTAATGATAAAAGGGATTTAAAAAAAAAAAAGACTAAACAAAAGCCATTCCTCAATATCAAGAATGCAGAGTACGCGCATCTCTTTGTAAATTATTACGGCTACATACTTTAACTCTTCCACCCATATTGTTTCCGTGATAGCAACACAAAATATTTTCCTAGCCACGCCCTATCCAACAAATGCATCCCAAATTTTACGACATGACGAGGACGTATGAACGGAAGGAAATGGCAATTGTGAAACGACTAGAGAGATAGCAAGATATTTAGCTAGCTAGCGACACGGGCAACATAGATATCAGCGCTATTAAAACGTGAACTTTATTCAGAGTTAATTAACTAGATGCATAATTTAACATTACAGCCCTTGAAAGAAGTGAAATGAAAATGTGTACTTTGTTAGTACAGTTGTGGACTTTTGGTATAGTGTTAGAACAGTATTTGCTATAAATTGAAAGCAATCATGTGTTTATCAGTTGTGTGTCTGTGATGTTGCCAGGCGTGCTTGTGGGAATAGCATGCCCTTCATTAAGGTCACATTGCTTTCTCCTTGGTGACGGGATCCTATTAAGAATCTGCTAACAGAACCACAATGTTAAAAAAAAAACAATTTGCCAATTGCTGGATCGACCAGGGAGAGATCGATTCACCACAGGAGGCTCCATCACGAAATCTAAAGAGTACTTTTAGCGAGCTGGCGTTTTGCCATCTCGCTTCAGACAAAAAAAAAGGTGTCTGTCCTGGATGACCTTAATCTTGCACCGGGCCTGGGGGGATCCACCTCCCCCACCAAACGCGGACTGGAAAAACAACACTCACATGCGCTTTTCATTGTCATACACGCGTTACACTCATTCTGTTCAGGCAAAATGCATAAATATTAAATCCAATTTGTCAGTTAATTTTCATGGCGATATTATGACTTTCATTTGAAAATGTAGACTTGTGTATTTTAGTGAATTGTCTCCATTATCTGCCTGATGTACCGTCACACAGTAGGCTATACTTTGTAGGTTTAAAAAAAAATAAAGTTCATTCTACGTGCCGTGTTTCTATCTGCATTATTAAACTCTACTATTATAAATAAAAATATCCGTGAAAGATGAACTACATTCGATGTATGTTCGAATTAATTCAATATAAATGGTGATTAGGATTTATTGTAAATTCATTTAATCATCTCACTGTTGGTCACAACATTATTTGAAGCTTTTATATAAAATCTAAGATGATTCTCTGTCTTTTTTTTTTGGACATGGATTTTGGGTGCGTGTGAGATTAAAATACTATAATAGTTAATAATAGTGGTTGAGTGGCCTGCCTTTCAACAGCTCAATCAAAAGGACGTCCATTTGGTTGCGTAATCCCATTTTGTCACGTCAACCAGGGTCACACATTTGTCCACCAGGTGGCGCTCGAAATTAAATGTCGCAACTGACAAAATTATAAACATACTGTAAAAACAATATTTTGGGGGAAAAAAATGAGAGTAGCTCTTATGACGATTCATGGGACAAGATGAGACTGCTAGCAACAAAAGTGACTACACCCTGAAGTGAAACTGTCCAAATCGTGCCCAAAGTGTCAATAGTGCAACTGTATCCATATGTATGCATGTACAACTGATTCGATTCCATTCCTGACGAATGACCACTCTACTGAGAACCTAAAGAGGAAGTCTCATCAGAAAAGTGATCTAATCAAGCTAATAATAAAAGGCCATTAATCAGCATCAGTCTGTGCTTGACGACGACGCATTCTGACCCGGTTGCGTGGGGTGATCTCGACTAGAAACGAGCCACTCGAGAGAAGGTGAGTGGCCTCTTTGTTTGGGCCGATAAAGCGCCTGCAACAAATAAGCAGGCCGACTCCTAATCTTGCCGAATATGCAAAGCTGCCAGCAACAAAGGAGAGGTCGGACGCCGAACAAGAGAGCAGAGCAGCTGAAGTGAGGCGAGTTGAGCTGAGGTCCATTCGGACGGTTCCGGTTGGCGGAAGGCGACGTGCTCGGGACCAGCGGCGGGCCGATGACACGATGGGAAGGAGGAGTGGGAGGATTGGGAGACTGCTGTCCACTGGGAGAGTGAAGCAGTGAGCAGGAAATTGTTCGCATTATTTGCTTGAGGAGAACACGACCAAATTGCCAAGAGAACAATTGCGACATTTGGGACAAACGTCTCTCTGGACCACCTCACCTGTTGAGCTGCACAGGTAGGAAGCCCAAAATGGTTATTCATCTTGCCTTATTCCGGATGCTATTCAGGAATTAGAAGGTTTTAAAAATATGTATTTATTGATTCAATTTTACAAATAGTAGGAACTTCCAGGATGTTTTTTGACTGACTTTTTAAAAAAAGAAATGTTTGAAATCGACAGCAGATATGAAGGAAAAATATTAGGATGTCATCTATGCTTTTTTACTATTTTGTAACAATTCTCAGATGAATGCATCACGGTCTAAATAGCAAGGATGGTTACGATTTTGCATTTTAAAATGTCAAAGGGTCATTGAGCATCATAATAAAAAAAAATAAAAAAAATTTTTTGCCCCATAGAACTTTGAGGACACTACCAGAACACGTTTTGTGGAAAGCATTTTGAGCTCAACCTCATCGTGTATGTGCGTCGACAACCAATTTGTGTACGCTGTCGTCTATCATTAATCTACGCTAGTGCAGTAGTAAGGTCATAGCCTAAATGCAGAAAACATTTATATGTAAAAAAAAAAAAAAAAAAAACAATTCTGGAACAAATATAAATCAAAAGAGAATTATAAAAAGAGAATTAATACTACACAAAATATTTATAATATTGTCATGTAGCAATCACAGAAACTTGGGATGTTCAATAGCACATTCGCTGACCGATACAAGTACGAATATTGACTCTTTGAGTGCTCATCAATAAATATAGAATTTAATTTAACACAGTGACAAAACATTGTGAACACAACGTTCCTTTCTGATGCAGATGATAATTCCCCAATTTGTCAAACTGTTGCTCAATTTAGACCACGTCAGATTTTCTTTGCCTCGGGTATCGGTGGCTAGTATCGTCATCCTAGTCGATACCTGATACCTAAATGATATTGGCACATTGGTGACACCTTTGTTGAAGGAAGCGGTCGCATTGCTAATAGTTCAAGATCCATGGACCAGCACTACCGATTCTGACCTGGCAACAACTCACAGATGCTGAAATCTGATTGGATAAAAGCAAATCTCACAACCGCATGAACTGGATGCAGAGCAGTCAAGAATGTTGGGAATACATGAACACAACTTGATGGAGTAAATGTTACAATTTACGGTGACTGTCGTTCATTTCTTCAAATAGTGATGATGATGACCCTGGGTAGCGTACTCGCTAAGTGACTAATAGTGTTTTTTGTGTTTGCAGGATCTCACCTGCAAGAACGCGATGGCACTGACAGGCCCGCCCAAAGGATGCGGGTCCAGTATCGGCTCTATTTACTACAACCTTTGTGACCTGACGGCGGTGTGGGGGGTGGTGGTGGAGGCAGTGGCCGCCACCGGCGTGGTGACCGCCTTTGTCCTGTTCGTCATCCTCATGGCTTACCTGCCCTTGGCGACGGACAAGAAGAGGAAAGGCATGGTGGCCCTGCAGGCCGGCGTTCTCGTCTTCACCCTGGGACTCTTCGGTCTGGCCTTCGCCTTCGTGGTGGGCCGCTACTCCGTCAGCTGCGTGGCGCGGCGGTTCCTCTTCGGCGTCCTGTTCTCGGGATGCCTGGCCTGCCTGGTGATGCACGGGCTGTGGCTGATCCTGCTCCAGAGGCGGGGGCGGGGCCCCAGGAGCTGGATGCTGTGCCTGGGAGCGCTCGGCCTCTGGTTGGTGGAGGTCATCATCAACACCGAGTGGCTCCTCATCACCGTGGTCCGGAGCCCGCCGAGCGGTATGGACGCCGCCGAGCCGTCCTGCGACTTTGCCAACCAGGACTTTGTCATGGCGCTGATCTACGTGATGGCCCTGCTGCTCGCCGCCGTGCTCATAGCCGTGTCCTCGCTGGCGAACAAGCACAAGCGGTGGCGCCGGGACGGAGCTTTCATCCTGGTCTCGGGTCTCTTCACCGTGGCCATTTGGGTGGCTTGGATCGCCATGTACGTCGGCGGGAACCGAGCGGTGGGAGACGCCGGCTGGGACGATCCCACCCTGGCGGTGGCCGTGGTGTCCAACGCTTGGGTGTTCCTTCTCCTGTACGCCGTCCCGGGGATTTGCTTACTGACCCAGCGGGATCCGGACGTGGAGCCCCCCCACGATGGCGACCACATCTACCCGGCCAGGAGCTTGGCGTTCGACAACATTCTCAAAGAGCCGCAGCCACCCCACCAGACGGTGTATATGGAAAATAAAGCCTTCACAATGGACGAGCCCCCAACAGGTAACAACAGAATTTTTTTTTTTTTTTTTTGCAAAATTTTGAGAAACTGCCACCCGATGTTGGCCGCACAAGCAACTCAGCTCACTTCTCAAGTTTGGCAGTTGGTACGGCAGCTTGATTATGAAAAAGAATAGTACTCACGATTTTTTAAATAATAATTGAAATCACGATTATTTTGGGGGGCAACAAAACAATAAAATGTGTAAATGTAAACAATATTACGACAAATCAAATTCTTTGAAACACTATAATTATGTAAGTTCCTTTAGGATCGGATTGTTTATAAATCGAGTTATTATTTAGGTAAGTAAAAAAGGTGAAAATGCATAAATTTGAGAATGGTTAAAATGAAAGTCGTGGATGACAATGGACTGTTTTCTTTCTGCTGTCGTTCATCATCAGTGCCATCAAAGCCGGTGTCGCCTTACGACGCTTATAACGGTCAACTGCGAAGTTGCGTCTACCAGCCCACAGAAATCGCTCTGATCGCTAAAGGTCTGACCAAGGTGAGTGGCTGATTCATGTTTGAAAAAAATAAAAATAAAAATAAAAAAAAATAAAAAAATAATAATAAATAAACCCCATTTGTCTTTGAATAAAGCGCTGATCTGTGCTCACACAGATGGACCAGGACACGATGATGCGCCGGGCCTCTGCCTCCTCTTTGAACGCCGGCGGAAGCGGCAGCGGCTCCCTGGATCGCTCGTTGGGCTCTTAGCAACCATATCGCTCGCTCGCATGCACGCAGGCAGGCAACAGCAGCCTGGCTGCCATCGCCATCTTGGCGTGATGATTATTATCTACTCTTTGGTCCGTTTTTTTTTTTTTACATGAAATCCCAGAGTGGAAACACTTTTTTTTATGTGCTGCTTTGTAGTTACTACTCTTCCCAAATCGGGATTATTACAATCATGAGGTTATGCTTTTGCTGTTTTTTGGTATGAAGTGCACTTGCTGTGAGGAAAGACGTCTTTGTTTGAAGGATTACCATATTAATCTCATTTTGAATGTCATTTTATCCTGTAGTGCCTTGAAATAATAAAACTCGTAATATCCCAAATCACAAATTCCGCTTTGTTTGTCCGACATTTTGCAGATCTTTATGAAGCATCTGCGCTTGTATCGGCTCTGCCGAGAGACAGTTCGGGTGTACCTAATGTCATGGCAAGTGTGTTGTGGTGGTTGCCAGTGGCAAAACCATGTGAGGCGCAACCTGAGCTGTCATTTGCATGCGTCGGCTCGATAAGCCTTGAGCGGTCTTTCCACAAGCAGTGGAAACGACACAACCCGGTGATAAATCCACGTAATCTCAGCCACTCATGAGTCGGGTGGAGGGAGCATTATTGTTTTTTTTTTTTGTTGTTGTTGCAAAACAATGTGCTATTATAAGGGTATTGCGATCTGGTTGAAAGGAGTAGCAGCTTTGTTACACAACAAGTTGAGTGGGTTGCAAGTACCACACACATTCATTGAGAGGGTGCGATAAAAAAAAAAAAAAAAGAAAAAACTTTTGTAGAGACAATAAAAGCATTTTCACTCATGCAGGCAGCACTTCATACGCTACACCGTGTGTGTTATGTCACCATATCACCAAACGAGCGATCAAATAAATGCTTGAAGCTTTTGCACATGCAAAACAAAAAAACAACAACACACACAGACACAAAAAGAAGATATGTACTGCGGTGACGGTCACTCGCAGAGAAATGTACCCAAATAGGCGCAAAGAAAAACGCAAAGATGCTGCGAGGTTTTTTTCTTCAACTCACTAGTTCATCAATGTTGTCATCAATTAGAATCGCAGCAAATCCTTCTCCCGAGCGCTCGAGCTGCATGTCACTTGCAGATGGGCGGCCACGTGCGCTTTTAAAGAAATGACCGTAGATAGTAACTTTTTTTTTTTTTTTTAAAGAAATGACCATGTATATTAAGGCTATTCATTTCTTAAAAAAAAAAAAGCGCCACGCTATACATGGTCGTTTCTGAAAAAAAACAAAGAAAAAAAAAAAACGCCCTACAGTATATTATTTCATTTAAAAAAATATTTCGTCATTTTCAGTTGATAGAAGTGACAAAATGGTCGCCCCTTCAGATGGCTAAAAACAGGTGGATATTGCCGTTTAATCCGTATTCCGTGAACGCAATATTAATCCGAATTCTATGTTTCGACTCGTGAAGGTGCACTAGTGAACATTTTATTGCAAAAAATAAATAAATTTGGGGGGGGGGGTTGACTTCCCCTTTAATGTAAAATGCTTTCAAGGGATGCTGATCTACCGTGACTTTTCCATCACCAGTCAGTAATTGTCACTGCAACTGACACGAGTGTTAAAACGCAAAGACCTGATATATGGAGTTTTTTAAATTTTTTTATTTCTTAATGTATTCATAGCCAGCCTCTCGCTCCAACCCTGCAACTGCATCTAAGAGAAAGTCCAATGTCCGGCTTTGGTTAGACTGTGAATGTCAGTGCAAGATGTCGCCTCACCGTTGCTGTTGGTGGCATGAACAAGTGCCTGCGCTGCACAAGTGGCACGGGACGCAATTAGCCTCTAGTTAGACATGACACTGGCTCCGCCCACATGGGGGTGCAATGTTTACATCAAACTAAGTTGTCACGCAATTCTTACTTGAAGCCTTGTTCACTTATTACTTCCTTTGTCAGCTTCTTAGATGCCAGCCGAAAAATGTATATGTAATGTGAACAAAACACTCGCGAATGTGTATCAAAAATTATTTTTTAATTAATTTTCATAAAAAGATCAGGACAGACTCGCCAACACGAGACACTTTTACAGTGCACATCCGAATGAAATCTTCAAAATTAGCGTGACATTTTTGCATTTTCCTCACACGTCCTGTTGCTACGCCCACACCAGCTGTGTGCCGCATAACGGAGTTGTGTAGAAAGGGCAAAGGCGGGTCCTCTTCTGTTAGGTTGGATCTTGCCGTGAACGTTTATTGTTGTTGAATCCCGTAAAAAAATGAAAATAAAAATGCAGCCAAGACGGATTTTGAGTCTTTTGTTGCGTGCATCTTGGAACCTCTCAGGAGAGACTCTTTAGCTCATTTCCTTCACATACCAGTCTGGCAGGAACGAATAAGAGGAGTGCCTGTGAACCGAGTAGGCCACGTCACAGCGAGGGTTCCAGCAGAACAGATACACAACACTGAAAGACAGAGAAGATATTTTAGGAACGCATTCTTTGTGCACATGCATTGTGATCATTAAGTTTCGAATCTGCACATTGAAAATTTGCTTGATGTGTATAACTTCTTTGATCACAAATCTAATTGGAACTCACTGAGGATCGTCTTCGGTCGCCACACGCTTGACAAAAGTCAGGAAGTCGCTGCAGAAGTTCATGCAGACTGTCGGCCTCCAACACTTGTCTTCGGCCTGCTCCAAGAGACGCAGACGAGTTGTTGCGATTGTCCCACGTTCACACGCAGCCGGCTGAGATACGTACCTTGATGAGCCGCGAAATCTTGGAGATGTGAAAGGTCTCCACGGAGACGACAACGCCGTCGTCATCCCGGAAGCCCGCCACGATGCGAGGGACTCCGGGAAGGAAGGACTGCGCCCACCACTTGAGCAACTTGAACCTGATGAGAAAATCATCCGAGAGCTTCATCCTCACCATTCCCTAAAACGGCGTTTCACAATCTTTATTTCACCGAGGCACATATTTGTCAGTCACCTGTGAAAGTTGCTCCGCTGTTTGGGGGTCGTGATCTCCGCGGACGTCTTGAGCTCCACGTAGCAGGCCGGAGGAGGCGGAGCATCCGGAGCTTTGTCCCGACAGTCCACCTCGCCGGAGAAGAGCAGCCTGTGGTCCGAGAGACGGGTTTGAACCACGGTGCAGAAGGCCTCGTTGGTGTTGACCACGCCGCTGGAATCGGCGGAGCCGTCCATTTTGTCTTCCAGGGAGACGCAGTGGACATTTTAAGTAAAAAAAAGTCAGAAAGTGACCTTAATGAGGGTTAGTCCTATAGAAAATGTGCTCATATTACTTTTATTCTATGTTATTATTAAGAATTGATATTTACTCATTTGAAGAAACTGATCATATTAAGGATTTCTCAAAACAATTATGAGTAAATCCTGCTTTAATTGGCAATTATATAAAAAAAAAATAAGATCATGATCAAGGTGTCTGATTTTAAAAAGTACAAAACATACTTCCTTACCTGCGCATATATACTGCTCAAACTTGTAGCCCCAATACATCATTTCCTGGTGCCTCCCAGTCCGATTCTCTCGATCCCGGCGAGCGGCGTCCGTTTCCACCTCGCTGACGTAAAGTGTCCCCTTGAACTTGGTGACGGCCAGCAACCAGCCCTCCCGTGTCTCGTAGGGCGTGGTCAGAAGCTTGGTCAAATGGCCTCGCCACGTCACAAAGTCGACGTCAAAGCCTCTGTCGAGGAGAGTAAAAAAAAAATAATTTCCCCAATTGGGGAAATTACGGTACCGGATCGATGCACAACCTGTCAATTATCACATGCTATTAAGGAATGAATTCAAATCAACAATCAAGGAATCTCTATATCGTGACATTGGAAGACAAGTAAGTCTGCCGTTCCCACCTCTACTTACGATGAAGACGACGCGTCCGCCCTCCGTGCAAGCTTCGGTCTGTTGGCCAAGATCCACCGGAGGATGTGGTCCAGCTTTTCCTTCACACTGTCGTCCCTCTTGATATAACGGTCTCTATATCCGTCCCGCAAGTCAAAATGCGGCCTTTTCTGAGGCTCCACGTAATACCTCAGCTGCCTGCTGTCATTGAAGAACCTGCGCTTGGAGTCCAGGGAAAAGGAACCCACTTCGACGGGCTGCTTGTACAGGGGAAAGTCTCTTTCGTAAAGCTCCCTGTTGGTACTCAAAGATTGAGTGCTCGGTGGCGTTTGTCGAGCCGATGCCCCGGACTGGTGCTGCGGATGGTTTGGTTTGGAAAATTTATGTCCTCTGTCATTATGTTCATTATCATCTCTCCATCTCTTGCATGTTTGCCGCTGGTGCTGGAAGCTGGAATTGTGGGAGTGGTGCTGGTTCATGGTGACCTGATGGGGGAGAGAGAACTCAAAATCCTGCTGATGCAGCTAAGATGAAGAGACACAAAATGCTGAAGGAAGAAAATTGCAGTCTATCCCAGGGTTGTTGGGCTCATTTAGAGTGATGACTGAGAGGGACAGGGCTTTTTGTCCAGCATCAGTGTGACCTCCCAAATGTGCTGCTGGGAGAATGATCAAAGTCCCCCTCAAACACACTCCCAAACCTTGTCGAAAGCCTTTTGGAAGATTTGCAGCTGCGATGTGTCAAATTGAGTCGAGGCAGTAGAGTGAATACTTTATTCAATATAGTGTATGTGCATAAAATAATAATACTAGTTTTGCATATGGACATGTGTGCATGACGTGCAACCACAAACAATAATACAATAAACCAAGACTTATAGCATTTTTAACGTCACTTACCTGTGAGGAGGACCACAGACAGTAAAGCTTAAACACGAATGAAGAATGCTAAATAAGCCACATTTTCCCGGGCAGCAGGCTAAACGTGAGAAAAGAAAAAGGGGGCGTAATGGAAGCTAGCAAGCTAACTAGCCTTGCTAGCGATAGTCCAAAACAGCGCTCTTCTTGCTTAGTTTTAGTTCTGGACATCGGCCTATGTAGTAATTATTTATCACTGCCGTCTATTTCGGAACCTGCACCCAATTTTAACGGATCTATACCGGTCCGTTCTCCTTGTTATGTTCTTAATAATCTGCCAAAAATTAACACACCAACAAAGATTCTAGACATGCAGAGACCACTTTTAACCATATAGGGGGCAGTATTGCCTTTGAATTTGGCTTGACTTCAGCAGAGCAAGAATAAACCACAGCAGTATTGCGGAACATGTAATGACGACTTTTACCAGAGAGGGCAGTATTGTCAACTGGCGTGACTCACATTTGAACAGAAGAAGACAAGCGAAACGGAATTTACCACCATAACGTATAAGCTAACCCTATTGACACTTATTTGGTACGAAATTATGTCTATATGTGTACTTTTGCCTGTGGCAGCCTTCCAGGTAAGCGCAAGAAGAAAATACACGTTACTTAAAATCACTTCCCATTATTTTTTTTAGAGCGTCATGTTACACAGCGTAATTTAACTGAAAACACTCACTCTGAACTTAATTTAATTCACTCGACTGAGTGTTGTTTGCGCTTTAGTTTTATATCCATTATCCAAACCGCCTAATATTTGATTAAAAAGAATCGTGTTCCCAGTCGGGATGGACCGCCAGCAACATTTATCACTGCTGCAATAAGAATAAGAATGTCTTCATTGTAACAGGTACAAAGAAGTTATTTTCTACTTTTCCAGGTATGAACAGGAAACGAGCTCTGATTTCGGACATTTTCAAGGTGAAAAGATGCCGAACATCCGCCGAGAGGTTTGGTGTCAAGAGTGATGAACAAGGTGGGTGCCACTGCTACCCCTATATCTGTGTTTGAACATGTATTTAATTTTTTTTATGAAGTGTCAGGTCAATTTAAGTGCTTTCCGATCTTAAAGATCCGACTGATGTCCGAGCTAGCCTGGAGTACCTCATGACGCTGTTCCCCAGAAAGCTTTTCAATGACACCTTGCCTCCAATTGTACTCAAGCACCAACTATACAGCATTCACCATGACAAGACTCTGGTGGATAAAGAAGTGGTAAGTGGTAAATACCCCCCTTCCTTTCCTCTCGACCTGGATTTCCCATTTCTGTTCGCGGTTGTCAAACTAACATGTCTGTGACATGCTTTCGTCTAAATACGTCATGAAACAAGACTGACACATTTTGCACACTCTTTTTGTGTCTTGCTGAAATTAACTTATTTTGGTGGTGCAAATGAACCTCTGTTCACCCCGCCCCATGCACTGATGGGCCACTTGTGACTATAGATTTTGTAACCATGATGAATGTGCTAATGCGCAATAGTATGCCGGTGTGTGCTTGGGTTTTTACATGTGCAGGACGCTCGCTAAAACTATTGATGAGCCACATGTGAAGGTGGTTTGTTTCTGTTAGATAGACCTTTAAATCAGGGTTGGGTCACTTTCAGCCCACGCGGCCTGTAAGAGCATTTGCTCGACCCGCGTGGCCCTTCATTATTTATTAAAAAAAAACAAAAAAACTTGCCTGTATGGAGTCTGAGTGTAATCGCCCAAACTAAACACCGGCAGAATAAGCTGCGCGGGAACGGGGAGCTGCTCATGTTCCAGCTCGGCTTCGACGCCGAGGCGTTCGGCCTGGTTTTCACGTCCGACTACAAGGCCAAAGTGTCGGCCGGTGAGGAGGGCAGAGAGACTCGAGGGACCGTGGACAAGTTCTTGGAGAAAGTGTTGTCGCCTTGCACCGATCTCAGCTTCAACAAAGACCAGATGATCAGGGGGTTCCTTTTCACGGATGCTGAAATCACGTATGTAAAGAACAAAACGGTTTTCTCGACCCAATGAAATATTAAAGTATGAGATGGTGAAAATAAACTAGACCTTTGGTAGTGTAGTGGTTCACATGGCTTCATTTTTGGCACGTAATCTCCTTTCAATATGCTGGTCACAAATGCCTTTGTGATAGGAACTCGGAATTGTAGCATTTGTACATGCAGAAATAATCATACAGGCGGTTATATAATTTTAATTTTTAAAAATCAATATTGAAGTGTCTTTGGGTATCAACCACTCTTAAAAAAATGTGATTCATGAATTTAAATAACTGTTTTATCTGTAGGGTGACTCAAAAGTCTCTAAATTGTATATCACTTTTGTCCTTTTCTTTTGCTTATGAAATAAATGTGTGACATTATGAAGAGAAAAAAAAAAAATCAGTTTTTTGTTGCCTTCCAGGCAGCTGGTGAAAGCCGGGGTGCTGACCGTAAGGGACGCCGGCAGCTGGTGGCTCTCCATTCCCAATTCTGGCAGATTCACCAAATACTTCATACAAGGTGGGTGTCGAGGTGTACTCAGGAATACATGCGGGTGGTGGAAAATGAGTGGTGACCGCTGATCTGAGTTCAAATGATTGCTCTCGGAGCCTTTTTAAATTCAGTACGTGTGACTTTGCCCGTACGCCAGGTCGGAAAGGCGTTCTCGGAATGGTGAAGAAGTCCAGGTACGGAGAAGTTTTACAAGGCGAGCTTGAGGGGCGGCGGACCACCTCACAAGTGAAATTTCACATCAAGTACCACATCCACGATCTTGTCGGCGCCGAGCTCGTCAACAGGTAAACTGCAGTTGTGTATGGCACCCTTTCAGACAGCCGTGAACCTGTGCTTATTTTTTTTTTTCCCCCTCCAGCATACCGACAACTTCAGGAGCTTTATTACGATTTGTTGACTCCTGAATCACTGACGATGAGAAAGAATCTGCTCATCTTGGTGATGTATCATTTTCGCACAAGACGACTTTATACAACCCCATGGGTTAATGAAATATTGTTGATGTTCTGGACCTTGTCAGGTTTTTGATTTATGTAATAAACGTCATCAGCGTGATTTGTTCCTAGTGCTTTTTGGCACATCGGCCATCTGCTCAGCGCAAGGTTCAGCAAAGTCACTAAAGAAAAGTCCTCTGTGGTTTAAGAAATTGTACGCATCACGGAGTCATAAATGGAACAAAATTGCTTATAGGAAAGTAGTAATTTATTTACAGGTTGCAAAGCACTGATGTGCACGCCAGTGTCCTTGCGTTTAAAGTGCAGCCCTCGTCCCTCCCAAAATGTCGGATCATTTTGGAAGCCATTTAATTTTAAGATTAGTTTGAAATGACTGTTTTTTTTATCTTAGTTTGGGGTAAAATTATGTTTTAAATGAATATTGGCATTTGTTAAAAATTGTTAGCATCTATTACCCCCAAATGTTAGCTATTTGCACCACGGTTTGTTGACAATGAATCCCACAACCTGCTTCAATTTTATTGGAATTTATTGGCTTTTTCAAAAACAAACAAAACAAGTGACGAGCGTCGTATCCATAAAATGAAAGGAGTCACAATGACATGGGCTTGAATTAAAGCACAGCTTGATGTCTGAATACAAAAAAAAAAAAAAAACAGATGAGCAATGAGTTATTTAACCCCTTGTACTAGAAGTTTAAATACATCTTGTAAAGAGGCAAACAAAAAAAAAAATAAACGTAGCGATCCTAATTTGAACATTTTTCAGTATACGTCGCACATACATGCCATCAGCGTCATGACAAAGACAGGCTTAGGAGGGAGGTTAAGGTCGGGTTAAGCTGTAAAAGAGGTGACAAATAAAAGCATATTCATAGTGTTAGTCCAACAATACAGTGAGTGGAGTGTAAGATACAAAAAAAAAAAAATCAAATCACATGATTTATAACAAAGGAGAACACCATCTACTATGCCAGAAGTGACAGTAGCTTTGTTTGACTAACAGGCACAGATGTTCGTCGTCTGAGTGACTTCACTTTGCCAGACGTGATGCGATTTTAAAATAAAGACAAAAAAGGTTGCTGATAAATGCCCAAGGAGCAGCAAATGTGCTCGTGTTCCCCGCCACCAACAGTTTCAAAGTTTGACATTGCGACATGCTTCCAGCCATGTCTGGGGAGAGGAGGGGAAGAAAATGCTTTGCTAGGATGCTTTTAGGAGGGTTAATAGCACTGTCGGTGTGTTTAAAAAAAGAAGAAAAAGAAAACTGCTGGTGAGGGATTTGCGAACAATCGATTGTGGGAGCGAACAAACAGCAGCGTGGATGCATTTGGCAAATTTGGAGTCCCAGTGAGAAGGACTCGGACTGTAAACAAAATGAGAGCGGTGATGGTTGTGGGTGGGGCGACCAAATGTGATCTAAAATAAGGCCTCATGACGTCACTTTCTACATTTTCATTATTGTCTTTACAGTACACAACGTTACAATCCTCTCAATCTTGATTCAATGTTGTAACGGGGAGGAAATAGTCGCGAGAACCGCTGCGGCTACGTTTACAGGAAGCAAAATGTACGTTGTTATTCGGTGGGTGTGTATACTGGCGTCGTTTCTCCCGCTGCGAGGACCGTCCTTAGAGGAGGCTGCACTTCTTGCCCTTCTTCTTGACGGGCGGGGGGCACAGGACGGCGCGGATGGCCTCGTCGAAAACCGTTTTAAGGCCGCGCTGGGTCAGGGCGGAGCACTCCAGGTACTTGACGGAACCTGAGTGGACACGTTGGGCTCACGTCAAAATATTTGATACCGCGTGCGGACTTTCCCACAAACTTGCATTCATATTTAATGCAAGATCATAACTCTGCTTCGTCATATCAAATTAATTTTCCCCATTGAAATGGAATTATCATGGCAAAATCTGTTACAGTCCCCAAAAAGCATCGGATTGTACAAAATAATAATTACACAGGTGCAATCATGATTTAATTGGCAACTAATCAGAAGTTAATTCACGACTATTTCGTTCATCGATTAATCGTTTCGAGATGTTTCACCGCCTCACAAGTGGTTATCGAACTCGTAGCCCTTCACATTAATCCGTACCCGAAAGGTAGCCCTGGATTTCCATCGAATTATCGATTCTAAAATTATTTTTGGAGTGAAATGACAGGAGAGGAAGTTGCTCACCAATCTCTTTGGCCATGGCCAGGCCTTGAGGATAAGTGATTGGAGCCAGTTTCTTCTCCTTCAGCTTCTCCATGGTGTCTTTGTCATCTCTCAGATCCAACTTGGTGCCCACCAGGATGATGGGGGTGTTGGGACAATGATGTCTCACCTCAGGGTACCACTGACAGACAAAGTTATTACAGTTTGAACAAGAGCGAACACCGTAACTACAAGTCAAAAGACATTTTTGCTAACAAAGCTATAAGAAACAAAGCTAACTGGAGGGGAAAAAAGAAAAGCAAAAACGGCCCATTTTCAAAAAAAAAATAAACACTGACAAAACCTGTTCTAAAAATGAATAAGAAAAGTAATTGAATTCAATAAGTGAAAATGTAGCTTAATTTTAATTATTATAAAATTATATTTCCCCACTTCACTCGCGTTGTGGATTATCTTCAGCTCATGTGTACCTCGTTTTTTGGGCCCACGGAGCAAAAAAATATAAAATAAAAATTAACCAACCGATGGCAGAAAAATATGTCTTAGCTCAAACACGTTATAAATAATTAACGTGCATGCGTTTTATTTTCCCCTTCACGATGGGTCCCAAAACAGATCCAGGTGGCATCCCATTGACTCACCTTGGCACGGACGTTTTCAAAAGAGGCTGGACTCACGAGCGAAAAGCAGATGAGGAACACGTCCTGGCGGGTGGGGGCAGAAACGATAACGTCAGAATGACAAAACGCAAACGTGGCTGTGCGATCGTGTCGCTCCGGTTGCTACCGTCTGAGGGTAGGAGAGAGGGCGGAGTCTGTCGTAGTCCTCCTGTCCTGCCGTATCCCAAAGGCCCAAGTTCACCGGCTTGCCGTCCACCATCACATTGGCGGAGTAGTTGTCAAAGCTAAGAAGAGTGCGTAAACATTGGTCAACTATTCCGAAAAACAACACGACGACGACAGTTAATGATGTCATTAAAATATTATAATATTAAAAAAAAAAAAATTGTTCATTTGTAACAGTAGCTCAATTCAAAAAGTTAAACTCATTCTAGCGTTCAGCCACAATCATCAAAAATAATTCTGCCTGTAGCAGATCTATTTGAGCTTCACTTTTTAAGCAATTGCACATATCTGAACTCAAAGCCAGTTTTCCACAAAATTCTCATTTATTGAGCTGCACTTTCAAGCAGCCCCCAGGATGCCTGGAAAACATTCCTAACCAGTTTTGCAAGCGGTTAGAGATTTAAATCTGGATCGGCCGCCTTATCTCTGGCGACGAATGCGGTAATGAGGAAGACGGCGACGGGGCGGCTACTCACACAGTGGGGATGTACTCTCCGGGAAAGGCATTGGTGGTGTAGCTGATGAGCAGGCAGGTCTTACCGACAGCTCTGGAGGGAGGACGGAGAAAATGTTCAATTTTTCTGGACATTTTTCACGATTCAGACTGTACATGATATTGCTGAACGTGTGCCTGCTGGGCTTGCAAACTCATTGGAATTGAAAAAAAAAAAAAAAAAGTCTAAACAAAGTCAATAACCCTGACGTCAAGTCGACTTTGGTCAGAAGCGGAGCAGTGATAGCAATGAGGAAATGCTCAAAGACAGGAAATGTAATTCACCATGACGGGAAAGTCACATTAGCTTCTGCTTGGTCAAATTTGACGACATTCAACTGTAGTGAGCAATGCGGTTCATTTAGAAATACTCAAATTTGACCATGCAGGGGTAAATACTTTACAGCAATACCTTGACTTTTTTTTTTTTAAATTTCAATTGTTCCCGTGACCACGCTCATATAATATATATTTTCCCCATTAAAATTAACTGAAATGTCATTAGTGCATTGCAGCCACCTCTTCATCATGGTTTTTAGTCTGCCAGGCATACTTTACTTTTAATTATATTGTGCTTCATTCTGGTTTCCACTTGACAGTTCATAATAATCTATTCACTTAATAAAGGTTTTAGTTGGGCAAAATCATAGCCTGGATCAGATAATTTCATAAGAAGCCATGTCTTGCCTTTTACTTTGTTTTATATTAAGGCCAGATCATATATTGTACACTGAAATTAAAACAATCTCATTAATTTGTACCACCTTCCCACATTATTTAAAAATATTTATAAAAAAAAAAGTAGTAATCTTCAAAAGAGGGGTAATTCTACTTTACAGACGTTAACTTCCATTTCCACCTGTTGGACAGTTATTAACCATATCCAGTTGATAAATGTCTTAGAATCGTTACAGATTGTCGACTTCCAAAGGCGACATTTACAAAAGTAATGCCCGGGCCTCTTCAAACGAGTAGCTTTACTTTGTTTCAACTTTACTGTACACTACTCAACTTCCTCTTATGACCAGCGAAACTTGTCAACACATTTTTACTGCCCATTACGTGTCTGTCAAACATCATCAAAAGGGCAACAAGTACCTTTATTACTTAGTTTGTAGTTTGGCCAGTGGATACTTTTGCTGTCCACTCGTTAAACAGATTAAAACAACCTATACGGTTAATACAAAGCTCTTATTTTTAATTTTAGTAATGATAATTTAAACGTGTAGCTGTTTGGTTCCACACAAGCGAAATGAACGTTAGCACGTAATTTCTGGCTCGTCACGAAATGGGCCGTTTGCAACGTCGTGCGTTCGTGAGCGCGTGTGCGCGTTCTGCAATCGTGGGCGGTCGCTGTGTCCAAAATCAAGGTGAGAGGCAAGGAAGGAAGGAAGGCAGCAAGCAACAGATCCACGCATGACTCTGCTGCTGTGGCATCCACCGCCACCACACCCAGAACAACAAGTTCGGAGTGCGCGCGCGCGCCACCTCCCACGCGTTCTGACATATCGCACACGCACGCGCCCCATTTGGAAAGGAATGCAAACATACGGTGGCCGACAAGGCATGTTGCAAAAAAAATAAAATAAATAAATAAATAAAAGCCAAGTTGCAAATTGCGGAGCGACTGAGCGAAGCAATCCCAACATCTGTATTCATTTATCAAAACGCAGTACTTCAAAAATACCAATTTGCTAACTTTAATTTGAAAGTTACTACTTACACCGCCAGGTTGGGGGAGCACTAAAGAGGATTTAAATATTTAACACGTACGTTGACGTAATCGCTCGGCTGTTCGTGTCTAACGTCCCAGTTAAATAAATAAATAAACAAACTCAACCAAAAAAGTGGAAAATGCCATTGTCTCGCCATTAAGTGACTCACCCGTCGCCGACAACGACACACTTGATGGCCTGCATTGCGCCGCACTCGCTGGAGGAATGCTAAGGTTAGCTCCGGAGCTAGCAGACGTTAGCTCGCAAGTCTTCCCTTTGTCCGCTATGGGTACGCCGCTCAAATGCCCCGCAAGTTTGGCTGCAGGCGGCCCGTCGATGTCGCACAAGTGCTCCGAAGATTCGGAAGGAAGCTGTCGGGGAAGTTGCGGTAACTTATAGAGCACTTTGAGGCAACTTTGATCCGGGAGATTCCCTCGCTTACATTCCCATGCTGTCGAACGGGAAGCTAACGAAGCAAAACAGCGGCCACCACCCCTGACGAGGAGGAGGAGGAAGAGGAGGAAAAAAAAAAAAACAGTACGCTACCGCCGCCAGATGGTACATCCGGGCTGCTGGAGCCTCACGCCCACGACTTGTTGTCTTAAAAATAGACTACTTCCACGCCACCGAATGCGATTGTCTCCATAACTATCATTAATATAACATTTGCATGCGAGGTAGTATTTTGAACAAAAGCGTAATTTTAGGTTAGGGGTGCGTAAGGAGCGGACGACTTAATGTGTAACACATGACGTCACACCAGCGCGTCCCATTTCATACGGCATTGAGTCAAAACTGTCTTTACCCGCAATTTTGTCTTAGGGGCTGTTACTCGATTACAGGAAGTGACAAACAATATTACCATTTCTATGAACTTCTTTATCTTTCAGTGAATGTTGTTTGTTGTATCTTGCACCAAAGCACAGCAGATTATGTGAAGGGCTTATTATTTGAGCGCAGACCTTACATTAAAACGGAATTTTGAGCTTCAGACGCAATTTAACTTGAATTTAGTTTATTGAAATATGGTGGGTAATCAGCTCCGGGTGCACACCACCTTTTGCGCAATGACATCTGGGAGAGGCTCCAGCACATCCGTGACCTTAGAGAAGAGAAGCGGCTTAGAGAATGGATGTATGTATATCACAGACAACACAGAAGGACCACGTGTAAATAACAGTGGCAGGCTGTATATTATGTATTTATTTCTTTATTTCGGGAAACCACTTATTGGTGGTTTATCCGGGTTTTTCCCTCAATAATATTTGGTTTTAATCCAAAGAAAATGCATTTATGAAGGGTGTCCACTCAAAATTGGCAGCAACAAGTTTTACTCTGATCATCCAATCAGAGGCCGGAATTTGTGATGTTGTCAAGGGCCATCGCGGTGGCCCTGTGAGGATGAATTTGAAATCTGACTAGTTGAAAAAGAAACAGTCCCATTGCGAATACAGTTGGAGTGACTGTACATTGGCCTGCACCAACTGATTCTGAAGGCTCAAAGTTGATTTCTTTTTGTAGACATGGCAAAACATCAACTGGAAACCATTTGAACTAACAAAAAAAATCAAAGATCCATTAACTTGAAGCGTGGAAGCCACGAGAAACGTTTCGAAACACAGGGATTAGTCGGCATTAAAAGTTTCTTTGCGTCTTTCCCCCTGTCAGTCCAAACTCGGGGATAAAAAAAAGAAGAGTGTTGCAGCATTTTCAGTCCCCCCTGATGACAACAACACCAGAAAGAGGAAAAGGAAGGGAATGCAGCTGTTGGGTGGAGCACCGCTGCCAACAAACAAGTGAAACAAAGCCGGTGTCAACATTTGCACGTCGGTGTCATTGGGCGGCCGAAGACATGAGCGGTCGCTCCCGCGCCGCCGCCTCACTCTGCGCTCCGCCCAGCGAGTGATCCCCCCTCGTCGGCCTCTATGACGGGGCTGTCTCACTTGGTGCTCCGCTTCTCGGGCACCGCGGGGCGCACCTACGGAGTGTTCTCGAAAGGCCTGACCAGGACTTTGTTGATCTTCTTCGATCTGGCCTGGCGACTGCGAATCCGATTCCCTTACATCTACCTTGTCGCCTCGATGATGTTTAATGTCAGACTTCAGGTACGTCAAGTGGACACAGCGACAGAACACACTTAGGCTCATTCATTTGCATCCTTCTAGAGATGCATGCATGGATGGATGGATGGAGGTTTTAACATATTTTTTCTCGTTACCTTTGTCTAGCTAGGAATAGTCCCCTTTGAGATCCAAAATCTCTTTTGCAAGAGGGTCTAAGGTCAAGATTGTCACAGTAGTTGCTGTACCATTAATAAGTTGCAATTCATAATTGCTTTGTGATGGTTACATTGTGACTCAATTACCGTTCCATTTCTATTTACATTCTGTCCTATGGGCGAGAAACTTTTGCAAATTTGCAGTACAACTAAAAGTATTTCAGTTAATCATTGCGAGTCTAACCAAACAACATAAAAGTGTCTTCCAAAAGTTCCCTAGATTAATGCTAATACACAATTTCAAATGCCACTGGCAAGCTAACAAATTAAATTTAGGCACAGGGCCGGAGCAAGACAAAAGAGACGCTGCAAACACTGGATGCTTTTTTTGCCTTCATTAATGTACATTGCCTTAAAAAATGGTGCCAACAGGTACTAGTTAGCCCCAAGATCGCCAGTGACATACTAAGGAGTAATTAAAAGTAACTTTTATTTCTGAATTTAAACTTAACATTGTACATATTTCTCGTGTAGCAGATATGCTTGATTTTGTTGAAAATAAAAAACACTGTTGTCATTTATGCAAATGTAAAAAAAAAAAGGTAATTTATGGGCTGCAATTTTAATACAATCTATAATACCACCAATAATACAATGTTGGTGGTTTATGGCTGGCTGGAAGGGATTAATGACATTCCCACACAGATTTCCGTTCCGTTTTTGCTTGAAGTCCAAAACGTTGCTCGTGCTTTGTCAGGTCCATATTGAGATCCATTGACGTCGGCGTCCATGACTCCGCTCGGACGGAACGCAGAGCCTCCTGATGAGGACGAGAACGCTCTCGCCGCCAGTCGGGTGTCGAAGGCAGCTGGCAACCTTTCGTCACACCCTCACGTGGCGACTCCTGTGCCTTTCGGGGGAGGACGCTCACGGTGGCGTGCGTGGAGATGATTTGTGAGCGGGGACAAGGGCTCCCCGTTTGAAATTCAGCAGCTGCTCTGTTTTTTTGTTTTTTTTTAATCTCCTTCCTGCGTGACACTGCCTTTTGCTCTCTGGATGTCAAAGTATGATCATCCACTATCAACATTCATTAAAAAAAAAAAAAGTTTGGGATATTGGACTTTCGGGTGAAATTTTATGAGGTGCCTAAAATGCACTGTAAGAGTGTCACAACTGTAACATTATACAGTTGGAACATTAACACTGCACTTAAATATAGGAAATAAAAAAAATAAATGAATGAAATGATTTGAGAATACAACAGAATTTTATTGAGCAGTAATTCTTTCAGGTTCCACTTGAGGGAGCCTGCGTGCCACACTTAAAGAATCACTGCGCTATCATTTTACAAGTGAACTTAATTTGACCTTCTGCAAACTTTTGAAGGCCGAATGTCAGTGGCGGTTTCTGGCATGTGGGTACGGCAAAATTCATAATGGGTGCTCCATCCATGTATGGACCAATAGATATCCATAAAACAGGCCAAATTCTCAATGTCGGGCTAAGGCAGAGCAAGATACAACTTACTGAGATTTCAACATTTCTAGAGAGGCAGACGCTCTAATTTCTGCTGTTAGGCCTTCCCAAAGTATTGAAGCCCAAACACAGAATGATCTAGAAAATGCTGGCACCATTTTTTTTATCCATATTCTATCTAACTGGATGCAAGACAAAAATGCTATTTTCAGTATGGAAAAAACGTGCAAAAGACGTGCTCTGAGTAAAAGTATTTTTTGATATTATACAAAAATCATTTTGTTCATGTTTTCTCAAAAATATTCAAAATGTTATTCTATTATTTATGAGTATTTTGTTTTTCCTGCAGATCACACAAAAAAACGAATTATTAGCCTACTCATTGTGTAGTAACATGTCTGCCATCTAGTGGTGATTGGTGATATTCCAACTTAGTACTTTACTCACAGTTCAGCACACATTTGCAGATTGATTAAAAAATAAATAAATAAAAACTAAAATGTATCCAAATGTTGTTTTTCCTCACCAAAAATGTTTCCCTTTTTTTTGTTAAAAAAGAATCAAAGAGCCAATTTGCCTATCGCTGCCTGGAAGAGTCACAGAAAAGCATACAAAACACCTCTTGTGAATTTTGCCATTGAACCTCATGTTGAAAACGCAAATTGTGCAAAAAAAGAAATTTTGAACAGCCGCTTCACAAAGCTTACAGCGCATTTTCCGTTCATCACCCCGAAGAAGAATATCCCAACATTTTTCTGGGCAGGGCATCTTCTACTCTGACATTTGACTTTTTAGCGTCTGCTGTGACGTGACGACAACAACAATCAAATGGCGAACTTGTACGTCGACACAACGCACATAAGCGTGACTTTTTTTTTTTTTTGGGCGTGGACACTTGAATTGAGGTTGCGTTGAAGTGCACTGGCTACCTCAGCTGGAAACTTTGCAGTCTTACAAGAAATGCAGCATGTGCTCATCCAGCCATTACTCTCACTCATATTGTTATTTCTGCTCTTTTTCTGGTACTGGAAACCAAAAAAAAGTGACATTCACAACAAAAGACAGAAAATTATTTTATGTTCAATTTTTATTTGTGTGAGGATGAAAATGAACAAATTTGTACAAGCAATAAATTCATGGACTCAACCAGCGCTGTCTTTGGACTAAATCGAAGATACATTGATTTTGTAATATTAATAAGTATAATCACTTTAAATGTATTTTTTACTGTTTTATCATTTACATCCAATTTAATGAGATTAATAAATACAAAATAATTTCTTGAATCATTTTAATCCATCAATATTAAGACAAATACATGTCATAAGTTTAAATGTGCATTGTCTGTAAAATATAGTGGTTTATTTTTCATTCAAATTGAATTCAATTTACAAAATGTCATTGTCGAGTTATACAATTTAATGTGCTGTAAAAACAGATTTGTCCACACGGGGGCAGCACTAGTTTACGTTAAACTGCATTGCTCGTCTTACAATTGCCTTTCTGCATTTCCTTTTTTATTTTAAACTTTCGTAATTTTTTTTACATCATAAAAAATACCACTGTGCTTGCTAAAAAATGTTTTTCTTTTCTTTTTCCCCCAAATGTTGAAATATTAGTTGTCCAAAAAGACAAATGAGATATTCCTTGAGACGCCGAACACTTTGCTCCGACATCATAATTATTGCAAACAAAAATCTTTAGTCACATGTGCTAACTATTCGTCCATCACTGTAATATTCACTATGGTTGGTTCGTTGAATCGCACTGAGTAATAGTTTAATTGATTTATTGTAAACAATAACCTTTGTGGGGAAAAAACTAACTTACATTGAGCATTTCATTTATAAGATGAAATAGTTGTTCAATGTGATGACAGCAACCAAACAAAGTTGTGCACCTGACAAAGAAGCACCTCCAATCTTGAGCGTCCTTTTTCAAAATGCAATGTGGCCCGTGCGCACAAAAGTTTGCACACCCTTGTTTGAGAGCGCACTCCTCGTCCCAATTGCACGTTTTTGGAAAAGAATCCGCTTTCACTCCCAACTTGTGCCATCCTTAGCAGGCACAAAATGTTCCCAGCAAACTTCGGAGCCAGTCGCTCTTGATGCCAGGCTAAGGTGTAAAAAAAAAAATACATCCCATGTTGCCAAGGCAACCACATTTCTCTTAGTGACAGACAAGCCATCCCTCCCCTCCCCTTCCATGGGGAAAAAGCGGATTTATTTTGCAAGGATTTGCCAGAGGAATTTTTTTTTTTAATATACTTATCGTAGAGAGGAGGCTGGCACGCATGCTCACATGCCGAGATCATAGATGAAGGATAAATCGGGTTATATTTACTGGCCTCCCCCTTTTATTGCAAACTTTTGTTTGTACCCTCTTATTAATTTTTTTTCTCAACAAGCCAAACGGAGCTTATAAAGGACTTCTTTTGAAGGTTTGCTTAAGCACATTTGAAATACACTTTTAAACCATGGGCTGTTGCTGCGAAAGTGTTCAAGGCGATGGGATGAGGTGGCGAGTTGGGCTGACCTCAAAAGCCTAAGCCAATCAAAAGAATGGGGGAGGGGCAAGAGTGGAGAAAGAGGACGATGAGCAGGGTCATTTGCGAGGCAATTATGTGCAATTAGGGAGTGTGTCATAATCTATGTCACCTTCAAGTAATATTAATTTTAGCGAGTTTGAACTTATTTATTTACGCTTGACAGTTTGACGCTGGAAAATGTACTTTCCATTATTTCCTGTCCGGGAGAAAAAAAATGTTGTTCCAATCACACAATGACCACGACGCTCACACAAAATGCGTTGGGAAGAATGCGGAGCCAAAGTAGGAAATCCTGTGACTGTCCGCTTCCTGTCACTCGTTGCAAAGCGAGCCAAGGTTGGAAGCCGGTCACTTCCTCCCGATGTGGAACCTCATCCTCATAGAGGTTGCATTCAGATCTAAATCGCTCACTGTTGGCAAAAGTTATAATTATTTGTTCAATCGATGAATGCAGAATTCAGCGGCAGAAATTGGGCTCATGCATTGGAATGGTCGACGTCCGTTTATTTTTAGAGGCGCGTCTCATAGATCCAAATGAAAGTTTGCCGGCATTGAGCCATAGTGGAACCTTGACTTACAATTTTTTTAAAGTTAATGAGCCGTCGGAAAGAAGAGTTTTTTTTTTCTCGCCTTGTCTTCTCAGCAAAAATCATTAGTACAAATGAAAAAGTGGAACACCTACAATGCAGCAGCACATGCAGGCAGACAAATTTCAATGGGGAATGTTGATTTGTGAAATGCGAGATTTGAGTCAGAAGGAATTCAACGTGTTCTTCAAGGTACCGATGTACTCTCTCACTTCAATCAATTTCATAATTTTTTCCTCCACTTTCAGGCTTTCATTTTTTCGGATAAAACCCTTGGAAGAAAAAGTTTGGACAGCCCTACGTTGGAATGTATTTTGTGGGATGGATTTGGGGATGGGGGTGGGTGATGGCGGAGCTAAACAGGCTTTAAAGGATGTACGGATATCCCTTGAACGTGTCTGCTGTTGTGGGTGGGGTGGGGGGTTGTTTTGGGTGCTTGAATGCCCCTCTGGGCATCGCCATGACGACTGAAGCATATGAAGTGATACGACTGCTCAATCAGGTCACGTGAAGTCGGTCAGGAGAAGCGCAGACGTTTCCCCCGCGACGCTCGGCCTAATCTGCCAGACGTGTGCCTCCTCGAGGGTGTGGGGAGGGGTGTGTGGTTTCCACCCCCCCCGAACCCCCCCAAAAAAAGACATACATTTTACCACATCACTTAGTGGCTTTGTTTTGCGGTGTGGCGGCTTTCGCTTAATATTTAGTCAATGTGGAGTTCACTTTCACTGCACAGGGAGCCCCCACATTTTCACAGCACTTCTTTCGCAAATTTGCCGGGTCACTCTTTTTTTTTCTTTTTTTCCTTGACATATTCTCCATTTTTGGCCTGAGCACAAGAACAACGACTAAAGGAAATTGTAAAAAAATATTTTAAAAAGTGGCTAACGGTTAGCAAGTCGACACACTTATTCGTTGGCACCCATGTCACTCACAGCCCAGGTCACAGATGCTACACTGGATTAGGAGGATGGTGACCCTTAGTGGACAAAAAAAAAATCATACATGTTGCAATTTTTCTTAAAACAGGAAACTGCAGTCATGTCTGGTTCTTTCTTTATTTTTACATTTCTTTATTTTTAAAGGCATATTTGCAAGCGACACCTTTGGATATGATGAACACGACTAGCACAGCTGTTCAAGCTTGACCACTGGAATACTAATAAACACAGGAAGTGGGAGCACCCCCTTCCCCCTGCACGAGGACGGAGGAAGGCAGGAATGCAATAATCAAAACCATGTGTGTTGTACAAACACACTCAGGCTCCATTTGTGTGTACGTGTCTTTTCCATTCCATGATTTCCTCACCTGATAATTCTCCATGATTACGTAAGACTCTTCGCCATCCTCGCAATTGCCTTGCGGGTCCCTGTGCTTGCGTGGGTTTTATTAAGGTACACTGGCTTCCGCTCACATCCCCAAAACTTGCATGTTAGCTTCAGTTAAAGTCGCTAAATTAAAGGTGCGGGTGTGGTTGGTTGGTTGTTTGTCGAAATGTGCCTGGCAATTACGGGCGACTAGTTTGGCTGTGCCAAAATACGGTTAGGGTCCCGCTCAGGGATGATCAACATGTCGCCCGCAGCCACTTAATAGCTCCCAAGGACCACATGAGTAACCTGCAGGCCTGTTCTAAATATAGCGCTCTCGTGATGGGACGTTGTGGTTTTTCAGAGTTTTATAGAAATTGAGGGTGGCATATTGATATTTGTTTTGGAATTATTGTGAAAAATCGCAAACAAACATGAACAATGTCTTTTCATAATTAATATAATTTCTCAAGGTAATTTGAGTCAGCACCCAAGAAGTACCAAGAAGTAAGTTTTGAAAATGTTGGTGCACTAGCTCATCTGTGACCCTGATCAGTGAAATATGAATGGATGGATTTTTCCATTCAAACGCAACCAAAATCAACACGATTGGCTCATATTTGAAACATGTCATTCTCCCCGCAAGATACAAATCCATTATTCAACATTTAAACGTTGACGTATGTATAAAAGTCTGACAGTCATTGAACGCACCACTCTCAACAAACAATCCATTGGCTTATTTAAAGGGCGCATTGAAACATTTTACAAGGCACCAAATAGTTTTTTTATTTTCAGTTTGCTCATCAAAATGTCACAATATTAATTTTAAAGCGGCATTTCGTGGATGTAGTTGATAACCGCGCACTGTTTGTGTGCGAGTCGAATCCCCAATGGGATTAAACGTCAAAACACGACACATTCCGGTTTGATCTTTCAAAATAAAACAGACAAATCGCCAAGTCGTGTGACCCCCATTAAAGTAAAGCTTTTACTTTGAACTCAAATAATCACACTTCCGGGTTAATTCTGCGTGCCGAGTGCAAGCTGCACAGCTTTTGCTCCCCGTTAACCATACGAGAAGAGGAGGCGTACTCGAGTATCGCGGACACTCACCGCGATTGACCGAAAGGAGGCCGCCGCCTCCTCCTAAAACGCATCGTTCTCAGTCGAAAGGAGGTGGACCGGAAGGTGGTCGAAGACCAAATGGCGAGCTTATTGCCCCAAACGAGACGCTGCCCGCGAGACAAGCTGTGCGTCTGACGCTTTGCCGGCCGGCCGGGGAATTAGGACGCCATAAATTCAAAGCTCATTTGGAGGCTGGAAGTTTCTGTCAGCGGGAATCCTGAATCGCAGTCTGCCAGTATGGACGAGGACAACCAAGGTAGGACGCAGTCATGCCAAATTACGCTCTCTCTCGTCATTCTAATTACAAAGGATGACAGAACAGTTTGTGAATTTTGAGTAAAAGTTGATTTTCCCACCCTGCACGAGTGTCCTGAAGGCAGCTCGCGGGCAGACCAATGCACCACACGTGATAACAATGACAACCTGCGGTGTGGGCATCACACTTGCTATCAGCAGCATCATGCATGTGTCATGTTCTTTTATTTATTTGGGTCCACCCGACCAGTGTTTGCAAAAGAATCACATAATGGAATGCAATTAAAATAAAGTTTTTTTGCTCCCTGTTGAAATTCACTGTAAAACTGACACAAAGCAAAACTTAATGAAACATTGTTTACTTGGTTAATAAGAATTTATAATTTCCAATAGCTTATAGACAAGCTATTAGTAAATAGCATAGAAGTTATGGTAATTATAAACCTAGAAAAAAGAGTGATTTGACACATATGGCGCAGCAACACATACAAACACAAAGTACATCGTTAGTCACAGGCATACTCTCGATCTGAGCTATAGATAATGAATCGCGATATAGCGGGGGTTCACTGCACATCGCTTCAAAACGATGTCATGCTAAGTTCAGTTACCTCTGCTGAGTCTGGCGCTCACAAAGCTATCAAAATGCCAAGTTTCCTGATTGGCGCAGGTGGGCTGGGGAAACCACACTTTTTGTTTTTCCACCAGCCAGACCAAACTCCCGCACGCTGACGGCTTGCAGAGCTGCAGGATGTACAGTAACGAGGTGTACGATGGCGGGGCATAAAGCTGTCATTGTGCTTGGTGCCGCCGGCTCGGCCTCAGGAGGTGGCACACGTGAGGGCTAAACCAGACGGACATATGGCGCTGTGTTTGCAGCCATGCGTGCGAGCTGACTCGCTGCAGGCTGTAAAAGGTACACGCGTGCACGGCATCCTGGTTGCCGCACTGTCGTTGTTCGGAGTCTGGTGGCGCGTACGCAATCGTTTTTACTTGTAATCACTTGCACACCCCCGCATGCACCCGCAGTGAAGTTAGGGGGAGGGAGGGAGGGAGGGAGGGAGAGAGAGAGGGAGAGAGAGAGGGGTAGAGAGAGGGGGAGGGGGGGTAGAGAGAGAGAGAGAGAGGGGGGGGGGAGAGAGAGAGAGAGAGAGAGAGAGAGAGAGAGAGAGAGAGAAAGAGAGAGAGAGAGAGGGAGGGAGGGAGGGAGGGAGGGAGAGAGAGAGGGGGAGGGGGGTAGAGAGAGAGAGAGCGAGAGAGAGGGGGGAGAGAGAGAGAGAAAGAGAGAGAGAGAGAGAGAGAGAGAAAGAGAGAGAGAGAGAGGGAGGGAGGGAGGGAGAGAGAGAGGGAGAGAGAGGGGGGGAGGGGGGTAGAGAGAGAGAGAGAGAGAGAGAGAGAGAGAGAGAGAGAGAGAGAGAGAGAGAGAGAGAGAGAGAGAGAGAGACCTCGCTAAAGGACCAAGATGATGGCAAAAGTGAGAAAATAGTTTATAAAATCTAGGTATATATATTTCTGTCCCCTTAGCCAAACTTAAATCCAGCAAATTCCTGGTTTGTTCCCGTTAATTCCCGTGGACATTTCCCAACTATGTAAATTCCTGCAATTTTGCAACCCCACTGACAAGTGGGTGGAAAAGAACAAACTGTGAGAGCGCGAGACATAATTGTACTGGATGCTGAGATGTCTGAGAGGAAAATGTGTGAGTGTCTATGTAATGGAGTCCAGACAAAGTGCCAGACAAAAGTTGACAAATAGCCAAAGGCTTGCGTACGGCGAGCCAAAGGTATCCCTCCTACTGCATCGGTTTGCCAACCAAAGAATTTCACTTTCCGCGAGCGGCTGTCCAAACTCGACATCACGCCGTCTTGATTCACTCTCTACTCCCGGCTTCTTGTGACCGTCTACTGGAGAAACTCTTTTAAAAACGTCTCCCATTTAAAGTATGCGGTCTGTGGCGTTATGACGCACGGCCGAGATGTCAGTGCCTTTCATCGGACGGACGGCTTCCCTTTCCTTTCAAAAGCCGGCTTTTGGTGATTGCGGCTGCTGTCTTGTCTCTCCCCCGCAGCCCACATGCTGTGAAGTGTTTGAGTGGAGTGGAGTCGTCACACGTCGGAACAAACTGTGCTTTGATTGTGTGCATTCTTTTAGTGGTTTATTTATTTATTTTTTGGTGGCAAATGTACTGGGTCACCTTCATTGCAAATACTGGCAGGAATGTGAAGTTGCAGCCGTGGGTGTTTATTTTGAACTTGAGGAGAAGTGCAAAGCAATGTCTCAGTTCGGCAAGTTCTGTGCGTAACCAATTTGCCAGGAAGCAAATGTGAAAAGTCTTGAGACTCTCTAAATGTTGTAGGTGCTTACTCATTCACTACCAGCCGACTAAAAAAAAAAAAAAGGATCTTTGACGTCTTTATCCGTCAATGGTAGTGAATGAGTTAAATATTTTAAAGTGTTGGGAACTTAAGGGCAGACAGTTAAGGACTAGGACTTGTTCAAAGATGAACAAAACGGAACCAGTCCATAGTTCATCCCATTTAAATTTACGATAGTCATGTTTAACAATCCGATGTTTGATTGGTTGATTGGTGTCCAGTCCCAGGTCAGTGCACTTTTTGCTTCTAAAACCGCAAATCTGTAAGCCAAGTCTTCCAAATACTCGGAAGGTCCTGTACGCGTTTCAAATGATTGAAATGCTGGCAATAAGCTCGCCGACTTGGCTTCTGTTTGGGGCTCCATCAGAGCGCCCTTGTCGAGCTCGGCCTCACCGATACCCCAAATCCGATTAAACCTTGCAGAGACATCCTCTCGGTCTGGTCGATTACGGCAGACCGAGCCATATGGACGTCAAAGCTCCGGACTTGGACGACTCCCATACGTGATAAGCTTGAATTGCTTGGAGCCACTTGCACTCCACCGGTTTGACTTTTCAAAAAGCGACCGGTGTTGTTTTTGTGTCTGGAGCAGCTAAGAGAGGAAAGCGCACGTGTTCTTTTCGAGTACGTCTCTAATTTCCTTCCAGTGGAACAAACAATGACATGCATTCACAATCAACTGGGACACGATGCGTGGAAAGAATTAGACAAATTGGGCCATTTTAGAGTCTGCTTTATGTTTGGACTCATGTGGACTCCTTTTGGGACTTCGATCGCCAGTCGGATTTTAGCAACGCGGGTGGCGGCGTGGCGTTCGGGTTCGCAGAAAGGAAGGGAGGCTCCAATGGACAGGAAAAGGGGAGGTTAGGAACGCTTATGTAAGCGCCCAAAGATTGTTTGCCTTGTAGTTCTGTAGCTGCGGGAAAAAGGTGGGCCTGTGAGTCTGAACATCCCCGTCCCAAATGCAACTGAGGCGGCTCGCAGTTTCTTTCAATAAATTTCATTCTCGGTGAACGTGCACGGATCAGATGATCGCCCTGTGAATGTCGTTCCGCGTTCCCACTTAAGCCACTCCTCACTTTGAACTGATCTGAAGTCTCAGGGTCACGTGATTATCATATCTGAAAACTGGGTCATTGCATCGTTACGGATGTGATCCAGAAAACACGGAAAGGCAAAAATGCGATGAAACGTTTTCTGAAAACCTTGAAATTGTGGCCAACGAATTTCACGGCGATGGGGGAAAGAAATGTGATGTCGCTCGACAATGCACTCACTGTGGATGGACAACAATGAAAGCTTTTTGTGTTAAACATCGGTGCTGTCGGACGACATTTTCGAGGAACAAGGTTGCGGAACGGTGTAAAAAAATGCGTTCTCAGTTTCTCACTGCGAATATGAATTTGACATATCGTTCATCTCAGCTACATTCTTAAATTTTAAGGATATTTCCTCTCATAGATTCGCCGTTACCGGCTGCCTTTTATTGATTCTTGATGGTTTTACCTTCTGGGCTGTGTTGAGCTGATGCATTTCTTGCTCTTGTTCCTCCGGAACAATTTTTGTCTTGAAATTGACGATTTTCCAGCATGTCCTAGTTTGCAGCAAGCAACCCAAATTTATGAGGATAATAATATATGTCACACATTGTTTCACTTTTGGCTCAGTATTAACAAAAACAGTCATTCCAAAAAAAAAAAAAGGGGGGCGGGTGTTTTCCTGCAGGGGAACCTTAACACTAATTTCTTCTGATCGCATTTTTGCAAGTGTTTGATCGCTCCCAGCGTGGCCCTAAATTTGGAAAGCAAAACCAAGTTTGTGTTTGGCTCTTGTCTCTGTGGTCGTCTTCCAACCTGTGTGTGTGTGTGTGTGTGTGTGTGTGCGAGCTGGCAAGCCTCCAGCATCTTGCGGCCCCCCTCTGGCCCCTTAACTGGCACAGAAAGGATTTGTAACACTCAGTGACTCGCTCAGTGGGGTCAGTGAGTCATTCAACTCATTGACATGGCTCAGCACATCTTGAGCATCGTTGAGATTTTTTTTCTTTTTTTTTTTTGCACAATGTGCATGTTTCTACCCCCGCAGCTGGATTGCCGCTGCTGCCGCATCATGCAAAATTCATTCCGCCTTCATTCGGCGAGAGGACGAGCTGCTGGTGCTGCCGAACAGACGGCACGGCCGTTGCGACCAAGTCGTCGCGCTGAGAAGGACGGCGGGGATGGCCGTGTTGTCGCCGCACAAAGCACAGCAGGGCGGCCATCTGAGCAACTTGTCGGCGGGTTAAGTGGATGCACTGGGTTGTGTGCTCGAATGATTCCGAGTAGGTGGCTTAAATGACGGCCTCAAGTCAGACCTGGCAAGAAAAAAAAAAATCCGTCAGTCCTCGTCCTTGTGTTGCTTTGAGTTGGCATCTTGAATATCTTCTCATCTCGCGTCGGTGCGTGACTCTAAACTTAACTCATTCACTCCCATTGACGGATAAAGACGTCAAAAAGTACATTCATTCTACCGGGGATGGCAGTGAACAAAACACGTGTTTTGGCCGCTGAGTGAGTCACTCGGCACTGCGGCCCTGCTGAAATATTTTCTGACAATCAATTCAACGTAGAACGTGGATTCTAATGTCCGTTCCTATTAAAATGAACTGCAGTCACGTAAGACTCTTCATTTATCCTTACAGTCGCTGACGTGCCTGTGGATGTTATCCATGTAATTACTGACTAATTGGCCAATTAACAAAGAAATGAAAGACAATCAAGACCAGAAAGTAAAACGTGGCGATGACAAAACATTGCGGCATTGAGCGACATGTCCACCCCATGTTTGTTTTCGGATTCAATCGGGCTGTTATTGTGAGACGTGACAACCGGGGCGAAAGTCGGTGCAGCGTAGAGACGAAAATGATAAGACCGCTCGCCGTCTGCGGTCGACAGATGGCCTCTCTCCGTTATCAGCGGATAACGACGCATGTGACATAAGGTGGAACGCTGCTGCAACATCGTCGCTAGCGCTGTCCTGATCCAGCCAAGATCAGGAACAGGAAACACAAAACGAAGCATCTTGACTTTTCACTTGAAATAAATTCAGATGAACAGAAGATCGTTCATCATTCTCCCAGCACGGGAATTTTAAAGCCGTCCTGTTCCTGGTGCGAGAACGCCATGTCCCTCGGCAAAAACGTGAAGAGGAACATCTCATACCTGAGCTAGACTGAGAAGAAAAATCGTCCGTCACCGCCGCTCAGCGTTTTGAGAAAAGATGAGCAGCGGCAAGGTGGACCGGTTTGTCCAGACGACCCGGTTCTTTTAGGAGGAATGTTGGCTACAAGTGTCACGTGTTTGGAGCCGTCGGTGCGTCTGTACGGTTTCTGTTTCTTGGCTCCTGCTCCCGAAGCATTCGAATGAGCTGTGAGTGGGTGTCATGACGTTTAGCGCAGTGCAATGTTACACTTTGGAAGGGAATAAGCCGCTCTGCCGATGTCATGGGGGCCAGAAAGTGGAAAAAGCCATGTGGTACGTATTTTGAGCCAGCGTCAGGGTCAGCATCACACGGACCGGTCCGAGTTCCTGACGGCATGCTTGCATCATTTCTCAGCCCGGCGGTGGCTCGCGTGTATTTGCAGTGGACGCGTTTGTCATGAGGTGTTCCCGAACGGGAAATGGCGAATGTTTACGCGGTTCGCCGTTGTCGCGGGAAGGACCTGCCCAATGTTCCCAATCAAAGTAGACGCCTGTCCGTCCATTGTCTTGCTGGGAAAGCGACGGCAAAATCAGGAAGCGCGCCGCTATTTTGTGTTCTCTCTTGACATTTGGCTGAAGTTGTCACTCATAACAAGAAAGAAAAAAAAAAAGTTTGCTCATGAAATAAAAGGCAGGGAATCCTGTTTTGTTAATTTGAGGAGGTTGTGCAAAAATTTGACCCCAATTTAAATTTGTGGGAGTTTAGAATCATCATTTTTATGATCTGCAAATTGGGTTTATGTATTCCGACGTTATGTAACTTTTTGTTATCTTCCAAAAAATGGGACAGAAAAGCACCTCAGGTAACGTCAGCCAACAGTAAAGGATTAAATTTGCTTCTTTCTCTTTTGCATATTTGCTTTGGCTTCTTGCAACCGTTGGCTTTTTTTTTTTTTCTTTCTCAGAAAGCACGTCGTAAAGAACGGAGGTGTGAAAAAGTCAAATATCCACAAAGGCTTTTATTTTTTTTTTTAGCAGTGGTCGTCGGAGATGATCGCTAGTAGTTACATGGATGACTAAAGTGTTTTTGTGATCTTGACAAACAACTTTAAGGAATTTAAGTTCCTCTTTTGCGGTGCGGGAGCACTGGTCAAAGTTGCGAACAGCTACTTTAGCTTCTCATGCTAGCAGCTAGCGAGCTAATTTGCTTTTATGGTTGTCTTATAAAGTCGAGACAGGAAACGCTTTTTGAAAATCACTTTGATGAAGATTATTACTTTAAACTACAATTTTTGAAATCATACAAAAAAAAAAAATACAATTGCGAAATATTTGACTATTTTCTTTTGTGAAGCTTTATAACGAATGATTTTCCTGCAAAAATTGAAAAAAAAAAAACTAAAATATATATTCTAGGTTGAATTGAAATTTGCAAATGTTTTTTTTTTTCCCCCTTTTTAGTCGGCCGGGCACTTGCTGTGAGTGACCCCAACAAAGAATAGCTTTCAATACAATTACATCGCCATACGCTCGTTTGTGCGCATGAAATAGTTGCCCCGTTATCAGCAGCGTGAAAAATGAGCATGTGATCTCCGTCTTCCTCACTCGGACTCTTATGACTCACTTAATCTGTGTTTTTTTTGTTTTCGCAACAAAGTCATGGGATTTTTTTTTTCCCCTCCAATTGCGACGCTTCGATTTTAGACGGCAAATAAACTCAATTAAAAGACAGTGTCCTACTGTGCGTACTGAGGAAGTCTTTCAGCTTCAATTTGAAAGCACTTGTGGGAAACTTTTATCTTATTGGACTCTCGGGTCGGATAAACTATAAATCATTGTCGGTTGGATGCGACTTGAACTGGTGAGTCTTAAACTGTGTTGGGCATGCATCGGTTGGACCAGGACTGATTCAATTAATCGGCGCAGCCGTGGGTTCGGCTTCCGATTCTTGGGAATCCATCCAAAGCGATCTGCTCCTCAGCTCTCGTGATCGTCGGGCCCGTCATGCCCTCAGACCTGATTGGGCAAATGGTGCGCACAGCTTCTTTTGCTCTGTCTCATCAAAACTCCAAGAGCTGAAAATGGAGATGATTTGGGATTGACGCAATCGTTAAGAATGAAGAGGGAGATTCTGCAGATAGGAAGGAAAGTTTCATTATTTCCAGTTAAGGGGAAACAAAAGCGGAGGGGGAAGGAAATGTGTGTGAATTGTAAAGCTGCTTAGGCGAATGATTCACTCGGGGCTTTTCAATCAGCTCTCACCCCCACTTTGTGCTGGGGTGGGGGCGGACTCAGTGCATGTGCGTGCGTGTGTGTGTGTGTGTGAGAGAGAAATCACAGGAGAGGCACAATCTGCTATAACTCCATGTGAAAATGACCTACTTCCTGTCAGCTCACTCTCAACCGGATTGCTGTTTTTTGGTGTGTGTGTGTGGGTGGGGGGCGGCGGGCTTGTGGGTGTGTGTGTGTGTGTCCTCCAGCGGAGGTTGCGGTGGCACGGTTAAATGGCGGATAAGTAGGTGTCCCTGGGGAGCTTCAGAGCGAGCTAGAATATGTGTGTGCGTGTGTGTAGGCGTGGGTGTGTGTGTGTGGGTGTGTGTGGGGGGTGTGTGTGTGTGTGTTTGGACTCCTTCCAACTCCCTGCAGTGTTAATTAGCTGACAACAAGTGAATCAAAGATAATATTTAAGCAGCGAGGCCCCCGTGACAGATGCTCAGGTGTGTGTGTGGGGGGGGGGGGGGCGTGCGTGTGTGTGTGTGTGTGTTTCAAACTTGCGTCTTACGCAACACTCTTCCAATCGTGTCCCCGTCCTCTCTAGGTGTAAGACAGCGATGCCTTGAGATACGAGTGGCCTGAAATGCGTTTGTAGCGGTGCAAGATTGCCTCTTTTTAAAAAAACATTTTAAAATTTTGCTTCAACCCGTACGCACGAACTGAAGATATAATTCCAGTCAGTTCCTAGTGAGCAGCAGTTTGACAGGCACTTAAGAAATAAATTCTTAAAAAGAAGAAGCTTTAAGCTGTTTAATGGCACTCCCAATTCCAGTTTAAGTCAAACAAAACTTTATTTTTAAGAACGGGCCTCCTGTTCAATGCTAACATGCTAATGTTAGCGTAGAGAGTGGCTGTTTAAGACTCCTTTGAGCAACAGTTCTTAGAACTAGTAATATCCTGATACACTCGGGTATATATTCTTTATCATCTGTGTAGACAGGCAAATATTTCAGCATCGTAACTGAGTCATTTGCGTCTGCTCGGCCGCATTATGCTGCCCCTAGTGGCCAAGGAATCACACCAAACGCAACAGGACCGCCAAAAGAATTTTTATAGTACGTCTTTGCTATTTTGTGCTATTTTTCTTTGCCTTTTTCCAGGAGAGGCTGAAACAAATAACTGGCATTGAAATTTGTATTTCAAGGCAAGGCTGAATTGTGCCATCTTTTGTCTGTTTTAATTCAGGTCATCGTCGCGAGTACATTTGCTCGGCGGCGCCAAGCGTAATCCGCGCGGCGCGACGCGACGCGACTCTGACTGGCTGCCGGTCCTTTCTCATCCTCACTTTCCCCCTCTCTGCGCAGTACCTGAAGACCTGTCGCTGGAGGAACGGGATGAGCTGTGCAACATCCGACGCCGGAAAAAGGAGCTGCTGGATGATATTGAAGTGAGTTGCGGATGTTTGTTCTGCAGCAGCGGGTCATTTCATTTCCTTGCATGACTTAGATGAGTTCGATGGAAAACTCGCTTTGTCCTCCTCCATCTTGTAGAGAATTAATAAAACATCGTGATTCAGTCGACGATTTTTTTTTTTTTTTTTTTTTGCAGCGGCTGAAGTTTGAGATTGCAGAAGTCATGACGGAAATCGAGCAGTTAACCTGCGTTGGGGAAAGGTGAGTTTGAATTGGCGTTCAGTGTAATCCTCCTCGGGTTTCTGATTGAATTTTTTTGTCAAATTTATATTTCTGTACGATGACTGAATAATTTTGAGAAATAATAGATTTTTGTTTACCGCGAGCCTGGAAGTTTGTATTTCAAGCTCCGTTTTGGTGAAAAGCACAATGTGGCACACCTGGTTTACTAGTTTTCACATTCCACTAATTTCAACTTTTCATTAATTTCCAATGAGAGAGAAAAAAAAATTATTTAATAAATTCACCAAAAATGTAACATTTCTTAACCAGCTGAAATCATTTTAAGACTCTTGTAATATTTGGGCCTTTAGTTAAAAAAATCCCCAATTAAATTGATTAATTTAAATGCGTTTATTTATTCATGATAATTAATAACTTATTATAAATATTATAAATAATATCACAAAAAAGTCCATTATTTCATAATTAAATAGTTGACCCATTTTACAGGTTAGTTGCTTCGGTTCTTGAGTTATAAATATGGACTTTAAAGAAGAAAATAAGAAGTATGCACAGCAGCATTCGTGTTCGTTGTCCCCTAGCAATCGTACAAGAAGAAGTTGACTGGCGTTACTTTCCCTCGAGTGTGTGTGTGTGTGTGTGTTGCAATCCCCCCCAGACTAAACATTAGCTCAGCGCCCGGCTTCAGAAGCTTTTGTCTGATTGGTTGATAAGGCGGCGTGAGGTCTCGTGTCTCAGGTGCCGCAACCGAACCGCTCGGGACTTGTTTGGCTCCGAGTCTGCTGCTCCAAGGTAGAAAGTCACCCCCCCCCCGCCCTCGGACAAAATATGGCCTGAACTGCGCTTGCAGCTTTTATTGGAGGGGCTCTCGAGACCCGTTCTGAAATAAACACCATTGGCTGGCCGTCAAGGTGCCAGTGGGCCGACGAGCAAACTTTGCTGGCGGCCTGTCGTCGCCGTCCAACTCAAGTGTCACGTCATGGCTGCGTTTGTGTTTTTCTGCGCAGCAAAACCACACAAAGAAACAAACAGATCGCAATGGGGAGGAAGAAGTTCAACATGGACCCCAAAAAGGTCAGCCATTTGTTTGTTGTCCATGCACGCATTTGAGCATGTTCGTCATTTTTGTTGCTGTCAAATTACGGACTAGAGATCTTTTTCAAATTGGAATTAATAGCCAGTCTGACATGATAAGATGGAAGCTGATTCTGGTTTCAGATAAAAGGGATTTTTTTTAGTTTTTTTTTTGGATGTTTAAAAAAAAAAAAAAATCACAACAATCTGTGCTAGTTTCTGGAAATGGATAGCGACAAGCTGTGCAAATGTGGTGAGGAACAAGCAGTTTGCGGGACTGTTTCAAGATCCACGTTGCACATAGTGCCCCATTTAAAAAAAAAAAAAAAAAATAAAATAAATAAAAATTATGGCACATACACTTTCAGTGCACTGACACTTTGTGGCGCATTTACAGAAGAATATACTGAAAAAAAAAATGTTTTCCTCAAGCACCTCTGGTTTTCAGTATAATAATAATAATAATTGTTATTATTGGTATTATTATAATTATAATTATTATTATTATTAACAATATTACAAAAACCTGGGAAAAAAACTTTTTTTTTCTCAAGCGCCTCAGGTTTTCATAATAATAATAATAGTAATAATAGTACAAATATAATATGAAATATAATATGTAATATAATGATGTAAGTTTTTTTTTCTGAGACATCATAGATCTAAATTACAACATATGGTAAAATTCATTAGCTGAAACCTCCAAATAAGAAACGAAAATGCCTCAAAAGCCAGACATGCTACAAACCAAAGTATGCAGCATTTTTTTTTTTTTTAAATGACCAACGTTATTTGTGTTCCGTTTGAAGGGCATCCAGTTCCTTCTGGAAAACGATCTCCTCCAGAACACAGCTGAGGACATCGCGCAGTTCCTCTACAAAGGCGAAGGCCTCAACAAGACCGTCATCGGGGACTACTTGGGCGAACGGTGAGTCCTCGGCCGCCGTCCTTGCTAAGCTCCGGAGTGAACGTTTACGAGGTAGCGGCTGAGACGATAAAGTCGCGACGCTAGCGTGCTTCACATTATTTATTTATTTATTTTTTTAGTGATGACTTCAACATCAAGGTGCTCCAGGCCTTTGTGGAGCTTCACGAGTTTGCAGACCTCAATCTGGTCCAAGCCTTAAGGTGAGTTTGCCTCAAGTGGCCGACGGCCGGCCAAACACTTGTCGGGAAATCTCGTTTCACCTTTTGAATTACTGCAATCCGGAATTGCGACATCCTTAATGGGCCCGGAAGCAGCCTGCTAATTAACAAATTGGCACCACTTGATCTTTGGCTGAGGTCCCGAGTGACGTCCTCATGCTATAAAGTTTCGCAACTGTGGCAATTTTTTCCGTTTTGGTGATGGATGTTCAATCGGACTTTTTTTTTCAGTCCGATACCTGAACAAATATTCACTCTTTGAGTACTTAGCCATACGGGGTACTGATGCCTGTAGTACTTTGAATGTATAACATTTCATTTAACACACACACACACACACATGCAAATAAAGTGAACAAAGGCGTTCGATTCTGACGCAGATGATGATTTGCCAACGTTTCAAAGTGCCGCAGTACAACGAAAACCACTGCAGAGGAGGACTTACTTGCTGTCAGATTTTTTTTTTTTTTTTTTTGGGCCTTAAATATTGGTAGCTGGCATCGGCAGCCTCCTGGAATACTCGATAACTCAAAACAGGGAGGGGCCACTGACCACTTTTTAATTTTTTTTATTTTATTTTTTTTTAACATTCTCCACGGAAAACGGCGGCCATGGGGAAAACAAATCCAGGAAGAAGTAAAAATTTGGAAAATTGTGAAAAAGGAAAATGGGGAAAAAAAAATCTCCGGATGGCAAACGGCAGAAGCGTTGTAATATCACTATTCACCACTAGATGGAAGACTTGTCTTAGTTGCTTGCCCAATGCTTTGTTTTTTTTTGTTTTTGCAGATTTGATTAAACGTGCAGGACAAACTTTGTACAACAATAATATTAAAATTTTGAGTGAGTTATTTTTTGTGAAAAAAAAAATGAACAAAACGCGTTCCTGCAGTTTGTTGTTCAACAGGTTTGTGCCGTCATTGAATGGTCATTTTACAGCAAGACGTGCTTAGATTTTGGCCACTGAATGCACGTATCTTTCATGCCGTTAATGGAATATTCCGCTCATTATTGTTCAATGATGTCGTTTCATCCCAATTTCAATTATTCTCACTGCTTATATCAGGCTGTTCTCCAAAGAATCTCTTCCAAGGAGCCCCGAATGTTGTTGAACTAATTTAGCAGCAGCCCGACGAATGTATTACAGATGCCGAACGTAAATGCATTTACCGGGCCATCTGCTGCTGAGCTCGCCTTCAAACGCAACCGCGACCGTGTTTGTGTTGCAGGCAGTTCCTGTGGAGCTTCAGACTTCCTGGCGAAGCGCAGAAGATCGATCGTATGATGGAGGCCTTCGCCTCGAGGTACTGTCAGTGCAATCCTGGCGTCTTCCAGTCAACAGGTAACGCGCACACACACACACACACACACACACACACACACACACATTGTGGTTGATTGATGAGTCAGCGAGAATTGATTATAGCAGCCATCAGACCTGCTCGGCCTCACATCAATGCTGCTGTCGTCACGCCCACACACGCCAAAGTATCTTATTAGTTACTCGATATTCCTTTCGTTTGCTAATGTGAATGTGCAACCGAATATTTCGCATGAATCGCTAGCACACAGCCAACAATAGCTTTCGGCATTGACCCTTCCTCAAGGAATAGCCGTGCCTTTTTAACTCATTCACTGCCGGCCTGGGTAAAATTTGGGCGTCTATATCCGTCAATGGCAGCGAATGAGTTGACGGCAAAAATCATTGTTTGCTGTTTGTCTCCAGAAGTGATCAAGAAATCGATCGCGGTAGAATGCCGACTTTGCTCGTCCTTCGTTGCCTCCTGTCTTGACATAAGTGATTGTTCTTGTTTGACTCCTGAATATTGATGCGTTTCCACGGCGACCCGTCCCGTCTTAACTTATCGGCCGGCGCGCACGTCGCGTCCTAAACGGCAGCGCGGATATTGGCGGAGGTGTGCAGCGCAGACGTGCGGAGGCCGGCGGGCGGGCGGGAGCGATGACGGGGCGTCATTAAATCAATGCGAGTGTGTTTGTGCGCCGCCGCAGCAAGAGGCTGTTTGTTGATTAAAATGCGTCCGGCCGGCGCTGAGGGGAAATGAGTGATTTCAAATCAACAACAACATTCGACTTGAATTTTTTGTGACGAGACGGTTGGGAATGAATAAATGAAATTTCTTTCTTTTGTTTTCTCTTGACCCGCGCGCGGCCTCCGCAGACACCTGCTACGTGCTTTCCTTCGCCATCATCATGCTGAACACGAGCCTGCACAACCCCAACGTCCGAGACAAGCCGCCCGTGGAGCGCTTCATCTCCATGAACCGAGGCATCAACGAGGGCGGCGACCTCCCCGAGGAGCTGCTCAGGGTGAGAGTTTCCGCTCTCCATTTGCGACAAAGCTTTTGAAGGCGCTTCTAAAATTGGGCCATAAAAGTTTGTGAAGAAGCACACCGAGACGGGAAAAGCATTTCGTCCTGACTGTTTTTGTGTACTTTCGTCCTGATTTGAGTGGGAAAAACAGGCGCCACATGTGCTCTTTAAATCAAACCTGCCCCCAGAGTCACGAAAGTCTGAATCATGATCGCCCACCCGCTCGAAAGAGGAAACGCAGTCTGTCAATGTCGTCTTTAATGCACTGCCTGCTCTCATCCTGCCAATGCGAAGTGAACACGAGTTTTTCTTTTTTTTTTTTTTTTTTTGTCTGTCCTCTCTGTCGCCGTCCAGAATCTGTACGACAGCATCAAGAGCGAACCGTTTAAGATCCCGGAGGATGACGGCAACGACCTGACGCACACGTTCTTCAACCCGGACAGGGAGGGCTGGCTGCTCAAATTAGGTTTGGCCTTCCTGTTCTTCTCAACGCCTTGCCTTCCAAATCAATCGTTTTTTTTTTTTTGTTGTTGTTTTTTTCTGGTGCGAGATATAATCACAATGTTTCAAGCATAATATTACCGTTCAAATAAATAAATAAATGTATATGCGTTAGTTAGAATAATTGCAAAAGAATCCATTTCTATGGGAGGCTTAAACTTTAATTTTAATTAAAAAAAAAAAATTCTGGCAATTATAGAACAGTAATTTTGGTATCAAACTTATTGATTTATTTATTTATTTTTTTTAAAATACATTTTTTAAAATTCTTTTTGCAATGGAGGCTACAATATGAGAGCGCATCAAATGCAGGAAGCTGAGTACATGGCTGGCCCCGCCCACTTTTGGAATTTGTAATTGGGCCATTATAAATAGGACATTTATAATTCATTATTTTGGACTGCCGAATGAAACTGAGGATTACGATTCCTTGGACTCTTCTCAATCATGTCACGTGTGTGTGCGTGTCGACGTGGTCGTCTATAATATTTATTTCCCCGTGGTTGTAATTTGGCCATGATCCAATTTACATTTATTTGATCCTCTTCGTGCTTCTTACATACTTGGAAGCCTCATCACCTTTCAACATCTTCCTTGCCTTCCTTTTTCAGTCTAAACAGAGCGCGTGCGTGCGTAAAAGCAACAGCGCTGCAGCTGGCGATCTTCATTAGCACGCACATCTGGCCGGCGCTGCTTCTTAACGTACAAACTAACGAGTATGAATGTGAATTGCTCCATCGTGCCTCCTGGACTCCGACACGGTTACATTCTGGTACGCCCCCACCATGCTCGCAGGCGTTTCGCGCACCGGAATCTCCTCAATGTTACTCTCTAAAAATAACCGCCCGGAAGATGGGAAGGCGATGAATGGCTGTGAACGCGCAGCGGAAATTTGGCTAGGCTATAATTTAATAGCCAGAGTCTATGGAAACGTAAGGAAATTCACTTGTGTCTCGCATATTTTGAGCCGCCAAGAAAACAGGAAGGAAATGCCGCAGCGGAAAGTGGAAAGCTGGCTCAAAGTACAAAAACGCACACACGGATGCTTTTGGTGCAGTTTGGATGCAAGTCAAGGCGTCCACGTCGTCTTAAGTGGACAAAAAGTACGGGGGCGCTCGATTAGAAGCTCCTCAATCTTTTTTTTTTTTTTTTAGAGCAAAGAAATTTGGTTTTGTTTTCTTTGTAAGACTGAATATGATTTATGGGAAATTTGAAATGTTACAAGGGTAAAAGTGAGATTTAAAAAAAAAAAAGGAAAATAAACTATTAGAAAAGGATTGAAGTAAAGTCACACTAAATATGGGGCAAAAAAAATCTAGTTTATAAAACTGATGTCACAAAAGGCGGGAAAAGAAAATCGTAGTTTCACAAGAATAAAGCCATATGACAACAAAATTAGAAATTTGCAGTGGAAACAAGCCAAAAATTTCACTATTATAAATTAATTTCATGAAACGTTATTCATTTTTTATATTCAATTTTATACAGATCAGTTAGCGAGGGAAAATATTTAGATAGAAAAAAAATGTGTGATTTAATGTCATGTAAAGCGAATTATCAATAAGTCGGAATATGATTTTGAAAACGCTCCACATTGTAAAAGGAATGAAAATTTCCAAAAAGTCTCATATTTGAATATGATGACAAATATGGCGGCCATTGTTCAACTTGCTCTGTGCTGTTTCTTGCTCTTTCCCTCAGGGGGTCGCGTGAAAACCTGGAAGAGGAGGTGGTTCATCCTGACCGACAACTGCCTCTACTACTTTGAATACACAACGGTAACTTGCGCACACACACGCACGCAATTTAGTCACTCCAACTCCAATTGCGAAGGCCACCGGCAGATTACATTGACATAGCAACACGGAGAGCCTGAAACCTGATTGGACAAAAATAAATGATAATATAAATACATGGAGTTGAAGCAGAAAAATGTTGCGCCTTTGTAAAGTGATCATGATTATGGCACTTCACATTATTATTAAAAGCAATCATTCATTGGCAATTAATCAGCTCGCTAGCCGGCTCCGATCCTGCCTGATCGCGCTCATTTCGGACCCGTCGCGTGCCCCCGCTGCACTTGAACGGCAATCGAAGCGCGTCGATTCCAGCTCATGTGCTGCTCCAATTTGTGTTCCAGGACAAGGAGCCTCGTGGGATCATTCCTCTGGAGAACCTCAGCATCAGGGAGGTGGAGGAGCCCAGGAAGCCGGTGAGTGGCGCCCCCTGCTGGCCAAATGCTCCCTGTTATCGGCGCAGGTGGAAAAAGTGGTCATCGCGCTCTGCATTACAAGAACTTGTAAAGCAAATTTAACGTTTGATAGATAATTGCTGAAAACGTGCAAAGACGATGAAGTATATTGCTGAGAATATCAGTGTGGCGGGTAAAAAGGATTTATTTAGGTAACTAAGCGCTTACTTGAACTGAACATGAAATGTCTGCGACAATGCCAGAATATTTATTATATTTTCAATTTTATTAGAATTTTTTTTTTTTGTCATTAAAAACCATTTTGTAAAATGGAAGTAAAAATAATATTGCATCCATTCGAATTTACATTTGTGGGACTGACGCTGCTGTTTGCGATCGTGCAGAACTGCTTCGAGCTGTACAACCCCAACCACAAAGGTCAGGTGATCAAAGCCTGCAAGACGGAGGCGGACGGCCGCGTGGTGGAGGGCAACCACGTCGTCTACCGAATATCGGCGCCCACGCCTGAGGAGAAGGAGGAGTGGATCAAATCTATCAAGTAAGAACAAAATGTCAACGAGTAAATCATATTTCTTTTTTTTTTTTTTTATTTAGAACCTCTTTTTCAAGCCTTTTTTTATATAGATTTTTTCCCCCACTTTATTATAATGGGTGTCGATTATATAAGGATTTTTTTTCTTTTTCTCTGGTCCGATCCCAATCCCGGAGGATTTGGCGGAGGTCCACTGCATTGCCTGTCTACATGTGTTGCGCCACTATTTCTATTCAAATGTATTTTGCTTCAATAAGTGTAACACACAGCACAAACTGGATGCTATTTGTTTATTAGCAGATTCCTAATTTCCAACTAACCTGATGTACTAGAGAAAAAAATATTTATCGCTCAACGCTTGGTCGCGTGGCGCTGTCAAGCGAACGAGATCCACACATAGTTTAGGTGAGCCTCCTCATGCTTGGCACCGGCGCGAACAGGATTTCTCAGCCGTGAACGTGTGCCCCAAAACCCCTCCCACCCTCCCACCCACCCCTCTCAAATGGATCCCCAACCGCTTCCTGACTCGCTCGTCGCTGCAAAGCGAAAGACGCTTCATCTACGGACGCGTCGTTGGCCCACCAAACGGCACAATTGGGTGGCAAAAAGCGGGCGTGATCGCGTTTTGCTCCGCCTTTGACTGGAGGTGAGCGTCGCTTCCAACGAGTAATGCGAAGGAAACCATGGAAACCAAACTAGGTCATTGCACAAACTCCTTCCTTCCTCTTCCTCTTTTTTTTTTCTTTTTTGCTCCCATCTAATCAAAGCAAGGGTTTGTAAGTGCTTACATCATTTCCATATCAAAGATGCTGGAGACCCCCCCCCACCCCCTCCTCCTTCTCACATGACCTCGTTACGCATCTCTAGGGCCAGCATCAGCAGAGACCCCTTCTACGACATGCTCGCCACCAGGAAGCGACGCGTGGCCAACAAGAAGTGAAGCGGCGGACGCCTCAGTGCAGACAGCAAGACCAAAACCGGTGATTTTTTTTTTTATTTTTGTGATGGGGTGTACAAGTGGGAGGCACCCTGTCGAAGAGGGGGCAGCTGCACGCACGCACACAAACGTGAAGACTTTTTGGTGCACGCGCACGCCTCCTCTTTTCTCACCTCGTTCTGCTAAAACTTGCATGTGGGACGTCATGGACCAACGGGTTTGGATGTGTGTGCGTGTGATGTCAGTGTCAACTGTCAAAGTGTCCAGGGTTTGAATCTTGGGGGAAAAAAGTGTGTGTGTGTGTGTGTGTGTGTGGGGGGGGGGTAGTCTTGAGTCAGCTGGACTGATTTCATCCAATAGTGAAGGGCAGACAATTACGAGCTGTGCATATTTTGGATTTGAGTTGTAAAGGCGGTCAAGAGGCTTTTGGGTTACACTGAAAAGAAACTAAACCAAAGTCCTAAAGTCACGATTAAGACGTTGAACAGTTTAAAATGGAAAAAAAAAGTCATTTTATAAGAGTCAGATACTAATATGAAATGAGAAAATTGTGATTTTGCAAGACTAAGGTTATTTTACACAACTGCAGATTTTATTATTATTTTTTTTTTTTACAAGAATAAAATTCTTTTAAAACAATAATTTTGTATTTTATCAACTGGAGTTGTACAAAGTAGTTTTTCACCAAAAAGGAATATTAAGAGTTTTTGCAAATGAAGACCAGACATGTACGTTACACGTTTCTGTTTTGTCAAAAAGACTACTGGAAAACAATAAATAATTAAAAAAAATCCTAATATAAAAATTATATTCTAACAAAATTGCTTCCTTTGTTTTCTCATAGCCCCCCCTCCAAAAAAAAATCTAAATAGATATATTGTAGATGTGTTTTTTTGTCACTCTAGAAATTGCTACTTGCTACTTCTTTTTTTTTTTTTCCTAGGTTAACTTTAATCTCTTAAAATTATGATTTTTTTTTTCAGTGTGGCCTTAATACGCCTCAGTAGTCTTTTTTAAGACCGCGTCCCAGTTGGGGGCACCAGTCCGATGAAGTTTTTTTTTTTTTTTTTTACGTTCTTTGTCCGCTTGCTGTCGTCATTGTAACGTGTTTCGGTTTTGTAATCTTTGCTTGCTCTTTGTCTTCTTATCTGACTATAAGCTAACTTCTTCTCTCTCTTTTTTTTTTTTTTTTTACTATTTATTTTCATTCTGTGAAACGTTTTGACACCGCCTGTAAATGTTCAACAATGTATGGTTAAGTTATGTATGTACATAGGATGTATAGCTTTCTGTTGTTTGCATCACTTTGGGCTATTGGTCTTCTTTACAAAAAGCCTTAAAACATAATCAAAAAAAAAAAAAAAAAAAGAGCGAGATATATTGGGCCCATAACTGTGACATTGCTGTTTTTTAAAAAGCCATGACTGACATTGTATGTGTGTGTGTGTATGTGTGCGTGTGTGTGCGCGCGCATGTGTGTGTTGGGAGGTTACGTGCATTTGTGATATTAAAAAAAATGGTGCTTGTCATGTGACATTTATGATAATTATATCTCATGATGATGATGATAGTAATATCCTGGATGAAGATGTCAAAAATGATGAAGTCGGTAGTTTTCTATGTGATTGTAAATTCTAATGCGAAGCCTTTGCGATTCAGGACACATTATGATGATGATTATTTTGTGATTATTATTCTTTTTTTAAATGCTGTTCTATTGGCCCGCGCGAGCTTGCGGTCGCGTTGACTTTTCTATGTATGCTCTTGGATGGGTCACGTTCGCGTGCATCTTAAATCATAAAGCAAGCTTGCAGCAGATGCGTTGATGATTGTGGCCTACATCTTTGCAAGCGTAATGAGCGCTTCATGAATGAATTATGCGAGATGTTGTAAGTGAGAGGCGCTGCCACCAAGGCTACATTTCAAACAATTTGACGGGACAGTACGAGCAGCCAAGTGGCACGAGAGAAGGCGAGGCAACTGTCTCGACATGGATTGATTGACGAGAAGATCAAAATTGAAATGATAAGATCATCTCGCCATGTCTTAGTTGAGCCCGGTTGACCTGATTTGTGTTATTCTGCTATTTTACTATATTTTTAAACACAGCAAGTTATTGATACCTTTTTAGTTATGTTTATATTTATATTTCTTTTTCCATGTCGCAAATAGCACCCATTTTGTCCTTATCTGTTTTTTTTTTTTTAAGTCCGAAGAAGTTTATAGCGCTCGTGGCTGACATAAGTGAGGTGGGAGCGCCCTCTAGTGTCTGTGGAGTGTAAACACAGACTCACCAAATTCACTTTTATTTCTGCTTTTTTGTTTTTTTTTTCTTTCCCCGTGAAATCTAATAAGACACATCCACGATACAAACTAAATGTGTATTGGCCCATCTCGGGCAACTTAAAATTTTCAAGTCATTGTGACTGAAATGACTCATTTGAGTTACACGAATTATTTCTTTTTTTTTTTTTTACAGTAAATAAAAAATAAAAACAAAACTTTAAGCACATTTGTGATAAGGAGTGACAAAATATGTAAGAAGATTTTTTCCCCATTGTAAATATTGAATACGCAATCAAATCAAATGTGTAGGCCGCTTAATAATATATCTATAATCTTTAAAGCCCATTGCAGCAATTTCCAATCTTCATACTTTCCACCTTCTCTATTTCATTACAATCCCTGTGAAGTTATTTCTTTATATGAATATTAATATCATAGTAGGAGTAATACTTATTACTATATAATTATTACTATGCAATAAGTCATAGTCATAATAATGTACAGAGCTGGGCACTTGACCCTTTTTTGGCAGTCAGTCCCTCGCCCTCCATCTCGGTACAGTTCCGGCGTCGACCCCGTTCCCCAGCTCTGATAATATATTATGACTAAGATTCTTATTGCTCTTTGCACGAATACAATGTGCACTAGCGGCAATATCTAGATGAAGGATGTGGTTAATAAAAACACATCTATTGTCTCATATCGTGGTAATATATACTCATATTAAAACTCGACAACTACGATACGCAGTAGTAAGAGAGGAAATCATCCAAAGGGTTGAAAACCCCCAACACTAAAATTCCTTGAAAGAAGTCAGGCCCACACTGACGCACACTGGTGCATATTTTTCATACTTTATTCATACACAGTATCCGCCGTAGCACGGAGAACAGACGAACAACTAGACGAGTCGGCTGGGCCGAAGGTGGGCCAGCGAGAGACAAACGACAAAACACGGCCGTGCTTCTGACGGGAGGCGTCTTTACGATGCAAAACTTGCACATTGGGAATTGACGTGTACATGTGCAGCTAGCTTCAAAATGTTCAATTTGTACACGTCTGTTTTAGTAGACGCGAATGTTGTTTTGCTGGTAAATAATACAGATAAAGTGGCATTCACCAAAAAAATGCAATGCAATTTTTAACATTTAGAAGTTTGCATGCTTGCATCTTCGCTTAGACTTAAACTTGTGGTCTTGTATAAATTCCCAGTTAATTCCCATTATTTTCAAATAAAATAAATTCAATTTATGTGTATTGAACATAAAAGACTAAAGTTGGCTTCAGCTTTCCAGGGAGCAGGATGAATGGTATGACCTCAGACAAAATTAAATTAATTCTAATAATCCAGCTGCTCATTTTCCGTCTGGCCTGCTCCTCGCCGGTAAACGAAACAAAATACAAGCTACAAATAAAATAAAATACAACACAAAATCAATGAAAATAAAATAAATATACATTTCAAACACCAAAACAAAACAAAGAAAAATGTTTAAAAAAACAAATAAATGAAAATAAAGTAAAATGAACCAAAACTAAAAAAAAAAAATAAATACTTATGATTACTTTCAAATAGCAAATTTATCGCCAGGCTCAAAGTTGGATGAATTTGCGTTCCTATTTAGGCCCTCAAAATGCAAATCATTATTAATCATTTCTACAGAAACAATAAGGACAAACAAAGAACATAAAACAAAATAAAATGAAATGAGTGAATAACATTTGCGTTCATTTGCCACAAATTTTCCGACCGTCCTGAACATTTGATAATGTGACGGCATCAGAATTCCTTCCAGACAGATTCTCAATGTGAGACACGTCAGCACCCTCATTTTGGTCCGCCTGAAAGCTGAAAAAATCGGATGCGAGTCAATTCAGGCGAAATTTGGCAGCCCAACGTTGAACTTCCGTAGACTAAAAAGCTCGACCGGACAGAATTTACCGGAAGCGACACGACTCCTATTTGGCAAGCCGACAGAAGCGATTGGATCAAAGTTAGGATTTTTTTTTTTTTTTTTAGGGCTACATGACAGCGAGACGGAGCAGACAACGAAAGCGATTACTGTCAATCATGCAGAGGTTCTCGTTCATGCTTCGAACACGCCTCATGTCACACGCATGCACACCCCCCAAAGAAGTCCTCCATGCTTTTGACCGTAAAAAACTCCCCGGCGACTCAACGGGGTACGTGAGCGCCCTCTAGAGGGACGCCGAACAATCACTGACAAAGCATAGTTCAGAACGATTCGCTTACTTTGGTACTCTTTTTACGTTCTCGTTTATGTGCCTTGAGATACGAGTTCCGTTCAGTCCGCGACCATGCTCAGAACTCAAAACACTTATCACAAATTATCCTTCCTCTTTGGATTGAATGGAGATGACATTAATTAAATGAATATTTGAAATATGTTTCTAACTAGGAAACTGGTACACTTTAATATTGTACTTTATAAAAAAAAAATAATTTATAAAATAATTTAATAAATATATGAATTCATTTTTTCTCCTTCTGGAGCTGTCATTGCATTCGAATGATGATTTTTTTCTTCTTCTATAAGCGACTCAGTAATCGGCATTTATATTAGCTGTTTTTTTGTTTTGTTTTGTTTTTGACGAAGCTCAAGAATACAAGCTTGTGAATAATGTAATATTGTCTGTCTACGTGTGTTGCATCGCCGTTTGTGTAAATAAAAAAAATCCATTCCTTGCTGCGACAGATGCTAATGTTAGCATTAAGCTAGCAGACTTAAAGGCAGTCGTGTGGTTGTTTTCAATATATAATGCGTCATTTCTTTTGTTTTCCGTTTTGTTTGACAGTAAAATATCGCACATCTGTGCTCCCAATTCCAAGCAAATAAAACAAAACAAAACAAAAATCGTACAAATGCTGGCTTGTATCTTGGAAATCTCCGTCACTTGTATCTCAAGGCACCACTGTCGAAAAGGCGCTTTATAGGACTTGTTTTTGATGTTGACAGTATTTTAACATTTCAGTCAGGATTGTTGGCTTTGTGTCAAAAGTTTGAGAAGCACTACTAAAAGGGAGGAAAGAGTTCAAACATGACTGCAAAGCCAAATCTCATTTTGGGAATGTCGGGGGGGAAAGGGGAGGCGGCGTTGGGGGCGGGGTTTGTTGGAAACATAAAAATCTTCCAAAAAGCACATTCAGTTCTTAGTATAAAATCTCTTTGTACGCGGAAACATATTTACAAAAGTGTTCAACGGGGAAGTCGGACGTACAACAAACACAACAAACTTAACGACGGTTTTGCCGAGCCCAACGTGACACGGAGCGGTACGGTATCTTTAAAGCACAAGAGTCGCAACGGAAGCATGCAACAGCTTTGTGCAAATGGAAATAACGTCTTGAAACTCGATAACGCTGTCGCCCGACGCTTGACGTGCTGCCGTCTACAAAGAGAACCAAAAAGTCTGCTCTGTTGGGAGGGGGTGTGGCGAGGCGGCGGGGGGTCGTGGTGGACTCAAGGAACACAAACTGCGACTGGTGGTAATATTCAACCGCTCGTACTTTGGCACCGGTGTGCACGTACTCGCGCTCTTGCGAAATCCCGAAAGCGGACATTGGCTATTCTTGTGCATTGCAGCTTGTCGCGGGAGACAGGAGAGCGAGGGGCGGGGCCGAGAAAGTCTGCAGATTAGGGAAGGTGGGGCCGAGGAGGTCGACACCCCCCCCCTCCCTCCCATGTGTGCTCCTCAGTCACATCTGCACACAGTTTACAGAAGTAATACCTAGATGTCTGAACTTTGCGGACGAAGGATTACGTGAGACGGTGGTTGGGGATTTTTTTGTATGTTTTTTGCGAGCCGGCCAGTCGGGGGCGCTCCTGAGCTCATACGACGCTGTGCAGCGACGGATGGATGAACTGCGGGTTGATGTAGGAGAAGCCGGCGAACTCGCTCTGGTCGATGTTGGCGATCATCATCTGGTCCGGCGGGGTCAGCATGGGTTGCGTGCGCGTGAAGAACTTGTCGAAGTTTTCCGCTCCTTTACCGCACTGCAACGAAATACATTGGCTGCAACGCCGACGACTGGCATGTTCAACGTTCCCCGAGCGGGTTTGATTCTTGTTGCTTCGTGGCAAGTAAACGTGACTATTGCGCAATCCCTACCACTTTGGGCTTGAACGGCGGTTGAATCTCCCGGTTGGCCAGCCGTTCCCAGTCGATGCGTCGGAAGAAGGCCTGCTCCCGGATGTCGCGCTCGCCCTCCAGCCCGCAGCCGAGGCGCTTCGAAGGATGTTTGGTCATCAGCTGCCACAAAAAACACACAAGATTTCCCAACAATGAGGAGTTTTGCTTTTTTTTTTTTTTTTTTTTCTCTTTTAATGAAAGCATGCCAACTGAAAGTGAAATATAACCGACAAAAGCATCAGAGCTGGGCGCTTGACCCTTAAAAATGCTCGATTGGCCGGGAAAAATGATTGTTGAGGTTGACCGTGATGTAATTCATCGCGATGTGCCGATGCAACGTACGCCTTTGCAGATGGACACGGCTTCTTTGGACATGGACTTGGGGTAGGACACGTTGTGCTCCATGATGGACTGGAAGAGCTCGTCCTCGTCCTCGCCGTCAAATGGCGGCTGCGGTGGAACAAATGCAAAGAGCAGAATCACATCAAGTTATTTTAATGTGACAAAAACAGAAAGAAATTCTGTTCCAAAAGGGATGCATCAGCAGTAGATTTTTCTATGTTGTTGAAAAGAACGACCACATTTTTTGGAGTGTTTCTGGAAACGTGTCTTTGAAGAAATAGGGTGTGATTTCAAAGTGAGCCACTAGGGGCAAAAAAAAAACAAAACACATTTTTGGAATTTTGTACCATGGACAAAAGTAGTCATAAAGGGACAGTTTTGTAATCCTGTTTCTTTCAACATTGTCATAAGTTCCATTCTGACATTTTAGCGTCTACTGCGGTTGCTCACCTGTCCTGCCAGCATCTCATACAGCAGAACGCCGTATGCCCACCAGTCCACTGACTTTCCATATGGCTGGTAGGCTATAATCTGGCAGAGAAAAGAAGACCAAGTGTTAAAAATAACACAAAGGAGGAGTTGAGTGAAAAAAAAAAAAAACGTCATCCAAACCCACCAAATCAGCCTCCCCATTAACTAGTGCCAGCTATTCACAGAGGCCGCAACAAAGGCGCTTCCTCCAATTTATGGTCGCGCGTGTCACTCCCACACACGCACTCGCGCCACAATAATCGGAGCGATGAACCGAAAAACAAAACTAAATTGCAGGAAAAAAAAAAAAAAAAACAGGAGGGGATCAATTTGTGCTGGCCCCTCAATTTACATTTACAAAGAAAAAAAGTACAAAAATAGACGACGCGGCGATTATGTCACAAAGGATAAATTGAAATCATTGTGGTGAGAGGCATAATGAAGTGATAACACGATGCGGTCATTCCTCACATTGTGGCCCAGGCGTCAAAACAGGAAGGTGAGGAGTTTGGGCCTTCAAATAATGAAAACGAGGACGTACTTGTCATTCTTCCAAAAACATTTTCATTGCCGTTCCAAGTTGATGTTTAGTATCAAGCTTATACACAAAACAAAAACAATTCTAACAATACTCCAAAGCATATATTCTTTACCCTCTGTAAAGAACAACTAATACGACTGCGGCTTACTGAGGATCACCGTCTCTGTCATGATTAGCTGTGTGTTATACTGCCCCCAGGTGGCCAAGAGGCCCACACCAGCAGCACAATGTGTATTGAAATGAAGCAAAAAATAAATGTTGCCGACTGTATTTCTTTTTTAGGACAACACTACAGAGTGTTATTTTTGGTCCTCGGAACACGTTTCAAAACATTATATTCAGCAAATGAAGTTGTTGGTGAGTGTTTCCTCACCTCTGGCGCGATGTAGTCGGGCGTGCCGCAGAAAGTGCGTGTGGACATGCCTTCATACATGTTCTCCTTGCACATGCCAAAGTCGGCGATCTTGATGTGGCCCTCCGAGTCCAGCATCACGTTGTCCAGCTTCAGATCCCTGCAATTCAACACAACAAGATTCAAGATGCCTCTTTCTGTATTCTCCCATCTTGTAAAAAGTTACAGGCGAAGATGAGGTGCGCTTTTTTTTGGGCAAAATGAGTTTGTACAAAGTTGTATTATTTGGACTGCTAAGAGCTGTGGAACAAATCATGTGATGTAAAATAATTATTTATTTGTGTGGGACCCCCCCAACCACTCCCTTAAATGCATAAATCCATAAATTGAATGAATAGCTCGATTTTCCTTTTTTTTTTTTTTAAAGGTCCAATATTATTTATGACTAAATGAATTTATTAGAAGCTGAACCAGGAGTGACACTATTCCTGAAGGGCTGTCTAAATCTACTATTTATTCGTTTTAAATTCCTTTTTGTGCCAGCAAAAATGCTTCAATAAGAAGCGTCGAGTAATGACAGTCAGCTGTGTGATAAACGAGAGAAGCGTAACTTTTTTTTGTTATCGTGCACGCGTTCGTGTTGCCTCGTATTTTGATTTGGAAATGAGTGCAAACTGAATTGCTTTGCGAGGAATTACTTCATTTGGATCGATGTTTTACGTACAGCACGATGGGACATTTTCTTGTGCGGCAACATGCGGAAGAGTTCTATGCACCCCCCCCTCTCCCTCAATAATAAATGGAGTAATCTTGATGGAAACTCAAAGAAGTTGCCATGTCAAAGAACTTATTTTGTTGAATTGCCGTTAATGGGAACAGCTGATCGAGCGGACAACACTGGATTGGTCTTGTTTTGGACATCGCATGGAGTGGACAAGCTAGCTAGCATGTAGCCGGCTAGCTACATGCTAACCAACGTCATCGCGGGACACGTGACAGCCAGCCAGCCAGGTAGGCTACTTTTACTTTTGTAGCGTTAAACAACTATTCATGTCAAAATAATTTGCCATTGCGTACACACATTTAGAGGGAAAAGAAATCTCGTGCATTGGTTCCAAATTTTATTGAATGCATTTTCCAGTCTGTGTATTTGTGTATATGAAGCTGTCTATTGAAATTTCTGATTGAGTTTTTTGGTCATTCGTTCTAGGGTAAATTCAGGTATTGATTGATTTGTTTCGATGTTGATTAGCAGAAACAACCAAAACGCAATCTTCCACGAAACGCAAAAAAGTCATTTGTTTATGTTGCAAAGTACAAAAGAGTCTAAATAAAACAAAACATCTAAAGGTAACTATTCTGTAGTTCAAGCAGCTCATGCATCTACTATATGTTATTATTTTGGAAATCAAGCCCAAACCTGTGAATGAAGCAAAAAAAAAAAAAGATACAGTTTAAATTGTGATTAAAATTAAAATTACTATGCAGAAATAAGTTGAACAATTATGTGATTGTTTTTTAATGTTACGCTTCGGGAGCGTCAATGTTGGGTAGTGAACTTCTTGGTCAAATGTCAAAGTAGAACTTTTAAAAATCCAGAATGAGCCGAGTGATGATGGACAGATTTGGAAGAATTCAGTGCGCCCAAGTTCCAGCGAGGATGCCGAAAAGAATACATAAGTTGAGCTTGGTATGGATAAACCATCCCGGCTGGCTGGTCCTCTTAATCAACCATTGGCGAACCGTGCACTGATTGCAATCTTATTTCTTTTTTTACAAATGACAATGTGTGTGAAGTGCCACTCACCTGTAGATAATTCCCTTCCGGTGGAGGAAAAATAGTCCGACGGCAATCTCGGCTGCATAAAACCTGTTGAGAGGGGTAGAACAAAACAAACAAACAAAAAAGAATGAATAATAAACAAACAAGGACGAAATCATATTGCATCACAAAAAAACAACAAAAAAAACATACACAGCCTGCGGCTCCTTGAATTTGCCCATCCGCTGGATATGATACATAAGGTCACCTCCGTTGATGTACTCCATCACAAAGTAAAGGCGATCCTAAACACAAAGTAGACACCTGAATGACATTACTTTCATATCGTATCATTTGAATTCCGCAAAATATTCGGCCTACTAAGAACCAGCGTAAGTACCACAAAGATGTCTGCCATCTTGTGGTGAGTGATCATATTACAACTTGCAACTACAATTGACCCCTGCATATTTCCAGTTTGGCACGCAGAAATTCGTATGCCCCCCCACCCCTCAATGTTTTTTCATATTTTAGATTTTTTTTTTATGGCCCTTCCGGGATAACCGCCAACCCTTGTTTTTCATGGGGGAAAAAAATCAGCGTTTGTGAAGATTTTGAGTGGGTTTGTTGAAATTAAAAAGTAAAAAAAAAACACTGTTGTCTAAAAGGTGACCCTGCGTGGCTCATAATCTTGGACCCTCGCTTGGAATCTTAGTGACACATAACACCCAAAGTGTTCCACTTTGGACCCACCACGGTCTGAAAGCAGGAGTGGAGCTGCGTGAGGAACGGCGGTTTGTCCCTCTGCGCCAGCACCCGCTTCTCCACCATGGTGCACTCCACGTCGTCATCCTGGATGACCACGTCCTTCTTCAGAATCTTGATGGCGTACAGCTCCTCGGTGGCCTTCATCTCGGCCAGCATCACCTTGCCGAAGCTGCCTTTCCCCAGCAGGGCCAGGAAGTTGAAGTCGCTCAGTCGCAGACGCTCGCCGTTGCCCGAAGGTAGGCTGAAGCGCCGGTGGTCCGAAGGCGTGATGACTTTCTTCCCGTGGCCCATCTTGGCTTTCTGCGGCGTTGAAAAAGCACGTCATCGTCATCATCACCCGAACAATCCGCACTTGTGATGATTATGCAGTTTTCTGACGCACCAAAAATAGCCACGAGAATTGAGTAGGAATGAAATTCTACTGAAAAGTTACTAGTCAATAAATATCAGTAGCACAATACCCCCCCAAAAAAATCCATATTCCTATCATAGAAGTGCTTTATCAAATAAAGTCAAATTTATTGATTAGAACTAATAAGGACCTCAATGGTCATTTTTTTTTTTAAACAAGCCCACAGTTGACAAATATTGACATCCGCTGATATAAACCCCCCAAAATAAAAACCACCCAACAGCCAGGTAGAATTCTCACGTTTATTAAAAAAAACAAAAAAACAACTTTAAGCAATTCCCATGTTGTGCGTGTGTTTATAGAGCGGTCGCCCAATCCCCAACGATGAGATGACATTTTTTGTCATCAAAACCTTGCGGCGTTATGATGCCCGTCTCTTTGAACGCCGACGACGAAACAAGGCAATTAAGACCCTGTCGTCCGGCATCGCGGCCTCACCCGCTGCCTGCTTGCATCCAAATAAAAGGCAAGCAGCTGTTGCCGGGCCAACAATCTGAAATGTTGCCAATTAGCCTCCCACCATCAAAATAAAGCAACAATCTAAGCAGCGGCACATACAGTCTTGGCTAGGCCAATTAGCTGCTCGCTGATGTCGCCAACGAAACACCCGAGTGGTTGTCAGGAGAAAATTGGCCTTGTGATGGATGGAACGCATCTTGTTAACTGATCGTAACGCTTTGACAATTGTGCTTTTGCTTCTGTGATGCATCAATGAGCTGGTCCAAAGCGGATACGCTTACGAGTGGGAGTTTAATTTGTTCGTTCTCCGCTCAAGTGAACGGACATGCTAAGGGGAAAGAGCACGCTGCAATATTGTACTTTAGATGGCAAGAACGTAATAAAAGGAATGAATGTGAACGGTTTGCGCATCATGAGTTCATGCTGTCATTTTGCGCCTACTGGCGTGCGCACCTTGGCCACCAGGGGGCACTACAATACACGTATTGTTCACAGTAGGAGACTCAGTAAGTTGCAGTAATAGTCGTTGTACTTTGAGGATAAAGAATATTTGCTTGTGCTTATTAATTTGTTAGTCCACCACAGTGTCGATGCTCGTTTTGTTAGCCTATTTCTGACATTCTACATTTTGTTAGCATTAAACTAGCATACCTTTTGTAATTTAAAAAAATATATAAATTCAACTGGGAATGGCAATAACTAGCTTGAAAAAAAATCTTTGCTTGCAGCTGAAAACAAAAAAAATGTATTGTGAAAGCTCGTTAATAGGGCCACTTGTGAGTTGAGGTTTCTCTTCCTACTAGCATTTTTTTTAATGTGACGATGATGAATATTGAGTAATTTAGTTTCAGCAACAGGTGGAATTTTTTTTCACAATGCGTGGCAAAATCTGTATTGCGCAAGCGTTTGAGGTCAAAAACCAAAAAAAAATGAAAACTTATCAAACAATTTGTGAAATCAAAAATATATACGTTGAGGGACACACAAAGCTAAATTTTCCCAATAAAATATTAAACGCAAATTTAAGCTGTTGCTCTTGTTGCATCTAGCAAAAAATAAATTTCTTCCAATTTCAGACATGACTCGTTTGACCTTTGAAGATGCTGATTTATTTATTAAAATAAAAAATTTGCGTGCATTGAACAAGTAATGTCGTCGTCGTTATTGGGGGGGGGGGGGGGGCACTGGTTAGTTACCGCCCGACGTTCAGGGTTGCTTTTCTTTTCTTGAATTCTGATATGAATGATCGTATTGACGGAGCGTCAAAGGCACGGCGGGAAAGAAATGCTGTCACATTTGACTGCGTCTTGACATCTCGCGCTAGTTGCCACGGCAACCGCGGCTGCGTTGTGTAAAAGGTGCGAGCCTTGTGAGGAGAGGCAAAAGGCAGGCCGGCTTATGAAAAGAAAGATGAAAAAAAAACAAAAAACAATAAGAGGCTGTGTGTTGAGACGGGCTAATATTTCCACTTGGAAAATATGCGAGATGAATTTAATAACGATGTCTACACGCTTGTGCAGCTCCATTACTTGCGGGTGATGACTTTGTGCGTTGAGTATCCACACTCAGTGGCCACAATAGAATTTGAGCCAGATTAAAAAATCTGCATTGCAAAAACAATATTGCTGATTTATAGTCTGTGGTGTTTATTGGTTGCTTTTTTTTTTCAATTTATAGTGTGGACTTTCTGAGTTGAAGTTGAGAAATTATATTGAGCATATACATATATATATATATATATATATATATATATATATATTAGGATTGTGCTCTATGTGAATATGCAAATAAAGCTCCCTTTGGCTGCCCTCACCTCGAACTTTTGTCGCAGCTCCAAATCCACGTCATCCACCTCCGGGATCGGTACGTTGTAGTACTCGCCCTCCTCTTGGTTCAACAACTTGTACCTTAGAGAGACACGTATATATATATATTTTTAACTATATATTTTTGTTTTCATACAAGGAGAGACCAATATTAAATTGAAAAAAAAAAAAAAAAACCCAGCCGCCAAAGTTATTTTGAAGATGCTCAATTTAAGCGTCGCAACACAACTGACCATCCGCACGTGTGCGCTTTCATCAGCTCGGACACCCCGAACGACATGGAGCCCATGAAGTCGTTCCTCGTGGTGCGGTCCCAGTCCCACACCTCGATGGACAGACGGCGGTCCTTGTCCGATACTTTCAGTTTACTGAATACACACACAGCGGTGATCAGGCAACATCTTTAAAATGTGACGTTTGTCTTCATATCAGCGTCTGCGTTAAAACGGAGAAATTAAAAAAAAAAAAAGTGTATATTCGCAAGACTCACAAGGTGAAGGATTCGTTCCAGCACGGATTCAGGGATGAACGGATGGTCCTGGTCTTCTGTTTAGTTTCGTTCTTTGGGTCGGGGATGAGCTTGAGTTTCACGTAAGGGTCCGACAAACCGTTTGGATCCATCGGGATCAGGTTCCGGGCTTCGCCCACTGCGGGGAGAGGAGATGAAAATAAGTTGCGCAGATGCTCGCTTCTTCCTTCAAAACGTTCCATTTGTGAAGCGGATGGCAGCGCTTCAGCGGGTCTTCACAAACTAACCTTGTGAGACACGATAACCGTTTTGGGATAAACTCCAGCTCAGCTAAATGAGATATAAGGGATGGATCGAAAAGTCAAGTCAGTTTGCAAAGATAAGTTGGAAGGAGTTGACGCGAACGGCATTGCATTATCAGTAGTAGCAGAAGCTGTTGGAGATGTAATAGCGCAAGAAACATTAGCGGTAGCACGAGTTGAAGCAGGAATAGTAGTGCCAGCAGAGCTGGGCACTTCAGCCTTTTTTGACGGTCAGTCCCCCGCCCTGTGGCCGCGATCGCTGTCCCGCTGTGGCCTCGACCCACCGGACTTATTCATAAAAATTGATGGCCCCAGATCCGGTTCCGGCCTCGACCCGGTTCCGCCAGCCGCCAGGTCACGGCACCCCGAGTGAATGCTGGGACGGGATTTTGAATTAAAAAAAAAAAAAAAAACACTTTTGAGAACAAGTCGAGCCAACAAGAAAACGGGTGACGTCACCGGTGCGACTCGGCCATTTTTGATCAGGAGATAACCCGAGGCAAAAAGTGTGACATTTGCCTGTGCGAGGACAGACAAATGGGAGAGGGAAGAGAGCTGTTACGTAGCAACAGCAATGGGATGGAAAAGGAGTGTGTGTGTGAGTGTGTGTGCGCGCGTGCGCGCATACGTACGCGTACGTGTGTGTGGCGTGCGTGCGTGTGTGGTTGGGGGCGAGAGCTTGCCACTTTCACCATGGCGACAATATCTCTGTACAGTAAATGGCCAGACAGGCTCTCCTCTTTTGAGGTATGACAAAAGCATCAACAAATTGAATCTTTCACGAGGACGCACAAAGATGCGGCGTGTCATTGAAACATTCCTGGTTATCTTTTCTCTCTGTATTTGATTAGATTTTTTATTATTGATCAACTTTCTTTTTTGGAAGTTGTTTCGTTAACAACAACAAAGCACTGCTTCCGTCGTTCTAGTTTGGACAGCTGAGCTTCTATGGGGGGTCTTTTAATAATCAAACCAAAAAATTTTAATTAAATAAACGAGAAACAAAAACATGACAACTTCCTATGCAATGCCACTTCCAACCAACAGAGGGCAGTGTAGTCACTTTATGGAAAAAGAAACTGTCCACGTCACAAATGTTTACCTTTTTCCCCGCATGCATGTGATTGGAGCTCACAGTCGATTTGAGTTGCTACTTGATTTCAGAATGGTCGCGTCCCCACATTGCATCACTTTGACGACTCGAGCAAGTCACACGCACACACACGCACGGGCAAAAAAAAATAAAATAAAAATGAGGGCCTCTAATGTAATGAGACACGCACACACAAATGAACTGCGAGGAGGACATGAAAAAGCTCAGCAACCCACATCATTATCTCAGCCCTCCTCCCCTCGGGCTTTGCAGGCATCGCTCGCTTCCATGGCAACGCCAAAGCAACTTTTTGCAAACAAATGCACATAAATGCAAATGACAAGTGCAGGAAAACCAAAAGCGTGCAACTGGAGTTTATGCACAAGGCTTGATGTCCGGTTTAATATTCGCGTTTTGGTTCTTTCCTTGGCCTCAACTGGTAAGACAATTCAGCACAAGTATTGCCCCCCCCCTTTCTCCACACTACTAGTTCCACTTTTGACCTACTAGTATGACCTTAAGATAAATTATTAAGGATCGTGCATAAATGCTTTTTAAATGATTATTTCTGCAAATTGTAAGACACTAAAATTATGCAGCGTTGAAAGATCAACACTGCCTTTCGCATAAAACTGAATTTAAACCATTCCGTTAAAATATTGCATGTAGTTGTACCTAAATAAAGGTTTGACTTGTACTTAAGTTAAAAATAACTATCATACTGTACTAAGATATATACATAAAAAAATAACATTATGCACAGTTTAAACATTTAATTGAGGGATTCATTCACGTACCACTAGAGGGAGCCGGTGTCAATTGTAACTTATTGATGTCCTACTAGTATGCCAAAGCTGTTCGAAAAATGTGCACAGATGTCACATAAGGGAACAACACTGGGGTGCAACAATATTGATTATTATTTTTTTTTTAATAAAGCCAATGCCCATTATAATATTTGACAGAATAAAATTCCAGTAACCGATTAATGTAAAAAAAATTAAATAAATAAATAAAATAAAAAAAATATATTTTTGGGTCCGTTCACTCTGATAACAATAGATATGAATTCCAGGCACAACATTTGACCGTTTACAATGTCCTACATTAACTGTGGAACTTCCTGTAATACTGCATGTTGTTGAGGGTTAGTGTGATGATATGAAGAAAACGGAATAAGTTCTCAATGGCTTTTGATCGTCAAGCAACTTGTACTGTACATTTTAATCACACGCAACGCACACAATGAAAGTGTGATCAAGGACCATCTCGACTGTCTGTTGTTGCTTAGATACGAGAGGCTGCTTGCCGCGTGCATCCTTCCTTCTGCTCGCGCCGCGTGTGCGACTTGCCAACACAATGGCAGAATATGCGTGCATGCGCTTTCTTGCGTCCGCGCGCTTTTCAGGACTTGTTTGCACGTCGAGACAACGCGTAGACGTCAAAAGTTCCTGGGAAGAAAAAAGTACTCGCGTGCTCGTCAATGCTCAAATTTGATGTGAATGAGTTTGATTGATAAAAAAGTCAAAATGGTAAAAAAAAAAAACTTCAATACTCATGTTGCGCAATGGTTGACCAATGTGATATTTTTAAAATTGTATGATTTGAAATTTTGCAAAGGCTTTACTTTGAAATATGACAGCACATGGATGTTTTTTTTCTCCAATTTTTAAGGTTCCTCAGTGTTCCAAGGATTATTTATGACCATATATAATTGCTTGATTTTTATTTTTATTTTTATTTATTTGATATTTGTCCCCCAAACTTTTTTCCCATATTTTGGGTTTATAATTTTGATTATTATTATTATTATTATTATTATTATATTATTATTATTAGACAGCAACAATGTTATATATGTAATGCAACATAAAATCGAATTTTGTCGAGAGCCTCTGCATTTTTTATTCAGGTGGCTCTTCTCAGTTTTCTCATTGTATTGAAAAAATATTATTTAATATAATCCTACAAATAAATGATGCAAAATAATCAATAATAAAATCGAACATTCACAGTGTAAACTGTAAATAAGTGAAGAGGGTCCCACACATAATTAGAATAATTCTAATGACTGGAAGCTACGCCAAAGAGATGCTTGCACAACCCAGCTCAATGGTTGCTTCACATGAAAAAAAAATGAAAGCAACCAAATGTGATCCCCGGTTTGGGCGGCAGCGTGCGGCGCAGCAGCGGGCCGCCCGCATCGTCTCACGATAGGCTTTGAAATTCAAATGTGTTGTTGCGTAACAATGCCATGTGCGAGTTAAGAATGTCTGATAATCTGGGCAGTGAGAGGGGCGGGGGGGGGGGGGACGGGGGGTTAGGTCCTCCAAGGCCAAAATCTGAGCTGGATGCCTCCCTTGTGTGCGCTGCCAGAGATCCGAGCGAGCACGTCATACTGCACGCAGCCACGCGAGCACACACGCGTTCTGCCGTCTTTGATTGAGTGTGCTTGCGGTCGTTGTGAGGAGAGTGTCAAGTTCAGTTTGCGAAACTGATCTACATTTACAGCACGACTCAAGTTCTAATATTTCTCCCATTTGAGTACACTTATTTATTCCCAAATGTCCATTCTCTTCATTTTGGAGCATCTCTCTTGGCTGTGACTACCTTGGATTTGATTTATTTATTTATTAAATTTTTTTTTTGGATCCAATCCAAATTGTGTTACCATGTCAATGTAATCTGCCTTGGACCTTCACAATGAATTCTGTGGTCTGATGTAACTTCCACTTTATTTATTTTTTTTAACCAATCAGATTTTGGCCTTTGGCGACGTCAACATTTTCCCTCCTCTGATTGGTTGTTCAGAGCAAAACACACCTGTAGCAATCTGCGTCCATCAAATAATCGGCAAATTGTGTATTTTTGCACACTTTCGATGGGGTTTCTATACTTTTGTACAACTCGCCACTGCAGGATAGTGTCTGAGGATTCTTCCCCGCCTGTGCTTCGAACCTCAGGCGAGCATGTCAGCCATAGGAAGTCTCAACCTGAGTAAACCACTGTGTGCCTGAACTTCAGATGCCCTTTCACTGTGTGGACTGGAGGTGTGTGTGTGTGTGTGTGTGTGTGTGTGTGTGTGTACAGGCCTTTTCTTGACACTTCAAAATAAAACTTCTTCCAATGCCCTCGAGTTATTTATGTCACTTCTGCAAGGAGACGGGACAAAAAGGGGGGAAAGAAAAGTGGTGTTCTGGTAGGTTCGAGCAAGACCTTAGCTACCATGACAAAAGGCATTATGAGCTACATAATATATTGTCAGGAGTATTAGAACACCGACAGGAAGTAAAAATACGGCGTTTAGAGTGAGAACAGCTTCAGGGGAAAGCTTCTACAAGAACGGGTGTGCCCCAGGGTTCTATCTGAGGGCCCCTTGTCTTCTACATTTAAATTCATTCTTTTGGCCCTATCTCCATCAGATCAATGAACCCGTGAGAGTTGTCGCTTTTGTTGACTGGAAAGATTTAATCGAGTTCACGCTGAACGGAGCGCGAAGCACAAAGAAGCCCACCACTTGTCTGCAGGAGATGAAAACAAACAAACAACAAAAAAAAAAAGCAAGAAGCTCCCGCTGCACTGCCGTCGGTCATCAGAGCATTGAGCGTGGACACGAGAAAAGACAACAGACGCTTCCACTGCCTGCAGTTCACTTTTTAGACCCAATCTCAATCGTTGGAGTGTTTTCTCTTTCATTTTTTATTTTTTATTTTTATTTTGCCAAATTTAAAATCCAGTCTTCAAAAAAAAAAAAAAAGAGGCATCAAGCAGTTTATCAACACCTCCCACTTGGAACTTATGCTCAAACTAAACATAAAACGACAAGAATTCCATTTTCCACCGCCGCCGCCATCTGAATGCAATCATGTGTCGGTGTTGTTAGCATCGAATAGTAGAACGCAACCGGTGCTGCAACACATGTAGACCGACAATATAACTCTACTCCGAAGTTCTTGAGACGGTTACTTTTGAACTTTTCCCATACCTTTTACTGTTTTTTCTTATTTCAATCAATAAATCAGGGAGGGTGAATCCAAAATCTGACCATCCATTATTTGATGAAACCATTTAGACGGATCGATCACCCCGGTGTCTGCCTCTGTTGCGCTTTTACACTTCACACTCATTGATGTAAGACGGCGTGCAGGAAATACAATCCTCCCTCCTCGGGAGATGAACTTAACGCACACTCGTGTAAATGAAGTGTGAACTAATTCGAGAGTGTACACATAATGAGCGGCCGGCGTGAATACACTCCTCCTCCTTTTGCAGCTGCAAAAGATATTCCTGCATGAGTCAATCACACATTCGCTCGCTCACTCTCTGCTGTGTGTGTTTTTCCTGTTTGAGAATCACTCAGCACCGCATCAATCACTCTCGCCTCATTCCCCTCTTTGTGTGTGTGTTTACGCGTGTGTGTGTGTGTGTGTGAGTGTGTGTGACAGGCATACATAGGGGAGGAAGAGGTTCCACTAGTGACCCAGCTGTCACTTTCCTTTACCTCCCTAAGGGTTATTATTGCTGTGCTGTTCTCCAATCCAGGTGCTGCTTTTGAGTGACAGGCTGATTTGGGCGAAAAAACCCCAAAACAAAACACGTCCGACTTGGTAATACGCTGACATATTGAAGTTTGTGCAAGTAATCTTTTTTGTTGTCAATTAAATGATTAGGTTACACGCACAAATGCATATTGAGTGTACGTCCCGTCTATATGCATGCACATAATAAAGTGACTGTCCTTTTTTCTGATTGGCCGTCAAAAGGATTGGCCCCTCCCATTGGCCGTCGCCGTGTTCTCGTTGCTCAATGTTAAGAGCAGTTTAATTGGTCCCCACTAATGGGGAGCTGCTCTCTCGCCACTCTCCTTGCGTGAGTCAGGTGTATATGAAGACGGTAACCACGGAAACGGCGACTTCATCCCTTTGGGTTTAACTGTATTTACTGAAAAAAAAAGTGCTTTTAGGGGCACTGGATTTAGAAAAGAAAACAAGTCACAAGGTTTATTCATTTAATTTTTTTCAAGTTTGGCGGGCCAGATTAAAACGATTAACGGGCCGCATGTGGCCCCCGGGCCGTAGTTTGCCCACGCCTGCCCTAGCGTTTCATCAGAGCTGGGCACTTGAGCCTTTTTTTGCCGGTCAGTCCCCCGCCCTTTGGCCGCGAACTGGCTAGTCATTAATTTTTTTTTTTAAATTTCAACGTCAATTCTCGATAATGCGTCGCCTCAAAAGCACATTTCAAGCGAATAGTGGCTGCACCGACTCATGTTCAGAGACGACAACGAGCAGTAATTTTGCCCGTCACGGCCACGTGAAGTGGAATATCTAGGTCGAGGCAGCACATGCGCACCGAAAATGCATCATCGGTGTCCCCGAGTGAAAAGCGCATGAACACGCACATCCAAACAAACGGAAAAGTCTCCACTTAGCGTGAACGCCTCTCAAATCTTTCACATCATCTCGCAGTCGCAGCAAGGGCGCCGCTCGCACGCGTCACGCACACGCCGCCAATGCCGAGACCCACCTGTGACGTGCAGCCTGTCGCCGCTGACCTCGATCTTGAGGAAGAGGCGACCCCGGCGCTCGGTGTGGTCCGTCCCGCACAGGCTCGGCACGTTGACCACGCATTGCTTGTGCACGTTCATGTCGCAGGCTGGACGTGACGACATGTGAGGCAAAGAAGAGCCGGAAATGGTCAAAAACGGTCATGACGTTTTAAAAACAGGCAAATTTTGGGGGTTGATCTTTACCAGGTGGAGTCTGTATTATTATTTTTTTCAATGAAACACAGCACATAGCGTGCAAAAATTTAAAAATGTAACCAATCAGGTTGCGGTGTACCTAATGTTGTGGCCCGAAAGCGTTTTATCACAAATGTTCCGCTCTTTTCCACCAACCGCCAACTCCACCTTTCCTGCCTCCACTTGGCCGACCTGTGGAGGCAACGCGGTCGAGAAACTGGCAAAGGCCTCCCCCTCGTAACATTTTTGTTCCGCCCCATTCCCATTACCATCTGCGATCAGGCCTCCGAGCGGAGACCCGCAGATGGATGAAGTGAGGAAGAGGAGGAGAGAGTCAGAGTAGGTGATGGATGGCGATGACTTGGGAAGATGAGAGGCACGGCGTACCGAGAGGGAAGAAATGTGATGTGTGCGACTTGGATAGATGGATGAATCCTCTTCTGTTTTATATACAGTGAGGTTTGTTTTATAAAGGTGAAAAACGGTGACCACCAAAACGGATTAAAACACAACTTTTGAAACGCGTTGTCAATAGGGACGATACAAAGAAAATATACGGATGCCATACTCACTGTCACATTTCATGCCCTGATGGATGAGGCCGTACAGGAGTGAGCCGCAGTGGTCGCAGAAAGTGGGACTGCCGTACGAATGGATCTTGAACTTGTGCTTGCTTCGGGGGTCCTGGAAACACGACGGCGCGGTTAGCATGTTAGCGCTGAGACAACGTTTCCTAAATGTGACGCAGAAAATAATTTTTCATCATCTTTATTGATTTAATATTTATTTATCCAGTATTTATACCGTATTTTCCGGACTATAAGCCGCTACTTTTTTTCCCAAGATTTTGAACCATGCGGCTATTTCAACGGTGCGGCTTTTCTCCATCTCGTCATCCTGGAAGGCATCCCAGCACCCCCCCCCCAAAAAAAAAAAAAGCACAAATACGCGCGTGGCATGCCAGGCGATGGCGAATCGAGCAGCTGTCGACGTTGGCCGGCACATCTGGCGCAAAGAACTTTTTACACAAGCGACTGGGGATTGACACTCTGATAGGATTCCAGCAACCCAAATTCAAACGATGACACCGAACAGGAGAAAGCACGGGAACTGATTACCTCTGCCGAGCTGCAAAAAATTTCATCTGTTTGCTCGGGTTGAGCAAGGACGGAACGATTTAGGTGACGATAGGGATAATAATGATGAAAGTTTGCAGAATGCAAACGGTGTCCGGTGATGGTGACTGCGGGCGAGTCTACACATACTCGAACCACAAAAACATGGTGCGATTGTCAAAGAAGAGGAAATGGATGAGGATAAGTGGGAGCGCTTGGTTGTTTTCAGATGCTATTGTCGTATCATCTTGTGACGCGTATCGCTTATGCGCTGACTTCGCGGGGCCACCGTCACTGAATGCAAATCACACGAGGAGCTGAGAAAAAGCTGGCAAGAGCGTCGAAGCACAGGAAAAATGCATAATGTGGAGTTGTTATTTGGTGATTGGCAGGAAAATGACGGGTGCAGGAATATTCCAATTGGCATGAGGCCTTGCTATTTTTGTTCCTTGGCACCAGCCCACCTTGAGGGAGGAGGGGGGGCGGCGGGGGAACAGAAGGTGCTTTAATTTGTGCCTCTTCTGTCTTGGGGCCTCGTGGGTCTTCCTCTATTTTAGGCGTGTTAGCTATTCAACGTGGACAATTGTGAGGCTTGGCCATTTATCCTTAAAAAGTCTTGCTGAGGGACGGCAATAATCAAGACATGATCAGCCTGCCGTCGCTCTGCACTTGAAAATTTTTCCCACACTGTCTTTTGTGACAATGTGCAATTGTGCATCTTCGGTCACAGGTCATCTAAGCGGCTGCGGAAAATCCAAACAAGTCGGCAGGACCTTCGGGCTGCTCTTTCGTTTTAGCCAATGTAGATGTGCACAAAAATGGAAACGCACGTGCAAACCATTTCACCTCGTCTGACTCACGTTGTCTATTTGCCTCTGAAGATTTCTTTCCGCTGCCACTAAAAATATTTTTAAGGTACGCTGGTCACCTTTGATTGTAGGGCTGCGTAAAAGGAACACATAAAAAAAAAAACAAATCCAAATAGTCGGGTCTCCACAGTGCCTGCCCAAATGTGAAATGAAATAATCAAGTAAATCTCCTTAAATTTGCCCCGTTCTGAAAATATGTCTGTTCCGTGCTGTTGCGTAACATTGATGCTAATTTACATGATAAAAGCCCCCGCGCGGAGATTTTCTACCCATGACTTAATCTGCCGGGCTTGGCAAAGATCCAAAGGCACTTTTTAAGAGACGGTCAGACACGGAAGCGCGGCCGTGTCAAAATCAAAAAGGATAAGCAGAGCTGCACTGTTATTAGTGTAGTGTAGTACAACTTTTATTTTTTATTTTTTCCTAAAAAAAAATCATCTTAGTGGGGAAAAAAATAATAATAAAAAATATATATAAAAATAATATATAATTCTATATATATTTTTATTTTTTTATTTATTTATTTTATTTATTTATTTCTGCCAATGGAGATTTCTATTTACGACTGTGACTGTGATATGCCGGTCATAATCCTTGAAAATGAAGCAGAAGAGGAGTGGGACTGACAATGAGTCAAAAATGTGAATCACACGCTGCCATTGACGGGCTTTTGGGAGGATAATTTGCCAGTGATAGAATCAATGCTTCTCTTCTTCGCATAATCCACCGTATAATTTCTTGTAATTATGTTGTGATTTCAAATAATACGGCTGATTAAACTTGCTTTTGCTGTGAAGCAACAGACACACTCCAAAAGACATTTCGGAGCCTTTGTTTATGGCACGAATGTTTTCGAAATGTGCTAGGAAGCCGGAGTACCTAGCCAAAAATGCAAGCAGTCAATACATGAAAAGAGTTTCACGCGAGACCCAGATCCAAAGTGTCCCAAAGCGACTCAAGTGGACAATGGTTAAAAAAAAGTACAGTCAACAACTCGCACCAGGCGACTGATCATTGCAAGCAATCTTTTGATTTGCGCATACAGTTCACATACGATATTTATCTTTAATCAAACCATGAACGACATGGTGCGATTGTCAAGGAAGGAGCGGATCGCCCAGCCCAATGCAGCTGCAGTGTAATTATATTATAATACAAAGAATGGAGGAATAAAAAAAGAGAATTTCAGAAGCTCTTGGCTCCGTTCACTGACTGCACACCTGCATTTCGGCGACAGAGACTCCCCGCGCTTTGCTTTTCCACCACAGGTACATATCGCTGGCATCGGGCGGAATCCTCACCTCTCCAAAACCATCACCTTTCGGGAAACCAAACAAACGGCATGTTCGTTGAGCATCGTCAGCCATTTTCCAAAAAATATGAAATTGAACACATTCGGACATCGCGATCGTGAAGATATGCGCCATTAAAGCGTTTTGTCAGTGAATATGGGGGTGGGGCGTACACACAATCAGGGGGTTGAAGGCGGTCTCCAAGTGCCCACAACTTCACATCATCTGCAAGTGGAAATCTTGCAATTCCTTATAAACGTACTTAGCATGTGCCGATTTCCTGCATGGACTGCAGCAAGAGATTCTGTTATGCTTAATTTTAAGGGAATGAGAGGACCCGCGTCAATATGCCAAGAGTCAAAATGGCTGTGTTCACTCCCACAACGGCGCAGTTTGACTGCACTTGAAGCCAAACTTGTAAATAGGCCGCTTGGTGTGGACGAAGGCCAGACCTGAGAATTGAACTTAGAAGTGTGAAAGTTTAGTGTGAAACAACTTTCTTCCATCCATTTTAACTGGCAAGCGACTCACTGATGCGTCTCCCCCATGATTTCTCTTCCCCTCTCCCAAAATGAAACCCCGCGC